>NC_060210.1:3027500-3713500 GCF_021130785.1 Homalodisca vitripennis
TAGGCTTGTGATATCACCGAACAACACATCGGTTTCCAAGCTACTTAGACATATAAGCTCGGGATGTAACACTCCCTTACATAGGAAACATTTGCAGCAGCGGCGGTTTATTGAACCGTTACACTTCCGGTAGGCTGGTGATATCGCCGAACGACTTATCAGTTTCCAAATATTCACTCACTCCACTACAATACTTGTGCAGAATGAGTAAAAATTCAAATATGAAAATGTATAACAATATTTTTTATTAGGATACAGAGGTTACCAACGGGGTGGTGTAAAGAAAGGCAAAACGTTCATCACAGTGCGTCTATATACTAAAGCATTTCAAGTCAGTAATCTCCCTGTCCACTAATACCCAAGAGATAAGCGAGTAATGACAGATTATAGAAGAATGGTTTCTACCCAATAGAACAGCACTTTTTTAAATATTTGGGAATAATTAAATAAATTTTTTTTAATTTTTATTGAAGGAGCTAACCAGAACTCCTTAATATTACTAACTAGATCTTTCTTTAATAAATCATATAATCTTATCCGGTTTGAACTGAAAAGGTTCTCAAACGTCTAATTTTAATTCACACAAATATTTGATTAAACGCCCTACGGTGGGTTTTAATATAAACTGCCATTATTATTATGAAAAAGAATTACATAACGTTCCATAAAATAACGAACCACTTTTTGCCCTTGATTTAGATTGACTCAAAAAACCTTTTGGTGGTAATCAAACTGAATTGTGTAAGTTATGAACGCTTTTATAAATATAAAAATCTTTATAATGACAGTAATGTATGTAAAACACTTATTTTGTAGTGATAAGTAACGCAATCTTTATCTATTGGAAACAAATTATAGAAGCCATTGGATATGTGTAATACAATGCTAAAGTACATTAGTTTGTTGATAGAGTTTTAGTTCTTTAACATTTACTGCTTAAAATATAAATTAGGATTTAACTGAAACTCTAAAGTAGTTAAATTTTAAATTTACCACAAGTTAATCTAAGTGATGAGCTTCATAAAATCCTGTCTTCTTAGCATTAAAAAGCTTACTTTTTTTCTAACCAATTATTGTAACGATGATTAGATGTGTTAAAAATTTGCGTCTCACCTCTGAATTGTATCTAGACACCTAATAATAATAGTCTACTTACTATGTAGTAACCGATCAGGCTCAAATAATCGACAATAAAATTTCTCAAATCACTTATGCCAGTGACTGATATTTCATCAAATAACAAATACATACCTTATTATAAATCTTGGGATACGAGAATATTGGTTTGTGAAACTGAAAAAATGACAGAGGATATGAATACAAACTCTGCAATCACCACCAAGTGTTCAGATCAATACTTACTACATGGTTCACTTGATAGTATGGTATATCCTCTATGGGGGACTTCTGAGTATGGGTTCTATCAACACTAATGGTTCATTTTATTAAATAGGCGAAACGAGAAGGAAAACTATTCAAGCTATTTATAAATCTTGATTGAATTGATAACGAACATGAAATGAGGTCATCACGTTTAGAAGGCAGCCTTACTCCTAGACTATAGTAAAGAAAGGACTATAGGGAGTGGCATAGAAATGCAGTAAAAGTGTTCAAGGTTATAAGGGTTAACGTTGGCCAAAATGGGTCACACACAGACAACAGAATCGATAATGGTTCTGAAATATATTTATTAAATTAAGTCACAATTATTTAGAGACGAAAATTTGGTTATTAGGTTCAATTAAATTGAATGATAATAAGAATAATAATAATCGCATATGCTAGATTTATCGCTGTTATTTGAGGTCATTAATCTAGAATAAGCAAAAACTTACCCAATATAGTAAAAGGCATTCAGTAATTTCACCTAACTGCATTACAGCTATTGTATACAGATTTATTTAAATGAAAAAATAAGATAGAAACAAAGTTCTGTACTAATCTGGAGTAATTAGTGTATTTACCAATAAGTACTTAATTTAGTATACTAGATTAGAAACTAAACAAGGTAATACCTAATTCACGCCAAAGCACGTGCAGTTCAACTGAGGAATTCTCCTGCCCCATTCAGAACTTGGAAGGAGCGGAAAATATTCCAATACATTGCACGACTTACTTTCTATCTACTTCAAATTCACATATCTTTTCATTCTTACGAAGGTCTGCATGTAAGTAAAATTTATCAACATCATTTTTCAGGTTGTGTATTGCTGATTGAAACTAAATATTTCAGTGTATATTTTTTTATTTTTTATTTTTTAAATATGATTTGTTAGGATCTCATACTTTTAAATTCTCCTAGTTACAAATTTATTATTATGTTTCTTAACATACTGATTCGTAACGGTTCATTAAATCCTTCAACAAATGTAAGCAGCCATCATCACACGCTGAAAATCAATTAAAACAAATATAAATTGAGCTTAAAATTACTTTAACATTTTATAAATAATTTGAATTTTTAATCATCTTGTAAAGTACTGAAATAAAAATTTTTCTAAAATCCGAATGAATGCGCCTTATTTTAAAACATTTTATTGTTAAAGACTGGTTAACAAACTTACCTAAAATATATAATAAAATTGTCTCTGTACCATGATTAATTTGTATGTATCTAGAACTACAGTAGTTAACATCTCAGTTAGCGAGCAATATTGTATACTAATGAAATTTTTACGTCCGCTGTCTGGATACCATGCGTTGAATATAAAAAAAAAACTTATTGTTAGTAAAATTATTGTTAATTACCTTAAACTATACAAAAAATATTTAAAAAGCTGTTTACATTTACAATTATGCTTGAATATGGATGGCCATCTTGACACTTTTTATTGGTTAAAACTGTTTAACGAACTCGTCCAAAAGCTAGGTGCATATAATGAAATGTTTTCCGAATTAATACAAGATAAATCCACCTAAAACAGTACAATTTTCTATTAAACTTACTGTAGCATTTGTGCAGCATAGATGTACAATTCCCGTTACTCAAACTATCGAAATTAACTTGCATACATTCAAGCTTTGCAAGTTATGTGTGATTCTATTTGTGAATGTTAAATGGCAAAGCCAACTTTAAATTCGCCTAATCTCTACTGACTATACCAGGGCCACGACCCTATTTAGACTAACCGTAGTGTCAAAACTGACAGTAAAGGTAAGCCTCCTTGACGAGCGAGCCTCATATCTCCTCAATAAGCCCTAACTAAGTAGCCCTTAAGAAGCAATAAGGCAACAATTGGCTTTAATTGCCTGTAAAAGAACGAAGTGCCGACAGATTAGGAAAATCTTTTATCATTAATAGCTCATATCTGTTAGTTTTAAAATCTATTTAAATTCTTCAGCATACAGTTCATCAACAGTATATTCTATACTTTCTTTCTGTAATAATATTGAAGTTCCTCCAGTCCGAGCATAAAAAAGGACTGCTAGTATAAGGGACTTTAAACGGTGGAAAATCCCTAATCTCTTGGAGATTAAAGCCTAATTCCTTAGCTTTTCAGTAGATGAACATAATAAACTATGACATTTTACTGTAGTTGATTGAAGTCCAAATAAATACTAACCTAAGAATGTAGCAATCATCACCAATGCAAGAAAGTTGGCATTTTAAGCTGTTTAAAGGGTCATTTATTTATAAATATTAAACTGTATAACATTTTACTTAAATAATATTTAACCACTTGAAATGTGAAATATTTGTTTCAATTTAAAATACGTAATACATTTATATTACATATTTCATTTGTCACCATATTAAAACGTATAAAGAAATGGCTGAAACAGTAAAACAGTGCGATGTAAATATACTTCTCTGGTGTTATGAATTACTTTCCAGAAATATTATTTCTTAACGCAACCCATATTATTCCAGTTTATTATTCCAGTTGGGTTATCAGCACGGTGCTGCTCCATACAACAATGTATGTATGAACAACCCAACACCACCTCCACACAATCTCGCGGCTGAACACTCTCTTACGAGTATACTGCAAATACTGCCGGCAGCGCGCGGTAGTTTACAGAACCGTACCGCTTACGGTGGACTGGGGGTAGCTAATAATACCGAACAACATATCGGTTTCCTCACAGTTCATTAATTTACTTTAAACGATAATATGAAAACATTAAAAGTTATATTTTTAACTTAATTCGTTGAGCGATACTGAAGCCTCCGGTGGCTTTAAATGATTTACTTTATGTGTGTGTGTGTGTGTGTGTGTGTGTGTGTGTGTGTGTGTGTGTGTGTGTGTGTGTGTGTGTGTGTGTGTGTGTGTGTGTGTGTGTGTGTGTGTGTGGTGTGTGTGTGTGTGTGTGTGTGTGTGTGTGTGTGTGTGTGTGTGTGTGTTGTGTGTGTGTACATCTGTCAGTCTATCTGTCTATATGTCCGCACTATATGTTGAAAACGAATTTACATAATATAGACTTTATAGATGTTCACTTCTGTATGCAACATCTGTATGAGTTATGATGGTGCATGGTCACTCTTTGCGATTTGAAATTGGTCTTGCACGTAACCACGATAACAAAAAAAATCTGTAAAAATTTAAATTTCTAAACAAGCTGACAATTATATGAGACCTTAACCTGTGAAATTTGTATCAGTGGAGAATTAATTGATAAAAGAGGGAGAAATCAGTGTCGGTGACAATATTTTATTTCAGCGTACTTTTGCGTTATACTAGGTAAATTTTATTATTTCAACACTGCTATGAAACCTAATTGAACAAAAATAACAACTTATCATGTGGCATGGTATCTCAAAAAACATTTCATCTCTATACTTCAAATTTTGCATAAAACTTCATTTTTAAGTAGATTATATTAAGTTAAATAAGTCCAAACTTCTACAACATTATTCGTTACATCTTAAATACACATAATACATAAAAAATTTAATTGAAATTTTCAAATGAGAGTGAGAATGTCAAATATAAATACAATTATACTTAACTCTTAGAAGTAGGTTTCAGAATTTTTAACCAAATATCAAAAATATTGATTGATGGAATAAATAAAAAAGGCACAGAATTAATGTTTTTAAAAATATTTATCTCATGATACATACATATTTTAGTTCAGTAAGGGTGTATAACAGTGTTCAAATACGATATCCGGTAATCTATCAAGGGTACTAAAACGTATGAGTACACCGAATTCAAATATTATCGTCTACTTGAACATTGACTCTAGCCTATTGAACCCAGTATTGTTCTTATATCCTGTAAGCTTTATGCAAAAGTTTAAGTCTATTGCTTATTGTCATATTCATATTGTCAAAACAGGCAGACCGACAAAGTTACAGACAGACAAAAGTAAATTATTTTTCAGACCGACGAATATTAAAATTCACTAAAGTTTTGCTAACAAACAATTCGGGAATTCATATATGCTATATTTTATTAAAAAGATCAGTAATTCTATATAGATAAATGCACAACTGAAACTCTTAACCAATTAAGTACATTTCAATATCAAGTTTGTATGTAATAATTTACATAAAACTAGTTAAGGACAATACTCTGTACAGTTCAACTTCTATCGTCTCAAGACAATTAACTGAGTTTAAAAATTCAACGTAGTCTAACTTGGAGGTTTTCCATCTTTCTCGATAGATAGCATCATTATAATTTTGCACAAAAATAACTCCACGCAAATAATGTTTTTAATTACCACGCTTAGAAAGGAAAATATAAAAATCGTTAGTTGTTCTGAATTATAACTCGGATTATTTATGCATATTTACCATTTATATGCACCAAGTATAATTTTGCACTTTAATTAAAGCTAAAGTGTGTGGGAAATCACAATACTATCGTTATGAACACAATATAATAACGCAATCACTAAATTACTAAAAGCAACATAAAAGTACTTCCGGTATAATAATATGATTGTCATACTATGGTTCATGTTATTGTCTACGGATGTTAATAATTTTAACAATAATGGCAGAGAAATTTGGATATTTAGTACTACAAGTAGGAGGACTAGAGGAAGTAAGTCACTTTCTTTTATCTAAATGTAAAGGTTATTGGAAATAATTTAACGTATGTGGTGAGTATAGTGGAGGCAGAGGCACAGACTTGCCTAAAAATCAGAACAGCTGATTTGGAAGTATATAAAAGTTTTGAATACATGTCTAACTTTCTCTTTATTCATGGTTATGTCTGTAGAATTCGCAAAATTTTGAAAACTATTATTTAATAACTATGAGAGAAAATACAAACGTAGAGAAACATTTAGAGCATAAGTACATTTTTCAAAACACGGGTAAAATAATTTCTCAAGAAAGGGTTCGCGAAAGTAGGATTGGTGCAGTTAACTGGAGTTTCTGGAAGTCGACTACAATAACAGGTTGCAGTAGGGGTAGAAAAGTTGACTGGTAATTTCTCTAGCCTTGTGACTGGATAGTGGTAGGCAAATCAAGAGCGTCACCCTTGAGGTAGTTTCGGTTAAGGAAGGATGCAGTTTATAAATTTCAACTCACGAATTTCTGTGGAAAATTTTCAGTGCTTGGTCTATATGTTTAGTAGTATACTCGTTCTTTCTTCTTTCCAAATTCATTCTTCGAGTGATGTTACGTAAGTAGAAATGTTATAGTTGAATTACGATTTTTTTTAGATTTTTGTCAACTAATTATTCTCTTTTACAGAGAATATTGTATTGTATTGGTAAAAAATTAAAATAATAAAAGCAGTAAAATAATAATTGTAGAACCCTTAAGGGGATTCTGCATCTAGAAATGGCAAAAAATGACAAAAATATGAAAAAAAATATTTATATACATATTCTTGTTCTCTGTTTAATTCTGAACCAGAAAAACATAACTTTATGACTAAAAAAATAATATTTTATCTCATAATATTTATTTTATTCGGCCATGTCCTGAGTGTGAACTCGACATTTTCTGGTTTCAAAGAAACTTTACATGTAATAAGCATTATTGTTTACTCTTTGTTTCTATAGTTATTTATCTTTGTTTGTTTGTCTTTCTGGCTAGCTTGTATGTTAGTTAGCTAACAACTGTTTGCTCAAACAGCTGATCAAATGTATTTGAGTCATATGGTAGCATATCACAAACAAACATTCACAAAATATTCTGTTTGTTTACAATTGTAATTGTGCAGTTTCTTGTGTTTTAGTGTCTACAATAAGTGAATAGTTTTAGTCAAATATGGGTCGAAAAAAGAACTCCAAAAAGAGACTAAGTGATAGAAATAGACAAGCGATTTCGCTAAGAATGGAAAGATACAAGTGACAATGGAAATAGAGCTCCAGTTGAGCCTAGGCCTAACCTACAAACTTGTGATCCACAACCTAGTGTTAGTATGCAACATGTTACAAATGCACCAATTTGTCCAACAACAAGTAAAGTGAAGAGACTGTGGAAAATGTAAGTAGGCCTACTGGATTTGCATTATATTCTAGTTATAATGAGATAATTCCAGAAAAAAACGAATCATCAGAATACATTTTAGTCGAAACCAAGAAGCTTGAAAAGTTTTATAGGCTCTTTTCCTTGTAAAATGTGTTTTTCTGAGAGGTCAAAAGTAATAACCAAATGCATAAAAGGTTTTGCTGTTACCCCTGAATGTAAAATGTGATGACTGTGATTATGAGACTAGCTTTTGTACGTCCCCAGTCGACGAATACAAACGACACTCCGAGAGGTTCTTATGACGTAAACCGCAGAGTAACAAAGCAATTGCTTCTATTGGCAAAGGGCATAGGGCTTTAGATATGTTTTGTATGTCCTTGAACATGAGTCCAATGAATTATAGAACGTTTCAAAAACATATAAGTAGCCTACACGCTTCTTCAAAAACAGAAAATGGAACATGTTTTTGGAATTAGCCCGATTCGAAGTAAAAAAGTGTTATGGCACTTTAGATGCTGACAATGAGGTGTTTTGACATAACTGTGAGTTATGACGGATCATGGCAGAAACGTGGTTTCACATCCAAATATGGGATTGGTTGTTGTAAATTGAAATTTTGACAGGTCTTGTTATAGATTTTTGAAGTGATATCCAAATTTTGTAACATATGTGAGGTAGCAAAACGAAAAATTAGCAACCCTGAGCATTTTCAGACTTGGTACAAACAATCACAAAGGTGTATGTAACCAAAACTATGTAGGTTCATCACCAGGAAATGGAGGTGGAGGCAGCAGAAAGATTGTTGGCGGCGTTCGGAAAGCATTGGATTTAGATATACAACCATGTTGTCGGATGGCGATGCAAAAACAATTGCACATCTAAATGATTGCAATATTTATGGTGACAAAACAGATTGAAAAAGTGGAGTGCCTCAATCATGTTGCAAAGAGGTTAGGCACTGGATTGAGAAAACTAGTAAAGGATCGTTCAAAATCAAAAAACCCAGTTTGGAGGTCGATCTCGAGGTCACCCTAAGTGAACCAGTTATACAAAAACTAACAAGGTATTACCACAATGGTATACATAAAAACCTTGGTAATGTAACCAAAATGAAAGAGGCAATATATGCCACTCTCTTTCACTGTAAATCCACTGATGAGTCACCACATCATAAGTTATGTCCGCTAGGGAAGGAATCTTGGTGTTTTTAACCAAAGAGCCATTGCTGATGGAAGATCTCCTGAACCACATGCATTGAAAATCAAAACACTCTCTCTCCTAATGTAGTGAAAGAAATGCTTCCTTTATATGAGAGGCTCTCCACCGAAACTTTGTTGACTAGGTGTTTAGCCGGTCGGACTCAAAATGCCAATGAGGCGCTCCACAATGTTATTTGGTCAAAGTGCCCCAAAACTGTTTTACACATCTAAAACAAAACTTGAACTGGGTATTTTGAAGCCATCAGCATTTACAACACAGGCTATATGAAAACTTGTTCAAGCTATCAAGAGGCTGCAGGTATTAGTCCTGGGGAGGCACAGTTATAGGATAGCTAAGCGCTTTGATAAAAGCAGGCTACGACTATCAAAAAGGCGCAAAGAGTTACAGATTGGAGAATATAGGAGGAGACTGAAAGTGGCACAGATAGCAGAAGAAGAAAGACTAAGAGCAACAGAAGGGCTGGTGTATGAGGTGCAGGAGAATTCTAGGTCTAAAACCTAGTAGGCTACATTGGCTGTAAAGATCTGAATGCTGGAACCACTACTTGATACGGTAGGTCTAATTTTTTTTTTTTTTTTTTAAGACTTCAAAACTTAGATTTTGGACCAACAAAAAATATTTATGGATACTATTCTAATAGGCCTATGTAAAATAACAAATTAATGTAATATTATGTTATATAAAATTGTTGTATTAATATAAACTTGTAGATTACATTGAAGAAAATGAAACTATTTTAGTTTATCGCGATTTTCCGAAAGTTAGGTTTCTTTGAATAAAAATTGATATTGCTTGAGAACCATAATACATAGAGAGCTGAAATTTTTTTCCAGGTATTATTCATATCATGTCTAAAATTCCTATGTATTTTCATAACTCTACAGCTTACCTAACCTATTTTTTTTAATTATACAAAATAAAAATAAAATGAAAAATATTTTTTTTAATTTTTAAAAGCCCATGGAATTTTAATCTATTGGGGTATGACAATGAAAATACATAGGAATGTAGTAGCTGTCAATAGCATCAAAATAAAATAAACAGATAACAATTGATTGTCATTCAGCTATGGAATATCAATTTTAAAAATTAAACGTTTTTACAAAATAAAAACGAGTATTTATTTTATTGTATCCAAGTAAAATTAAAATATGACACCAAAAGGTATTTACATATTAGTTTTTTACATGTAGGGAATTGAAAAAATACATCAAAATAATAAAATGTTAGTAAATATAAAAAAACACCCATCTAGATGCAGAATCCCCTTAAATGTAACATAATATTGCAAGATTGTACAATTTATAGCAATATTTATTCAGGTACAGTATTCAACTCGTATCTTAGTTATTGAATGCTTTCAATAGAAATGTAATATTCGAAAGAAAGAATATATCAGAATACCAAGGTTTTTTAAGTTTGTAGTAAATAAGTTTTGAAGGAAAATAGTTTAATTACAGTTTACTCGTTGAATTTGTGCCAACTATTGCATGAAGTGATACACGTGGTACTAAGAAGTTTTCAGTGAAGTTTTAATTCAGTTTTATCTAGCTTCGCTCGTAATAGAAAAAAGTGCATTTTTATTAACAGTTTAAACATTTTATTTCATTTACGTTTTAAGAAATTTTAACTTTTAGTTCGATTGAAATTTTGATTCAAGGTGTTATATTTAGTACAATTTATATTATTTAAAACAAAAATCCCTTTCATGAGAAAACTTTTACATGTCATGGCAGATATTTGTGATTAAATATAAGTATAAAAAATATTATAAGGGTTATTTTATTGGATGCAAACTTTAATTTTGAAGTGTTAATAAAACATTTCGAAGTTAATTAGAGAAATTATTATCCTGTATATATTCATCAATAACCTTTATTAATTAAGTTAAAACTGAATATAGAACGAAACAATTTGTTAAAGAAGTTTCTCTAGTTTGTTCTACCCATTACCTTCTGGTATAGAAGCCAAGAACCATTTTGCACTGCATAAGCACACAACCTATTGCATCTATATACCCACAGGGAAATATTTCAAGAGAAAGAAATAGATCGTTAGCTACGCTAGATTTGGTGGAGGAACGAAAATTATTTAAATTATAAAGCCCTAATTATTTATTCTAATGTTGTATTTTTCAGCTTTAAAATTACTTCTAGTAATAATTAACTGTACCTAGCCGGTGTAAGTCAGCTAGTACTTTCAGCCCCAGGCGCCTGTGTAACCGGACAGTAATAAGACGACCTCCAATCGTACATTCAGCCGTAAAAGTTAATTACAACACTTAAAACTTTAAAGAAGAGGTAAATTACATTAATAGTCTCGAAAGTGACTTATTTCGGGACAAGATTGCATTTACACACGGACTAAGCCGAGTGTATAAAATGCTATCGAGCCCCATAATGAAACTTTTCAGCTAACTGTTGAACGATACTTTGCTGATAATTACAACTTATGTATTACGTTAGTTATTTACCTAAAGATAGATCATATTTCAGATCTCTAAACGTAGTGTTACTGATTTTTTGTTTCACTGAACGATGGAAACGTCCGGAAAAAATCCTGTTTCCTTCGCAATGAAATATATATATATATATATATATATATATATATATATATATATATATTTAGTTATAGTTATATATATATATATATATATAACATTATTATATATATAATGCCTTTTACAATACATTAACAGTTTTAAATTTTTCTTCACTGCAAATATTATTAATAGTTTGTTACATACTTATTCACTATGATACCCTAATTATTTTCCATCAAGTAGAGTGACGATTCAGTTTATTTATTGACAGCTCAGTGTATAAACCAAATTGCACAGCCTACCCAATCTTCGATGGATACAGCTGCTAATGTCAAATTTATAAAACCGTATTTTCGTACGGGCAGCCGTTGTTGAGCCGATAATATTTATAACTGAGGATTTATAGCTGTTGAGAAGCTCGTATCAACTTTTTAGACTCGAAACTAAAATGATGAACTCTTCTCACTCTTTTGCTTTCCATATTTAAAACAATGTTATATAGTGTTGAGAAACATTTCCTTTGTTGCAACTCTAACGTATATCATTGTCTATGTTATTCAAAAATTGTTATTCAATATGATTAAGCCTTATTTTCCGTCTGATGTGGATCATAGTTTCTGGCAAAACGCTTAACTCTTGGCTAAACCTCTTATATAGTTCTTATTGTATATTAACTAAATCTCTAATTTTGTTCCTTAATTGGTCTTGTCGAGATTACATCAATATTCAGCTAACATTCTATCCTCAATCACACCAATAATGTCTGATTGTAAACCATTCGCAAATATCGAGTATGCTTTATGCCAACTGGAAAATCACATGAGATTTATTTGATGTCACTAACTGAGCATCTTTATAATAGTTAAATGAACCAATGTAAAACATAAAAAGAGAAATAGAAATCCATTTGATTTAAAGTGTGTTTACAATATACATTACATAGTTTGTGGACAATATAAAGACAGTTTATTTTAATTGACTGTTTTTGTACAATTAACATGTTAAGGCAAAGTTTATCAATATTTAAAACAATAAAAATTATTTAGTATTGTAAATTTTTAATAAATGTAATTGATTAGTGTCCTGTACTTTTTACGACAGTATTAAATATTTCGGAGCTAATATTATTCATAAAAAAATATATCAACCTTATAATTCAAATCATGCTAATGATAATTCAAGAAAGGAATTCTCTTTAATTTCCCTGGCGAGGAACGTAAAATATTCCTATGCATTGTTTACCTCATTTACCGTTCATTTACATTCACAGAATATCGTTTAGCTCTTAAGAGAAAAGAATGTGGGTTGCGGTTAAATCGAATAATAAGCTCTCTTACTGCTATCTGAATGAAACTATCTTTCTTATTTTTTCTATAGACTCTTAAATATTTGATTGCAAGAGAAAAAGTTTTACCATTTACTAAAATGTTAATATGTGTAGTGTTCGACTAATAGATGACTGGGGATCTTTTATTAATGCCTGTATTAAAGAGTCATATGCTTTAACAAATTTTCGTCTTAAATTGGGACATTAATATGTTAAATTGGCCACAACTTAATCAACACTCTTATACAAATGAAATGGTCTAACTATGTGTGTATGTTGTACTTAATCACGTAATAACTACTGGACCGATTGTACTGAAGCTTTATATGGACTTCCTTAGTATCACTGGTTAACATATAGAAATACTTTTATTTCGAAAGTTTCTACGCGCTACGACCTACTGGTCTTAAAATATCCCTTTTTTGCCAAATATTTGGTACTGCAATTAATAAATATTCTAAGTACTTGAGTTATTGAAATTTAATTTAATCTTATACATCGTTATGGTACGGTTGAAATAAAAATTCACATTTAAAAACTGCTTGGCTCTAAACACATTTCTGCCAATAACAGCAATCGAATGACGTTATTGCTACACAAGTAGCAAGATGAAGATCTATTAATCTGGTATATTTTTCAATAACCCATACTGGTAGTTAAATTGGATTTAATTACTGTAGCCTTGTATTTGCAATAAATGAAGAATAAAATACAATATTTTTACGCTGTATGATTTAATATTCAATACTAAGCCTAGTGTGTTAGTCCAATACAACAATATTGAGAGATCAAAGATGGAATTATTTTTTGAAGAACTTATTTTTATTACTTTAACATTCTAATAAATTAAATAATTATAAAATGTATATTACACATATACATGTATATAAATAGATGTACCCATTGACTGAATCCTCAACGGACCTTAAAAAACCACTAAAAGAAAGACTTAAAATTTGGTATACAGGTAAGATATAACCTATTACAAAACAATATTTTCCCTCTAAATTCCACCCCAATTACCTCTACAGTTACAAAAACTCCCATAAGAAACGCATTAAGAATTCAGTGCTTGATCATTAATGTAATGCAGATATCGAAGACAAAGTCTTTATCCACCCTTTAGTTTAAAGTCGTCATAAGAACCACCATAGTATTTTTTTCCAAAAAGTAGCTTTCTTAAACCTGCATATGTACGTATCATCTTGATAAAGGTGACAAATTAAATTCAATTGTCCCACCAGAAATATCTTAGACTAGAATTAAATCATAATGGTAAAAATAAGTAGTTTTATAAGTAGTGTCCTCAGACTTGTGTATATATGTATATTTTTAAGATCGAGAAAACGAGGTTAACTAAAGTTTTCAGTCAAAAATGTAACTCTTAACTTAAAATTAACTAAAATAAGAGTAATAATAAATCTTGCCCAACATATACGAAAAAACTGACAAATATTTAAGTAAATATACTTACTTCCGTTTATAAACTAAGTATATTCCCATTATGGTATACTGAACGGCTAAGGACTTGTTCAATGTTTACTGAAATCTTTGCAGCTATTTAACCAAATATCATGGAGTGCGGGATAGACAATTAAGTTACTTAATGGGTGCTTTTAAAAGTGTTTCAATATATGACTTCAGAGTCCGAATACACAGTTCTTTAAACTTAATATTATAATTATTAGGAGTTTTAAATATTTGTCAGTTAATTGTTATTCTCAGGAGTGTCATTAATAACAATACGGGCATATTTCTGCTTTTCAATAGAAAGTTGCATGTGAAACCGCAAAATAAACTATGCTAGATAACGTCTAAAAATATCAGTTAAAATTAATTCTCAGGCCTATATAAAATATGAAATTTATATTTTAAATCATACCAATATTCTATTAGAAGTTATTTATAATAAATATTCCATAATAATTATTATAAAGTGTAATAATACAATATAGTTTATAATTAGTTGTTCTATATTTTATAATTAATAAGTGTTATACTGTTATCATCCTAAAATAATACTATTTTACTGAGTGAAAAAAATAAATGTTTAGTATTTTAAACAACATGATAATTTAAATATCTGAGATTTTAGTGTAACATTTGAGTTAATATTGTATCTTATACCGAACCAAGATGGCGACCCGACTTCAAGTCTTATAATGTATGGGTGCATACAATAAATACCCTGTCTATGTTATTCTGTGTTCTCTGTGATACATTCTAATGGTACAATTTTGTATTCCAACTAATAAATTCATATATATCCACGGTGTATGTTCAATAATCTAATACAACCACATCGATAAACATTGAATTTCATACAGTTTCGTGATGAATGTTTCATAAGACCCACAGCTGGCACGATTCTTGTCAACCTTTAATAAGTTCGTTCAAATATAACATTGACTATGTATAGAAACCGCTAATGGAATTACCGCATTGGTATTACTTTCTGTCTACACAACTTATTTTTACTACTTTTTACTATATTCCAGAAATAGTTACAGTGATGTATTCTGTTCATTTTGCACCTTTATCAGAATCTTTTAAATAAAAGAGTGTTGTTAAGCCATTTCTCGCTATTGCAATAGTCCTTGAATAGTATTTGAAAACCTTACTGTGGTTTTTCTCCGTGGCAAATTTAAATACTCAGCATAATCGGGTTTAATAGTTTTTTTTAATATATTATTTTTAAATTGTGAGGTGAAGAGATTAAATACTGAAAATCATATTTTAAACGGTACAATTTCGAGATCTGGAATCCATACATTCGGAAACCTGTAACTGGTCACCGAAATTCAAACCTTGAGGAAGAATACAATGTATGGAAGCTAGTAGAATATGTTTCCAGAAGACCCAATTTTTCTCGAAGCTCCTTATTTTCTTCGTGTTGCGCGGCTTCGACACTTTTTTTGGCTCTAAATGCTGTGATATAATGTCAAGTTTGAGATATATGTATGTAATAGTTGTTCGATAATACTACAATAATACATTTCTCAGATCACTTGTAAGGAACCTCACTTACGTCATCATAGCATATTATTACAGTGACTAAAGTGCAGAATCCAATTTTTTATTTTTTCCAACCTTGTATAGTGTTAAACTATTTCAATGAATATTATTATTTCTGAGCATCTTTACTCTCAAATTTCTCAATAATCATCATGTATATGTGACTGTATATATGATCCCAGTATTATTAGTATAATAAATGCATATTATAAATGTTGAGTTTAGCTTCAGTTCATGTTATAATGTAATATTTACCAAAGCCGCGAAGCAATAAATCTTCTTCGAATTTTCCGCAAGCCTATCTCGTAACTAACATATTGGAACAAGATAACTACTAAGTAGATGACGCTGGTGAGAGATTATTACAGGCTAAAGGCACGAAGCCAAAAATCTTCAGGTTTTCCGCAAACCTATCAGCGCGTGTAAACATATTGGAACAAGACAGCAACTGAGCAAGTGGCGCTGGTGAGAGATTATTACAGGCTAAAGCCACGAAGCCATAAATCTTGATGTTTTCCGCAAGCCAATCTGCGTAATGAACACAATAAAGAAGTATCTTCTTAACTATCTATAGCTCTATTCATCATGCTTAATTGATTCTTTCTTACCGGATTTAAGCTATTCTATATTATTTGGGTGTGGTTTTTTACATAATATATTATTAGCTTTAATACATCTAATATAGTTCTGAAACGTAGGTTCCATAAAAATAGCCTATAATAAATCACCTAAGCTTAAAGCGTATATTCAATAGAAATACATGAGCATCAGGAGTTTTACATGGATCAGAGCAAGCCAGGATTTTTACATATACAATGTTCAGTGGAATCCTTGCCTCATGGCTGTAATGGGTTTATATTCCATCTAAGCCGGCCTCTACTCTGTCATTTTAATCTCATAAACATTTTATACACCAAGCTATACCAACAATATTTAAAACTACTGATTATATCATTTTCATGCGCTAAACTAATAATGTATAATATCCGTGTTAATAATAAGTCACTATATCTCCTTTAAATCATTTCTAATAAAAAGGTGATTTCATCATATGCTAGCTAAAGGTACTCTTAGTTCAAGTACATTAATTTAAACAAATTTGAAACAAAATATTTTATTATCATCTCAAACCAAATTTAACTATGAGGTATTTTGAGCAACTGCAAATATTTAGAAACTAGACGCGTGATGTATTAAAACCATGGACGAGTACGCTATTTCAAGTTTGCGTAAACGGATTCGATAAGTTTCTGTTCAAATTTCAAGTGTGCTCATTTCATTATTAGCAGAGTACAAGGCATACTGATGAGTTTAGTTATGCTCAGCTCAATTGTATGGTTGGACTGCAACACGATAGAATTCATTATTGTCTATGTAGAGGTGAAGGTTCATGCACAATTTTAAGTCTACAGGTGCAATGCAACGTGCAACATTAGATTTTATATAGGTGTTTAAATACCAGCATAATATAATTTATTTATTATTCTACTATTTTTCCGTTGCCACCTTGGTTGCCCATAAGACTAATGTAAAAATATTAGATAACGCTGCACCAACTCCCATGTAGTGACGAGTAACTCAATTTTCCCCATACAAAATAGGCTTCTTGCACAAGTCTAAAGGTCTGATCGGTTTCGAAATATCGTGCTGATGAACAGACATACATGTCATTTTTATAGCCTCATGAACAATAGGCTTCACTAACGCTCAGCCAATGATTCATATAATTTAACAAACGCCGCAGCACATGAAGCACCATTATCAACAGTAATCACTCGGAGTATTTTTTAAATCGTCGTAAGAAGCAATGTACAAACATTTTTGTATGTTTTGCACTTGGTTGAGTTTTATCTTTCGAGTACATGGTTGCTCGTGTATTCAAATATGAAAGTTTCATTCTATTTGTGTATATATTGTAAATTTTCTTCAACAATGTTGTCTTAAAATATTGAGTGTAATGTGGAAACTTTGATTCTTACAATACTTCTATAATTGGATATATATATATATATATATATATATATATATATATATACACATATAGCTAAAATTGAATTTATATATACCAATAGTATATAAAATAATTATAATTCAGATAACACTTATTAATGTAAGAAAAATTCTGTTGAGTTTTATTGGCGGTTTGTTCCTCTACATATATTATAATTTCAAAAAGCAGAGTTCGTTTAGAGAACACAGTAATGCAAATCATCTATTAAAACTTCATTGCACCAAAAAAGTACCAATTAATATAAGCAAATATCGGCAATTGAAAGAAAATGTTTTTATTAAATAGTAATACGTAGTAACCTCGCTATCACTATTACTCCTGCCATTATTCGGTTAAATTTGCAGATGAGGATTGATCAACATTAAATTTTATTTCTAACATAAATTTAATGTATTTTATTTGCGTTAAAGTCTATTTTAAGTTGAAGAAACTAAAGAAATGTTCATGTACTCGTGAGTAATATTCAAAATCTGCTGAACATGATTAACAGTATCAAATTTAAAAATTTTATGGAAAAAACCTCTAAATCATTATTCTCAATTACCTCCTTGCCCTTGTTGATGTAATATGAATCAGTTACATATAATGTAAATTAAACGTCAATTATTAGATGAGGCGTGAAAAGAATAAATTCATATATTACAGTTACCAGTAAGATATTATTTAGTACAGATGGATATATATATATATATATATATATATATATATATATATATATATATATACATATATCTGACGACAATATGTACAATAAGGTGGCACTACCTACACATGAACTCCAAGGTGTAACACTCACTCCCTTATACGGCAAACATTGGCAGCAACGGTGGTTTATTGAACCGTTACACATACGGTTGACTGGAGACAGCTAATAACACCGAACCGTTACACTTCCGGTAGGCTGGTGATATCACCGAGCAACGCATCTGTTTCCAAGCTTCTCAGACATATAAGCTCGGAATGTAACACTCCCTTACAAAGCAAACATTGGCAGCAGCGGCGGTTTATTGGACCGTTACACTTCCGGTAGGCTGGTGATATCACCGAACAACACATCGGTTTCCAAGCTTCTCAGACATATAAGCCCGGGATGTAACACTCCCTTACATAGCAAACATTGGCAGCAACGGTGGTTTATTGAACCGTTACACATACGGTAGGCTGGTGATATCACCGAACAACACATCGGTTTCCAAGCTTCTCAGACATATAAGCCCGGGATGTAACACTCCCTTACATAGCAAACATTGGCAGCAGCGGCGGTTTATTGAACCGTTACACTTCCGGTAGGCTGGTGATATCACCGAACAACACATCGGTTTCCAAGCTTCTCAGACATATAAGCCCGGGATGTAACACTCCCTTACATAGCAAACATTGGCAGCAGCGGCGGTTTATTGAACCGTTACACTTCCGGTAGGCTGGTGATATCACCGAACAACACATCGGTATCCAAGCTACTCAGACATATAAGCTCGGGATGTAACACTCCCTTACATAGCAAACATTGGCAGCAACGGCGGTTTATTGAACCGTTACACTTCCGGTAGGCTGGTGATATCGCCGAACGACTTATCAGTTTCCAAATATTCACTCACTCCACTACAATACTTGTGCAGAATGAGTAAAAATTCAAATATGAAAATGTATAACAATATTTTTTATTAGGATACAGAGGTTACCAACGGGGTGGTGTAAAGAAAGGCAAAACGTTCATCACAGTGCGTCTATATACTAAAGCATTTCAAGTCAGTAATCTCCCTGTCCACTAATACCCAAGAGATAAGCGAGTAATGACAGATTATAGAAGAATGGTTTCTACCCAATAGAACAGTACTTTTTTTTAATATTTGGGAATAATTAAATAAATTTTTTTTAATTTTTATTGAAGGAGCTAACCAGAACTCCTTAATATTACTAACTAGATCTTTCTTTAATAAATCATATAATCTTATCCGGTTTGAACTGAAAAGGTTCTCAAACGTCTAATTTTAATTCACACAAATATTTGATTAAACGCCCTACGGTGGGTTTTAATATAAACTGCCATTATTATTATGAAAAAGAATTACATAACGTTCCATAAAATAACGAACCACTTTTTGCCCTTGATTTAGATTGACTCAAAAAACCTTTTGGTGGTAATCAAACTGAATTGTGTAAGTTATGAACGCTTTTATAAATATAAAAATCTTTATAATGACAGTAATGTATGTAAAACACTCATTTTGTAGTGATAAGTAACGCAATCTTTATCTATTGGAAACAAATTATAGAAGCCATTGGATATGTGTAATACAATGCTAAAGTACATTAGTTTGTTGATAGAGTTTTAGTTCTTTAACATTTACTGCTTAAAATATAAATTAGGATTTAACTGAAACTCTAAAGTATTTAAATTTTAAATTTACCACAAGTTAATCTGTGATGAGCTTCTTAAAATCCTGTCATCTTAGCATTAAAAAGCTTACTTTTTTCTAACCAATTGTTGTAACGATGATTAGATGTGTTAAAAATATGCGTCTCACCTCTGAATTGTATCTAGACACCTAATAATAATAGTCTACTTACTATGTAGTAACCGATCAGGCTCAAATAATCGACAATAAAATTTCTCAAATCACTTATGCCAGTGACTGATATTTGATCAAATAACAAATACATACCTTATTATAAATCTTGGGATACGAGAATAATGGTTTGTGAAACTGAAAAAATGACAGAGGATATGAATGCAAACTATGCAATCACCACCAAGTGTTCAGATCAATACTTACTACATGGTTCACTTGATAGTATGGTATATCCTCTATGGGGGACTTCTGAGTATGGGTTCTATCAACACTAATGGTTCATTTTATTAAATAGGCGAAACGAGAAGGAAAACTATTCAAGCTATTTATAAATCTTGATTGAATTGATAACGAACATGAAGTGAGGTCATCACGTTTAGAAGGCAGCCTTACTCCTAGACTATAGTAAAGAAAGGACTATAGGGAGTGGCATAGAAATGCAGTAAAAGTGTTCAAGGTTATAAGGGTTAACGTTGGCCAAAATGGGTCACACACAGACAACAGAATCGATAATGGTTCTGAAATATATTTATTAAATTAAGTCACAATTATTTAGAGACGAAAATTTGGTTATTAGGTTCAATTAAATTGAATGATAATAAGAATAATAATAATCTAATATGCTAGATTTATCGCTGTTATTTGAGGTCATTAATCTAGAATAAGCAAAAAAGTTACCCAATATAGTAAAAAGCATTCAGTAATTTCACCTAACTGCATTACAGCTATTGTATACAGATTTATTTAAATGAAAAAATAAGATAGACACAAAGTTCTATACTAATCTGGAGTAATTAGTGTATTTACCAATAAGTACTTAATTTAGTATACTAGATTAGAAACTAAACAAGGTAATACCTAATTCACGCCACAGCACGTGCAGTTCAACTGAGGAATTCTCCTGCCCCATTCAGAACTTGGAAGGAGCGGAAAATATTCCAATACATTGCACGACCTACTTTCTATCTACTTCAAATTCACATATCTTTTCATTCTTACGAAGGTCTGCATGTAAGTAAAATTTATCAACATCATTTTTTTAGGTTGTGTATTGCTGGTTGAAACTAAATATTTCAGTGTATATTTTTTTATTTTATTTTTTAAATATGATTTGTTAGGATCTCATATTTTTAAATTCTCCTAGTTACAAATTTATTATTAAGTTTCTTAACATACTGATTCGTAACGGTTCAATAAATCCTTCAATAAATGTAAGCAGCCATCATCACATGCTTAAAAGCAATTAAAACAAATATAAATTGAGCTTAAAATTACTTTAACATTTTATAAATAACTAGCGGGCCCGGCGCGCTTTGCTGCGCATTTCAATAATTTTTTTGCAAAAGTTGCCCGCGGCTTCGCACGCAATTTCCCGTTGAAAACAGTACACTATATTCACTTATTCTTTTTCTATCACATTCTAAACATTGCTGAGATAATTGATAGTCGTTCCATCGTGAGCCTCTTGGGCGTATTATGAAGGTATGTACCATATTCCTGCCTCTATCTAGCTGTTACCCACGGCTTCGCACGCAAATCTTAAGAACCGAAGTCCTTATATTACTTAGTAAATTTTTTTTTTACTATAATAAATTTTAGATTAAATTAGTTATATCTCCGATGCCACGATTGAGCTTGCTTTGTTGTCTCGATCGAGAGAATATGTACACACGGAGTTTTGAGAACCATACTTCTGTCAAAAAAAACAACTAAGGTTGATTTTATAACATTCTTTATATTTGTAGCCAACGTAAGATAGTAATTATGATATCTGCATTACTCTTCTGATCAAGCATGAGCATGGTTTATATTAAATAAATATTGCAGTTAAAGGTGAATTTTTACGTCAAATTTGAATTGTATTATCTGGATAGTAAAGTCTATGTTTAACAGTGATTGCAAAAACAGTTTAAACAAAATTTGTCGTTTCTCTTAAGCTTACTCTATGCTTTAAAACTATAAGTGTAATATATGTTTACAAAGAACAGCTGATTAAAAATTTGAAAAGACGTTAACATATGTTTGCTGCAATGCATTTCTTATGGGTATTTCTGTAACCAGTGGGGCGGAATCCTGAATCGGGAAAGGGATGGGCATAGCTTATAAACCTTCTCCGTGGAAAAATACATATACGTACAAATTTTCATCATGATCGGTCCAATAGTTCACGATTCCATAAAGGACAAACATACAAACATTCATTTTTATATATATAGATAGACTAGCGGGCCCGGCGCGCTTTGCTGCGCATTTCAATAATTTTTTGCAAAAGTTGCCCGCGGCTTCGCACGCAATTTCCCGTTGAAAACAGTACACTATATTCACTTATTCTTTTTCTATCACATTCTAAACATTGCTGAGATAATTGATAGTCGTTCCATCGTGAGCCTCTTGGGCGTATTATGAAGGTATGTACCATATTTTCATCATGATCGGTCCAATAGTTCACGATTCCATAAAGGACAAACATACAAACATTCATTTTTATATATATAGATTTGAATTTTTATTCATCTTGTAAAATACTGAAATAAAAATTTTTCTAAAATCCGAATGAATGCACCTTATCTTAAAACATTTTATTGTTAAAGACTGGTTAACAAACTTACCTAAAATATATAATAAAATTGTCTCTGTACCATGATTAATTTGTATGTATCTAGAACTACAGTAGTTAACATCTCAGTTAGCGAGCAATATTGTATACTAATGAAATTTTTACGTCCGCTGTCTGGATACCATGCGTTGAATATAAAAAAAAAACATATTGTTAGTAAAATTATTGTTAATTACCTTAAACTATACAAAAAATATTTAAAAAGCTGTTTACATTTACAATTATGCTTGAATATGGATGGCCATCTTGACACTTTTTATTGGTTAAAACTGTTTAACGAACTCATCCAAAAGCTAGGTGAATATAATGAAATGTTTTCCGAATTAATACAGGATACATCTAAATCTACCTAAAACATTACAATTTTTTATTAAACTTACTGTAGTATTTGTACAACATAGAGGTACAATTCCCGTTACTCAAACTATCGAAATTAACTTACATCTGCTTTGCATTCATTGCCATCAGACGGTTAGCAATATTTAGACATTTTGTCGTGTAAATATTTCAACGTTTTAATGTTATGTAATCACATTTTCAGATTAGTTTCATATGATTTGTATACATCTTCTATAATAAAAATTATAAATTATATATATATATATATATATATATATATATATATATATATATATATATATAAGTAGATAGTAATATGGGGTTCCTGGCGCACTTTCGGAGCCGACCGAAAAGCAATGTAAAATACTGTTCAATGTACCATAAAGGAAGCTGAGAAATAACACAGCAAATCTCAATGAAAAATTAACCGAATCTACAGTCGTTCGTCTCCAAAAGCGATCGGTACATTACTATCTACTCTGTGGAATGAAAAATTAACCGAATCTGAGCTTCTACTTTCTTAAGCTGTGCTTTGTAAAATGTTGTCAAATCTGCTACGAATAAAGGATTTATCTTAATAAAATTTAATCAATTTAAAACATTTTTACTAAAAACATACTGTACTTTAATAAAAAACTTTTCTACTAAATAAACAACATGAACTCACCAAGCTCTCTTCAGTTTCTAGCATTTCAAAAACTTACAAAGAAAGACAATTTTAACGAGTTCAACGAATTACCAAAACATTTTAAAGAACAGTTGATACTTTCCTTAAATGATACAGAATTCAAAGAACTTGTAAAGTCTTTTGCAGAAAAAACGTCTAATGGAGTGTTTTACTATCGGCAAAAAACTAAAAAAGTAAGGGATTACATATTTAATATAATTACGAAAGATATTGAAAAGAAAGTAAAAAATAAACAAACAGAGAGTTTTCATCGTTTTTTTATGACATTTTTCCCATATTATACGTTCTTTCAAGATAATCAAGACTTAATTGATGAATTTCTTAGGAATTTTTGTGAGTATCAAGATTTATCAACACAATTCATTAAAGAGCATTATAGAATTTTTCTTATAGAATATAGCCACATTTTGTGTGAAACAAAAGGTATTACTGTAGATAATATTCCATGTGATTCCTATGAAGAAAGACACCAACTATGGTTATCAAAACAGTACTATGACGTGGGGAGGGACTGCAAGTTTTAGAGTTAAGACTTTATTCTACAAAGTTAATTGTTATAATTTCTTTATCTTTTATAGTCTTCTTTCCAGTAACAACCAAGTGTAATTTTTCATTTTTGTTTAATTCTTTAATCTTTTTCTCATCCAAAACAGTCAAAAATCTGTTCGGCAAGTGTACTTTACAATCTTCCAACTCGGCAATTATTGTAAACCCGAATTTATCTTTCATTTTCTCCAAATTCAAGATTCTATGTTTCTTCCTTTCTTCCAATTCATTTAACTTCTTATACTCTTTAAACTTACATTCTCCAATATCATTTAACTCTTTCAAGAACTCCATTTAAATAGAAAAAATTCAAAGTCAAAAAGTGCAAAACCATTTCTCGGTCGACCTTTTCTCCTCCCTCTGACTCTTTCTCTCTCCCTCTCTTTTTATGCCTATGACACGATTACTTCTGCCGTTTATAGGCTAGGATCTATATTCAGGCTAGAGAGAGAGAGAAGAGCGAGATACGGATAGAGAAATGGTTCCGGAATACGATCTGAATACTTCTGAACTTGGTGTTTCTCCGCTATGGCCACTCGCATTGAAACAGTTCAGAAGTAAACTTCCTAACCAACCAAACCGAATTCGCGGACATATATACTCAGCAACACAATACAACAGCCCATCGAGAAGTAAAAATTTAAGAAATTAATTTAAAATATAATTTGAAAATTACAAGTAACAAAATGTACGCATATTTAAAATAGGTAAAATTATCTAACATTTTGAAAAAGAAAATGTTATAATAGTAAACGGGAACACAATTTTTATTCTTAAAAGCAAATCTGCATTACCGACATTTTAGTTCCGAAAGATTGCGCTGTGTGTATCAATGACAGTCGAGGTGTGCTACTACAGACCGACCATCACGATAATCGCTTCGCCTGCGTCATATCCGTAGTGATATCACGCCGTGAGAGGCGCAATCGTTGGTTTACAAGCACCATTTAGTTAAATAAATTTTTCTATCTAAATGGAGCGCGAAAAAATATCATGTCCGTTCTGCAAAAAAGAAATTTTAAGAAAAAACTATGATCGCCATTATAATTCTAAAAGTCACGAAAAAAACAAGCAAATTTACGATAATGAACTAAATTATTTAAGACAATGGGCTAGAGAAAATAAAATTGCCGATCACGAAAACATGTTTAATATTGAGAAATTACGTGAATTAAAGAGAAATTTCAAAGTTGAAAAGAAAAATCTCGACCTATTTAATGATGAAAAACTTCATTCAATAGCTGAAAAGTTGGCTATCGGTACTAACGATAAAACCAAGTCTGAAATGATCGAAGAAATTGATAAAACTCTTAAAGTAAAATCCGAAAATATCATTGATGTAGAAGTTTTATCCTCAATACACGGTCTTTTCAAGCAATACATTTTAACAAACTTAAACGATAATTCCATGTCAATTTACAAATATCTTTCAATTATGCGGTCAGAAATTAAAAGTTTAATCGAGAAATTTCAAGAAAATGTTAAAAATATGAAGGGCTATCTCTCTTTGGAATGTGAATACGAACGAACTTTAGTGAATGGTGAACCGCAAACATGTCTAATGTATTTTACTATCAAAGCAGACGAAATCTTTGACGTAAACGACTTTATTACTAAGCAATTTAATAAATTAACACATCGAGAACAAACGAATAATCCAAATAAAGGTTCCGGATGGACATTTAAAAGTTGTAAACAACTAGTTTTGAGCCTTAACAAACACGAAATGATGAATGCAGGATCATACATCGATTTACCAAAGAATATCAAAGATAAAAAAGCTTGTATAAATATAAAAAATAGAGATGATTTTTGCTTTATTTACTCAATAAGATGTGCTATTGAAAAACCAGAAAGAGACTGTGAACGTGTAAAGCAATACGAAAAATTTGTGAATGACGAAATATTTTCAGGTTTTGAGTATCCAATGTCTCTGAAAGATATACAAATATTTGAAAAACGAAGCTACAATTCCAAGTATAAGTATCCAACAATGTCTATCAATGTCTACAGTTTTGATGAAAATATTAACATTGTTCCGTTACAAATTTTTGAAAAATATGACGCTGAAACAAACATTGATTTATTGTATGTTAAACAAGATGATAAATCTCATTATGTTTTGATAACCGATTTAAATAAGCTTGTTTCTTCGCAGTTGTCTAAACATAAAGAAAGAAAATTTTTGTGTAGAAGATGTTTAAGCCATTTTTACAAATCTGGAGATTTAACAGATCATTTAGAAATTTGTAAAAATCATGAAGTTTGTAAGCCAATTATGCCATTTCCAGGTCAAACAACTAAATTTACTAATTATCAAAAGAAATTTAACCATCCGTACGTAATTTATATGGACTTTGAGAGCATATTAGAAAAAATTCCGACATGCAAGAACAATCCACAAGTACGACTACAACCAAGATTCAGAGGCACATTCCTTATGGTTTTACTCTATATTTAGTGTCGAATGTGACCAATCGCATGTACAAACCGATATGTTATCGTGCCAAAAATGAAGAAGATTTGAAAAACGTCCCGACAAAATTGTTTGAAGAACTCAATAAATTATCGAAATACATAGCCAAAAAATATAATTCAAAGAACATGAAACCTATGAAATTGACTGACGAAGAAGAAATTTCGTATCAAAATTCAAACGTTTGTCATATTTGCGAATGGTCTGCTTATGATGTTGAGTCAATTCAGTATGGTTTTACTCCTGATAGTTGGAAAGATAAGAGTTATAATAAAGTAAGAGATCATTGTCATTTAATCGGCAAGTTTCGAGGCGCAGCTCATGCATGTTGCAATCTGAATTTGAAATTTCCACAAAACATTCCAGTTTTCTGCCACAATATGTCAAATTACGATACTCATTTGTACATAAAAGAATTGGCTAAACAATATGGAAATGTTGATTTGATTGCAAACACCGATGAAAAATATATAAATTATTCTGTAAATTCTGGATATGGCTATGAATTCGAAGGTGATAAGCCAAGAAAATTCATCAAGTTTTCGTTTGTAGACACGTTCAGATTCATGGCCTCGTCTATAGAAAAGTTAGCTAAAAATCTAAAGAGAGAAGACTTCAAACATACAAATCATTTTATACAAGATGGACTGAATGAAATTCTAAAAAGACAGCCAAATGACGACGACGAGATTTTTAAAATTCTATCTGGAAAAGGCATATTTCCTTACGAATTTATCGACAGTATTGAAAAACTTGATTACACAGAAGAATTGAGAATTCAAGATTTCTATTCACTTTTGACAGACGAGAGCATATCTGAGAAAGATTATCAACACTACTTAAATGTATGGAACAAATTAAAAGAGAAAAATCTAGGGAATTACTCTGATTTGTACAACATTCAAGATGTTTTATTGCTTGCTGATATATTCGAAAATTTCAGAAATATTTGCTTAAATTGCTATAAACTTGATCCGGCACATTATCTAACAGCTCCAAGTCTCGCATGGGATGCTATGTTAAAATTAACGAAAATTGAGCTTCAACTGATACACGATTACGATATGTATTTAATGATTGAAAAAGGTATTCGTGGAGGTATTTCTCAATGTATTAAGCGATATGTGAAAGCAAATAACAAATATTTTAAAGATTTCGATAAGACAAAGCCCGAAAACTATTTACTCTATCTCGATGCAAACAACCTTTATGGGTATGGTCTTATGCAAAAACTGCAGTTTAGTGATATCAAGTGGATGGATCCTAAAACGTATACAAAAGAAGAGTGGCAAGAAACAATTTTGGAACTCACTGGCGACGAAGATTATGGCTATATTCTCGAAGTTGATCTTGGATATCCAACGAATTTACACGAACATCACAAGGATTTACCTCTTGCTCCAGAACATTTTAAAAACAAACTTTGCACAACTCTACTGGATAAAACTGAATACGTTGTTCATTCGAGAAATTTGAAGTTCTATTTGGAACAAGGTATGATTTTGAAACATGTGAATAGAGTTATTGCATTCGATCAGAAGCCTTTTATGAAAGAATACATTGATTTTAACACAAACATGAGAACCAAAGCTACAAGCGACTTTGAAAAGGACTTTTATAAGCTGATGAACAACTCAGTTTTTGGAAAATCTATGGAAAATGTGAGAAACAGATGTGATATTAAGCTTGGAAATGAAGAATTTTCAATGAAACAAGCTAAGAAAACAAATTTCAAATGCTTTAACATCTTTGACGACAACTGTATAGCGAGTCACATGTACAAACAAAAGGTTAAATTTAACAAACCGATTTACATAGGATTTTCAGTTCTCGACCTCTCAAAATTGCTAATGTACGAGTTTTATTACAACAAATTAAAGAAGTTTGATCCAGATTTGAATCTGTGTTACATGGATACAGACAGTTATTTCCTAGAACTGAAACGAGATCCTTTTAAAAATTATTAAAGAAAATATAGATGACTTTGATACAAGTGATTATCCAAAAGATCATGAATGTTTCACTACTAAAAATAAGAAGGTAATAGGGAAATTCAAAGATGAGTTAAATAGCGAAGTTTTAGAAGAATTTTGTGGTTTAAGGTCTAAGATGTACTCGTACAAATATCTAGATAAAAACCCAGTTAGGTGTAAAGGAATTAAGAGAAGCGTTGTAAATAAAACAATAAATATCGAAAACTTGAAGAGATGTTTGTTCGAAGATAAAGAAGAATTTAGGGAGATGACAGTCATCAAAAGTTATAAACATGAGTTGTACACTGTTACCATAAACAAGCTGGCACTGAACGCTAAAGATGATAAGAGAATTGTCCTAGAAAATAAGATCGATACAGTACCGTATGGATATAAAACAGATATATTAGACGAATTAAATAAACTTGGAAACTTTGATATGTAAATGGAAGATGATTTAATTCACTGTCACAAGTGTAAAAAGAAAACGAAAAATATAGATTCAAAAATCGTTCAAACTCAAAATGGATTGTATAGAATTGCTGCAAAATGTTCAAAATGTAAGACAAACAAGAGTAAGTTTATAAAGAATATAAATCCAAAACCTGTTAAGCAAGAATTGAAGACTAAAGATGAGATAGAGATTGAAGCTCGAGAAATTCATGCACCAGTACGAAAAAAGTTTAAAAAGAGAAAAATTATAACATTAGGAATTGACGATTTATGGGCAGCAGATTTAGTTATAATGTCTAACTATTCAGATCAAAATGATGGATTTAAGTATATGTTAAATGTTATTGATACTTTCTCAAAATATGCTTGGTCAAGAGCTATCAAAAGAAAAAACGGCAAGGATATTTCAAAAGCTTTCGAAGATATAGTAAAAGATGCCATAAGGATCAATCACAAACCTCCTAACCTACTTCATACAGATAAGGGTTTAGAGTTTAAAAATAAAGAATTTAACGATGTTTTGAGAAAATACAACATTAAGATTTATCATACTGAAAACGAAGAGAAATCAAGTATTGTAGAGAGATATAACAGAACTCAAAATGAGAGAATGAAAGTAATTTTTGAGATTAATAAAAACTTTAAATGGATCGATATTCTTCAAGAAATCGTAAACAATTATAACGATACAGTTCACAGCACAATCAAAATGAAACCGAAAGACGTAGATAAGGATGCAGAAAAAGAGTTATTAGAGACCGTTTTCAAGTATGTTCCAACTGAAATTCACACGAAAACTAAATTTAAAGTCAATGATCATGTAAGAATTGTTAGTAAAAAACAAACATTTTCGAACAAATATAAGAACAAATGGTCAAGAGAAATCTTTGTGATTTATCAAATTAATAACACAGATCCTGTAACTTATAGTATAAAAGATTTAAATAATGAAGAAATAACCGGAAATTTCTATGAATATGAATTGAGAAAGTCAAAGCTGTAATTTTTTCTATATAAATGGAGTCTCAAAAGAAATGTACACAGTGTCAAGAATTTAAAGATTTTGAAGCTTTTTATAAAAATAAGAATAAAAAAGAAGGATTAGGGTCTATGTGTAAGGATTGCCGTAGTAAATATGAGAGAGAATTATACGAAAAAATAGAAAAATTAACGTCAGAAGAGAAAAAATGTTGCGTTTGTAAAGAAATTAAGAATATTTCAGAATTTCACAACTGGCATTATAGTAAAGATAAAAAACAAGCTTTTTGTAAGGATTGTGCTAGAAGAAATTTCCGAGAAAGTCAAAATAAACCGACTCATTGCGAATGTGGAAGAGTTCTTCAATGGTTACCTAGTTATGCTAAACATTTACAAACAAAATATCATAAGTCAAGAGTTTAACATTTTCATCGTGTAATAATTTTTTCTATATAAATGGAGTCTCAAAAGAAATGTACAAAGTGTCAAGAAGAGAATAGAAAAGACTGTTATTGTAAGGAATTATATGATAAAATGAACAAATTAACTTTAGAAGAGAAAAAGTGTTACTTTTGTAAAGAAATTAAAAATATTTCTGAATTTAATAACTGGCAGTATAGTAAAGATAGAAAAGATTCTTTTTGCAAAGATTGTGCTAAAAAAATTTTCAGCGAAAGTTATAAAAACGAAATGCCTTGTGAATATGAAAAAAAATTCTACGATGGTTACCTAGTTATGCTAAACATTTACAAACAAAATATAATAAATCGAGAGTTTTTAGTAAAATTTAGAAACATTTTCATCGTGTAATTTAGATATTCTATAAATCAGTCGAGATTCTGCCATATTTGTAGTAAAATGATTTCCGTTGTATAAAATATTCAAAGATTCTTTCATTTGGTTGTAGAGATTTATACTATTTGGATCTCCTTGTCTTAATAAAATTTCCATTTCTGGTTAATCAATTTCAAGTTCTTTCAATCTTTTCGGTATTTCTCTCTTTTGAGCTCTGATAACGTAATAAGGATATTCCCACATGTGATTCTTCTTAATTAATACAAAAACATGGTGTTTTTTCTTATCAAAATCTTTACATACCATATCTCTCTTCATTAATTCCATTCGCAATTCTTGATTCTCTATTTTCAAGGATTTCATTTGACCTGAAATTTGTAACTGTTTTATTTCATCTTTTAACTGCTTATTTTCGTTTTCAAGTTTGTACACACCAAATTTACGAATACTTGCTAAAACTTCTTCTAAAACCCAATCTTGAAACATTTCTGCTATTTTCATTTTAGATTTCAAGATTAAAGAATATATGCCTGCTTCATTGATGAAAACAGTGTTTTTTTGAAAGTTTGAAGGCGGGGGCGAATCACCCCTACCTTCAGAATGTATGTTTTCGAAGCTTTTTTTATATTTTTCTTTGACATGTTCTTTAATTGCTTTCTTCGTATCTTTATATTCTAACACCTCTGCAACATCTTTCGCCTTAAACCAAAATTCATTATTTTCGTCAACAAATGTTAAAATTTCTTTATTATTGAATTTGAGTAGATTCACAACTGACTCCATTTAGATAGAAAAAAAAATTTAACTAGTAATTTTTATTTTGAGAATAAAGCCCAGATTCATTGATAAAAACAGTGTTAGGATGAAGATTTTGAAAGGGTCTATGGGATAGACTCCTGTAATTTATACATTCAAAAGTTGTTTTCTTGAAAATTTGAAGGTTAGCTATTCAATAGCTCCCCTTGATTCATCATTCTTTCGACAATCTTAAATATATTGTTGTTTTACTCTCATTATTTAATAGATTTCCTTCAGAGTCTTGAATAGTCAGAACGATTTTTTGAATTCTTTTAATATTTTTTCTAATTGGAATATAATCGATTTCATTCGGTTTTTCACTGATTTTTGATCCATAAGCAACATTTGGGAAAAAAGTGTACAAAATTTCAGATTCTTTGTGTAAATGTTCGGTATGATTTTCAAAACTAGGTTCAACGAGATTGCAGTGCACTTCAATTACATCGAACGGTCTAAATTTTGGCGTTTTATTTCCTAAATATACCTGATTTGGCTCAATAGTTTCTTGAACAAACCCTAATAAATCTACAATAATTGCTGAAAACATTATTCTTACTGGTGATTTTATTTGAATTTTATTAGAGAGATAATTTTTTTGCATTTCAAACTTGTTTTCGTCAAAGTTTAAAGATTTATCTGATTGTTTGAATGTTTTCAGATAATTTTTAAGGGAATTTTTTATTTGATCGAAGGTATAATATCCTTTGTTTAAACCATAATATTTTGTTATGTTCTTCTCACTAAATCCTATACAATAAGGAGAACTTTCACTAATATTTATTACAAAATTGTCAGAATAAAAACCGCTTAAACCGATAAAATAATTTGATTCTTCCTCTAAGTGTATAGGATGTTCCAAGTTTAAAACTAATTTAGAGCTTTCTGAAGTCAACTTGAACAGCTTCATTTTCGCAAGCGTTGCTTCAAGATGAAAATCTTCTATTTAAATGGAGAAATTTTTAAAGCAAAAAGATCAGATAAAACTTCAAACGTTTGAAGAAAATAAGAAAGATCAACCAATCAGATTGTTAATTGTTGGTTCAAGTGGATGTGGAAAAACAACTTTACTATTGAATTTTATCTACAATAGGTTGATTCCTTATTCCAATTTGTATGTTTTTAGTAAATCTTTAGAACAAGACGCATATAAAAAATTACAAGAAAGATTTGAGAATATTGAGAAGAACTTAAGTAAGAAAATATCATATTTTTATAATGCTTCTGAGGACATAGTTCCGTTAAGCGAATGTAAACCGAATTCTTTAATCGTTTTCGATGACTGTATTTTAGAAAATCAAGACGTTATTAAGGAATATTTCGTAATGTCTCGTCACAAAAACATATCTTGTATCTATCTTTCCCAATGCTTTTCAAAGGTTGATAAACAAGTTATTAGAAATAATTTGAATATGTTGTGTGTTTTTAAGCAAGATGATCACTATTCGAGAAAGATTTATAACAATTATGTGGGATCTGATATGAGTTTTAACCACTTTAATGAATTATGTGATAAAATTTGGAAGGAAGACTACGGATTTTTAACTATTAATCTAACTTTGAAGCCTAAAAATGGCAAATATTTGAATAAATTTTCCAATATAAACGTGTGATAACCTAGTTGTTTTCATGTTTTTACGTTCACGTTTACGTTTCGTGTTCTCGTTTTTACGTTCCACGTTCACGTTTTAAGTTTCACGTTCACGTTTTACGTTCCACGTTTCGTGTTCTCGTTTCGTGTTCACGTTTCTACGTTCCACGTTCACGTTTTACGTTCCGTGTTCACGTTTCGTGTTCTCGTTTTCACGTTTCGTGTTCACGTTTCCACGTTCCACGTTTACGTTTCAAAATTTTCCTAAATAAATGGCGAACGTAACTTCTGAAGAAGCAAAAAAACTTGATCAAATAGAAAAGAAATTAATCAAAGAATTTAAAGAACAGATTCGAATTGATGAAAAAGAACAAGAATTTATTCAAAAAATTAATCAACCTGTAACATCTGCAATAAAAAATGTTGAGGGCAAAATTGAAAATGTTTTAAGCGATAATCAAAATTTGATGAATTTGGTTCCAGTTGTACGACAATTTGCTGATATTTCGATACCAGAATCTGAGTTTGAATTGCCAAAATTACCATCTTCAACACCATTTAGACCTCGAATCATTGAAGACTCTACCATAGTTGAACCAATAAGTCCTGGAACAACGGATATAATAATTGGTGAAATTGGTAAAAAATTTCTTCCTAGAGCAAAGGATGATAAATTTGGTTTGTATTGGGACAGAAAAAAGAAAAGTTTTATGATTGGAAATTTGCCCGTGAATTTTGAGCATAATGATATCATTATTAATGAAAAAACATATGAAGGAACTCAAGGTTTATGGAGATTATTAACAGGCACTGATGTTCCAAAAGACGGTTTATATTCTGAAGAAGACTTGAAAAAGTATACTGAAATTTTATGGAAATCTGATTCAAATTACAAAAATAATGATCCATCAACTAAGAAACCAAAGTCAAGTAAAGGTAAAAAATATCTCAATTTGATTAAACCAATTTGGGAAAAAAGAATCGAAGGATCAGGTGTGAGAAAATACAGTGATAATAAGATTGAATACAGATATATCGACGATTTGACAAAACTCGATGGAATTATTAATTATATTTATGCTCAAGAAAAGGCTGGAAACAACAATTTTTTGAACGAAAAGAAAGCGATTAAAGATTTTATTTCGAACAAACTTGATGAAATGATTGAAAAACCTGATGGAATGAAATATTTAAAACGAGTTTTGCCGGCAATAAGTTCATCTATGATTGAGGGTAGCGGACTTTTGAATGATTTTATCAACAATTTACCTTTTGAATTACACGTACCAACTTATCAGTATCTGGGGCCTGGCACAAAACTCGAAAAAAGACTAAAAAGAGGAGATCCTGGTATAAATAAATTAGATCAAGCTGCTATGGAACACGATATTTTTTATGCAAAACATAGAGACACAAATTCCAGACATATCGTAGATAAAGTTTTGCAAGATAAGGCAATGGATAGATTTTTATCAAAAGATGCTAGTTTAGGTGAAAGATTTGTTGCGCTTCCAACAGCTGGAGCAATGTTTTTGAAGAGAAAACTAGGAATGGGAATCGAAGAGAACTTGAAATTTTAACTATATAAATGGAGGTGAACGTAAACTTCAGCAAAAATCAGAAAGAAAAAATAAAATCCGCTTTTAAGAAGAAAATACCCGTTAGTATTCAATTTAAAATAGATCAACTAAAAAATGGCGAAGATAAGATATTTTTAACAAATAGACAATACAATAAACTCGAAAAACATAAGAAAAACAATAAAGGAACCAGAATAGAATTTTCTTATAATCAGTTGAAAGAACTTAAAAATGGTGGACTTTTGAAAGATTTATTAGATTTTGGAGAAAATATTCCAGTTGTTAAAAATGTTGTTCCTTATGTTCGTAAAGCTGCTCCAATCGTTAAAAAGGATGTGATTCCTATTGTTCGAAACATTTTAAATTGGTTAGATAAAGAGTTGGAAGATGTTACAGGATCTGGATTAGATGAAAAAACTTTGAATTACGTGAAATCAAACATTGAAAAAAAAATTTAAACCTTTAACATTCGGGGAATTGGAAGAAATCTGCAAAAATATTAAACATTTTAGAGGAATCTTCATGAGAGATACATTACCTGAAAAAGTTAAGAAATTTGAATGTGGAATTGTGAATTTAGACTCGATTATGGGAAGTGGAACGCATTGGATTTGTTATTATAAAAATGATAAGAATGCATGTTATTTTGATTCGTATGGAAGAATTGAGAACAAACCACCTATAGAATTGATTAAATATTTGAAAAAATCAAGCGTCTACTACAATGACTCTCAGATTCAAGACTATAAAGATCCCCCAATTTGTGGTCATTTATGTGTTTTTGTTTTGAATGAACTGAGTACTGGTAAAGATTTTAAAGAAGTTGTTAACAAATTATTACTTAATAAATATGGATTCACAAAATATTTTTGACGTATTTGGAACACAAATTATTCAAAATGTAGATAATAGTTTGAATTTTGATAGTTTGAGAAATGAGTTTGATAACAAGTTAGAAAATGTATTACAAAACCTTCCAGATTCAGATATGTTTGCTGTCGAGATTGAAGATTTTAAAGCAGAATATGATAACAAACTTGCAAATTTCATGAGTTCAAATGAAGTTGCTGATAAAATAAAAACATTGGAAAAAGAAGTTGATGATGGTGTAAAAAAATTATTTACCAATTTAATGTCTCATATCGAAAAAGCTGATAAAATTACTGAAGCGATCAAAGTTGAAAAGAATTATGTTAGTTTCGCTAATAAAAAAAGAATTGTCGGTGTTCGACCTGGTATTGACAAACATGATGTTGTTGTTAAAGAACAAATTTTAAAACCTCTAAAATTATCAGAAAACATCGATATTGTTGATTTACATGATCCGAATGTTAAAAATGCCTTAGATTTTAAAGGAAAAAGAATTAGCGGTGTTAGTAAAGGAATTAATCCATTTGATGTTGTTGTAATGATTCAATTAGAAGATCCTATTAAAATGTTTAATGAACTAAAACAAAATTATGAGAATCATAAACAGCATGTTAAAGATTTTACAACAGAAGTCTATGACAAGTTAGAAGCCAGAAATAGAAGATCAGTAGACGAAGTTGGTGAATTACTTGATAAAGTAAATAAACTAGAAGAAAACTTTAATACATATAAAAATGATGTTGATGTATTAGTTGGTGAAGTAATTAACAAAATTCTGGAAGATTTTGATACACATTTCAATGAGAAAGTAAACTTTTTTGAAAATTTTGGTACACGTTTCAATGAGAAAGTAACACATAATAATGAATTACTTAAAAGAATAGATGATCGATACTCTTTATATCTCGATAAAGTAAATAAACTAGAAGAAAACTTTAATAAATTTAAAGAAGATGTTAATAAAACTTTTGAAAATATTGATAACAGATTTAATGGATTAGGCGGCTATGATGACTAATTTTCCTTATATAAATGGCGCTCATATATTGTGTGAGATGTAAAGAAAAAACTGCAACAAATGATATAAAATACTATGCAAACATCAATGGAGTTAAGAGAATTTCTGGAAAATGTGCTGAATGTAACGCAAAAAAGAGCCAATTTATAAAAACTTGATTTTGAAATTTTTTCCTAATAAATAGAGATGGCGGGACATTACAGTGCTTTCGATCTTTTTATCATGCAACACGAAAGAGATTTGAAAAAAGAACATTGGGATGACATTTCTCAAAAATATGAATTATCCGAAGATATGATGAGATTATACGTAAACAAATTGAATTGGTATAACATTGCTAAATATCAAACTTTATCATCAGAGTTCATTCAAGAAAATATACATTATCAATTAAAAGATCATATGTCTGTTCTTTGTCTCTATCAACACTTGAGTATAAAGTTTTTGGATGAAAATAAAGATACAGTTGATTGGAACAATATTATAGATAGCGGTTACTATCCTGTGCAGATTTTATTGAAATATGTGACCGAGATCGCAAAATTTAAGGAAGAGAATCCTGAATATGACGAAGTAGATCATTAAAAATGACTCTAATCTTTTTAATTATTTTACTAAAATTTATATCTTTTCTTATAAAAACGTACATTAGATCGATGAAAAAATGATACACGATGTTTAAAATTTCTAAATTTTCTCTTATTAAATGGCGGACTACAGAAAATATGCTAGTGATTTTGAAAGGGCGGAGTTTAAAAATTTCTATCCAATTAGTAAACAACATTTGAATGAACCGAATAAAAGAACTGAGTTTAATATTGATTTTGGAGATAACTTTTGCTCGTCTAACTTCCAGTTTTATATTTCTGGAACTTTAACAAAACAAGATGGTCAAGCATATCTTGGAACTGATAATGTTAGATTAATCGATAATTTTATACCGTTTTTATTTTCTAAGATTGAAGTAAGAAAACACAATAAATTGATAGAAGAAGTCGAAAACTGTGGCCAATTAAGCACAATTAAAGGAACTATTTCGTATTCAAAAAGTGATGTTATTTCTCAAACTTCTAATGGATTTGAATCAGATTTTAAATTTGGTGTTTTTGAAGCAGCTGGAAATTTATCTCATTTTGGATTAGGATTTTTTGAAAATGTTACTATTCCGATCTATAAAGGAGGATTTTATCTAAGTTTTATAAGAGCAGAAGACGATGATGTGATTCTGAAGACTGCAACTGGAAATGTTATGCCTGTTGATGGAAAAATAACAATTACAGATTTTTTTATTAGAGTTCCAATGATTGATTATAAAATCACGAGTAAAATAAGGTTGATTGATGAAATTACAAAAAGTCAAAACATTATGTTTAATTTTCTAGATTGGCAATGTATTGAACAAAAAGGTATTTCCGGAACAACTTATTCGTTCGATATCACAAATATTTATAGAAATATCTTCAATCCCAAGTTCGTTATCATCGGTTTTCAAACAGATAGACAGAATAATCAAGAAAAAAATCCTTCAAAGTTTGATAGTTTGGATGTAAAAAATATCAGAGTAAAATTGAACGGTTCTTATTATCCAGATGAATTACAAAATTTAAACATTTCCGGAGGTCTTTTCAGAATCATGTATCAGATGTATCAAGATTTTAAGAAAGTTTACTGTAATAATAAGGAAATGTATTACAATCCTAAAGAATTTTTAGCGAATAGACCTATTTATGTCATTGATACAACAAAGAGTTTGACAAATATTTCTGGTTCAAAGAACGATATAATTATCAATATGGATTTTCAAAAAGCTGTTACAAACGCGATTTGTTATGTTGTTGTTGTCTCTGAGAAATTTTTAGCCTATGATGTGATTAAGAACGATATTAGAGAAATTCAGTAGTTAATGATGTTCATATTATTCTCTTTCATTCCTTCTAAAACTTCAAAAATATACTCTTTCGCCACTGAAAAATCTCGATTTCTTCCGTAATAATCTTTGTAATCATAGACAAAATATCCTAAATAGTTGTACAATAGAATGAAATTATTTCTATTTATCTCTGTTGTAGAAATGTAAACACAAACATTTGCGCTGAAAAATTTATATCTCGGCAGAGTTAGTTCCATAATCTCCATTTATAAAAAAATCTTTTTTGTTTAAATGGAAGAGTATAATGCCAACTGTTACAAGTGTTCTAATAGAGGAGAAATTATCGATAAAAGATATTTAGTTTGTAGAGATTGTAATTTAATTTTGTACGAAAGACCTAAACCTAAGAAATTTCGAAATAAACTAACACATTTGAATAATCTGCTTATGAAATTGCAATATGGAGACAAGAAGCAAACAAAATTTGTTACAGAATTTAGAAAACAGAATAAAAATTTTTACTTATCTCTTGGAACCGTTGAAAAAATTATTTTCCTTTTCAAAGAATACATTAGGTTTGTAGGTATCGATACACACGTTTATTATGAAAAGATTTTACCTATAATCTTTCACTATTTGGATATTGAATTTGATTACGATTTTAAGCCTGAAATCTTTGATGATTTTATAGTACATTTGGAGAAATTAAACGAAGAACCTCGTGAAAAGAATGCGGTTTTACTCACATTCTCCCCGACTTCTCGAGTGATTGTTAGCAAATTTCATTTTTTCCGTCTTTAAATTTTTTCTATTTAAATGGAGTTCTTGAAAGAGTTAAATGATATTGGAGAATGTAAGTTTAAAGAGTATAAGAAGTTAAATGAATTGGAAGAAAGGAAGAAACATAGAATCTTGAATTTGGAGAAAATGAAAGATAAATTCGGGTTTACAATAATTGCCGAGTTGGAAGATTGTAAAGTACACTTGCCGAACAGATTTTTGACTGTTTTGGATGAAAAAAAGATTAAAGAATTAAACAAAAATGAAAAATTACACTTGATTGTTACTGGAAAGAAGACTATAAAAGATAAAGAAATTATAACAATTAACTTTGTAGAATAAAGTCTTAACTCTAAAACTTGCAGTCCCTCCCCACGTCATAGTACTGTTTTGATAACCATAGTTGGTGTCTTTCTTCATAGGAATCACATGGAATATTATCTACAGTAATACCTTTTGTTTCACACAAAATGTGGCTATATTCTATAAGAAAAATTCTATAATGCTCTTTAATGAATTGTGTTGATAAATCTTGATACTCACAAAAATTCCTAAGAAATTCATCAATTAAGTCTTGATTATCTTGAAAGAACGTATAATATGGGAAAAATGTCATAAAAAACGATGAAAACTCTCTGTTTGTTTATTTTTTACTTTCTTTTCAATATCTTTCGTAATTATATTAAATATGTAATCCCTTACTTTTTTAGTTTTTTGCCGATAGTAAAACACTCCATTAGACGTTTTTTCTGCAAAAGACTTTACAAGTTCTTTGAATTCTGTATCATTTAAGGAAAGTATCAACTGTTCTTTAAAATGTTTTGGTAATTCGTTGAACTCGTTAAAATTGTCTTTCTTTGTAAGTTTTTGAAATGCTAGAAACTGAAGAGAGCTTGGTGAGTTCATGTTGTTTATTTAGTAGAAAAGTTTTTTATTAAAGTACAGTATGTTTTTAGTAAAAATGTTTTAAATTGATTAAATTTTATTAAGATAAATCCTTTATTCGTAGCAGATTTGACAACATTTTACAAAGCACAGCTTAAGAAAGTAGAAGCTCAGATTCGGTTAATTTTTCATTCCACAGAGTAGATAGTAATGTACCGATCGCTTTTGGAGACGAACGACTGTAGATTCGGTTAATTTTTCATTGAGATTTGCTGTGTTATTTCTCAGCTTCCTTTATGGTACATTGAACAGTATTTTACATTGCTTTTCGGTCGGCTCCGAAAGTGCGCCAGGAACCCCATATTACTATCTACTTATATATATATATATATCAAAAACTAAACTACCAGCCTAGAAACTTACACGTACATTCAGGCTTAGTAACTTAAGTGTGATTCTATTTGTGAATGTTAAATGGCAAAGCCAACTTAAAATTCGCCTACTCTCTACTGACTATACCAGGGCCACGACCCTATTTAGACTAACCGTAGTGTCGAAACTGACAGTAAAGGTAAGCCTCCATGACAAGCGATCCTCAAATCTCCTCAATAAGCCCTAACTAAGTAGCGCTTAAGAAGCAATCAGGCAACAATTGGCTTTAATTGCGTGTAAGAGAACGAAGTGCCGACAGATTAGGAAAATCTTTTATCATTAATAGCTCATATCTGTTAGTTTTAAAGTCTATTTAAATTTTTCAGCATACATTTCATCAACAGTATATTCTACACTTTCTTTCTGTAATAATATTGAAGTACCTCCAGTCCGAGCATAAAAAAGGACTGCTAGTATAAGGGACTTTAAACTGTGTAAAATTCCTAATCTCTTGGAGATTAAAGCCTAATTCCTTAGTTTTTCAGTAAATAAACTATGACATTTTACTGTAGTCGATTAAAGGCCAACTAAATACTAACCTAAGAATGTAGCATTCATCACCAATTCAAGAAAGTTGGTATTTTAAGCTGTTTAATGGGCCATCTATATATATAAAAATGAATGTTTGTATGTTTGTCCTTTATGGAATCGTGAACTATTGGACCGATCATGATGAAAATTTGTACGTATATGTATTTTTCCACGGAGAAGGTTTATAAGCTATGCCCATCCCTTTCCCGATTCAGGATTCCGCCCCACTGGTTACAGAAATACCCATAAGAAATGCATTGCAGCAAACATATGTTAACGTCTTTTCAAATTTTTAATCAGCTGTTCTTTGTAAACATATATTACACTTATAGTTTTAAAGCATAGAGTAAGCTTAAGAGAAACGACAAATTTTGTTTAAACTGTTTTTGCAATCACTGTTAAACATAGACTTTACTATCCAGATAATACAATTCAAATTTGACGTAAAAATTCACCTTTAACTGCAATATTTATTTAATATAAACCATGCTCATGCTTGATCAGAAGAGTAATGCAGATATCATAATTACTATCTTACGTTGGCTACAAATATAAAGAATGTTATAAAATCAACCTTAGTTGTTTTTTTTGACAGAAGTATGGTTCTCAAAACTCCGTGTGTACATATTCTCTCGATCGAGACAACAAAGCAAGCTCAATCGTGGCATCGGAGATATAACTAATTTAATCTAAAATTTATTATAGTAAAAAAAAAAAATTACTAAGTAATATAAGGACTTCGGTTCTTAAGATTTGCGTGCGAAGCCGTGGGTAACAGCTAGATAGAGGCAGGAATATGGTACATACCTTCATAATACGCCCAAGAGGCTCACGATGGAACGACTATCAATTATCTCAGCAATGTTTAGAATGTGATAGAAAAAGAATAAGTGAATATAGTGTACTGTTTTCAACGGGAAATTGCGTGCGAAGCCGCGGGCAACTTTTGCAAAAAATTATTGAAATGCGCAGCAAAGCGCGCCGGGCCCGCTAGTTTATTTATAAATATTAAACTGTATAACATTTTACTTCAATTACATTCTCACTACACCACTTGCAATATTTGTTTCAATTTAAAATATGTAATACATTTATATTACATATTTCATTTGTCACCATATTAAAACGTATAAAGAAATTAATGAAACAGCAAAACAGTGCGATATAAATATATTTCTCTGGTGTTATGAATTACATTCCAGAAATATTATTTCTTAACGCTACCCATATTATTCCAGTTGGGTTATCAGCACGGTGCTGCTCCATACAACAATGTATGTACAACACAACACCACCTCCACACAATCTCGCGGCTGTAACACTCTCATACGAGTACACTGCAAATACTGCCGGCAGCGCGCGGTAGTTTACTGAACCGTACCGCTTCCGGTAGACTGGGGGTAGCTAATAATACCGGACAACATATCGGTTTCCTCACAGTTCATTAATTTACTTTAAACGATAATATAAAAACATTAAAAGTTATATTTTTAACTTAATTGGTTGAGCGATACTGAAGCCTCCGGTGGCTTTAAATGATTTACTTTATGTGTGTGTGTGTGTGTGTGTGTGTGTGTGTGTGTGTGTGTGTGTGTGTGTGTGTGTGTGTGTGTGTGTGTGTGGGTGTACATCTGTCAGTCTATCTGTCTATATGTCCGCACTATATGTTGAAAACGAATTTACATAATATAGACTTTATAGATGTTCACTTCTGTATGCAACATCTGTATGAGTTATGATGGTGCATGGTCACTCTTTGCGATTTGAAATTGGTCTTGCACGTAACCACGATAACAAAAAAATCTGTAAAAATTTAAATTTCTAAACAAGCTGACAATCATATGAGACCTTAACCTGTGAAATTTGTATCAGTGGAGAATTAATTGATAAAAGAGGGAGAAATCAGTGTCGGTGACAATATTTTATTTCAGCGTACTTTTGCGTTGTACTAAGTAAATTTTATTATTTCAACACTGCTATGAAACCTAATTGAACAAAAATAACAACTTATCATGTGGCATGGTATCTCAAAAAACATTTCATCTCTATACTTCAAATTTTGCATAAAACTTCATTTTTAAGTAGATTATATTAAGTTAAATAAGTCCAAACTTCTACAACATTATTCGTTACATCTTAAATACACATAATACGTAAAAAATTGAATAGAAATTTTCAAATGAGAGTGAGAATGTCAAATATAAATACAATTATACTTAACTCTTAGAAGTAGGTTTCAGGATTTTTAACCAAATATCAAAAATATTGATTGATGGAATAAATAAAAAAAGGCACAGAATTAATGTTTTAAAAATATTTATCTCATGATACATACATATTTTAGTTCAGTAAGGGTGTATAACAGTGTTCAAATACAATATCCGGTAATCTATCAAGGGTACTAAAACGTATGAGTACACCGAATTCAAATATTATCGTCAACTTGATATTGACTTTAGCCTATTGAACCCAGTATTTTTTCTTATATCCTGTAAGCTTTATGCAAAAGTTTAAGTCTATTGCTTATTGTCATATTCATATTGTCAAAACAGGCAGACCGATGAAGATACAGACAGACAAAAATAAATAATTTTTCAGACCGACGAATATTAAAATTCACTAAAGTTTTGCTAACAAACAATTCGGGAATTCATTTATGCTATATTTTATTAAAAAGATCAGTAATTCTATATAGATAAATGCACAACTGAAACTCTTAACCAATTAGGTACATTTCAATATCAAGTTTGTAAGTAATAATTTACATAAAACTAGTTAAGGACAATACTCTGTACAGTTTAACTTCTATCGTCTCTAAACAATTAACTCAGTTAAAAAATTCAACTTGGAGGTTATTCATCTCTCTCGATAGATAGAATTATTATAATGTTGCACAAATAAATCCACGCAAATAATGTTTTTAATTACCATGCTTAGAAAGGAAAATATAAAAATCATTAGTTGTTCTGAATTATTTAAACTCGAATTATTACATATTTATCATTTATATGTACCAGATATAATTATGCACTTTAATTAAAGCTAAAGTGTGTGGGACATCACAATACTATCGTTATGAACACAATGTAATAACACATTTACTAAATTACTAAAAGCAACATAAAAGTACTTCCGGTATAATAATATGATTGTATCAGATAAAAGTAGTCCTTTCAAAATATCTACTTGTTCGTTTTATTATGTATGGATGTTAATAATTTTAACAATAATGGCAGAGAAATTAGGATATTTAGTACTACAAGTAGGAGGACTAGAGGAAGTAAGTCAAATATCTTTTATCTAAATGTAAAGGTTCTTGGAATTAATTAAACGTATGTTGTGAGTATAGTGGAGGCAGAGGCACAGACTTGACTAAAAATCAGAACAGCTGATTTGGAAGTATATAAAGGTTTTGAGTACATGTCTAACTTTCTCTTTATTCCTGGTTATGTCTGTAGCATTCGCAAAATTTTGAAAACTATTATTTAATAGCTATGGGAGAAAATACAAACGTAGAGACAAATTTAGAGCATAAGTACATTTTTCAAAACACGGGTAAAATAATTTCTCAAGAAAGGGTTCGCGAAAGTAGGATTGGTGCAGAATAACTGGAGTTTCTGGAAGTCGACTACAATAACAGGTTGCAGTAGGGGTAGAAAAGTTGACTGGTAATTTCTCTAGCCTTGTGACTGGATAGTGGTAGGCAAATCAAGAGCGTCACCCTTGAGGTAGTTTCGGTTAAGGAAGGATGCAGTTTATAAATTTCAACTCACGAATTTCTGTGGAAAATTTTCAGTGCTTGGTCTATATTTTTAGTAGTATACTCGTTCTTTCTTCTTTCCAAATTCATTCTTCGAGTGATGTTACGTAAGTAGAAATGTTATAGTTGAATTACGATTTTTTTAGATATTTGTCAACTAATTATTCTCTTTTACAGAGAATATTGTATTGTATTGGTAAAAAATTAAAAGAATAAAAGCAGTAAAATAATAATTGTAGAACTCTGAAATTTAACATAACATTGCAAGATTGTACAATTTATAGCAATATTTATTCAGGTACAGTATTCAACTCGTATCTCATTTATTGAATGTTTTCAATAGAAATGTAATATTCAAAAGAAAGAATATATAAGAATACCAAGATTTCAAGTTTTTAGTAAATAATTTTTGAAGGAAAATAGTTTAATTACAGTTTACTCGTTGAATTTGTGCCAAATATTGCAGGAAGTAATACACGTGGTACTAAGAAGTTTTCAGTGAAGTTTTAATTAAGTTTTATCTAGCTTCGCTTGTAATAGAGAAAAGTGCATTTTTAACAGTTTAAACATTTTATATTATTTACATTTTCAGAAATTTTAATTTTTAGTACGATTGAAATTTTGATTCAAGGTGTTATATTTAGTACAATTTATTTTATTTAAAACAAAAATCCGAACTTTCATGAGAAAACTTTTACATATCATGTCAGAAATTTTTGATTAAATCTAAGTATAAAAAATATTATAAAGGTTATTTTATTGGATGCAAACTTTAATTTTGAAGTGTTAATAAAACATTTCGAAGGTAATTAGAGAAATTATTATCCTGTATATATTCATTAATAACCTTTATTAATTAAGTTAAAACTGAATATAGAACGAAAAAATTTGTTAAAGAAGTTTCTCTAGTTTGTTCTACCCATTACCTTCTGGTATAGAAGCCAAGAACCATTTTGCACTGCATAAGCACACAACCTATTGCATCTTTATATCCACAGGGAAATATTTCAAGAGAAAGAAGTAGATCGTCAGCTACGCTTGATTCGGTGGGCGAACGAAAAGGATTTAAATTATAAAGCCCTAATTATTTATTATAATGTTGCATTTTTCTTAAAAATGTATAAATACACTTAAAACTATCAGTCAACCAAATACTAAAACTAAAATTAGCCACATTAAGGACCTGCATAAGGTTACCTAACGCAGATTTAGCATTCATTTAAGACATTCGTGGTGTTTCACATTATTATCCAAAAGTCTTAAAACTAAAAATATAAACAAACAGTTATTGAAAAGAGGTGAAAGGTTTTTGTAAAAAGTTTAAATTGAACTTTGCTGTACTTTGAATATTAGATCTCTGAGTCAATTTAATATTTAAATTGAGTGTTATAAAATACCTAATTCATGAATCATGCATATAGATGCTTCATAGAAGTGACATTTACATTATCTATTGGTTTTGATTGTTTATTATAGGATGGTACATATATTGTCTACGATAATTTAATATCATTTTTATTTTGAAGGATATGTAATGATTTGATTTTAAAAGCATATCTTATAATGATTTCATTGGAAACTTATTACATGTTTTTGGAAATATCTGCATTCCCGTCTCTTTGTTTATATGTCTGTCTAACTGTATATAACGAAAAGAATGACGCATCAACTTGAAATTTAGCATAGAGCATCATTTCTATATAGATAACACTAAGTTCAATGATATTGGATTTCAATATATGAGTTTTGATTAAATATTAGTTAGTATATTTTATGTAAATCATCGCATAATCGAGAAAATATGAAGATAAGTATTTTTTATTAACTAAGGACAATTGTATGAGGTATATTATAACATATTATATATTACCATATGTTCCCTAACTACGATAATTAACAAAATAAAATATTTTGGCGACTTGGTGTGTATAATTTTATTATTTAAACACTCCTGTATAACCGAAAAAATCTGTTCAATTTAAATTATGTTTGGATCTTCATTTATACAAAGACAAGGCCGACTCAGTTAACATTTTCGGTTTAAAACCTATTTATTTAGGTTTTTTCCTGTTTATAACTGTTTTAGTTCAATATAGTAAAAAGTGAAATTATAAATTTAGATAAGTATGTTATAATTGTTATTTGAGCTAACTCCCCACATGTACTTCTGTCTAAAGAGTAATATAGTAGATGTAGAGTTTAGTTCCAGTACACCTTCCTCTTAGTACACCTGTACAAATCTGTAAAATAGTGTTAATATTCACTATAACAAAATTGAATTAGTATAAACCTAGCTCCAATATTGCTATAACATTGTTTATTTTTTATTGTTAAATTAATAGCAGTACGATTAAAATTGAAATGATAAATTTTAACATAAAAATTGTACGGTTCAATTATATTTTTAATGTAAAATAAAATTAAGGTCGTGCACTACATTATATTCTATTTAAAAAAATTCTTTTTGTGATCTGCAATGATGAACACGGCATAATTAGAGAGTAAAATTGTTGCGCAATAAAATATTCAGGTAACTGACTTCTGCTTCAGTGACAGACGTGTCTTGTTGTGATTTGCAATGACGAATACGGCACAATTTGAGTACAAGCTAGAGAGCAATAATGTATACTGGTAACTGTGGTCTGATTTTGTGACAGTTTTATTATATTGTGATCAGATTTTTGGATCCCTTCAGACGAACATGACTCCAGATTTCACGAGTTAGATCTGCAACAGCATAATATTTCAGTTACTGCACTTAATAGGAAAGTGAATTGAAGCTAAAATCAACTTTAAAACTGAATCAACACTATTCGAACTGCTGGAGAGGGTTATCTGATACATTTGATTTGGCCTGTTTTAAGTTATAATCTGTAATGATTTATGTTTAGACATATAAAGGCATTTATGACTTTATAAAATTCGCTATAAATATAATCATTACTTACATTATTTATAAAAAAGGTTTTTGTTTTTAAGATTTAAGTATCTATAGATAATAAAATAAGTGCTATTATTAGAGTAAGTCACTATCTTTCAAATAATAGAAAAAAACGAGTTAATGAAGTATTTGTTTCATTCCTGTTTTCTTTCTTAAATTATAAATGGATTATAATGAATAAGTTTTGTGTTTTAAATGTAAAACTTTCACCTGAGAGTTTATAAATCATTCAATATTGACATTAAAATAACAGTTTAACACCCTTTTTTATTATATACGTATGAAAATTAATATAATTAATACTTGTACTGACACAATATTTACAACACTTAAACTGGATGAGTTAAACTGGAGAGAAATTCAATAAGCATTGTAGCCCAGGTCATTTCATTGAGTACACGGTTCAAGTTATTTATATATATATATATATATATATATATATATATATATATATATATATATATAAAACAAACTCTCTATAATTTAAGTAAGTATATATGTTGATTGCTTTCTTATGGCATAACGAAATGTTTTTTGTACTGGTGATAAAACCCCAGATCAGTGTAACATAAAAGATTATACTACTAAAAAAAAGAAAAATGCCAACCTCAAATACATTTTTGGTATATACTTAGTCAAACTGCACAAAAAGTATATTATTCAAAAAAGCCTGCTACATACACCCTGAACGTAAGGACCCTATAAGAGTTTTAAATCAATGTTGATTCCTACCAGTTTGAAATGATCATTATAGCGTACGTCTAAATACCTATTTCTAAAGCGGTAAAGAACAGATTGAGTTTTATTACTGTTTAACAAAAGACCATTTTTTTAAATAATATTATAGTAGTCGAGAGCTAATTTGCACTGGATGAGCATCAAACTAATTTTGTCTTCAAATCGAGAGAGAATTAGGTTTGATAGAATTAGCAATAGTAAGATTTCAAAAGTGATAATAATTAAAAATGCTAATTTTACCCTAAGATTATTACCTCATGTCTATATAACATGTTAATAAATGTCCAATAAAACTTAGGGAGCCACAACCAGATCCTTAAAATGGTAATATGCTTCGTGTGGTGGGGCTATAATAATTAATTCTATTCGAATAATACTAATAGTATAATTATAGTAGGTATCAGAGTTTAAGTTTAAGTGTATCAAGCTAGATTAATATACTCGAAGAATAATAATGTATTGTATTTTTTTTACAATTTTGATATACTCATTTCAACATCCACCAAAAAATATCATGGGTTACGATGAGATACTTTCTTACGAATTCCTATATTGATCTCAAGGAATGCAATGTTTTAAAATTATACAATTCAAATTGAACTACTATAAAATTTAGCTTATTACAATCGATCCAATAATAACACAAATTTCAATGTATAATGCGATTTTTGCTATAAGTTTAATGCAGTTGTAGACTTTTTATTATTTTTTTAAAAAGAGTTCACTTATAAATGATAACACTTTTTTCGGGTTTTGCTAAGTCATGAGTGTTATTAGCTCCAATTATTTATTTTGTAATCAATTGGACTGTACATGAGATTAAGTTTCCACAGAGTTTAAATTGAATGTAACATTAAATTTATCAAGAAATATCGTTGGGTAATTTTAGTCGAAGAGTTATGTTTACAAAGGGGAACCTTAATTAAACATGAAGTCCTAGTAAAAATGTCATCATCATCAGTCTTACGTCTGCAAAGGGAGCTGAGACCTATTTGCGTCAAATGTAAAAACAGAGTTTGCAACATGATACAATTAACCGGGTATTGATGTAACCCATTCAGATTCCAATCTCGTAGCCTGGAGTGGATCGTTCAGGCTCAGGTGGGGAGTTCGTTATACATGTTAAGTATTATAAGTCACTGCTTAACATTTTCCTAAATTTCTTTAGATACCTTTTTATATATTTAGATAGGATAAAAATACCGCTAATCGTATTCGAGTATGAAATACTTATCTTTATAGATACAAATTTTGAACGTCTTCTTGGCTCCACCATATTAGAATTTAAAAACGGTAAGTAAAGTAGTGTTGTGATACTTCATTACAATTTATCTGATTTCACGGATACAAATCTTTTGTTTCAGACGCAATATCCATGTATACGTCCTTGAAATCCAAATATTGTTATTTTTGTTTGTCACTAGTACAAGTTAGTGAATATTTATATGAAAAATGTTTAATTCTCAAAAGACGTAAAATGCAGCATAATAGGCCAAAATTGCCGAAATCATAAAAAAGTTATATAAATTGAAAATAGTTTATTTTCTTATACATACCTTTTCTTTTATCACTTATAAGTATTATCAAGGGTTGAGAGTACTTAAGTGGACAGTATAGACCACTGTTAGGAGATTATAGTCTACTTTCAACACGCACTTATCGAACTACTATTATAATTATATAATTAAAACTATTTTTATTTAAGCACATTTAGCAAAAAATATGGTAGACAAATTTATCTTATCAGAAACATTATTGGCCCACTTTTGTTTTTTATATTTATTAACGTCATCTAGGAGGCCACCAAAGTTCCTTTCTTACTATTTGCTGACGACATAGAACGTTTTCTTGAAGTATCCTCTAGCGCAGACCGCGAAAATCTTCAGCAGCACTTAACTGTGTATCGAAATGATGTCAGTGCAACGGGATGTCCATTAATGCCAGCCAGTAAGACCAAGCTAATGACATTCAAGAGAACCACCTCCACAATTGGTTTTAACTACTCCCTTGATGACAAGCTTCTTGATCATTGTACATGCATCAAAGATCTTGGAATAGTCCTCGACTCCTCCTTTGGCTACAGTCTCCATATTGACCAATTATGCTGCCGAGCGTCTGGTATGATTCAGCTGATTATGAGAACTGCTAGACACGGCCTTAGCTCTAATGCTTTTGTACTAGTCTACAAGTCCCTTGTCCTCCGGCTGCTCGAATACGCTTTAGTTGTTTGGTCTCCTCCCCAACTGAGCTTCATTGACAGACTGCAGTCCGCGCAAAATAAATTCCTTATGTATTTGGACTGAAGATAGACTGATGGGCATCTGAAATTGCTCCGGCTACATCCACAAGTCGTTAGAAGGGAGGTTGCAGATGGCTTTCTTTACAAGATTATCAACTTTGAGGTACTCTGCCCTCCTCTCTTGGAGCGAATTGTATTTCGTCTCCCTTCTGCCACAAGGTCGCGCCGACTGTTCGAGCTGAGCTACTTAAACCGCAGCTATCTGCAGTTCAGCTCTGTCCCAAGAATGCTTCGGCTTGGCAACGAGGTGTGCAGTAGAGTTAACTTTTTCTGCAATCGACTGGGAGCTTTGAGACGTGTTGTGTTGACAGTGAGGCAGGAGACATTTGAGTCGGAGTGAGCTTGTCGAGTCCTACACAGGATTATATTAATAGTTACTCAATTATTCCATTGCTATCTTTGTTGTTTTAGTATATTCAATTGTTATCATTGTTATTATTATTGTTGTCCTTGTTGCATTATAATCTTTTTTAAATTTTATATTTCTACTTATTATTGCACTATTATTATTGATACCACTTTTGTTATGTTTCACATTGTTTTAGTTATATCTTTGTTATAAATGTTCATTTATTACGCCATAGGCATAGTTAGTATGTTGTCGAATTTGATTTTTCATACTGTATTATTTTTATGAGCATTTGCTATGTAATCATTCTGTAAAGTATTTTGCAGAATGGTTATACCGTGGAAATTTAAATAAATAAATAAAAAGTGCCAGTATCATAAGACTTGATTAAGGAGTTAAAACTTCTTGCATTGCAAATACAAAAACACTGATTTCGTGAAATCACCTATAACAAAATTGCTCTCGTGTAAAAATATTTGTGTCATTTACAATATATATATATATATATATATATATATATATATATATATATATATATATATATATATATATAATTTTTACATAATTTTTAATGGGTAGTTTTTTGCACTAAATTTGAGTTCTCTGTAATTAAAGATAATAAAGCAAAGTATAACCTGAAAAAGTTTGTGTGCTCGATACATCAGTAACTTGTTACAAAGTACGTTTGGCATGAATTATGCAGTTGAAACGATATTGAAAGTCAATTCATTTCAATGGGAACATGAGAAAGCAACTACGTGTGACTTCAGTTGTCAAAGTATGCATTGCAACGTTTATACTAGTACATACTGAACATGCTGAATGACGCAATTATCGCATGAATTATGTATGATTAATACGTACTGGTTGTATTACAATGGGTAATACAAAACAGTACCTCATTATTGCGCAATATATAAGTCCAATAAACAGTTAGGTGAGGTAAGGAAAGATTTATTATCATGCTTTACTCAAATAAATAAAAATCCATTTCCAACAAAATCTGTTCTGCTTAGGTTGTTTCCTTTCAAAAAACGAATTTGAAACGGGTTCCCTCATTTAAACGCGCAAAACCTTTGCAATTAAATAGTCCATTTTTTAATAAACATCCTCAGAAGCATATCTATATTAGACCTACATATAATATCTTTAACAAAAATAACTAGAATTTTACGTTAAAAAATGTGTCGGTCCTTCACATCCGAAAAGTTACCCAGATCAAAGAGATAAATCGGGTTTTGCTATACCCAGTGCAGCTTCAACTGGACTGTATAACACTGATATAGGTGAACTCTTCTGGCGGAATGTTTCTGTTTGTGTTTGAAATCTTTTTCACTGATGCCACATCTCCAAAATTATATCTAAGTTTAACATAAAATTTAATTTATTCTTGAAGTGACTTAATTCTTCTTATGAAAAGATTTTTAAAAGACGTTATTCGTGTAACATTGTACATGTTGAAATTTCTATTTATTTCAGGATTTTCCCACCTTTAAACTATAGTAATAATGCCTTTAACTGATTTACTATACAAGCGGATTCGTCTTGTAGGTATAGTTTCTCAATGAAGTTATATAAACCGTATACAATAAGACTGTGTTATGTTAAAATCTTGTATATGTTATACAATAACTGTTTAAACCTCATGGTTAAAACTTATTATAAATAATTTTGCATCTGATGATCTTGACTAAAATTATATTGTAAAATGAAATCCATTAAATTACGAGAAAAATTTATTCTATTTAGTCTGCAAAAACAATAATATATAACAATAACAACAACAACATACATATATAACAATAATAATATTGTTATACAAGTGTGCTCTAGAGATTGGTTCTAAATTACTTTATACCAGTGCTATCTTATTTTCAATTAAAAATCCATGTCTATTATGTTAAAACACGTTTTACCGAAGGTTTACCGACTCTTTAAGGTTACCGAAGACATTTCTTTTTCAAAGGCGATTATAATTCAATCACGAAACGTACTACTTCATAATTTTTAGTATATTGTTCCTAACGCCCATTGAAAGACTTCACTACAGTAATTTTTTTAAATCAAGTATTTCCAAGGTTAATATGTTGCTTGTGCTGTAAAAACACAGAAACAAGGAACATTTCAAGCTGTGACGTAGTTTTTCGCTAACCTTTTTGGAACGGGTAAAATTTTTGATTAGATAATATTATCAAAGTGTTTTCTTTATTGTATAATGTGAAGCTCACGTAACTTGAGGGCTTAAAGTTACGTTTAAAATGTAGTAATTATAAAGTTCTACAACAATGTTACTAGACGTGTTTGAATATTCAACCCGTAACAGTTTTTCAGATCTAACTTTGAAACTATTAGAAATAAACACCTGCATCTAATTTAAAACATTTATAGTTTTAAGCACTTCTTATATTAAGTTCGACATGACGTAACCCTCCAGTAAAATATTTTTAATTATTTTGGCGGGCAAACTGTATTAAATGTACTATGCGAAATATCATCTGGCTATTTATTCAAAGTGAAGCATTCGTTGATCATTAATAGTAATCCATGTTTTATTTTGAAGCCTTGGAATTCATATCATTAAACGTATCCCATAGTTTGAGGGTTAAGTTAAACCAAATTACTATCAGTCATTCTACGAAAAAGAATTTCTGTTCTATTCTAAATTTTTTCAGTAATAATAAATAAAATCATATCTTCAGGAGTGTCCTTAATTAACTATCATTTTACCTTTAGGAGACAATGTATTTGTGCTCATTGCACTTATATGTTTTGACGGTAATTAATGTGAAATATATTTCGTGCCAAAGCAACACAGATTATGCAATTAGTTATTGAACCGTGTTGGTCATTGTAATCATGTTCAAACTCTGAATATGAGACCCAGGACGAGGCTAATGATGAGTCCCCTAAGTACTGGGAGACTAACTCGTTAATTGAACATGTCATCACAACTAAATGTGGAGCTAAAACCTATTTCCCAGTGGCTTTGTTCCCTTAGCCTCACATCAATTATTACAGACATCCCCCCCAGATATTTTGCCCTTAAGGTTTAACTTAAGTCCGGTTTATACCTTCTACTTGAAGCTATACTTGGCATCTGGGTAACATCATATACGTCCAGGAACGGCATATAACTGAGAGCAAAATCGAGATATTAAATAAATAGGGTTGACTGATAAGTTTAGCATACTTCAGCTTACTGTGTAATGGACTTCAATAACTCTTGGTCAAATACCATTTATAGGCACAGGCCACCTTCAGAGAACTCATTATTTGGTATTGAGAAATTAATTTTCATGCAAAATTTAAAATTCACAGAAATATTGTCCTTAAAATATCCTGTGGATAACTATGCTACTATTCACTGGCCTAGATAAATTTCATAGAAGGACGTGTATACCATCAAACACAACGCAACCCTGTCTAAGTAAAAATAGTATTCAATGTAACATTTCAAATCCATAGGTTCTAGTTAACACACATAGTGGTATTCAAGAATACAGAAGAAATATTTTGCTCGACCCCGTAGTCGTATCCAAACAAAATATATAACATTTTGAGATGATATTTCATTTCATTCTGGATTTAGTAACCTGATTATTGGTTTTACTTTTGCTCAACTAAACCACAAAAAGAGACATCCATCATCATCGAATTATCATGACCCTACGGAAATAAACTGATTGGAATAATTGAAGCATTGGATACAATTTTAAATACAAGTCTTAACGCCCAATCCGCTATACATCGCTGTTAAAATGTCATACAAAGTTTGGTTTACTCAAGTCTTTTACAACATTCGTTATCCCACTATTTTTCTCGTTATTTTCATAAGAAAAATGTTCACTAACTCTCAGGAAGATCCCTTGAAGTACAATGTACCATCATAAAACTTAATGTTATGCGCATATAAATAAAGCTTCATGCAAATTGAAATGTGATTAAACAAAAAAGCAAATTTTTCTGGGTGTATTTACCAAATCACCCTACGAGGAAAGGAAATTTCAAATCATGAAATAGATAAAAATATTCTCAGATCCGCAGTAAAACCAACCTCATGTTTTAAAAAATAACTATAAATAAGTTTTAAATATCGTGGGGAAAAAATAAAATAATGTAATTTGTAATATAGTGGTAATTTAATAAAATATTAAAATATTTTGGCAGAAGAGCATGGACAGCAAGCTTACAAGGTGTAAACGTGTATATGTGACGGAAACTATCTAGAAACTGCTATCTGATGTGACAACGGTACCAAATTTAAAATGTATTGTTTTATCATAAAGTTTCATAATAAGAAACACCATACATTGGAAGGATTAGGACACAATATGTTATATTTCAGGAAAACTTGTAGGAACCAACACAAAAATATTATATAATATATTACATAATATGTTATACCGGGTGCCCCACGAGAGGTTCAAACGTTTAATTTTATACTACTTGCCCATTTATGCACCGAACATTTTCAAACACTACACAATTCATTAAACAGTTTTTAAAAATATTCTGTGAAGATTTCAGCTCTCTAGCAAGTTTTGAATAGTATACTTTAAAAACAGCAAAAACATATTTTTGGCTTTTTAAAATAACTTACATTTTAGAGATAATACAGAATTTCAATCAGAAAGTTAGAATACAGTCTATTAGGAAACCTACAATTACATTCCACAATTATTCGAACTGTAATCCATCAACAGCGACACACTGATAACAGCGTTAAAAATAATATGAATCCCAAACTTTTAAAAAGAAATTCTGTAGTATCCAGAGATGTTTCTCTTCAATTGATTGCTTTAATTCCTTATCATTATTGATGCTACGAGTATACATTTGTTCCTTTAAGTAACCACATAGAAATAAATCACACACAGTTAAAACCAGGGATCGGGGTGGTCAATCTAAAAAATCACTTCCACGACCAATCTCAACGGCCATGAAGGTTGTCATTTAGTAATTGCTTGACAGAATTTGAGAAATGAGGAGGAGCACTATCTTGTTGAAAGATTGATTGATCTATTTATGGAACCGTAAATTGAAGCAAGACTTGTTCATTTAAACCTGTTCATATATTCCCAGTCATTGTACTGTCTGAAATGTTGTAAGATAGCACCCCATTACAACTGAAACCTGCCCAAACAGTAATTCCTTTTTATTTGAGTAGAGTCTGTTCAAGAATGTATGGATTACAGGTATTTTAATAATTAAAATTACGCCTATTTACAGCACCATTGCGGAAGAAAGTGGACTCTCTTTCCTCATTTTGATACTCTTGGGTACTTTTTTACGACATTTCCAGTTTCTAACAAAAGATTCTTCCACTTAGTATTAAATAGATATTTGTATTAAATTTTAGGATTACTCGATGGTAGAACTCCTTGGTATGCAACCTGAAATTGCGTAATTGCTTTTGTAATGTTGCCAAAAGTGATAGCCTACGCACAACAATTCAATTTTTGTTCAAAATTAAAAGCCAATTCTTAGACTTCAATACAAGTAAAATATAATGGAGGAGGTTAGGTTATGTTTTATAGCACAAGCAATATTCTTAAATCAACAATGAGCGGCTGTTATTAAACAGCTATTCTTTAAAACAGCAACACAATAATCAAATCACATAATTCAAGGAAGAATATGTTATAGTAAGCAAAATGGTAAAATGTTTAATATGTCACCATTTTTTTTTACAATTTTTAGGAACTTGTAATTTTTACAGTATATTTTTAAAACCAGCACTATTAATTGTGTAAAGTTTATATTCCGTGCTTAAACGGGCAAGTTATATAAAATCAAACATTTAAACATCTTCGTGAGACACTCTGTACATTATCTGTATAAGTGATACACATACATGCTTACACATACATACGTACATATATATATATATATATATATATATATATATATATATATATATATATGTGGTACATAATATTTTCTTTTACCAATTAACTATTAGAATTTATTTATAAGCACTAGATTTAAATTGAATCTAGAGACTAAAATATGAGAAGACTTGTAGTTCTCATTTACACTTACTGCTAATTAGTTGCAAAGTTACACCTCATGAACAACCTCATTAGCCATTGCGAAATCAATTAATTAGAGCTACTTCCTAAAGTAACACCTTTAGAAAAATCCGCCCGAACAGTACGTTACGTTATTTTGAATTATAACACGCATTTTCACTCTCACAAAATTTTTGATTGTTCATAAGTTATTTAACTTTGGCAGAACAAGAAAAATGTAAAGTCTTTAGGTTAAAATTTAGATGTGTAGATAAACATACCAATGTCAGATGGAAGATTTACCATTTACAAATACTAATTCCACACTTAAACGGCTAAGTAAGGAATATCAGAATACAATAAAAAAGAGCACTTTGTAATCAAATGCACGACGTTTTAAAACTAAGTTCCAATTGATTAATATAATATTTAAATCAATTAAGTAATGTTGAGTTTTAATGACTATGGGTTTTCCACAACATGACCGTTAAATAATCATTTCTCAATTTGGTTTGTGAACGGTTTAAACTTATAAATTTATATGGACATTGCTTTATTGTAACAACATGATAATATTCCAGAATAAGTATTTTATGCTTTAAAATGTTTACATCATAACCAACTCCTTAATGAATATGATTCAAAAGATCAATTATAACCCCATATTTTATATGCGCTGTCGAGATTGAACTGTGTACTAATCAGAGTATAAATCAGTATTTTAATCAACTAAAAAACCAATAAAAATCTGGATTTAGTTCTAATTACGGAATTTGTCCAGGAAAAATTAGTTTTAGAGAAAGTTATTTGAATAATTTATAATTACTTGGAAAATACCTTAAATATAAAATACGGCAAACTAAACAAATATATTGAAATTAAACGTGTTAAATTCAAATTAAATTTAGCGTTATTCAAGTTCCATCCCAACTGTATGATATAAGACAGAAATATTTTATTTCAAATTAAAATCTATTGTAATACACCGTTTGCGATAGCACTAATAAATAGCTGCAGGACGAGTTTTAACATTTTGTTGAAACCCGATGTAACCGAGAGCACCAAGTACATCAAACAAAGGTGACAGTTCTATATTTAACTGTGAGGGGTTGTTTAATTAACCCAGTTAAGCCTCGCAGCTCGTGTCAGAGCACGTCATTAGTCTCAGACAGAGGGGTCGTATTCAGATGGTCGTACTCATTTGATGACCATCAACAATAAAAACTTGCTCAAGTTACGGTTCATATTTTGTAGTCAAAGTAGTTTTTTGGGTTAGTCGCAGTAAAAATGTACTAACGCGAACTTTTAGAGGTCAAACACACAATAAAAGATATTCCTTTAAGATATATCGTCTAATCGTATTGTATGATGCAAATACTCACGAAAATTCTCTCTAGAGAATGTAATTTGGTTTTATGATCAAATTTATTTATTGACAGTTCCCATGGAATTTATGAAAAAGAGAGCTTTTATTTGGGAAATCTTTCAGTGTCCAAGGTAAAAATTTCCAGGTAAAAATATTTTGGATTTTGTAATGATTATTACTGTAGGATGGAAATGCAATCCTTTAAAAATAAAATTCACCAAAAATACAATTTAGAACATTCAATTCATTTTTTTTTATTATTATGTTATCTGTAATATAATATTATTTTATTTTATTTAAAAATTACTTCACTGAAATGAAAAATCCAGTTTCTAGGGAATTAATTGTCATAAATTATAACTTGTAATTTCTGTAATTCCATGATAAACAAACATTTAAATCAATACCTAAATCATTTTTAATAATGATACATTGTACTATAATTAAAATTTGAAACATAACTAAGCACTATATTGTTTTCTTATAATAGCTCATATAAAAACATTACTGCTAACAAATTGTTTGATAGGTGCAATCTCGTTTCGTCGCGACCAGAGCAGGAACGCCTTTCTAGAGGAACAATTATTTACCGTAGATCTACAAATAGATTTCCTTTATCCAAAACTAACCAGATTTGATGAGAATATTATAAACTAATAAATTATATATTAATTTTGACGTTCTCTAACTCTAAAACCTGGGATTAGACTATCTACACTGCTACCCGTCCTACTCCAAACGATAGGTACAAACGACTCTGACAACCTGTCCCCTCGTAGCTTGGCTATCGTTAGCAGGAATATGCCTACCAGAACCTATCCTGGAGTATTCCAGACAGTATTAGGCTTCCATTGTTAAAACTATGATTAATTGGTCGGTCCAGCTGACTATCGTCTCGACGGCTACTGCTGAATTGCGCGCCAAGTTCAAACATAGTCGAACTCGCCGCATCTTCCCCTCCTTCTCCAAGTAAATGCGAAGTATGTTCGATTTAGTTTACGAGTGGCATTGCGGGTATGAAGAATATGAATGACAAGGAGGTTTAAAATTACCATATAATATGAAATTCCAAGCCTAAATAGCTTACCTTCTTCAAACAAATTAATTGTATGTTTAAGTTCATAATGAATAAAGACGCACGCCCACTACACAACAAAAACTAATATCTGCTATTCTTTCACACCATCATTCAAATGTTAAAGGTGTTTTAGTTGTTTACGTCACCTAGCAGAGTGAACATAGAAATAACAGTTTAAAAAGTTAGTTCCGTTTCTTTTTAGTAACGTACTATAAAGGAAATAGTAATCTTCTTGTTTCAAGACTCCGGAACTTTTCGCTTAAATCGGAATACTCTGGAGTGAGACAGCGTATTTGTATGTCAACTCGTAAAGAGATCCATGGAACTAAATTAGTTTCATTCGTGCTATGGGACGACAAAAGTTTATAATATTAGCAACCAGTGCTCTTATGAGCATGATCAAAGTACCCCCTGGTTTAAGCAAAGTTTGGTTTAGTAGAAAAATGATTTTTAATGGCGAAATATTTAGGCATGAATTCTTATATTTTTTACAAGAACATGTACATTGTAAACATTTGATTTATTCGCTGAGCGTTAAAAAAGTCTATCTGTAGAGGGTCTGGAAACATTAATTGTGTCTTTATATCTCTTCGTTCGAAACCATATCTTGTGAACGAATTTATTCTTATATACGGACGTAAATTACCTTGCATTCTGTGTTGTATTATGTATTCTAATTGAAAAATATATTAAACTAATAGGCAGTGGCCACACAGATCTACATACTATACATTTACTGCATTTTCATTTTTAGAGTCCTCTTTAATTTTTTATACGTAACAACAATTATAGTTACGATTGAACTGTAACATTTGATGCCATAACATTGCGTTAAAATAGAGGGTAATTAGTTATAGGATTTAATAACACCATAAGTAATTGATTGTACACTATCACGCTTGATAGTAAACATCATCAATTATCGATGCACACATACTATACACTTACCTCATTTACATGTATGGTAAGCTCATTAGTCATTTATATGTAACGATTGAACTGCAACATATCACTCCATAGACGATAGCCCTGCGTTAAAATAGAAAACGTGGTTATAGGTTATAAGAGAACCAATTTATTTTACGCCAGTGACCACTCTAGCTCAGGTGGTAGAAATATTTAATCATCTTTGAATTGAGTAATTTACAGTGGACGAAAACCTCATCACTGCAACACATAAATTTTTTTGCACTAGGTCCAAAATCTTCAAATTCCAACGTAAAATGTCTTATGGAACCTGGAGTATAATGTAAAGAAACATACCTTATAAACTAATAATTTGTTAATTTGTAATATATACATGTTTTTAAATACACAAAAGAGATTTTTTCCCTCACATACAAAATATTTACTATCAAACTTCCAAAACTAAGAGTAGAATGATATTTAGGTTCAGTTTAATGGTTCATATTTATTGCATACACATCTCTTTTTACGAATGAACCATTTATAAGGAATATTGTAAGTGCAATTATGTCAAAACTTAAATTTCTGTGAGCGAGATGAAAAAGTGATGTAGTGAAAGGAATAGCAACTATTGTATCTTCTGAGATGAAGTAAATTATGGTACTTGAATCTGCAGTCTACGTGACTTTTTTCCAATCTGGAGAGGATGATTTTTTTCATTGGTCTTTATTAAAATATGATTTTGTATAAAGTACTTTCGTATTTTACTGTGCTGCGTCAAGTAATTGATTTTAGAGTGATTTTATTCCTATAACATTTTATCAAGTAACATTCCAATATACAATGTAGTAGAAAATGAATATAGGATTAGGGCTCTTATCCAGTAAAATATTTTACCATCAATACGACGTCTCGAGATCGCATTGACAATCGCCTGAGTGCCTGTATTGCCAAAAGCTCCTTCAATGATTAGAAAGAAACCTATAGCTACTTAACGCCATCTTAATCATCCGTAATAATTGATAAAGAACTGAGTTTACTGATCCTCACGGAGTATAAGCATGCGAATTATGATGTAGAGGCCGCTCCAAGAGAGATCCCTCCCAAACAAACCTAGCAATCATCTCATCCATGGTTTTGAAAAGAAAGGAGGACAGAAGTATCAGCCTAAGTGACTTGGAACGGTCCAGGCTAGAACTTATTTGGTTCGATATAAAAACAGTAATTTACAGGATAGAGGAATGTACGTGATGGTCACAGAGGCCCAGAACAACCTACACAGCCGGGAAGGAGTATATCAAGCTCGCCTCTAGTCTCACTCCATTTCCTCAAGAGCTTTATACGGACTAAAAGAGTTAACCATCCACTTAATCCTTCGGAAGGTACACAACACGCTAAATTCTATTGTGAGTGAGTGGCGCGCCCCACAGGTCTCCCTCCACAGCTAAATGGTTGATGCTTGTCATGAATGATATGAAGTTGTGTCTTCATTATAACGTTTATAACACCCTCTATTTTAGTATCCATCGTGATCAAACATGAGACCACTAAGTGGCAAAATAAAATTCTGTGATAATAACATCTGAAACCTGGTACAATTGTAAACACTATCAATATCAGTGCAAAGTTTATTTCAGGCTAATCTTTTAGCTATACGAACCTTGCAGTTGTATAGGTCAATAGCGTCTTGCTAGGATTCCCAAGTACCGCGAGTGTTTGCTTCCAGAAGAAAACCTTTCTCAAAGAAGTGAGTTCAAAGCTCCATTAGGCTACTTTGGATCTCCTCATATTAACAATACAACAGTTGAGATCAAATGAACCCACAATTGCAGATATCAGACAGTAAGCAGATTTGTATAGCTTTAATGCGTTGAGAACACGTTTCCAGTTTCTATCACGGGTTTCTACTTGTATCCTTAGTTTATGTTTTTGACACCCGATAAGTTTTTCTGGGACCTGAATACTAAACTTCTTAAAGTTCCGGGTCTCCAGGAGCAAATGTGATCATGATGAGAGATAGAGAAGGCTTGTCAGACATATGCCAACAATGTATCCGATTTACCATACTCTTTGTTGCCATGGTCACGTCTATCACCTCCCTACACGTTGGAACATTACTCGCATTTGCAATCACTAGAACATGTGACATTTTATACTCCAGAAGTGAGCTGCTGTTTATTTTGGTGCTACTCCGCTTCTATTTGTGCAATTTATCGTCACAGCCAATCACCAAAGCCAAACCGCTCCTCTCAGCATGATCTGCTAAGGTAGCTATCTAACTAGGGGGCGTGGAAACTACATTATAATACTGAACATATGATGATTAAATCAACAAGGTTCGTCCAGTGTCAGCCCGATGGTGGAATGATCCCTGGAAACACATTCTTTGAAGAGGAATGTTGTTCACCTTGCAGCTTATAACAATACAAGCTCTTGAATTATTGACGTGGGCGCTAAAACTTTTAATCCCTTTCAGAGAAAGCTTTGATATTTTATCCTTACAAATCCAGAGTTTCTGAGTCAGGGCCACGTTAAAATCTTCCGCCACAAAGCGTCTGCAGAACGGAGCTGAAGATCCTGATTGACCAGAATGATCTTGATACTCCTGATCAGTCGCCAGTCATACATCGTAGCCTCTGCTACACCGGCCCTCTACCAATGAACATGCTCCAGTACTTCACTTTAAGACACGCGGCATACTACACCTATCAACGTTTCCGTCGTCCTGGAACCTCCCGTAAGGACATCTCTAACAACCTTCCGGTCAGCCAAAAAATTCTATAATTCTTTTGGCATCGACATTTAGGATGTTTGCAGAGTCCTTCCCAGTCACAGAACCTTCGACCCTGAGAAAGACGTTGATAGATCTTATGAGGTATCAACTGTCCCCAAAAACCCCACACATTCCTGTAGAACCACCGACCCAAAGTCTCGTGGCCAGACCCCGAAGCCAGACCCTAGTCTTGTCATTTCCACATACAAGTAAGAGAGCTGCTCTTTCCGGAAAGAACGTCTTGAACTGCTGCACACACACCCCATGCTGATAAAAGCGCGTCAAGGTTGCGTCTCTGCATTTCCGAGGCTTCCTTGAAGTAAGCCTTCTAAGTAGTGCCTTTCAGGAAAGTTCTTGGGGAACAAACAGTTTTGAGTCCCATCAAAACCTCCATTAATGTATACCACAAACGCTAATCTGATAAAAGACCAGTCTGGAAACCTACCCGCTCCGAAGGTACGATCAATCACCTCATCGGTGGAGGGTTTTTGCCAAGGAAACAATTTTTTCCGTTCGAAGTCACCAGCTGCTCCAATTTTACCCGGTCCTGACTCTCTCTGCTTCTTTAAGCTTTTCCTTTCGTTAACTGATTGGTTGATATCTATTTAAGACTCTTAGGTGTGGATTTTAACATATACATATTGGTGTTACAGTTTTAAATTATTAATTGCATAATTATCAGTGCATTCTTGTTCGAGTATTACAATTTCTTGAAACACTAAAACGTGATTTTACGGGAAGAATGTTTATAATATACTTATTTTCGAAACATTGTAGTTTCATGAGTTATACAGCTTTTAGTGAGTTAAAAATTATGTTTAAATCGTATTTTGTTATATTTATGGGTAGTGTGATATTTCCTGCATGCTGTTTTCTATCAACATGTAAAAACAATATTTTATTTTAACACGCAATTTGTTTTGTTTCTCGTTTCTACAAATATGAGAGAGAGATAGAGAGAGAGAGAGAGAACTAAATATAAATTAATAGGTATAAAGTTCCTATGTTATTTGGTTTTTTTCTCCTAAATACCAGAATTTTATAAATAATAACGATACCATCCAATAAAATAGTGATTAATTGAGGGTAAAATTTTAATATATTTTGTAAAATACCGTGTTTCAATTACAAATTGTCTAATTAACTAAAACTAATGATAGATGAGTGGCATAGGTGAACCCAGCTTTGAAGACCAGCAGTCGACCATGGGTGCAATTGTGTTACTCATGGCCTGGTTGAAGCAGATGTAGTATAGTTTAGCTGTACGTACCATGTTACAGGGTAATGTCCATGTCTAATCTCAGAGCTTAGATTCTGCTGTAGGCACACAGCATAAACTTGATACACGATTAATTTTTTATTTCTTTTCTTTCATATAATTCTCAAACACTTTTGTGAACCATACAATTCTTAACTCACTTCTGAAAGCTAAATCTGTGCTTCTAATTAGTTAATTGTTTTATGAAGCGTATTCACAGTTAATAATCTTTTATACATTCTCGTTTCGTTGAAAAGTGAAAATTAAGTGTTCAAAACATGCCAAATTCAACTAAAGGAAACGTAAGCGAGATGTGCAAAAAATATAGTTTTAGTACAATTACGGAATGATTTTCTTTGCATAATTGAGATAAAAAAAGTTAATTTTCTAAAAATGTATATGATATATAACAATAAATGCAAGAACTTTTAAGCTATTAGCAATCCCATATAGTAAAGCCTGCATAGTATGTCTAACATTTTTGTACAGCAGAGCCTTCTGTAAATAAAATTATTAGAGAAGTGTCAATATATATATATATATATTGTTGAATATTGTAGTGTGCAATTTAAGAATACAACAAATTTTTTTTTTAAATATTTCAGTTTTGTTGAAATTGTTCTCATTGATTATTCCTTACCAAATATACAGCCTTCTGTGACATAATATCACTTACATTGTGCATATTGAGTGAGACATTTGGGATGTTTTGCAGAATGGAAATGGTGTTTCATGAAAATACTGTGAGTCATTGGAAAGTTAAAATATAAAACGTCGGGTAGAAATTCTTTGAGGGAGCTAGGGATACTAACCGCTCTGTATCTATGAATTGTGGTACCTCTTTACTACCGATACAGTTGTAACTTCGGTTGTGGCATAGAGTTCATTATCATGAAACAAGAGTCAACTTCCAAACTCAGAATTTCAGAATGTCACTGTCATAACACCTGTTAAAAGACCTTCCTGCCAGATTAATTAACAGTCTCACTGAAAGTATGACAAAGTTCAACAATAATCTGATGATTATTGTTCAAAGCTCTTCTCAAACGAATAATGGTGACTAAAGCGTTTTATTCGGTTGATGAGCTCATGTTGAACCGCTGGTATTTTTTAAGTTTGCGTGTAATTAGTGATTAATAATCTACGAGTAATAGTAGCGTTATTTACTATTACTATTACATTACTTAGTTGCTTGTTCAAGGTTTTTAGTAAAATTTCCCTAAAAAGTGACAGTATAAACTCATAGTAAGTCAGTAATATTCATGCAGTGTCAGGTGTTGTTCTAAACATAAAGGGCTGAGGAATAAGAATGCAGCCTTAAGCTCAGTAAGGCTTGGTATATTTTTCCGCACTCTCTCGTCCATCGCAGCTTCACATTCAACTTGCGGTAAATTAATACCAAGCGCTCGCAAATTGGGATCTAGATTTTTCACGCTTAACAAGATGTTTTTATATTCCTGACTTGTTAAATATATCTAATTCTGCCTACACTGTAGTTTACTAATCTATTATGTACTTAGAAGGCATTGGCAAGTTTGTAATATATTAGATCCAAAATATTTTGTTATAATCAAGTGCAATCCTCAATATTGTCTTGCATCCATTAAAAATGTGATGATTTAACAAATCATCGTCTTTTTGATTACATTTTATAGAAACCATTATTGATATTTATTACATAGTTCAAGTGGTCTCACGCTTTAGCGATGTCCACCATTAACTTTGAAAATGGGAACTGTTTGTCACGTCTTTTAGCTAACTTTGTGAGTAAAAGCATATTTTTTCATGCTAATTTAATAATAAATGGCATTCTCACTCATATGCAATATTTAATTAACCCACAAATGATGGAGAGTTCGCTAACAGCTAAAAAGTTTCCATGTAGTGGAATTGTATATCCTAATTCAGTTGTTACTCGAAACCTTGACAGTGAGAGAAAACGTTTTCGTAAATATCATAATGTGTGAAAACACTTAAAAAATACATTTATTGCCTTCAAGCTAGACTAGATTTATAATACCATATGGAATTATTTAACTGTAATTAATATACCTATAGCACCAAAAATTACTTATGATTACTTTTATATGAAAACAGCATAAACAAAAGAGATTGCTACGCGATCACATGAATAGTGTTATGATGAGAGACGCACTCACCACTATTACTTGGGACGTGTTGCCTTGACTTTACACAACACTCCACCCACACAAGCCAATGAGCATGACATTGACTAGTAAAGATGGCTTATAATATGTAATCTACTGAGAGTGACAGTTCGATGGCGGGTCGAAAAGGGGGCTTCAAGCTCCGTTCGAGCAAAAGCGACCATTGCTATTTGGACCCATTACATGATCCATAAGAAATATTTGCCGCTGAACATCTCACTAAGGAGCTTTACTTAAAAATCAATAATATTTAATAGTACATAATTAATTAAAAACAGGTTTTTACTTGATATTTTTATGATACCTAATATACAATAGGCAAACAGACAATTGCCGATGTGAATGAATTATTATGTAAATTATAAAGTCACATACTCTATTGAGATAAGCTGAGTGCGCGGGGTGATGCCGAAAGTAGTAGTAGAGTCCTAAGGGAAGCCTCATATCCAAAAAGTTTTGAAACACTGGCGTAACCGAGCCCCACGTCTCATTCAGCAAATGAACGTAGAAAAGTGTATTTCATTATTCTTTCATAATGGACCGTAACGATTTGACGTGTGTGGTTTAACATTTAGAGTACTAATACAATATTAACTACATTTTAATAATATAATTATAATCAGCTGCAATATTTACTATTTTATTTACAGTTAATAATGTAAGTTCTTTAGAGACTGGTTCATAGCCCATACATTTAAAGTATAAAATGTTTATAACACACACACACACACACACACACACACACACACACACACACACACACACATGTATATATAACATAATATCAAGAAGTTATTGGGGTTGTAAAAGATTGACATTTCTGGAAGAGCTGTATTTTTGATTTTTCACTCCCAAATGTCAAAGATTTAAATGTCATCCTACTTGGTTATAAACGTATATTTTATAATTTATAATATAAATATATTTATAATATAAATAAACGTGCATATTACAAAACGTACATATAATTGCATAATTATATTCAAACTTATAATAACTTATATATCTCTTCAATAAATGAGTATACCATTCACAGAGCCAGGTATCATTATTAAAATATTAATACACCTAGTTCTCAATCGAGAATAAGACTTGTTGAAATATGTTAACTTACTTTAACGACACCATAATCGTAATCATGCAGCGTTTAAAAAGTATGCCATTACACAATGAGGTAATCGTTGAATACTGATTAAGAAAGTAAGATGGTTAAGAGTTTATTGAAATTCTTACATACCCTCAGGTTCGAGTGAAATTCTGAGAGTTTCATAAAAGTACACCCGTTCACTTAAGTCATTACTTCCTGGGTTTTATTGGTCTGGTATGCTCAAATATATTCTAGTAGGTACGTGATCGTTGTTTTATAACCTTTTTTTATATAAACGAGTTGTGAATGAGTTTAGTATAAAGGTCAAGTTTCAAAATAATCGGCAAAGTAATGTCATAATATTGGAAAGTGGATTAGTTTCTCGTTAAAATATCTATTTTAACTTAATAACAAGTACATCAGTTTTTTAAGTGAATAAAATTAATAAAAGTATTTATTATAAAATTAGGTTTTTTTATTACATGCCGAAAATGTAGCCAGATGTACATAATTAGCGTTAACGAATTCTGCCGCTCTAGGGGTTGGAGACATTTTTGTTTTGTCTGAACGGTCGCCATATATGTCACGTGAATGAATTGATCTATAGACTTAAAATTGTGTATGAACTTTATTTTTATAAAGTCAACACTGAGTTTGATGTAGTTTTATGTCCCTCTAGACTATTCGGCTGGCGAATATCTATATATTTGTTTTACAGGTAACCATATTAACAAGGAACAGAGTAAACAAACTTATAAAAAAACACTGAGGGCAATTATATGAGATATTTTCATGTGACGTATCAACACATATAACCTAACGACTCCTACGTACACCAGAATATTTCGTTTTCTGACTTGAAATTTAGCATAAAGGCAACACTCCTGTTCAATGATAGTGGACTTAAACATGTGATATATTACCACATATGGCGTAACTACTCCAATGCACAAAAAATCATAATTTGGCGTGTATAGTTTTATGATTTGAACGTTATTATGAAACCCAGCTTAATAAGCAAATATATCAATTTATGATGTGTCAATATATCTTAAGAAAGGTTTAATCCGCATACTACAATTTATGCATGAAAATTTATTTCTAAATAGACAAGGTGTTCCATCATGGTTTATGTCTAAACATGAAAATATGAGCATCACTTAGTAGGCTATCTAATTCATTTCTCATCAGCTGGGAGAATTTAGAATTTCCGTAATTCCTAGTATCTGTCTGTCCACCGGAAATATCGACTACCGAGAACGAAATCAGCTAAAGAAATTACGCATGCAAAGTCAACGAAGCCACTTGGTGCAGAGTACCTTGTTGTTAATAGAGTATAACTAGTATATTAACCCTCCAAGTGGCGGTCATTTTTTCCTGTAGTGGTGGCATGTTTTCGAGCCTCGTGCAAGGGTTTAAAAAAAATTTATTAAAAATATAAATTAAAAGTAATATATATAGAAGTATATTTTTTTCTGTTCAGAATTAAACATATAATAATATTAGTATTTAAATTTGGCCTTAAAAAATGTTTACTAAAACTTTTTTTCCATGAAATTTAAATTTAATTTTTTTTTTTAATTGGGGGGGACTATACCTGGCAAACCAAGTTATAGTAAGAAAACTATAAAAGTGAGATAGCCATTTTGTGTCAAATTTATTCTAGTTTCAGAAACACATAAGCATTATACAAATTTATGAAACTATAATAACACTATATAACAAAAAGCAGCGATGCGCATAAATTGTGAAAATAGGGTGTATATGTAAGAGTTTGCTAATAAAAGTTTTACTAATACAGTTTTACTTCAATACATGTTATATTGCATATTTTATTACTCAGAATGAAGTAAACTATACAGCAGTAGTACATTTTGTCATTACTCAAAACTTTTGCAAATAATTTTCAAACAGCAAAGTACAAAATGTGTTTCAAAGCTTGTATTATATCCAAATTTATAAATCTATGGTTTACATCTGATGGAAAATGTTATGTAGTTTTAGAAAACCATAAACTGTGTCTAAATGTATTACATGTATTTTGATTCCACAACTACATGTATTACTAAAATAACAGTATATAGCCTACGCACTAACAATGACCCTGGAATGGTCCAAACAGTTATCATACATAACCAAAGAAATTACGGTAAATATATATTTGGTTGTGAAAATTGTTATTTCAGAACTAAAAGAGTGCATAAAATAACGTTTAGTGAGTGAAAAACAATAACAAACTACGTGAAATGAATTTTAGCCAAGTCATTTTGCCATAGCCTACACAGATTCGATAATTCATCAAACATATTTCAGTAAAAAGAAATGTATTTATTCTAAAATATATTTATTTGCACTACTGCAATATCTAACAACTCACCACACACTAAACACAATACTAAAACACAAATAAAACTTACTAATAAACACGACTCGTCACATAAACAAATCAGACGGCATCGACAACATGGCGGTCACAATGAATTGCATCATCTTCTTTTACGTTCCAAACTACGAACTTGGTACGTTGCAACTACAATACAAAGAGGAATAAAACTATAGTATTCTTTAGGCTTTTTTCCCGAATCCAATGTTGCATGAATCGAATCGATACGTTGCCGGAATATACTGTAATGAGTGATTATGCAAGAGAATGTTTGATCATCAAAATTTTGACGAACAACATTCAAGAATGGAAGTTGTGTATCAAAATTTTGATGAACAACACTTGTATGGTTAAAACGGTAAACCACAAGGGGTTAGGAAACATTTACATCTATAGATTCCTTTGGTATATAACCAGTACCAGGGGTAACTAGGATCTTTTACCTCTTTCTCTGTAACATTCTGTAACCCCTCTGCCTCGTTTTCTATCTAATACAATCACGCTCTGAAAATTACACTCTGTTTTACTTATCAGGAATACTAATCTACCATCCTTCAGCTAAAAACCAAGTTTTAAAATAATTGCTAGGCAATAAAAACGACAATATCTTATCTTAATGCTTTCCTGTAGCAAACATACGAAGATTTTCAGTTCTGCTTGGACGAAATTTTTGTATTTTACAGTCTGAATTATTATTTTGTCACAAGCACGAATAAACGTTCCCTGAGGTAATTGAAAGGAATTTGATATTGATAGTAATTTATTCGTTACTCTTTCGGAATGGTTGTAATTGCCAGATGGGTTAGTGAGTAGGTGGCTGTCTTTACAATCGTAGGTCAAAGTGATTGAAGTGGCAGATGAGACATATCAACTATATCATGAAGGAATACAACTGGATAATCCGTTGTCATTTATAGAAGGTTTTATGCTAGAATATTTTCTGATCTTTTTTAAGTTATCATTAACAGTTTTAGTAGTTTCCCTTTCAAAACGAGCTTAGCAATGAATCGTTTATGTTTGAGATATAATTATTAGGGACGTTATACGCAAACGTCCTTTAGAATAGACATATTGTGTATATTTTAATCATCCCCAATAAAACCTAAAACTTAAATTATTTCTAGACTTTTTAGATAAGTCGAGGTAACTCGACTCAAGAGATCATAGGTTGTGAGAAGCAGAACTTTGGACTCAACGTGAAACTTATTTATGTCGACGTTATTGTACATTTTAATTGGAAAATGTACAGAATAAATTGCAGAGAGACTCATAACTTTTGTTTAATATATATATATACACATTCAACTGAGTTACTATTACATCTATTAATCATAACTAATCTCACAAAACATTGCCTTGGGTTTTCCATAAGGTAATGGAAAATTTTATGTGTTTTAGAGACAATCAGATGCAAATTTTTGGAACAAAAGCTGTATTTTTATACTAATATTCCAGATTTTTGCTTTATGCATGCCAAATAAAAAGCACTTAAATCTTCCATGAAAATATGTTCAAGGATAGTTTAGGGACACTCTCATACCCAAGGAATGAAAACCTAGACCTTGTAAATAAAAGTTCTATTGACGTAAAAAGGATTAAGTGTTTAATAATGATGATCTTTGACCCTCCGCTTTACCAATCAAGGAGCAACTCTATCCCGCATAACTTAAAAATGCAAAAGTGTAATCCAAAATATTATTAAAGACGTTTTATAGAACATCTATTTACGATAGACCGTATTATGTACCTTTAAAGTAAAAGAGAAACAGTTATAGTACCAAGACAGTTTTATCATAACTATCCTGGATTTTAAAGCCATAAACGGATTTTATCACGTTGTAGCTCATGATAGCTTTTCACTATCTTTTGGGGGATTGTTTCACCAGGGTTAAGAACAAAGTTACACTATCTGGTACATAGCCAAGGAAACATACAACTAATCCATATGTAACTTAAATGATTCAGAAATTTTACCAAGGATGAATGTATGGAATATAAAAGCTAATTAAATTCCATAGGGCGTTTGAAACATAAATTAGCAGCCAATTATTATGTAACATATAACTTTAATGGTATTAAATTAATTCATGAAATTATATATAAATTGATTAATATTCCGTAATAAAAATGCAATAAATGGTGAGTAATATACTCTGTTATGAAATTAAGGTGGTAAGTACTACATATGTGTGCAGGTGCGTAAACAACATAATTCATATATTGTTAAAATTATGTCCTCGAGGACTATAAAAAAATAAGTTGATAGTAATATAAAACTAAATAGATCAAATTGCTTTATGTATAAACTTTATTACAAATTATTTGAGTAGCATTTTAAATACTTAAATTCAAGAAGCTAAGAAGTTAGAATAGATTAAGATAGTTAGCTAGAAACTCCCTTGAGATACGGTTTAGTTCTAGTTTTCAAAGCAGTGTTTTGTTTCCGGAGGAGGAATCTCACACACAGTAGAGATATGTCAGAGACATATTCTATACCATGACTCAAAGCTTCCAAAGACTGTATGTTTCTCACGATTAGGGAACTTTAGTATAACAACGAAATCCCATAGGACGATAAGTTATATAGGTAGATGAATAATATTCTAAAATTGTATTAACATAGGGAGCTCCAGGTACTCAGGAAACTACAGATATAAGAAGAATCTAGAGGCTAGAATGTCCCCAAACCTAAGTGTTCCTAGATATATGACTGTCAAGAGACAGTTTCTTAGAGATTTCGAAATCTTGTGAAGTGTCCAAAAATGACGCACATGGAAAGTTAGACCTTGAAGACTCATAAAGGACTGAAAAAACAGTTATAGAATTCTAACCAATTTCTGCATGTTGCATAACACTGTTCAACACACAAAATTCTAGAGATTATGTGCTTTTACATCCAAAATATAGCTGGATTGCTATAGTAGCCAGTATTTACTTTGGTCACTGGAATCCCTAATTTTAGTTAGCTTCTATATATTAAACGTATTAACATAGGTCTATATATTCATGTATAAATATGCCAGTCGTTTTTCATAGTGGTTTATTTGCAGGAACTATCACACTTACATGTTTCAATTAGTATAAATGTAATGGTACATGTTATGGCTGGTTAGCAAAAAGTATTCTTATTTTTATATATAATTATATTATAATTATAACAAAGGGAAGTAAAAATTTCATTCATTGTTATAATTTCGTTTTCATATGATAAAATAACTTTTTCGTCTAAAAAACCCGTTTTAAAATTGTGTTAACAATAATAAAGGTTAATAATTTTTAATGAAATCAATAAGTTACTATAATTAATATTACATTTTATAGCACTAAATGTAATATTATTATTAAACTTTTTAAACAAATACTGATGAATTCATGAACATAGTTCAGTTGGTTTTTTAAACTTACAATTAATCAGATTGTTTAGAGAAATGTGTCAAAAGTTGTAAACAATTATATTATAATATTGTTGATTAAAATTTAATAACTGTATTTTCGTATAATTGAAATATTTTAAATATGCACATTTCTACTTGGAATACTGAACAAACATAGTGAGGATATGTTGACGCCCTGAGAATAGTGAGTTTACTATGTACTCACTAGTAAATACGTGTTATTCACACTAGTGAATAAGAAAGATAGTATGTTATATTGCAGATAAACTTTTATAACTATTAAGATAGAGGTTGCCGATCGCTATGATTTTACATTTCCTTGAAGGCAGGTTAGATAGACAGTTATAGGCAAAGACTGAGGGTGGTAGACTAGTAGTAATGTTACTGGGAAAATGATTTTGTTGATTATATAATGAAATGTGTATAATACAATATAAATACACCATTTAACACATTTTTGTAAACTTTTATTTTTGTTACTATGTACATATCGAAATCTGTGATTTCATCTTCAGGTACTAAGGTTAAGTTATGAAAATAAATAATTAAAAACCAATTTTTCATGTGTTTTTTATATAATGAAAGATAAATAGTCTTTTAAATTGATTTAAAAATTAGTTAAAATACAATATTATAATGTACATTTAAAATTTTAAATTTTCATAGTCATATTTTTTGTGAACACTGTAACCCCATTCATTTGCTTTTCCTCACACATACAGACCTACTGAACTATTGAGTATAATTGTTAAAATGTACAATGATAATAAGCAATTATTGTAATGAAACTGTTTTAATCTAAGAGTGTCAGGGATTTATCTGATGTTATGTAAAAGCTTTATATGACAGTATCCTTAAATGCTGTAAAAAATTGTTATCGTGCTCAAGACTTTTATCTAATTATATGAAAATTTCTTCACCTGGAGATGGGAATAACTTTCAATGTAGTCACTCTGATTGTGCGTCGTTTGCTATATTAAAAGACTGTGATAGTTTTTTTAATACAGTAGATTACATCGGAAGATGTTGGTAACTAGTCCGTAAAAACGTTAAGCGTACATGTATTACAAGATTATACTATATTATGTTATAGTTGTAGCTTCAATCAAACAAAGTTGAAGATGTGATTTTTTTCCTGTGCTATGTAAAGAGACTCCTGGCATTGACTAATTAGCCTTTAGAGCGCTCACTACTGAATGACAAACGGGTTGAAACTAGACTGTTTATGCTGCATAAGTACGGTGTTGAATATTGCATATGCTTGATCAATACAACCATTCGTGACATTTGAACGTTAGTGTATTCCAAATACTAGGAACAAAGCGTGACTCACGTCGTTCAAAAATATTCCAAAGGAGTAGTTAAGGTTCAAGCGGTTATATAGTTATAAGATAGATATTCGTGTGTATAACAATCTCGGTAAATGTTAATAATATAAAAGTTTTAAAATTAAATACTATGATGCTATCTGAAGTTCTTATGTTTAATATTCTATAATGAAACATGTCCGTTTCAACTTGATTGCCGTCATTATTTAAAGCGATATTTCATAGTTTTAACATATTTTCTTTCCGTGATATGTGGGATTATATAGGATAATATTTTTTTGCAATATTGCGTTTTATCAAAGACATTTGTATTCGTAAAATTTCTTCATATAATTACTTTCATCGATTTCTTATAGATGAAACAGTTGCCTGATTTGTTAATTTTATCAGAAAATAAATGTATAATTTGAACAAAAGTTTCGTTCGATATCACACAAACACACACACACACACACACACACACACACACACACACACACACACACACACACACACACACACACACACACACACATTGAACATCTTTATAGGCATTCAAGAGTTTTCTTTTCCATATGCAGAGGAATCGTATTTAGGCAGAGATACAGTAAACAAACAAATTTGGGGCTGCATATATAATCGTCAAGGACATGGGTAACCAGAGAGAGAATTAATAATCAAATAGTTTCGAAGAAATTATTGTACTGACATTATTGATATTAAAAACTGCTAAAATTTTTTGCAGAACCTGAATCCCTTCCTCAATGTATTCCGCTGTTAAAAGGAATAATAACTATCCTAAATGGAAATTATTAATTAATTATAATTTTCAAAAATTAACCTAAACGACTTCTGTTAAAACTGTGTTATGTTAAAACACTTACAATTATCTCATCTCATTAATTTGTTTAATTAAATTTGTATTATATAGGAATGTTAATTATTCTTCAGTTAAGTTCAAGCACATATAGCTACAAGAGAAAGTGCCAGAGTATGTTCAAATACTTTTATAGGTGTATCTGTAATATATTCAGGTAAATTCATTGTATATGATTATGCTTTGAACTACTTTTATTTGTCTTGTTATACTCGAGTAAGGTATTTCATTGTCCCTTTTTTATTTGTATTATGTTTTATGCTCTGTTGGATCAGCTATAATGAAGAATAAATAAATTCCACAACTTATGCTATAAAGATCTTCATTGATTGTAACGTTTAATGTCCAAATGTTACATTTTATATAATGAACATTAGTCGTAGTTAGTTTAAATATTATTAAACAGTAACATTTTCTCATGGGATAATATTTAATACTATCTATTGGATAGTTCTTAGGACGTCATTATCATACATCGTACATCTAATAGGACTTTTGTTTGGCGCCTTCTATCAGAAAATGTACTTGCCGTTTTGGTACGACCAAATACAGGATTGGAGTGAATTGGTTGTAGCCTATAGCTACATGATGAAAAGAGGGATTTAAACTTTGCAAAGTTGATGTGCGGCAACCTTACCTGAAACAATCAGAGTCCTCTAACTTGAAGAAAAGTTTCCTTCACTCTAATGAGAAATGTTCCACTACTTGAATGCTACTGAGGATGAAGGATGCTTCTGTAACTGCTAATTCTTTATTTCTTTGGCATTTGTAATAAATAAAGATAAATAAAGATTTTGTTTCTTACTTAAAGTTTAATTTTTAAGTATGTATCATTTCTTAAATAGTATGTGAAATAGACACTGGACTTGTATATTGTATACTGTTCGTAAGGTTTGCATTGTATACTGGCTAAATATCCATTCATAAGTTAAACATTTTAACAGGGCGTCTTGAGGCATCTTAAATACCATATTTTAGTCACAGTTCCTTTTAAAATTAATAGAGCTATGTATGGTATTGTCTTGGGTTTAACATACTGTTTAAATTGTTTTAAAAAATAATCATTGCTATAACTCATAAAGAACACTGCTGCCTGCCTTTTCAATTTTGAATGAAAATAAAATGCACTTATTTCTGAACATTAATGTATGAAAAATATTATGTACCACACTTATACACAGTTACTGTACTAAATGTGTCTCATATACTAACTGGTAAACAATAAGAGGTTATATGGCATAAACCAGCTATTCCCAGGACTTCCACAAGGGCTTCGGTCAGACAAAACAAAACCTAATAAATGCTATCTTAATCATGGTTGCTGATGTTTTTGTTATTCTTTTAATTACTTTATTTATGATGTTTGTGTCATAGTTCTCAAAATATTTACTGAAGGAATGTGTTATCTGCCCTAAAATAACTTTAAATGTAATTTAATCTATGAGGGTATTATAACAAATTCAAAATTTAATTGGCTACCAAATCTTATAGGTTAACATTAGAAAACTCTAGTTTGCATCATTATTCTTCTTTGTATAATTATCTTTAAATTAGCGCGTCACTTTCTAGGTGTTCCTTCCTAAAACGTTTTGACTTTCTCCCAAAATGAGGTATTGTTTTATTTTTTATTAGTATTTGCTTGAGTGATATTTCCACTCATGAGCGATTTTTCTAATGTAACTGATGGTTTTAGAACAATTAGCAGTTTTTCTATTGATTACATACTTAATCATAATTCGTTTCACTAATGTAATGTCGGGGTTTTATAATGTATTACATTGCGATATAAGAACGCTGTGGGTAAAACTTGGGACAGCTTATTAGTTTATTTGTAATCAATTTCACGGTTTTTTGGAAAAATATTGTTTTACGTGGCTTGATGATAATGGAGAAGGGATTGATTTTTTAATTTTTGGGCACTTACAGCTTGAATTGGTACATTGGTTCAAAAGCACCAACCAGCGAATTTTCAACTATCGCGTACATCTAAAATGGCTTGAAAAATAATGGTTTATTCGTTAGAGAATTGATGGTCTATGAACGTAAACAAGTTAAAGATTAAAATACAATGTTTACACAAAACAGTTAATTATATTAAACGTACTCTTTTAATTAATATTCACAACTTTAAGGTGTTAGTAATTTTCCTACAACCCCGTGGACATCTTTTAAAAATTATAATTTACTAAATATATTCACTGAAAGAAATTTCATCCAGAAGATGTATCTAAACCGTTTTTTGACAGTAAGTGACTTCCGGTGAAGCGAATTAAGTTGGTTTTAGTTTTAATTTCTGTTTTTATCGGTTAATGATATCATAATGGTTTTTATTTTATTTTCAATCTGAAGTGTGTATATATATATATAATATATATATATATATATATATATATATATGTATGTATTAACTTCACTGAAACAAAATAATATGAAGCAGTATAGATGTATTACGTAATTTTTATATCGAATATACACTGAAGAGGCGTTATTTTAAAAGTAATATTAGTATTTTATGTATCTGGGCGGAGTAATTATAATTCAAACAGTTGAATTAAGAACTAACTAACTAGGAAAATAAACTAAAGCAATATCCAAAATGATAAAAACGTGAACTCTGACACGAAAGTTATTAATAAGGTAATTAGTTTAACTTTTGGAAAAAATATTTTTGTATTTTTATCCGATATATTTTATTATTCTTGATTGTAAAACTCTACTTCTAGCAGGCTTCACATACAAAGTCATTAATTAATGAAAATTATTTTACTTTCTTCATAGCCAGGCTTACTTTTTACATAATGTTTTTAAACTATTAAATATCATGAAGCGTCTGGCATACTTGAAAATAGGTCTTTCTGTGACCAAAAATTAAAAAATAGTTAAAATTATTTTCGTTTTTGTTTCAATTATGGTCAGTAAAAATGGACATTTAATGACAATATTTTAATTTGATTTAAAATAATCATCATCCAATTTAGGAAAATTCAAACTGCCTTTCAATATTAAACAATGTTTGTTAGTTCAGTAGTTACAAAAATTATTTGCCTTTTGATGCTTCAGAACATTCTTAGTTTTATGACTATATTCATTCTCAATATATTCGAATAGTTTGGGCCATACTGTTTTGACAAATACTTCTTAGAATATATAAATGCAAATTCAATTTAAAACTCATATTATGTAAAACCCTTTCAAATCGAATGAAAAGTTAAAGCTTTGAATAATTTCAATTTTACTTTGGCGTCGTAAACCTTTATCTCTACGCTACTTAAAAATCACCAAATGAAGAAATGTAATTAATAATGTACTGAAGAAAAAGAAAAAAAATAAGAAAGATATAGAAAACATTTCTCTGCAATAGCATATTCTTTCTACGAATGCTGAATTAGAGACAAAGAGCTCAGGACTTGAAGAATGAGCTGCTTCTAACCGAGTTACGTGGAATCATGTTTCATAGAATGTTTCGTCATTTAAATAAGTGCCTGCGCAAGATCGATATGTCAAGCAACACCTTTGTAGAAACTAAGATTTTAAATTGTAATGAGCTTTTAAACCTTAGTAGATTTCACAGTTAGTTATAACCAACGTGTAAATTGACTGTTATAAACTTAATTCAGCTGTTGAGATTTATTAAATTACTATATAATTTATTTTATTTTAAGGGAGTTATTTCTACACGCATGTTATTTTAATACATAGCAATAATCTCAATAAAAATCCCTAACGCTCAAGTCACCTTAATCACCTTTTGACTTCACAAGCATTTTATAATTTAGGGGAGGTTTTGGCATTTAACGGCAGACCGCCCTATTTATACGACTAATTCTGCAGCTTAATAGTGGGTTATTTCGGCAAAGAGCAAAAAGGGCGTAATTTAATTGTATGTGTGAACGGAGAATTTTGTGATATGAATTTAAAAAGTTTTACATTTAAACCCCAAAAATTTGCTACATAATTTACTATTGTTTGCTGCAAACAAAATGATTCGATTCGATTTGAAACTTTGGGGAAAATTGAAATTATATCTTTGGGAAATGATCCAAACAATACAAAAAGTTTCCCGTAAAGTGTTTAACTGTACGGGAATAGATCCAGTGAACTTCTTGTAGTAGAGTCGCAGCCTTAACCCCGGATGCTAAACAATAATATTTTGTATAATTTGGCTATTAGGAGGCTGAGCTGTATATACATATACGTAGTTGCTCGCAGTACTAAAAGTGTAACTCGTTAGTTGCAATGAGAATGGTATCGGGTTAAACGTGATAGCAGGATCTAGTGTAGTTCATTTTGCCATTTGAACCCAATATCCGAAGAGATAAAACGAACCACCGATGCACGTTTAATATTTGGTTGGTTTTAATTTCAAACGGTAGTTTAGTTTTATTATAAAACCTAAAATATAACAGAGATATTGACAAGTGTTTGTAACTTGGCGAGCGTTATAAACACTTTAGTGTACTTTGTAAGTTTCCATCGTGAATATAAACTTTTAATAATACGAAAACTATTCTATCATAAACAGTGACACCAAATCAGATCCCTGAGGGACAGCTTTATACTTTTCGAACGATTTGACATAAAACTTTACAATTTTTGTATATTTTTTGTTTATATTTTTCCTACGAATGTATTATATTAAAATCTTATCAGGATTATATGACACAAGGAGTTAAATGGAGAGTGTTAATTGAGAGCATAGTTTTTGAGTATCAAGGTTGGCATTCAAGGGTATTGAATGTCTCTAATAACGTGAAAACACGATGGCGCAAATTCTATTTTCTATGGTTCAATCCACACATAAGGGCTGAGGTTTAAAACGGTGCCAATGACAATTTTGTAAAAATAGGTTTGTTTTCATTCATCTACGATATTAAAATAAGATAACCGCCACTATATTTTTGGAGCAATATACATCATTTTGGGATATTTAAAGTTTGGACCCGTTTGAGGTTGGACTTGTGGCATTAGTGCTCTCCTAATATTGATATTTTTTTAGATTGATATTCAACTCGACCTATGCTCATTTATCTATGGCAATAATCTTTCAACTCCTTAAAGGCCAGTTACGTTTCCTTATATTAAAAATAATATATCTGGCATCGGGAAAATTGGATATTTTTGATATGGCCAATTCTTTAGCATGGTAACAAAATAAACACATACGTCCTGACTTGGTTTCCAATAAATGGTAATGTATAATTCCTACAGTATTATACTTAATTTGGTAATGTATTAACTATTCTGAGATTTTATTCGCTTCTTAATAAATAGATTAACAAACACAAATATCGTAAAAAAAATTTTTTTTCTTTTAAAACACTATACAGTTTTTCATAACTCTTCAAAAAGCGAAATCCTCTACGACTGTAATTCCTAAACAATTAAGTAAATTATGTAAAAAATGGACAGGAATTTCATTCACATATAACACATTAAAAACCATTCCATACAACATATCTTCCCCTACAATTCTATAATTACCTAATACTCAACCCATAAAACCACCACTTCCTAATCCAACAAACCCTAACAAATTCAACACTAATAACAAAACTTCCCCCCCCAACATCTAAAACCTTCCTTCACCCACTATATACCTTCTTCACAAACTACCCCTACCCCACATACACCCAATACAAAAATAAAACATTCCAAACACTCCCAATTCCATCCAACCACTACATAACCAAAAACTTATCATAAAACCCATACCACAACAATCCAATTTCCCACCCACCCACTAACTCCATACTTAAAATTATTCATACTCCAATTTACACCCATAACCCCCAAATCCTCTTACCACAAAACCAAAACCCACACAACCTCCCTTATCCCACCCTACCCCCCAACCCTCACAAACACCTCAAACCCCCCCCCAAAACTCACTACTCACCATCCACTATTCTAAAAATTTACATACACATACTAAACCCAAACCACACCCCCCCCACCCAACTCAATCCCCAAACCATACTCCTCTCACAACAACCCCATCTCACATCACTTTCCACAACCCCTACCTCTCACCTCTATACCTACATAACACCTATTCCACACAACCCCCACACACCCCACCAATCCTAAAACCAAACAACATATTAACCCTTCCTCCTCCCAACCCACCCACCCCTTCCCTCACATCCAAATTACACAACTTAAAACCCAAACTCTAATACTACTCCAAAAACAACATTTAAAAAACCTCCCCAAAAAAATCCATCTCATTAACCACAATCCCACTCCCCCTTCTCCATATCCTTCCAACCCTCTCACACCCCCACAACCTCATCCAAACACCCAACCCATAATAACCCACCTCCTACTTCCCTATTATAAAACCAATACACACCCCCTCCATTAACATATCCCCACAAACTCTTCAAATATCACCACCCTCCTACCTACACCTCCCCCTACCTCAAAATTACTCACACACCCTCCTATAATCCCCACACAAAACACTTAACACACACACACACAAACAAAACCTACACACCCACCCCTCCATCCCCTCCCACCACAACCCACCCTCTTCCCTCACCACTCCTATCCAAACAACCCCACCCATCCATGTATCATATAAGTAGTTAGGAGCGGATATTGGACAACTTATATTGTTATAAGCACTCAAAATAGGTTTCTTTAAATTAAACTCTCTAAGTTTAAGAGTGTTATACTACTATATATATGATGTTCCTATGTCATTTTCTTCATATTTGTTTACTCTGGCATGTCCATATGGATTATTGGAATTAATAAGTTCAAATGTATGTAGAGGATATTATTAAATCCTTAAAAAGTTGTATTATATACAAGCTGGTTTCCTGCGGCTTCGCACGCGTATCTTAAGCTTTGCCCGGATATTTCTTTGCATTTCAAAATAGGGTTTGGCTATTTTATTTAGTAACTGTGTCGTAATTGCATTTTATAATGTGCAGGCGCTTTGATAACTTTTATATCTTGCAGTACAGCATCGGTGGTGAAGTTACATTAATGGGCAATGCATATAAACCTTCTACATAGAAAATTACAAATAATTACAAATTTTCATAGTGTATCGGCCCAATAGTTTTGAAGTCTATAAAGGACAAAACACACTAAACATTCATTTTTATATATATTAGACTAGGGGCCCGGCGCGCTTTGCTGCGCATTTCAATAATTTTTGCAAAAGTTTTGCCCCGCTGGCTTCGCACGCAATTTCCCGTTGGGTGAAAAACAGTACAAAATATTCACTTATTCTTTTTCTATTACATTCTAAACATTGCAAGAGATAATTGATAGTCGTTCCATCGTGAGCCTTCTGGGCGTATTATGAAGGTGATGTACCATATTACTGCCTCTATCTAGCTGTTTACCCACGGCTTCGCACGCAAAATAAATCTTAAGAACCGAAGTCCTTATATTACTTTAGTAATTTTTTTATTTTTACTATAATAAATTTTTAGATTAAATTAGTTATATCTCCGATGCCACGATTGAGCTTGCTTTTCGTTGTCTCGATCGATGAGAATATGTACATACGGAGTTTTGTGGAACCATATTTCTGTCAAAAAAAAAAAACTAGGTTGATTTTTATAAAACATTCTTTATATTTGTAGCCAACGTAAGATTGTAAAATTATGATATCTGCATTACTCTTCTGATCAAGCAAGAGGCATGGTTTATATTAAAGATATATATTGCAGTTAAAGGTGAATTTTTACGTCAAATCTTGTATTGTATTAATCTGGATGAGATAAAGTCTATCGTTTAACAGTGATTGCAAAAACAGTTTAAACAAAATTTGTCGTTTCTCTTAAGCTTAGCTCTATGCTTTAAAAACTATAAGAGTGTAATATATGTTTACATAGAACTGGCTGATTAAAAGTTGAAAAGGGACGTTAACATATGTTTGCTGCAATGGCATTTTCTTATGGGTATTTCTGTAAACCAGTGGGGCGGAAATCCTGAATCGGGTAAGGGAGCCATGGGCATAGCTTATAAACCTTCTACGTTGGAAACATACATATACGTACAAATTTTCATTCATGATCGGTCTCCAAACTAGTTCACGATTTCCATAAAAGGGACAAACATTTTACAAACATTTCATTTTTATTATATATAGACTAGACTGCGGGCACCAGGCAGCGCTTTGCTGCGCATTTCAAATAATTTTTTGCAAAGCTTGCCCGCGGCTTCGCACGCAAATTCCGTTTGAAAACAGTACACTATATTCACTTATTCTTTTTCTATTCACATTCCTAAACATTGCTGAAGATAATTGATAGTCGTTCACATCGTGAGCCTCTTGGGCCGTATTATGAGGTTATGTACCATATTCCTGCCTCTATTCTAGCTGTTACCCACGGCTTCCGCACGCAAATCTTAAGAACCGAAAGTTCCTTATATTACTTAGTAAATTTTTTTTTTTACTATAATAAATTTTAGATTAAAGATTAGTTATATCATCCGATGCCACGATTGAGGCTTTGCTTTGTCAGTCTCGATCGAGAGAATATGTTACACACGGAGTTTTTTGAGAACAAATTCTTCTGTCAAAAAAAACAACTAAGGTTGATTTTATATAACATTCTTTATAATTGTAGACCACCGTAAAGATAGTAATTATGATATCTGCAATTGCTCTTCTGATCAAGGCGATGAGCATGGTTTATAATTAAATAAATATTGCAGTTGGTTAAAGGTGATTTTTTACGGTCACAAATTTGAATTGTATTATCTGGATAGTAAAGTCTATGTTTAAAAACAGTGATTGCAGAGAAACAGTTTAAACAAAATTTGTCGTTACTCTTTAAGCTTACTCTATGCTTTAAAAACTATAAAGTGTAATATATGTTTACAAAGAACAGCCTGTTTAAAAAATTTGAAAAAAAGTCGTTAAAGTATTGATTGCTGCAATGCATTTCTTATGGGTATTTCTGTAACCAGTGGGGCGGGAATCCTGAATCGGGAAAAGGGGATGGGCATAGCTTTATACTAACCTTTCTCCGTGGAAAAAATACATATTACGTACAAATTTTCATCATGATCGGTCCAATAGTTCACGATTCCATAAAGGAAAAACATTACAAAATTCATTTTTATATATATAGATTATTGATCATTGGTTGCAATCTGAATTTAATAATTAGGCAATGACGTCTTCATGCTAATCCTGCTTTACACTACCGATCTAGCACTTTACAATAAAAATTTTCTAAATTTTTAAAAATGTAAACAAATGTTTCTGCCTCTTTGATGAACTTAAGCTGAAAGATATTAAAACAGCTGTTCATTATCAGTTCGCTCTGTATTATGGGCGTAGCGCAGTCTGTCGTAATCCAATATAAAAAACTCTAACATCAAACAACGATTTATAATAAAAAATTTAATTAAATAAAAATATTTTAAAATTTGGACTAAAATTACTCTTAGTATGTATCCCATGTGTACTTTCAGGAAGCGACAATCCACTGTACAAAATTTCACGATGTTTCGTGCATTGGTTCCAGAGTTTAACGGAAGCATTCAAACAAAACATTCGCTTTTATATAGTATATATATATATATATATATAATATATATTTAGATAAGAAGATGGTAACATATGTGATAGCCCAAATGAACTGACCTAATATAGTTTTCCATAGTCAATTACAATATTAAGTGTTACTGCATTAATAATGGACTTCCCTAATGGAAAACCTTCTATCTCTTTTTAATAAGACTCAAAGCGTCTGCTCTTACCTCCCAAATATGTTCTATCTAAGGCTATCTTCGCTATATTCTACTTATTTATTAAGAACAGTTACAAACAGTAACTTAAGGGATTCCGGTTTTTTTTTTTTTTTTTTTTGAAATTATTTATACATAATTTCGGATTGAAAACATAGAAAATATTACCAGGTTTTGCTTTAATTTTCATGCATGTAATTTAAGTAAAACTGGCTTGTGTTAAAAGCCTTGTTTTCCATAAATATTAAAAATGACGTAAGAAGATAACATTTATGAAAAATCAAATGACAATAAAACGGTAGATTCGTCTTTAAAAATTATGGGGTTGACAAGATTCTTGATATGGTTTCAAACATTCATGACTTGGCTTTCATCCGTTTTTTATGCCTCCAATAAGCTTTTATGTTGTTTATTTTCCACAGAAACTCATATTTTCCCGTTGATTCGTACACTAAAACAATTAATTTTTTAAAACTAAATTCATACTATTGTTATTCTAAAATAAGTACCTGTGGAAAAATTATTATATTTTTATTATTTTAATTAAACTTAAAAACTAAATTTAAAACAAATTATAGGCATTAATCGTGGGCCATTTTTCGATAAAATTTTTGGCATTATTTCTGTAGGACAATCCTAACGGATCAAATCCAGGGACTACGTGTATTAACTATGTAATTCAATCTTTATTTACTTGGCAGAATTAATAACTTCTTTTGTAAAATAAAAACTATAGAAAGAAAACAGAATGAATTTTCGCAAGTGGATAAAGATTTAAATTGGGTCATCTAACTGTTGGGAAGATCTCATGTTTTTATCTTGAGATATAGCGAGAAACTTGGGACACTTGGTTCTGTTTGTGAGTTGAGGGGAATTTGACTCGCTTATCTTTTCCGATTACAAAAAACTGGGGATTTTTTACTTTTAAAACAATAAAATTTTTGAATAATGTATATATGTTATGTTTGAATAATAATTCTTTATTGGGTGTGCTTGGAAGGTCCTCTCTCGTATTCTACGTAAAGGTTACACACATTTCGCTTAACACTAGACATATGCAGTACTGTTATTCTAGCTTGTAACTATAATCATAATTTTTTATAGAAAAAAGGAATTATTTATTTATTCAAAATTCCTAAAATATAGCACGATTTTAGACAGAATTAGACTTTTGGGAACGTATATTTTTCTTTTTTTGTAAATATATGTATTTGAATTTTTTTTACCTTTTCATGCAAGCTCAACCATGAAATTTAGGACTTTTCATACTGGAAACCATGAATATCCACCCACACCCAAATCAAACAAACACCTTCAGCGTTCGCTATCAAGGACGCTGTAAATAAAAGGACAGGAAAACCTACGAAGCTAAATTAACATTCAAATGGCAGATGTTTATATGTCTATCTTGATTCTCCCAGCATACGCTCTAAGGTAGCAATAAATGTTATTTTTTTTGCCTTCTCGGGTCTTTTTAGGCATTTGGTGTAAAAATTGCCCCTAAGTATTCAACTATCTATTCGGTGCACACGGGAACGGCATTTCCTTAAACTGACCAACTATGAGCATGTTAATTTTAGTCCCCTCGAATATTCGAGTGACCACAAAAAGTTCATCTACATTATTGCTTTGTAAAATATAAAATGTCGGTCTACATATAACTGGGAAAACAGTGTTCTTTTACTGTAACCAGCCACTGGTAAGGGGTAAGGCATTCTATTGCCGTATAAAATATATAAAAGTGTGGGGCATTCTTACAAATGGGGAATGACCAATACTTTTAACTGATATAGACCTCCGTGGGAGTAGTCTTGGAGAGTAGTGAAGTACAGTCAATGATCTTCAAACTCCTTTCTACTCACTGCTAGTATCAATAATTCAAGTAAAAAGAAACAATGCTACTATTTTATTTTGTTTTGAATGCGGTTCCCTAGATTCTTGCAAAGAATAAGCATCTAGTAGTCTTTGCAGCACCTTACGGAAATCAACCACAGCTTACGTCTGCAATCTCCATATTTCTTCTTGTAAAAAACGATTGAAGATACCCACCTTGGGTTTGGCTTTGGTTCATTCTTCTTTTTTATTTTCTTTAATTTTATTGATTAAAAAATTCCTTTTATAAAGGATTCATCAGGTATGATCTTTGTTTGATTGGTTAGTATTATCAACACAATGTAGTTCATGGCTCGGTTTTTTATAAAAAACCTAATTCTTTTCTTGATTAGGTTTTAGAATATTTCTCTGGATAGCGTATTTGATGTTCCTTTATTCTTGGTAGACTTTTACCCCCTCTAATCGCTGACACCAAACCACCAAATTCAATGAAAAGAATTATGACATGAACCATTTTAAAAAATATCTCGAGTAAGGAGTTCATCTACAGACTTACTTTCTAAACAAATTATGCGTTAAACTTTATTGCTGAGTGACAAAATTGCATGATTCAAATTAAGGCCATGGTATGTGATTGATCGTCGTTAAAGAATATCGTTATGTAGGCTGACACAATTCATCTATTTCTGCGTGTTTTACATATGGGTCATTTTTAATAATAATAGATTTTCTCACATTGGGTTTTAGTACTTAGAAACTACAGTCGCCTTTTATAAGTATAATAGTAATTATTATAATTTTCACTTCTAATCGTTTTTTGTTGGATCTAGCGTGTATTTAATTCTCGTTTGGAAAAAAATGGTTATTAATAGTTTTAAGTCAATATTATTATAAAAATTCATTCCTTTTATATTTATTAATCGTGTTGATGATAATAATAAACTGGGGCAGTATGTGCTACTTATTAAGGAATCCTAAATTGTTTCAATGCAGGTATTCAACATGAGAATGAATAAAGTACTAAGTAGTATAATGGTAGACATTTATGGTCAATCTTAAGTGCTTACTTCCTTCTATATTTTAAATCTTTATAGTTAGGGAATGTAATAGGGTTTTTAACGGGTATCTTTCAAAGCGCATATCTTCCCGCCATATTATATGCATATTTTCGGTATTATATTAATATCGCATATTTTTCACAAAAGATTGCCGTATTATATCAAACACATTCAGTTGCTTTTAAGATTCGGAGATCTTATGAACGAATAGATTCGAATGAAATGGTATCGATAAAATTTAAAACTCTCCCGCGCAGAGATTTAATCTCTAGTTACCTCCATCAGTTTTGCGCATAAATTAGTTAACACCATCAGGCGCTCACGGAGAATTTTCCTCAAGATTAGCTCGAAAATTGGATTATATTAGTCGTTTAAACTGTTTTTATTTGTTTAAATATTCATACTGATTTCATTACAATGTAATATATTTAAATTCTAGAAATTTAATAAAAATTGACTTCTTATGTAATGAATTTTCCAAATAAGAAATTCAAAATCTTAGTAAAAATGTTATTGTATAATATCAACCATGATTTATTTTTAAGTAAGAATGCAAATTTAAATTGTAAAAAATGTTTACACCTACTGTAAAATATATTGAAATGAACTTAGTTTTTAAATTCTTACAAAAACAACCTTACTTTCAATTATTGAGATTATTAATTACAATTGTAATGTCAAATTATTACTCTGAAATCATAATTCTATTCTTTACTATAAATGTTTTTACACAGTACAACAGTTTCAAAAACCTGTTCCTTTTTGTTATTATAACGATATTTTTCCACTCAAAAAACAGTACTGAAATGTTTCCTTAGCACACTTTGTACTGTACTGACAAGTCTCTCGCTTCAAATTATCCATTTCAAAAAATTCAAATATAAAATATATTGTAAACACTTAAAAAAGAAACATCACAGGTCACACATTTACGGCGCACACGGATTAATACTCCATAAAAACTAAAACACAATAAGGCGCTCACGGAGATTTGTCGTAGCACTACAAACACAACATCGGGCGCTCACGGATGAATCGTCCAGTCTCGCACGGAAGTAGACAACATACTGACAGATTTTGACAAAGATAAGCGCGAGGCTATTGTTTCGCTTCCCCAAAAGATGCTGTGAAAGTACACTGCGGGAAAACGGCTTGCCAAACATCAGACAAGTAGTACTATTTCTTAATAATAAAAAATACACGGGGAAAACTCCGTTTAGCGCCCCCGACCTCCGATGTAGGGTTAAATAATTACCCAGAAATGGAGTCACGGCCGAGCTCAAGAGAGTGGATGTGATTTGGGGTTACATCAATGTTCCGGCCAATAGGTAACTTGCTGCAGACGCTCTTTCCTCCTTCTTCCTGTAGCGTCCAATTATTGTCATTATAGTTATTAAAAGTAATGCTTTGAAAAAAAGTAATATATCTTAAACCCAAGTTGTATGTCTGAAGTAGATAAAACTGTATTATTTATCAATATTGAAATGGATCGTATATGTTTTTAATAGAATGTGCTCCAAAGCATCTCATCCCCCCCAAAATATTATCTGTCACACTTAGAGAGAGAGAGAGAGAGAGAGATGGAGAAGAGAGAGAGGATAGAGATGTGAGAAAGAGGAAGGAGAGAGAGAGAGAGAGAGAGAGAGAGATGTGATTATGCATTTATTTTTTGGGTTAATTGTCTCATTTTCTGTTATGTATTACTGATTTGTTTTCTTTCTAGTATTTAAGTATGGCATTCTCTATTTATAGGCTTAATTTATTACTCAGGGTCGTAGTGGATATTTTAAATATTTACCTACATATCAGATCTCCACGGTAATACGCGATGTAAGATTCCGTATACCACACCTGGACAGTCTACTTTTACCTTTTACTTTGTTATTTTTTAAATTAATAACAACACATAGTATGCAGCGGAGAATATAAAATACATAAATAACTGAGTTTTCTTTATTCGAAACATTTTAACCAAACTTTCCCCTTTAAAAAAACTTTTGCAATTATTTAGGTTTTAACGAGGTGGGATCTGAACCCCTTTTGTACACACTTATCTTCGCCTAACTGGGTTTGGTTTAGACATGTTGTACAATTTTGTTAGGTTATTTATTAGTTATTGGAATATCTTTAGGAAAGTTAGGCTTTACTAGATATTAGGTACAAAAGCACGTCGTAATGTCGAGCTATGTATTAGTTTGTGAAAACCAGGTTAGTTTTCTAAAACAAATGGCTTTTGTACAGAGTAGTGGACGTGAAATCTTTTTGATTGCATGGGAAATTTTAAATCTCTTTGTCAAGTAGATTTAATAAATTTTCCAATCATAGATTGGGCAGAGAGGGGGAGGGAGGGAGAGGGATAGATAGAGAGAGGGAGAGAGCCGCTTATTCAATATTTTCTCCTATTTATTGTAAATGGTCAGTATTTCTATTCCGTTACTTTATTATTATGCAGTTCTCAATTGGGATCTATGTTTAGGAGCGAATAAGTCATCACTCTACAGAAGAGGGACCATTCCTTTATTAGGGACTAGCTCTATATGTACAATAAATGAAGCTTCATTGGCGCAATCTTTCAATTTGTGTGTTGCATATTTTTCTATTAGGGCTTTCGGCCTCCTAATGAAGTGTTTCAGATCCTCTAACTTTAGTATATAGAGTTTTTCTACACCATATCAATGCCATATTTCATAAAGTTCTAAAATCCTTTTTTGTCATTTTGCATGTCAAAACCTTAAACAAAATACTTGGTCTCGTTGTTGGGAATCAAGTATGCAGTTCAGATCCATAACAAGTATATGGAATAAAAATTATTGTATTTTGTTTCAAATTATTTATTTATGACAGTAATAACTTATTTTGTTTTTATAAACACCATTTCAGTCTTCTTCATACGGTATATTTGAGAACGGGTTGATTCTGAAAATGCTTATCTTAAATAATGCAACAAAAAAGCTCGAGAACAACTTTGAGGTTCATAATTACCGTTTCTCTGTAGCCCAGGTTAATTAAATCCCTAGGATTCCGTTATGATTCCGAGTATTACTCCTTCCTTGAATTGGTAACATACTCAAGCCAATACTTCATTTATTAAAAGCGCCTTTGTAGATCTCTGCTTGATTACTTCCAAGCTGGAAGTTTTTTTGGTTATTACCTAGAATAGATGGTTCTAATAGAACCCCTTGAAAAATGTACGGTTTGAAGTAAAACGTACAAATAAAACGACTTAGAAACTTGAATGAAGTTAATCAATAGCAATTTAGAAAAAATTTGGTCTAGGAATCATAATAAATTATGTTTTGGAAAGTCATTTTAATAAGTTAAAAACAAAAGTATTGAAACAAATACATTAGCATATAGCTCTTTATTATATTAGAATAACAACAGTTACGGACCGTATTTCTAACGGCATATAACAAAAAATCGTATGATGCTCAGTTTAATAATACAATTATCAACTATAGGGTTCTATTTGTGCTAAAAAGAATAAAGGTATAGTCTCATTTTTTTGGATAATCCAATACTATATATTTCCCAAAAAAATAATAGGTGGTAAACAAAACAACAAAAATATATAAATGTAATTTTGTTAAATTTGCAGAATCGATGATGTAAATGTACTAAATTCTGATCGATTTTTAAAAAAAACTTTTAGTCATTACTTAAGAAGGAACGTTTGAATCCCTAATAAAATCCTACAGTTTTTTTATTAAAATAAAATATATAGTAAACAAATTTGAAATGTTTCTTTTTTATAATCTATAATTTTATGTTATATAAAACTTCTTACGATTGGAGATTTTGTTTTGAAGATATATGTAACGGTATAAGATAAACATTACACTTAATGCAATGTGGCTCACGGAAATTTTATTGCAACCAAATTGTTCGGCGAGGGACGATCAATAACTTCATTTGCTTACATGTGGTAATGAAACCACACATGGTAATCAATGCTTGGGGACTCGTTGGGCTTTGTCGGCATCCTATTGCCGTATCTATGTTTTTGTCACTTATACGTTCGTGAGGTGTTTTCGGAAAACGTCGCTTTTATATCATCTGCCCTGATAGCTGCCAGTCGTGTGGGTTTCTATTCCAGAGTTTGGGGTATCGCCTTTTTTATTTATATCTTACCCGCGCCCTTACCATACGGCTGGTAGAAATCGAGATGAGAAAGCAAGGGTTTAAACGTAAGTGAACAGAAAAACTCCAGACTGTCGTTCAGAGCGAATTCAGTTATTCGCATCTTCAATGGGGAACGATATCATCACCGTTTTCTGTTCTAAATTTCGCGATTTTCACGCAAATAATATTGTTAATTAGAACCGGCCCAATGTCCCTTTCCTTGTATCGTCTGTTAGTTTCTTCAGTGTTTGCTGTTTGCTGTGCTGAGCTGAGGTTATGTTCTGACTTACAAATACCAAAAATTAAACTATATTAAACCAAACACAATCCTTCTTTTTCTTATACTAAATTTTATCGTTTAAAGGTAACCTGTGAGAGCACAATGACCTAGGGAAAGTCTTGAGTTTATTGTACAAGGTATAACTACACTCACTTAAAACCGATAACATATTTTGCTGACCCTAACTCTATCCTACGCACCGAATGGTAAATTTTATCCCAAAAATTCTGGCAAATTCAAAGTTAAGTAATCAGTATGAATTTTTATATTTAACCTTTTAATTTTTTTAAACGTTAAATATTTGAATTTTATCAAATTCTGTCTATGAATACAAATCGTGGTAACTCACCAAATAGATGATAAATGTATGACTGCGTATTTGTTTCCGATACTAGGCTCTCTTCCCTCCAAACTCGAATTGATCCACAAATGCGCGACGACGTCAGAAAAAGCGGACTCCTCGTCTTGTGTCGGGGTCAGCTGATATAAATAGACAGCCGGTCGGGTATTTCGCAGAAACGCGTTTTCGTCAGTCGTCTGCGGACAGCTGCACCGGGCCACATCGGAGCTCGGATAAACTGCACTGCCCCAAGCAGAGAGGGTTTCCCCCATAACCGCAAATAAAAACTCCTCTTACATTAATGGAATGACGGACGTCGAAAGACTATTGAAGAGAATAAATTGAAACATCCCTGAAAAATAATCTTTTTTCTCATGTAACAACAACGAAACGAGGGGAAAAAAAACTGAAACCCCTTAAAAAGGTAATAATAAATGTATTATTTAAACACTTCTTAATACAGGAAAAAGAACCCTCCTGTGGGTCTGTGTTTTTTCCCTCTTTTCTTCTTAAAGGAAAAGTGATTCATTAAGTTGTAATTCAAGCAAAAGGTATGAACCAGCTAATCTTACCTAATTTGAACAAACAAGGATTGCGGGAAGTAGATATAAACAGTTACGTCGTGTCTCCACGGCATCCGAAACTATATACAAGTATAGAAATAAAAAGATTGCTCTCACTTTTGCATGTATTCACATACTTATACTGTTCTATGTAAAACACACCAATTTATCATGTCTACATAAACGTGCAAGGGAATATTTTGAGAAATGAGTAACAGGTATTTGATTTAATGACAAACTATTAATTCTATTTAACTAAACCTATTTAATGACATTAATATAAGTTTGAGCCACTAATCATTTTCGAAGTTAAATGAATTTAAAGGTAACGTAGAAGATCTTATGGGATATGAGTGTAAAATTTAGTAATACAGTTTTACTAAGCTGTTAATACAGATATATCCTTACAACATTTTTACTTTCTTCTATAATTTTTAATCTTTAACTATCGTAATGTAAAACTTTAAATATTAGAGTTTACTGCCTAAATAGATTTATAGATTTGGAAATTGAAAAAATTATCTTAAACTATTTCTCGATACCAAAAAATACCATAAATGAAGAGGATTACATTAGGGTCTAGGAAAGAGTCATTTCCAATACCAAAAATACATAGATTACACAACAAACTTATAATTTTAAAGCCAGGTGTGTTATACTTTATACTAACAATAAAGGTCAAGTTCCGAGTATTTATCATCCAGAAGTAAACAGTTTCCAAGTTAATTAGACAACGTCAGAAGCCTCGTTACAAAGCTCGGGTAAGGATTCACAAACTTCACTCAGTGTGTTGTTCCCTCGAGCCACAACTAATTGCCAAGGCTTCATACATGCTTTACAATCCGGTTATTCGAAGTACTGGCTTGTATTTATTTATTTACTTGTCTTCAAAACGAGGAAAGTGCAGTATTTTTACATTCATTCTAGAATTCGCCAAGTGCTTCCTCCTGCTGTATTTTTCGGGCGTGTTTGTCTTCCTTTTCTGTATTACGTACGACAATATGGTCTCCTTTTTATTGTTTACATGTATGCAGGAGTTGTAAAAGTAAAAACATATTAAAAGGGATAACCCCGGGATTTTTTATATTTTCAAAAAATTGTATGTACACATAGCATAGTGTACCCACTATATTAGCGGATTTAAAATTTGCCGTCTTCTTTTAGTGAAAAAAAACAGTAAATTACAGGGTAATTTAAAAAAAATGATAAAACTAAAAAGTGCAGCAATTTGGCTGCCCTCTCAAAGTTTTTAGTGATAACTGTCTGGTACACAAACATAATTTAAAGTCCAGACAAAGGGGAGAAAAGAAACACAAGGGATGTCAACTGCACAAGACCAAGTGCCCAAAATCATGTCATTACAAAACGCACTTGCGAAGGTGGAACACTAACGAGAAACTTTAATGGTCGATGTTTTCTGTTGAGTTGCTAGGGGAAAAACATTCAAAAATTAATGGTGAATGATATAAAAAAAAAAATTCCCGGATAGTAATTCAATTAATTACTTAATTAAGGCAATGCGATTTGAACATGTATTTATATGTTGAATTTGTTCTTAAAATATTGCTGATGAAAATCAATCAAAGATTTTTCACATTTGAAAACTGTGTCTACGTTATGATTGTTTTTACAAAACTAAAGAGACTAAATGGTTTTTGGAGCTACTCGCGGCGTGGTAATATTCCTAACTTGTTTAGAAAATTATACGGTTTTTAATCTTTATTTTCCCTGTTACTAACTGAGGCGAAGTTCTTAATGCAAGCACGTATAGCTGTAATATTGCCATTGTATTGAGTCCGGGGCTTTCACATAGAGTTATTGCTTGGAGGGGACGGTGGTAAACAGTGAGACGCAAAATAGTTTATATATGCAAAATAGTTGCCTACAAATTGTTGTGTGCAAAAATTCGACATTATTCCCAAATTAGTACTCTATATTTTTCAAACATTATTCGGTCCTACAGTTCATTTTTTTATTGAAAAAGAGATAATAAGTCATGGAATATTTGAAACTATTTAATAAGGTTTCACATTTTCTGAAAAGAGCAATAATGTAACATTTAGTCCGTCAGAGACTCAGAAATAGCCACTTTATTAAATTTCTAGATTTTTCTCAAATATTATTGCCAATTTTTACATATTAGAAATATTTTCCCCCCATTTATTACACGGGTTTTCAAACTAATTCAATTATCAATATTTGTAAGTTTCAAGCATATCAGTGAGTGATTCTTGATGAGGCGTGGGTGAGGCGGAGATCATAAGTATTACTGTCGGTGTACAGGGAGTATGACCCCCTTTGACCGACCAATGACCGTCACTGTCACTGGACAGAACATTTTTCTCTTCAGACTCCTGTGTAAAAGAATGTAAATTCAACCTGTTCCATTATATTACAAGAAATTTTATTCTAAAACGCTTGAAAAACGAAAACCCCCTATTCTTATAAGCCAAGTCCAAAGAAAATAGACAAATCTCATTTTTTAATTACTTTTTTCTTTATCATAATTCCTTCAGTTTTTCTCTTCTCCTTTTAATGTTGGGAAGCTTAATCCAAAAAGGGGGGCAGATTTTTCCAGGTTAGGAATTTCATTATAGTAACGTACATTATTGTTGATAATTTTAACTTTTTGCTTGCTTTTCCGAAAATGTCAATAAGTTGTTTATCTATGTATGGTTATTTAATTTCACTTCACAAGATAGAATACTTATCAAATTTACAACTGTGCCATGTAAATTTAACATCTGTTTAAAATAGTCTAAGGTTTATATTTCACTTGCTTATTATTTATTTAGAGGTTGATGTTCCACACTGAAGATGGTTTTAATTACCCAAAACACGTGTTTTGGAAATAAAATAATGTTTTTAAAAGGGCTTTCGTTGGACCATTCATTATACCAACAACATAAAATGTAGCAGATCGTTACTGTAGGATGCTTCCTAATATTATTTAATTAAATTTATAGGAAATCTTTATATTTTAATTTTTAAAGAGAATTTTTTTTTGTGAATTATTATAATAAAGTGAATTGTATGATTGTGATCCTTCAGCAGTGCTGAATTTCTTTGTCGGTTTCGGGGTTTTCGAGGAATGCCTAGAAGGGTTTCCTTTTTGTCTATAGGTATTGAGCATAGGAATACAGGGGTCTGGGTTGGATGGGTACCCCATCCAGTTCAGACATTGTGTATTGCTCAAATTTGATTGCCAATGTTAGGTTGATTTAGATCGGTGGGAGGATTTCTTAGATCCTTCAGGTGGATTCAACCACGTTTTCTGGGGGATTTCCCTTTGCTGTGTTGCTCAGAGAGAGAAGTCGTGTAAAAGTGATAGCCTACTCTTTGCCGTTATTGATTTTTTCGGGAAAGAAGGTTAGAGTTTAAGATTAAAATTTCTTTTCAAAAATTTTAAAAAGTCTCACGTTTTAATTAATTAAATTTCTATAATAGTCATTTTGGGTTACTTTTGGGTGAAGTTTCAGCAGATGTGTGCGGTACATGTTGAAAGTTTAGAATTTTAATATTTAAATAGAAACATTCTTGATGATATTTTCCTGTTCAATTTTGGGTTTTTAAATCAGGAATAGCCTAATGAAAAAGAAAATTTATTTGATTGTTCTGAGATTCTATATATATTTTAACAACGGTTCCTAAATTTTAAAACATTCAAAGCCAAGGGGGAATACTTCTGGATAATTCAATTTAATTTGTAAATTGGGGGAAATTTACAGAAAAAAAATAGTTTTGAAATTGATACAATTTTGAGTTTAAAACTGTTTGGGACATTGTCCCTTTTGTTCATATATTAAATATTAAAAATTATTACCTTAAATTTGTTTGATTTTTGATTTTAAGAAGAAGTCTTATTTTATTATTGTTTAAAATTTTATATTTGTAGATGATTATTTTATTTTGAAGTTTAATGCAGATTTTTATTTGGAGTTTGTACTGAAAACTGCACTGGACGATGTTGAAGGACACAATTTGATTGAATGATTGATTGATTGTTTTAATTTTAGTACTGGATTGTGTACTTTGATGGATTATAAATAAGATAATAATTGAGAATAAATTCAGAGTTAAAAGATTAGCTTGGCGGTTTTGCAGTATTATTTGATTTTTAAATTTTATTTAAAATTTACTATTTTATTTATACTGAGTTTAGTTATTGAATTCCATGGGAACTTGGGTTGCTCTCTTGAAAAATAGGGGGTGGTTATTAGTCAGAACAAAAATTTTGATCGCTCTTATCTAAAACAAAAAAATAGTTGTTAATTTTGGGTTTATAGATGATAACCTTACTATAGACCACGTTAAGTTAACAATGATTTTAATTTCTCTTATTTTTAATTATTTTAGATTGTAAAAAAGTTGAATTTGTAATTTCAAGAACCTTAAAGAGTGACCAGATTTATTTTATTAACTGAAAATGATATGTTTGCATTTGTTCATATTTAAACTAGTTATTTCTAATCACGTAAACTGTATTGTGTGGGTAGGCTATTCTTAAGAAATTCACCGATTTCATGTAAGTACTGCTTTTCAATATTAAAAGGAATATAACCATCCAATGTCATTAAATAATGTCCCAATGAATAAATGATAGTGGAACACAGAAGTACAAATGTCAGCCTATCATATCGTTATCCGTTTGCTAGCCAGCTGGCTTCGACACTTGACTGAATAAATTATCTGTTGAGGAAAAACCGAGAGAGATGGACATTTCAGGCGTGTTTGGGTTATAGTTCTCGTTCTCTACACCTCAGAGACTTTATTAAAAACAGGAAATCTTCATTAGTCTCTTAGGAACGATTTTAAAGTTACTGATTAACAATGTAAGTCGAAATAATCCTAATCCTTCGATCTGGATTGTTTTGGATGTAATTGCTAAAAATTAACACCTTTCAACTTTATGTGACAACCATTCAATGTGAGCCGAAAACTCAATAGGTTAAGCAACAATGAGGTTATATAAAGGTTAATTAGCCATTTTAACATCTATGTAGTATTAGTAATTTGTATAATCATATTCATATATTATTTATTTACTTCTAATTATATAATTTTAAAATATACCTATCTATATTCTTGAATGATTAACAAAGCGCATGTTACAAGACACTTTTGAACGACTCTAAAAGCAAAGATCTACAACGTTATAAGAAAGATCGGACAGAAGGTAAGTGGGAATGCCAAGATTAAGATACATCTGGAGGCAGCGTTTTAGGGAGACAATGTACCCAAAAGGGTTTACCATAGGCCAAATCAGTAAGGAAGTAAGGAAAATTGAAGTAAGTATTTAACTTGTGGGCAGGATATTTACTGTGATAAAGTGTATTTAGAAAATCTAAAGTCTTATGGACACCAAATTTTGCAACTATAATCGGATTGATTGAAATGTTGAAATAGCAAAATATTACAGGACTTCTTTTTATAATCAAACACTTCCTAATTATGATAGGTATTATTGACACGCAATCACTCATGGATCATTATGATGCTTTACTTCACATTTTTTTGTAATTAAAATAAAATAAAAGCTACACAATAAGATGGTTTGTTTTAAATTTAAATATAAAGGTACTAAGTTAGTACATCTTTCCAGTAATCATACTTACCACATATCTACGGCTTCGTCCGAAATGACTCTGCAGCTTTTCCTTTTATTTTATTAAGTACCTCTAACGGATTCGAGTAAAACACCTGACCTATTTTAGACCCCAAAGAAGAACTCCATATTAGAAGTTCACTATTCTTTATTAGTGTGTAATACTACAAAGTTCTATGATATTTTAACACATAATTAGTCACTATATTATTTGAAAATCAGTTCATCAGTTACACAATTTATAAATGTTTATGGGTAAGAGAACCAGAGGTTAGCAAAATCTGTGATTATGTCTTAACTTCAAGTTCAAAAAATTTATTAATATTTCAGTTTTTTTGGTTAAGGTCGGATCAAAAATTTTTTTATTTTTTAAAGTGCATGGATATAGATAGTTTTTATTGAAAATTAAAAACTGTACTCACCATCAATTTAATACTGAAATATTATTTTCAATACTTACATTAGAACCATTGGTCATTCATATGTAACGGTAATACAGGGATACAGATAAAGTTATTACTTCATCAATCTATGTTCGCTTATCATACCGTCTTTCCAACGGTTTTAAAGTCTTGAATTTTCATATATAGTCAGTATCGGGTACCCCATAAGTGAGAAATGAATGCACTTTTCCCCCCCCATTTTGAAGTAAAATATGGCCTATTTTTAATCTCCGTTACCTAAGAATTCCCATGAAAATTGCAGTACAGTCCGGTTGAATATTTTTACGGTAAAAGCAAATCATACATAAACGGACACTTTCATATTTAATAATACAATAATTGTAATTTTCCACTAATTCTATTAATTATTATAATTAGTGAAAAGCTTACAGTTAAAGTAAAGTTACTTTAAGGTGTCAATACGATTTCATTTCTTGTATTTCTTAATTTAATATATATATTAAAAATATTCAAAAAATGTAATTATTGGGTACGACAAAGGGTTTTTAATATTGGTTTACACGGGAAAAAATTACGTAACTCACAATTAAAACCTATAGTTTTATCTTTTATAACGTATAACGTCTTAAAAAAAAGGGGAAAAGTGGCAACTGTTTTGGGGTTTAGTTTGGCTCATTTTATTTAATTATTAATAAAGTAATCATTTATACGAAATATTTATAAACATTGAAGGACGGAAGTTGCATTTATTTATTAACAGCAACGGTCAAGAGATCCCAAGTCATTTATTATCCAGAGAGGTTAACAGTTCTAAGGTAATTATACAGGTTACAATGATAGAAGAACTCGGACAAAACTCACAGTTACAAAACTCAGGTTAGGATCACAACTCCCACTCAGTGTGTTGTTCCTCGAACCTAGGCCAACACTCTACAGTCCGATTAAACGAAAACCATTGCTTATTTGATTGTATTTAATCACTTTCAAACTATTAAGTTTAGTAGTTTGTCCTTGACATTTAAAAAACAGTAAAAATAATTAATAGTTTGGGTTTAATATTTTTGGGTTTATGTGGTCATCTGTTTTCTGAAAACCCAAGATAATGTATACTGTTACCCCGGGAAAAAAATTCTGAAAGTTGACTCACAGTAACCCTGCGTAAATATAATATTTGGAGGGAAAGAAAAACCGTTCACAAAATATTTAATTATGAGGTTAAGGTTGATTCTGCAACCAGTCAAATACTAACAAAGGGAACTCACTGTGAGAGATTTCTTTTATAACAGAAATAATAAGTCTTCTTTCAGATAAAAAATATTCATGAACGATTTCTTTGAGTTTTTAAAAAATTCCGATAAAGTTTTGATCACAAAAGTAACGGAGTTTGTAATAAAGTTGGGGGAAACAGACTAGAGAGCAATTTCTATACTCGAATAGAGAAATTGAAGGAATTTTGAGCACACAAATTCCAGTCTTACGAGCTAAAAATGACTTGCTAATGGGTTAGAATGTGAGTTTAATGCAGAAAAAATTATATTAAAAAACTACATTTAAAACTATGGGGGAAAATCTTCCGTTACTCGTAATGAAGGTATGAATATTTTCGTTATAAGATTACTGAGGACTGTGTACAGAGTTTATGAGGAAGAAAAGGCTTCTCACCTGTTCATTGGATCGTCGTCACTGCAGATTAACAAACTCAATTCATAGATTTTCAAATTCGGAAAAAAAAAGATTTATCGACACGAGGACAGTCATCTTCAGCACCCTGAAAAAAATTAAAATCGTTTTTGGCTTTGAATTGTGGATAGATCTGTTTGTTGGGGGCCTTTTTTTATTGATAACAACCCTTTAATGCCCCAAAAGGGTAATAACAAGAAATTTTTACAAATATCAGATTTATCCAGGTATGAAAGCAGTAAACCCAAAAACTGTATTGAGTTTGGTTTTCCAGCAGGTGGAGCACCTTTAATTCTATGGACTATCATGCCGTGAGTGTTAAAAAAATAAATTTTTTTTCCAGTTCGCTGGATGGATAGAACAGGAGTAGTATCGAGTCGCTACCAAGATCACCAGATCTATCTCCAACTTAACTACTGTGTGTGGGCTCACATTAATGAATATAACATGATTAAAACCTTAGGGAATGAATCCCGCGTGAATCCAAAAAAAGCGTGCCGTCTCAAGTTCTACACCGGGCTTAAACATTTTTAAACTGTCCCGGGACAGCAGTTTGAACATATGGATTAACAAATACATGATTTGGGTAAGTTTTAGGTCTTTTTCCGTAATTTTTGTAATTAATAGGTGCTACTATAAACTTTACATTTAAGAATTTTTAAAACTGGCCCCCTAAAAAGCACATTTTCGGGAAATGGTTAGCTTTTGTTCCGTAGAGGCGTGCCCTGAGTTTTATTAATTCTTTCTTTTGTCTATTTGATGCTTAAGCAAGGGATCCATCCATGCTAATTAACTCATAATTTAATGCCTCAATTAATTTTAATATATTTTAATAACTTGACATTTTGTTTTTTGGGTAGTAGGACCGAAAAAATAGAAGCTTCTATTTCCCTAATTTTTTTTTCTTTTTTAAATGGCGACTTTCAAATGATGAACCTAATGGGTCTTTAAAATTTTAAAAATGTTAATAGCCCCACTCTGGCCCCCAGCTAAATCCTATTTTGAGGAATATGGACAAAGTTTTTGTTAACAGTGATCTGGATTATTCTTTCCTAGAAAGATGTCGAGTTTTCCCATTCCCTACATATTTTTCCCCCAACAATAAACTAAAAGTGCGCACTAATACTAATTTAGTATTAAATAATATTAAGTCACAAATTATAACAGGTTTAATTCCCAGCTTCAAACCTATGGTATAGTATATGCACTTCAGAAAACCTCCTGATGTGTTTGATATTCCCTATCCTTTTGGCAAGCTGGAAGCTATAGTTGGAAAGAGGTAAGGCACATTAATAAACAGGATTTAAAGGAGTTTTGTAGAGTCAATACCCCAATTGTAGGTTTTCTATAACCTTAGTCGTGTCCACAATTTCAAGGTATCAACATCTCCTGCCATTATTACTCGTATTTGTTCTGGCGTTTATAAATTAATGGTTAGTTACATATCAATGGTACAGGTAATTTCAGTGTTCGGACTTGATTTTTCCTTCATTACCCATCGTTATGAAATATATTTTCGAATGTTTAACTTATTTGTTGTGTAATATCGATGTTATTTTAGAAAAAATTTCACATCATTTTTATTTACTGTTTTAAAATGAAGTTTACATTTAGAATATAAAATTGCCAAAAATTTTTTCATAAATCATTAAAATTTATTAAATCAAGTCTAGGTTTTTAATCTTTAAAATCAGCTTTTAGAAGTAGCTATACATTGTTAGTGAAAAATCTAATGATATACACAACATTTTTTTAAAACCCGCATAATTTTAAAATAATATACATACAATAGTTCGTTCCCCTTAATTGTAAACAATATAAATTTTACCACTTCTGCTTATTTTCACTGTCATATTTTATTTCATTAAGAATTCTTTAAATGTTATTTTTATTAATAAAAATAGTAAGTGGGTGAGTTGATTGATTCTATAGTTACCTGACTTTAATAATAAAAAAAAAAACTCGTTTATTTGATGTAAATACAATCTCATTTTGTTATTTTTTTTTTTTTTATTTGAGCTAAGAAACTTAAACCAAAATTCCCCTTGTAAAAGTTAAAAAGACGTATAATTTGAATGTATTTCTCGTAAAAACCATTATGGGGGTTTGTATTTTCAAAACACTGGGTATATTATAAATTAATTTCCTGAAAATAATGCTGTAGTAATAACAGTGTAATTTTCAATGAAAAGTAATTTCGTGACATAACTTATTCTTTGGTCGAGCATGATAATGGAAGGGGTGTTCTACTGCCCTGAACAAATTTTTTACTAAATAAACTTTAAAAAATGCTGCTTGATTTAATTTTTAAAAATGTACTGTATCTGCACTCAGTTAGCTAATTCATAAAGTAAAATTTTTTTAAATGAAAATGAGGCTTTACTCCATAATTGAAATGTGTACACCTTTACAAACGTTAAACATGTTTTTTCGTATTAAAAAATTTTTTTTAAGCCTCAGGGGTTTTCCCCCTAAAAACAAGGGGAAAGTAGTTGGGGAAAATAAAAACAAAAAAACCCCATAAAAAAAATTTTTTTTTCTTTTATTTATAAGTAAAAAAAAAAAAATTTGGGTAATATAAATAAAATTAAAAAATCAGAAAAAAATTTTGAACGAATATTTTTAAATCTGGATTGGTCGGTGATACGACTTTTTTCCAATTTAAATTTTTACGATTTTTGGGAAATTTATAACTTTTAAAGGCAGAAAATCACACAATTGTCTATGTTTGTACATTCATCGCAGCATTACTTATCAAAAACCACAGAAATATAATAAAAAAAAAACCAAATTTGTTTTAGAATAAATTAAAATTTTTTTCCAACACAAAAACAAGCGTAATTATTTTGTTTTTTAGTTATTAATAAACTAGTTTAGGTGAATGCATTTATATTGTATTGCGAATAGTGGCCTACGATATGGACTTTTGATGCTAAATTGTTACTTAGCTTCATATTACCATTAAAAACGTATGGAAAATTTTCTTTACCTGTGGAATAACAAACTATAGTAAGGTTTTCAGGGTTATAAAGATTTTATAACGGCTATGGAATGGTTTGGATACGAAACTAAAGGCCCAGCAATGGACCTTTTTAGGATAGAAATAATTTAATAAGACTTGCCCATTTGTAAACTCTCTACAATTTATTAATTTTTCTTAACAAAGCTCTCCTCCTCAGTAGGAAAACAAGACTGTACATTCCACAAAATGGTGCCGCTCTTCAACCATGTCCTTCTGAACCGAAATTAATACATTTTGAATAGATTTTGATACTTGAGTAGATTCTTCAGCAACTCTTCAGCGCTTCAAGTTATAAATAAAGTCATATAACGAATGTTTGTTGATAATTATTCTTATTCTATTACTGTTAGGAAAAGCACCGTGATCCTAAGCAAAGGAAAATACCTGTAACTGGTTATAATGCACTAGTTGTCAGTAAGTGATTATGCTTATTAAACTGATTACAACATAGGTAATACTAACTAACATCAGAAGTCATAATTAGTAAACTAAAATTTAATCATACTATTTAAAAAAATGGATTTGAGTTTAGAGATTGCTGCAGGTCAATATCCTGTCTAAAACCGAAGCACTGTTTAATCATTGCCATCGCCTCGTACTTGTGTTGACCTCTTTCCCTTAAATCCTGTTTTAGTAAAATTCCTCGCACATCCTCCTAAGAAATATTATTAAAACAAAACTGAACTGACAAATAAGGTGGGTAAGTGTGATATTTTAAAGTTTAAAATGATGGATAACTCAGGTTTCCACAGACATTTAACCCAAGTAAATATTTATTTAAATTTGTTTTTTAAGAAGAGGAGCCGTATTAAACAATGTAAAGCTAATGTAAAATTAAGTTAATGTTAATAAAACTCATAAACAATGTCGTACCCGGATTGGTCCTTTAGAAGGACGGGGTGAGTTTTGCTGTTCTGTCCTTTGGTGACGTAAGCGTATTGTATACATGACATGCTTATTTTAAGTTAGCATATATATCACGTAAACTGTTAATTATTCACGTACACATTTTAACCGTAATTGTAACCTTATAGTAGATTGTTCCAAAACTATCACTAAACGTTCCGTATACCAAAAGAAAGTCATTAACCGTTTGTCTGTCCTGTAAGAATATATTCATATTAAAAGTCATAATTAAAAAACTACCCATCTTTATCCCAAAAATTACACTTTCTATTTCACAGGGAACTATTATCAAAAATGTTTTGGATCAAAATGTTATTTAATAAAATTTTAAAAATATGAACTATTAAATAATATTTGAAGTGAAATATTCTTAAAAAAAAGTAATAATTATACGACACGATTTAAATATTAATATTTAGTGGAATATTTAAACAATAAAAAATACATAATTTTTTATGCTAGAACTTTAAATAAGTAAACTAACTATACCTATTGTGTTGCATAGTTGAACTAACCTCCCAGTAAGATCCTTCCGGTCGTGTTAACCTAGTCCTACGTTATCGCAGCAACGGTAAAAAATAACGTAAATGATAATAGTTTGCAGGTTATTAAAAACGTCTATAGTAAGTAATTAGAGTCACATAACTGGGATTTCCTGTTCTGATATGATTACACACATTATAATATACGTGCTAACATTTTGCAAACGTTTTGTTGAATTAGATAAAACAGTTTAGATAAAACCCTAACACATTGGACTGATTTAAAAATTTTAATTTAAATAGTTAACACTCCTGAGGGCTGAGACACGGTAACGCTAGGCATTTCATGGGGGTCATCTTTTTTAATAACCAATTATCAATTTGGAATTCCCAGCTCTGACACAACTATACAATTTTTTAAAATAGTTTCCGACAACAAAAATAACACAATTTAAAATTCATTTTAACCCCGTTTTTTAAAATTTATTAAAATCACTAATTTACTGATCGCCTTTTTAAAAACTGTTTAATGTTTGGTAAATTATATTTGAAATATGGTGTGTTCTATTAATACTTCGAAAATACTTTCTAATTTGTTATATCGTTTTGGTCGTTTTCTAACCATCTTAGAATTTAATAATATTTGCATTTTAGGTAGCAATACAGGTAACTGCCGTACAGCACCCCAAGGAAATCAGTCTTTTGGGAACAGTTACCATGAATAAAATCATGTTAACCAAGATACAAATTCTGCTGTTCCGCCAGGAAAGAGTCATAGTTAAGGCAGATTTTCTGTTAAATAGTGTTGTAGTAATTGAAATATACCGATTTTAACAATTTAGCGTTAAGAAACTATTTTGCAATCTCCCAGCTTAAACTTACAACATTATGTTAAAATGTGTGTTTTTATTGTTTTTACTATACAAACAGTTACCATGATAAGAAATCATGTTACAAGATACAAATTCTGCTGTTACCGCCAGGAAAGGAGTCATAGTTAAGGCAGGATAAATTAGTCCAGTTGTTAATTGAATATACCGAGTTTAATAAATTTAGCGTATAAGAAACTATTTGCACCTCCAGCTTTTAAACATTAAACCATTATGTTAAAATGTTGTTTTTATTGTTTTACTATTACAAAACAAGTTACCATGATTAAAAATCATGTTTACAAGATACAAATTCGTGCTGTTCCGTCCAGGAAGAGTCATAGTATAGGCAGATAAATAGTGTGTAATTAATGAATTGAATATACCGAGTTATAAATTTAGCGTAAGGAAAACTATTTGCAAACTCCAGCTTAAAACTTTAAAACATTATGTTAAAAATGTGTTTATATTGTTTTACTATACAAACAGTTTACCGATGATAAAATCATGTTTACAAAGATACAAATTCTTGCTGGTGTTCCGCCCCAGGAAGAGTCATAGTTTTTAAGGCAGAATAAATAGTGTGTAATTTGGAATATACTGATTATAAATTAGCGTAAGAAACTATTTTGTTAACAACTCCAAGCTTAAACTTAAAACATTATGTTTAAAATGTGTTTTATTGTTTTACTATTCCAAGACAGTTACCATGATATAAATCATGTTACAACAGATACAAAATATCTGCTGTTCGCCAGGAAGAGTCATAGGTAAGGGCAGAATAAATAGTGGTGTTAATTGGAATATACCGAGTTTATAAATTTAGCGTAAGAAACTATTTTGCAACTCCAGCTTAAAACTTAAAACATTAGTGTTAAAATGTGGTCTTTTATTGTTTCTTAACCTATTACAAACAGTTTAACCATGATAAAATCATGTTACCAGAAACAAATTCTGCTGATTTCCGCCAGGAAGAGTCATAGTTAAGAAAGGGCAGATAAACTAGTGTGTAATTGAATATACCGAGATTATAAATTTAGCGTCAGAAAACTATTTGAACTTTCCAGCTTAAACTTAAACATTATGTTAAAATGTGGTTTTATTGTTATTGACTATACATAACAGTTACCATGATTAAAATCATGTTACAAGATACAAATTCTGCTTGTTCCGCCAGGAAAGTCCAAAGTTTAAGGCAGATAAATAGTGTGTAATTGATATTATAGGGGGGGGGGGGGGGGGGGGGGGTGGGGGGGGTGGATGTGTGTTTTGTGTGAGTGTGTGTTCACACACACCCCTGGGGGGGCCCCCGAGTTATAAATTTAGCGTAAGAAACTATTTTGTCAACTCCAGCTTAAACTTAAAACATTATGTTAAAAAATGTTTTTATTATTGTTATTACTAAACAAACCAGTTAACCATGGAAGAAAATCATGTTACAAGAATACAAATTCCTGCTGTATCCGTTTCCGACCAGGAAGCAGTCATAGTTAAGGCGCAGATAAATTAGTGTGTAATTGAATATATCCGAAGTTATAGAAATTTAGCGTATAGAAACTATTTGCAACTCCAGCTTAAACTTAAACATTATGTTTAAAATGGTGTTTTTATTGTTTTAACTTATACAAACAGTTACCCATGATAAAAATCATGTTACAAAGATACAAATTTTCTGGCTGTTCCCGCCAGGAAGAGTCATAGTTAATAGGCAGATAAATAGTGGTGGGTAATTGAATATACCGAGTTTATTTAAATTTAGCGTAAGAAAAACTATTTGCAACTCGCAGCTTAAACTTAAACATTATGTTAAAATGTGTTTTATAGTTTTACTATACCAAACATTAACCCATGATAAAATTCATGTTACAAGATACTACATTCTGCTGTTCCGCCAGGAAGAGTCCATAGGTTAAGGCAGATAAATAGTGTGTAATTGGAATATACCGAGTTTAATTAAATTTAGCGTAAGAAACCTATTTGGCAACCTCCCAGCTTAAACCTTAAACATTATGTTAAAATGTGTTTTGTTAAATTGTTTTTACTATACAAAACAGTAACCATGATAACAATCCATGTTACAAGATACAAATTCTGCTGTTCCGCCAGGAAGAGTCATAGTTTAAAAGGGCAGATAAATAGTTGTGTAATTGAATATACCGGAGTTATAAATTATAGCGTAAGAAAAACTATTTGCAACTTCCAGCTTAAACTTAAACATTATGTATAAAATGTGTTTTATTGTTTTAAACCTATACAAACAGTTACCATGATAAAATCATGGTTTACAATGGCGATATAATAAAGTATACAAATTCTGTTCTGCTGTTCCGCCAGGAAGAGTCATAGTTAAAGGCAGATAAATAGCGCGACTGTGTAATTGAATATACCGATGTTATAAATTTAGCGTAAAGAACTATTTTGCAACTCCCAGCTTAAACTTTAAACATTATGGTAAAATGTGTTTATTTGGTTTTACTATACAAACAGTTACCCATGATTTATAAATCATGTTTACAAGATACTAAAATTCTTCTGCTTTTTCCGCCAGGGAAGAGTCATAGGTAAGCAGCGAAAAAATAGGTTGTAATTGAATATAACCGTGTTATATAAATTTAGCGTAAGAAACATAGTTGCAACTCCTGCTTAAAACCTTAAACAATTATGTTAAAATGTGTTTTATTGTTTTAATAACTAACAACCCAGCATTAACCAATGCATTACTAAAATCATGTTTACAAGATACAAATTCTAGAGCTGTTCCCGCCAGGAAGAGTCATAGTTAGCCAGATAAGAATAGTGGTGTAAATTGAATTATCATATTTAATAAATTTAAGCGTAAGGAAAACTATTTTGCAACTCCAGGCTTAAACTTAAACATTATGTTATAAAGGTGTTGGTTTATTGTTTTTACGATACAAACAGTTACCGATGATAGAAAACATGTTTACAAGATACACATATTCTGCTGTTTTCCGCCAGGAAGATGTTCATAGTTAAGGCAGATTAAATAAGTGTGTAATTTGAATATACTGAGTTTATAAAATTTCAGCGTAAGAAAAACTATTTTGCAACCTCCATGCTTAAACTTAAACATTATATTAATAATTTTTTCTTGTAATTTACTATAACAACAGTTACCATGATAAAATCATGTTACAAGATATAAATAGTGTGGAAGGAAACTAATAATATTTAAAATTCTATAAATTTGTTTTGGGGATTTCAAACTCTGGTTAAAAGATTATGGGATCATATATTAAGATCAGTGATTTAATATTTTCCAAAACTACGTTTAATTAAATGTGTTATAGTTCTTATCCGTTTGTTATCTGCTCAGTTTTAAAATAACTACATTTTTCATTTGTCAAACACAAACAAGGGGAATTTTAAGTTTTCTTTCTTGATCTAAAGTCCAAACCAATTAAGTGCATCATGCAGATTGGCACTCCGGAGTAACGGGAAAATAATACACGAACTTTCTTAAGGAGATTATATTAGATGGTACACCTTTGGATGAAAAAATGCGTTAATATTGAACGATCTTATCAAAGGTATCTGTGTTTAATTTGCTAACACGCTTAGATACGAGTGACCACTATAGATATTGTTAAATCATTGTGTATATAGTACCTAAATTATTTTCTTAAAATACACCTTCAGGTACAAAATCTCACATATCATCTGAATGAAAAGTGAGGACACTTTGCCAGTATTGTTTGTTGAACAAAATTGATGTTACCCGAATCACAGTTTATCAATCTAGTTTGCTGACACAAATAAACGCAACTGTAGGAATGTGCATGAGATGGACAAGGAATGGATTTGATTGGGGACAACATGATTTTATTTTGATAGGGGCAATGAAACTCAGATGGTGACACTCTTATAATGCTTACTTGATAAATATTTGTGATATCAGTAATTATAACTAGAACTTACAAAGAAAATACATTTAAAAACGTAACTCGACGTCATAGCAAAAGAATATCAAAATGGTCACGTTAGATGCATTTGTCTAAGAAATCGCTATTTTATAACGTAATTAAACGTTTAAAGAATTTTTACCGGATGAAAATATGGAATATATGCCTGTATTGTGAGTCCGTTTCTAAAATTTGTAAGAAAATTTAAACCGCCTGCAAAATCAGTGATTTCATTTCACATCTATCTGCCAAAATTTAGTGTGTGCACTAGTTATCACATGTACATATAAATAACGTTTTACTACAGTACATTCAAATGAATAATGTAGGCTATATAAGATTAGTAAACAATAGTTTTTCTATCAAGAGTAAATACTTTGGTTCATCTTAATGAAGTATTTACAAAAATTATGAAGAAAATTATTTTTTTAAAAATAATTTTGCATGAATTTAAAATATTCGTCAAAAGATTTTTCCATTCAGAGTATGCCTTATAAAAAAGGTTTTAGCTATAATTTTATAAAGCATAATTTACCGCACGGAATAAAATAAATTTCCATTCCAGGCAATAATAACCGACACACCCAACGGATTTCATAGTAACATCAACATATAATGAGTTGCTCTGTAAATTCGGTTTTACGGCGAAGATTTTACGTGAACAACGTCTTTTTCCTCGGTAGAATATTTATTGATATGAATACTTATGAAATTGCACAATAGGACAAGGAATTTTGACTGAAAAATAAGATTGCACTAATTTTATTTTAACTATAAGAAATATATTTAGATTACTAAAACAATTGTACATAATTTGAAATTAATTAAACATTTTTATTCTAAATGTAAATTGAATAAAACAATATTCCAAAAATTGGGAAATTTGAGAAATTCTTGCTAAACACAGTTAAATACTAACGGTGTGGTGTTGCTCATCCGCGCGGTGGTGAATGTCCGTTTAGTTTCGTTTGTTTCGTCGCACTGTTATGACAGGGTTAGAGGTTATAATTTGTTATTTTAAATGTCTGACTAGCAATACGCGCTGTTTTTCTTCTCAATCGAACTGAATTACGATTGATTGCAGAGTTATTAAACTAATAATGTTACTTAACACTATCAAAATTTTGTCAATAGTAAGACATAACCTATAACTCAGATTCTCAACTTTTTGTGTCAATCTAACAATAAATCAATCAACTCATAGTTTACGATAGTGAGAAATATCAGTGTAACACTTATTTACCTTTATGTTTTGGGGATTTGTTTAAATGACGAATCTAAGCACCTCCACATTTTTCACGAATAAACATAGTTATCTGCTTTATCCCGTGCGGCGGACCCCACAGTTATCCAGCTTTATCCAGTGCGATCCCGTGCTGCGGACCCAACTGGAACGGGCAGCGAAACGTTTAAAACCCGGGGCGTTACCAACACTATTGTCATGAGTGACTCCGAGCCGCCAACCTAATTTTTAAAAGGACGTTGTCCCACGTCAAAATTTTTTATAATTACGAACACCTTTTTATAATTGTCTTTGGTTTATTATGAAACATCATTATGAATCATTACTTGGAAAACATGTGAAAAAGGGGGTATTAAGGGTTTTTTTTAAAATAATGACGAAAAACTTTTTTTTTCAAGAACGGGGGAAAAATTTTACTTTATTTTAAATTTCTTAGATATTTAAAACTAATAAATTTTTTTAAAAAATAATTTTTCAATTTATTGTATTTTTTCCCCCCCCCCCCAGGTTTTTTTTTTTTTTTTACAAAAAAACCCCCCCCCATTCCCCCCCCCCCCCCCCCCCCCCACTTAAAAAAAAACCCTTTTTACCCCCCTTTTAAAAAAAATTCCTTTTTTTTTTTAATTTTTTTTTTCTTTTTTTTTTTTTAAAACAAATTTTTTTTTTTTTTTTTTTTTTTTTTTAATTTTTTTTTTTTTTTTCCCTTTCCCCCCAAGACAAAGTTTTTTTTTTTTTTTTTTTCCCCCCCCCCCCCCCCTTTTTTTAATTTTTTTTTTTTGGGGAAAAATCAAATCCCCGGGGCTATCCACCTTAGAGGGCTTTCCTAGGATAATAGCTGTTTAAATTTGGGGGGGGTGAAAAATGTTTTTTTGGGGGTAGTTTTTTTTCTAACCCGGGGGGCTTAGAACTACGGGGGGGGGAAAAATAATACAGCATGTGATATAACTGATCCCTTTCACCAAAACTATCCCATTATGCTTTTAACTAAAAGGCCAAATATTTTTTTTTTAAAATTTTTGGGGGTTTTTTAAAAAATTTTTAAGGGGTTTTTTTAAAATCTGAGGGGGGGGAAATACAATGTTTTTTTTAAATATAAAAAATAAAAAATATTTTTTTTTAAATAAATATATATAATTTAAAATAAAACTATTTCATTTTTTGAAATAAAAAACCCAAAATTTTTAAAATAGCGCTTCATTATTACGTGGATTTAATAACCACATTTTGGGGGGAAGCAAAAAATTAAGGGGGGAATAAAACAAGAAACAAGAAACACATAAAAAAAAAATTTTTTAAAAAATATATATACTTTAAAATTAAAATTTTTTGTATAAGAGCATTTTTTAATAATATAAAAATTTTTTAAAAACAGGGGGGTTTTTCTAGCTCACTTGGGACCAAACCCCTTTAAAAAAAAAGGGAAAATACTTTTTAAAAAGGCCAAAAAAAAAAATCTGTAAAAAAAACCCCCAGTAACTCACAAAAATGAAAAATTACCGAAAAAATAGCTTTTGCTTCACTTTCTTGAGAAATTTTTTTAATGTAAAATCTCCTTAGAATCAATTTTTTTGGAAATTTTTTTAAAAAATCTGTTACAAAAAACCCCAAAAATTTTAAAATTTATAAACGTAACTTCTGATCACTCGAGAAGTCGGGGAAATGTAAAAAAAAACCCAAAAATTTCTTTTAAACGAGGTTTTTTTTTTATCTTTCCAATTGTACAATAAAATCATGGGGGAAAATTTCTGGCTTAAAATCAAAATCAAATTCAATATCCAAATATTGAAAAAATTATAGGTAAAATCTTCCCCTAAAAAACGGGGGTATCATACCTACAAACCAAAATTTTTCTTTTAAAAGGAAAAAAATTTTTTTAAATTTTTAAGGGGGAAAAAAAAGAAAAATTTTTTTTTTCTTTTTTTTTAAAATTTTTGTAACAAATTGGGGTTTGCTTCTTGTCTCCAAAATTTTAAAAATTTTTTAAGCGGGGTTTTTCAAATGTGTAAATTTATTTCGAAATTTTTCTTGGGTTTTTAAAGGGCTTTCGTACAAAATTAAATTACAATCCCCCACAAACAAAAAAACCCCTTTTAAAAAAATAATTTCTCCTCTTTTTTAACACTTTGTAAACATTTTGGAAAATTTTACTCTTCCTTTTAAAAAAAAAAAATTTTTTTTTTATAAATGGAAAAAAAGGGGAAATAATTTCAACAGAGATAAAAATTTTTTTTTTTAGCGAAAATTTTGGGGTTTTCTTTTTTTCCCCAAAAAAAATAAATATAAATAATGTCATTCAAAATTTTACAACTATTTGGGAAAAATTTTGTCTATGACTACAAAGATTATTCCTAAGAAATCAAAAATTTTTTATCACGAAAGAGTATATTTTTTGAATTTTTTGGGGAAGGGGAAAAAAAAGAATAATATGAACATAAGAAAATTTTTGTAAAAAGACAAAATAAAAGATTGTGTTTTTTGGTGTAGTTTTTTAGTGTGCGAAAATTTCGCTAGGGAAATTTTAAAAAAAAATTCAACTTCAAAAGGGGGTTAATTTTTTAGGAGCCCCTTGGGGCCCCGCACTGCAACGGGGCCAAAAACCCAAATTAAGGGGTGGGGAAAAATTTTAAGGGTTTCGGGTTTCTTAAAGAACTCGGGGAAATTTTTTTTTTCCCCCAAAATCCCCCTTTTTCTTTGGTAACTACTGTGTAGAATTAAAGGGGGAAAATTTTTAATTGGGGAATTTTGGGCGGGGGTTTTTGAATTAATTTGTATTAATGAAAGTTTTTGAATTATAAGGGGGTAAAAAGAATTAAAGGGAAAAAAGGGAAATTTAAAGGGGAAAAAAAGGGGAAAATGAGAACAAAGGCGCGCCAACCACATTTGGGGCATTACTCCCCCTTTTTTTCTATATTTTCCTTTTTAAAAATTTTTGGCCACTCGTGTAAAAATTTCCCCAACCACGGAACAAAACCCCCTGTCTTCCTCAATAAAAACGGGGCCTAAAGCTCGGGGGTTTGAACCCAGAACCTCAGGCTTTGAAGGCAAGCTTTTTTCCCCCAAAAAAGCTACGGAGAGCCCCGAAAGTTAAAACTAAACCTCTATAAAAAATTGTTCCCCCCACTTTTAAAAATTAGGAGTGCTTTTTACAAGTTTTTTTAAAAATTTTTTAATTTTTTAAAAACCAAAATAAAAACCCATTTTAATAAAATTTGGTACACATAAAATAAATATTTTTAAATTTTTTTGACTTAATTTTAACCAAAAGGGGTTTAAAAAAAATCCCCTTTTTTTTTTTATTCATAAAAAAATAAAAAAAATTATAAAAAAAAATCTGAAATTTTAAAAAAAAACGGGGGTTAAACCCCTTAAAAAAATTTTTTTTAAAAAAAAAAAAATTTTTTTAAAATCTACCCCAATCATCCCTTATCTTAAAACCCCCTTTTGATCTCAGAACTATTGGAGATTTTTGCTGAAATTTGGTATATGGGATCATACATATTAAATTTTTTTTTTAAAAAAATCATTTTTTCCCGGGGCCCCAACCCCCTTAAGACCCCCTTTTGGGAAAATATTTTTTTTTTAATCCCCCCCCCCTTTTTTTAAAAGATTTCTTTTAAAAATTAAAAAAATGAATACTTATACCCAATGTCTTTCAAAATTCTGTAAATTTTAAAATTTTTCCCAAAAAGAAAAAAAATAGAAAATAAAACGTTTTTTTAAAAAATTTTAAAAAATTTTAAAACTAATATCGTTTTTTTTCCCCCTTCATAGGCTAACAATTTCTCAAAAACCCCCAAAAAAAAAACCCCAAATCGCTTTTTAAACCCCAAGCTTTTTTGAAAATCCATATTAAAAATTTTAAAAAATCGTTCTTTGAACCAGAAATATTGGTCAAAATTTTTGTTGTATCAATGACATATATAGGTCATTCAAAAAAAAATTTTTGGGGGGATTGTAACTTTTTTCCCTTTTTATTACGGGGGAAAAATTTCTTAAAATCTTGATACACTGATCCCCCAAAACTGAAAAGACCCCCGGGGAAAAGAAAAAATTTTTTTTAAATTTATCGGGTTTTAAAAAAAACCTTTAAATTTTTTAAATCTAAAAATTTTTTTTTTAAAAAATTTAAAAAAATCAAACTTTCAAGGTTTTTTTTTTTGGGGTTATTCTTCTATCTTTTAAAACCCAAAAGAAAAACCCAATTTGGGGGTTGAAAATATTTCTATAAAAAATTTTAAATATCGCCCCCCAAAAATTTTTTCCAGTAGAAATTTTTTTTTTCAATACTTCCAAAAACCCAAAAAAAATTTTAAACATAATTTTTTTTATTTTTTTTTAATTTCATCAATCAACTAAAATTTTTCTCGTGGTTTTTAATCAATCCCGGAACTCCAATAAAAAAACTGTAATTGTTTTTTTTCCCCCTCAACAGGCCATAAAATTTTTCCCGTTGCAGTCTTCAGAATCAAAAACACGTCTTCTGCTCTTAAAAACTTAGATAAAATCCTCCTTTACAATGGGGGAAAATAACTTTAAAAAAAAAAAAAACCAAAAAATTTCCCAAAAGGGGAAAAATTTTTCCCTTTTTCCCCAAAAAAACCCCAAAATTTTAAAAAATCTAAAATTAAAAGGGGCCTTTTTAAAAAATTTTTTAGAAAAAAACATCATTTTTTTAATACGAATTTGTTCCTTTAATTGTGCTTAATTGGCCCCATTTTCATTTTCCCCTTTTAAAAATTTTATTGTTTTTTCCCTTTCTCAATCTTAGAAAATAAAAATTTGTAAAAAATTATGTTTTAAAACAAACAAAATCAGTTCCAAAAATGCTTGCCCCTTTTTTTTTTGTTAAAGTTCCAAATATAAAATTTTTGAAAAACGACAAAATTTTTTCTCCAAAATAAAAAAAAAACTCAGTTTTTTTAAAATTCGGTTCTTTCCAATTTGTTTCCCCCAAAAAAGGATAAAAATTTTTAAAAAATCCCCCTTTCAATATCACAGAAAATTTTTTTTTTTGTCCGCCTTTTAAAAAATAGAAAAATTTAAAAATTTTAAAACATCATGTTTAAAAAATTCTTTTTTTTCCCTCGTTTTAATTACGTTTTTAAAAAAAAAAGATAAAATTTTTTTTAAATAAAAAAAATTAAAAAAAAATTTGAGTCATTTTTAATGACCCCCTTTTGCCCCCTTTTTAAAAATTTTTTTCCCCTTTAAAATTTTTCGATCTGGGGCACTTTTTTTTAAAAAAAAATTTTGGGGACGGGGTATAACCGCTATCTATAATATTTACCAAAAAAAATGAAAACTTTTTTTTTACCCCAAAAATTTTTTTACTCAAGTTTGATAGGGCAAAAAACCCCACATATGATTTTTTAAAATTTATAATGTATATTTTTTTTGAATGAACTCTGATGATAAAGTTTAAAAATTTTTTTCAATGAAATTTCCAATTAAATTTTTTTACGGATAATCCTTCATTTTTCCGGGTATTCATATTTTTGGAAATATCCCCCCAATTTTCCCCCTTTTTTTCAAATCTCTTTCGTGTTTCTTTTTAAAAAGATTAAAAAACACGGGGAAGGCCCCCCCATCTCAAATTTTTTAGGAAAAAATTTCAAAATCAGTTTTTAAAAATTTTGGGTTTTTTTTAGTTTTTTCATTCAGAAAAATTTTTTTCCCAAAAACCCCCTTTTTTTAATTTTCCCTTGATTTTTTTCATAAAATTTATATCATTTTTTTCATTTTTTTTCCTTACACCCACACAAAAAAAAAAAGCGCCAATTATAAAGGAGAAATTTTGTCATCATACCGCCAACCCTTTTTTAAATCTTTTTATCAATATTTTCAAAAGATTTATTAACATCTTCTTTAAAATTTTTTAAATTTTTTTTTCTAGTTTATTTATTTTTATCGAGTTTATCAGTTAAATTTAAAAATAATTCACAAATTTTTTTTTTTATAGGGATAAAAAATTTTTTGGGGGAATTTTTCCCAATTGCTCATTAATATATTGCCGTTTTTTTAAAAAATTTCCCCCATTGAATTCACCATCATCGTTACTGATTTTTTATTTTTTTCCCCTTTAAGTTTTTCATAGATTCGGGGTTTTTAAAACCCCTTTTTAAAATGTTGTTTATGATTTCCGTAATTTTTTTTTTGTTCATTAAACATTTTAATATGTTTTTTCTAATTGAATCTTTTCAACAAACCATCAAAGGGAAAATTTAATTTTTTCCCCTTTCCCCAACATTTGGGAAAATTTTTTTTCCTTTTAAAAACTAAGGCATTTTTAACATTGGGGGTCATGTAAATCAACAAAACGATGTTTTTGATAATTTTAAAATTTTTTAAAAATTTTTTCTTTAAAAAAAAACATCATTTTTGTCAATCCCCAGGTCGAACACCGACAATTTTTTTTTTTATTACCAACTAACATAATTCTTTTCTTTTTTGATCGCTCGGGTAATTTTACAGTTTTTTTTTCGATATAGTTTTTAAAAATTTGGGGAAAAATTTTTTTTTGCACCATCAAAAAATTTCCCTTTTTTTTAAAAGGGTTTTTTTTTTATCAGCAATTTTTTTTTGAACTCATGAAATTTGCAATTTTGTTAAAAAATTGGGGGTTTTAAAATTTTCCTTCAATCTCGACAGAAAACATTCTGAAGGGGGGAAGGGTTTTTTTGTAATACATTTTCTAACTTTTATAAAAACTCATTTAAAAACCTATAAATTTTTTCAAACTATTATCAAAACCCTTTTTGGGAAATATTTTGGGGGTTTTAATTTGTGTTAAAAACGTCAAAAAAAATTTAAAAATCCAAATTTTTTTAAGTAAAAAATTTTGATAACAACTTTTTTAAAAATTTTTTACCATCACTCATTTTAAAAACACAAAAACAAAAAAATTTTACCCAAAATTGGGGGTCTTTAAAAATCTTAATCTGAGAATCATTGTGTAGACGCTTGTTTTTTAAAAATTTTATTGGATAAATTCTATGGGGGGTTTTCCCCCTCAATTCTTCAAAACCCCCCAAAAATAGCATGCATTCTTATTTTTTTTAATAAAAAAAAACCCAAATGCTTTCCCTTTTTCCCCACATTACGAAAAAAATTTTAAAAATTTTTCCCCCCCCTCAAATTTTTTAACTTTTTCGGTATTGTATCTCTCATGAAAATTTCCCTTTTTAAATTTTTTTAAATTTTTTTTTGCGATTTTTTTCCCCAATTTTCCCCCAATTTTAAAATTTTTTAAATTTTTTTTTTTTTCCCAATGTTTGATTTCAAAAAATTTTTTCAATTTTTTTTTCCCCTTTCTCCCCCAACCCCCCCTTTTAAAAAACTTCCAATTTTTTAAAAAACCCCAAATTAAAAAATTTTTTCAAAAACAATAGGAACACATCTTTTTAACGTTTGGAGCCCCTTACGAACAAAAGGGGAACAACTTTTTTAACAACGGGAAATTTTTTTTTTCCCAAAAATCTAAAAATTTTTTCAAAAGCCCCCCTTTTTTTAAGTTTTTTTCAATTTTTTTATAAAAAAAAAAAAGGGGGTTTCCTTTTTATTGTTTTTCTTTTTTTTTTCCCCGGATTTTATTTTATTGTCTATTTTTTTACAAATATCTTATCTTCCCCATTTTTTTATTTTGATCTATTTTAAAAATTAAAAATACTAACGGGTTTTTTTCCCCTTTTTAAAAAAAAGGGGGAAAATTTTTTTTTTTTTTTCCTAAATTTTTAAAAATTTTTACGTTCACCTTTTTTTAAATTTTTTTTTAAAATTTCAAGTTTTTTTTGATTCCCATTCTTTAGTTTTTTTTCCTTCAAAACATTGTTTCCAGTTTGGGGAAGCGCAACAAATCTTTCACCTAACACATTTTTTTGATAAAATCCCCCCAATTGCCTTATCTTGCAAAACTTTATCTGCAAAAATTTTTTAAATTTGTTTTTTTATTTTTTTGCATAAAAATATCTTTTTCCGGGGGCAGCTTGATCTAATTTATTTACCCGGGGGATCTCCTCTTTTTAGTCTTTTTTCGATTTTTTTCCGGGGCCCCCGATACGATAAGTTGGTACGGGTAATTAAAAAGGGGAAAAATTTTTTGATAAAATCATTAAAAAATCCACTACCCTAAATTTTATAATGAATTTTTTTTGTCGGAAAAATTTCCCCTTTTAAAATTTTAAATTTCCCAAAACGGGTTTTTTTTAATTTTTTTCATCAAGTTTTTCGAAATAAAACCCTTTAAAATTTGCTTTCTTTTTTTTTAAAAAAAATTTTTTTTTCCCCCGCCTTTTTTTGACAAAATATAATTAATAACCCCCTCGATTTTTGGGGCAAATCGCCCCAAAAAACGCTTTTAATCTTTTTAAAACACTGTATTTTCTTAAAACCTATCCTTCGATTCTTTTTTCCCCAAAATTTGGGTTTTTTAAATTTAAATTTTAAAAAATTTTTTTTTAAACCTTTTTACTTAAAATTAGGTTTCCCCTTTTAAGGGAAAAATTTTTTTTTTTAAATTGAGTCGATTCCCATAACATTTCTGTATACTTTTTCAAATCTTCTTCAGAATTAAATTATTTTTTGGGGGCCCCTTTTTTGCCCCGTTAAAATCTCCCTAAACCTTGATTTTCCCTTTGTAGGGTTTTTTTTCATTAATAATGATTTTTTTATGCCCAAAATTAACGGGTAAATTTCCCCTCAAAAAAATTTTCTCTTTCATAAATTTTTTCCCCTCTTTTTACTCGGGAAAAATTTTTTCCCAAATTTTTTCCCCCCAAATTTTTAAAAACCTTGTTCCGGGGCTTTTTGGTTCAACTTTTTGGTTTTAGTCTTAAAATGTTTTTGAGGCTAAAGGGTTTTGAAGATGTTAATTTTGCCAATTCAAACTCCTTCTACTTCAGATTCGGGGAAAATTTAAAAAATCGGCAAAGGGGGCGTAAAAACGGGAAAACCCAAAATTCCCCTCAAATTTTTTTTATCGCTTAAAACTTTTTCCCCAATTTTTACCTTAAAAAATTTTTAATTTTTATTTTTCGGGTTTTTATTAATTTTTTTAATAAATTCTTTTTTCCCTTTTTTATCAATTCGAACCCCGTTTTTTAAAATTTCCCTTTGGGGTTAAATTTTTTTTTTCGTTTTTATCAAGTTTTTTTTGCTTTTTTTAAAAATTAAAATTAAACCCTTTTTAAATTTGAAAAATTTTGAAACTAAAACCCCTGGAAGTAAAACGTGATCGGGGGAAGAAAAAAAAGTGAACACAAAAAAGTAAAAAAATTTAAAAGGGGGAAAGTAAAAAAAAAAAAAAGAAACGAAAAACCCCTGAACGGGGGAAAGAAAAACGTGAACACAAAAACGAAAAAAATGAACGTGAAACACGAACTGAAACGAAACACAAACGTGAACCCTGAACGTGAACGGGGAAAAAGGGGGAAAATTTTACCTTTTTTTTTCCCCTTTTAAATTTTTTTTTTTTTTTTAAAAATGTAAATAAAAAATTAAAGATAATAAAAAAAATAGTTTAAAAAAAAATTTTTTTTTTAAGGGGAGATTTTCAGAAAATGAGCAGCAATTTTTTTTTTAAAAAAAATTTTTTTCCCAAAAATTTTCCTTTTTAAAGGGGTTTTAAAATTAATTAAAAAGTTAAAAAAACCGTAGCCCCTTTTTTCCCCAAAAAAGTTATCACACAACTCAAAAAAGTGGTTAAAACTCAAAAACAATCCCAAAAAATTTTTGGGAAATCTTTCTCGAATTTTTATCGTCTTGTTTAAAAAAAAACAAAAAATATTCAAATTATTTCTAATAACTTGTTTTTTTAACCCTTTTTAAAAAACCCTTTGGGAAAGGGGAAAAACAAGATTTGTTTTTGGGGACAGCCCCTTTCAAATACCCTTTTTAAAAAAACCCCCCGATTATCCAAAAAACAATCATCAAAAACGTTTAAAAAAAAATTTTTTTCATTCGTTTAAAAAGGGAAATAGGTCCCCAGAACATTGTAAAAAATTTTGATTTTCTTTGCTTAAGTTCTTCTCAATATTTTTAAATTTTTTTTTTGGGAATTTTTTTTGGGGATGCCCCTTTTTCTAAAGATTTACTAAAAACAAAAAAAAATTTTGGGAAAAAGGGGAAACAACCTTTTTTTAGATAAAAAAAAAATAAATAGGTTTTTTTCCCCTCCATTTTTAAACCCAAAAATTAAAACTGATTGGTTTTTATTTTTTTCCCTTTTTTTTTTCAAACGTTTTTTGTTTTATCGATCTTTTTGCTTTAAAAATTTTTCCCTTTAAATAGCGAAAAAAAAGCTTTCAAGTTTACTTTAGAAAGCCCAAAAATTTTTTTTTAAAATTGGGGAAAAAACCCACTCATTTAGAGGAGGAAAAAATTAATTTTTTTCGGGGTTTAAAAAAGGGTTTTTTTTCTGAAAAATTTTTTTAATAATTTATGGGGAAAATTTTCCCCTTTTTTTTAGGGTTTTTTTTAGAAAACGTAAAAAAAATTTTATGGGTTTTAAAAAAAGGGGGGTTATTACTTTTTTCAAAAAAAAAAATCCCTTTAAAAAAAATTTTTTGAAAAAAATTTTTAAAAAAACAAATAAATTTTTTAAAAATTTTTAAAACAAGTTTTTTAAAAAGCAAAAAAATTATCCCCTAATAAAATTCAAAAAAAAAACACCTTTTAAAAAAAAAAGTTTTCAGCAAAAATTGTAGATTTTTTAGGGGTTTTTTTTTAAGGGGAAAAAAAATTTAGCCCCAAAATTTTTTTAAAATTTTTGGGGAAAAAAAAAGCCAAAATTTGACCGATCGATGTAATTGAATGCACGCAATCCCCCCCCCCCTTGAACCTAGTTTTTTTTAAAACATAACCCAAAAAATTTTCAAAAAAGAATCTGAAAAATTTTTTTTCACTTTTTTTTTCCCAAAATTTTTTTTTGGATAAAAATCCCCCAAAAACCGAAAGGGGAAAAAAATTTTTTTTCCCCAATTTTTAAAAATTTTAATTTTAAAAGAATTCAAAAAATCTCTCTATCTATACAAGACTCGAGGGAAAAATTTTAAATAAAAGTAAAACAAAATATTTTTAAAAAGTAAAAAGGGGAAAAAAATTTTGGGGGCCCCAAAAAAAAAAAAGCTTCGAAAACATACTTCGGGGAAAGGGGGGGGTGATTCGCCCCCGCCTTTTAAAAATTTTAAAAAAAAAAAAATGTTTTCATTAATGAATCTGGGGTTTTTTTCCCCAAAAAAAAAAATTTCTAGTTTTTAAAATTTTTTCAGGGGTTTTTGACCTACTCAATAATCAACTCCCAAATTCAATAATACAGAAATTTTTACGAAAATTTTTGACGAAAAAAACGAAATTTCTTCAAAGCAAAAGATTTGCAGAAATTTTAGAATATGAAAAAAAAAAAGGCCCCAAACTTCATAAAAAAATGCCCCCATAAGACAAAAAAAAATTTTTTAAAAAGAAAAATTTTCGGGGTCTATCCCATAACCCCGGAAAATTCAAAAACAAAAAAATTTTCTTTTAAAGAAAAACTTCCCCCTTTTTCTCGAAATAAAAATTTTATTTTTAAAATTTTTTTTCATCTAAAGGGAAAATCATTGGGGAATCTACTCAAAGTCAATAATAAAAAAAAATTTTTTCCCTTTGTTGACGAAAATAATGAATTTCTTTTTTAAAATAAAAGATATTGCAAAAAAATTGGGAAATTTTTTAAAAAAAACGTTTTTTAAACGATTAGAATCACGTTAAAGCAAATAAAAAAAAAACTAAAAGAAAACCCTTTGATTCAGAAGGGGGAACGAATCGTTTTTTCCCTTTTTAAACTTTAAAAAGGGGAAAACTATTTTAAAATTAAGATCCCGGGGCCCTAAATTTTTTAAAAAACAAAAATTTAAAAACAAGATACAGAAATTTTTCCCAAAAAATTGGGGGTTTTTGAAGAAGTTTTCCCAAAAATATTCGTAAATTTGGGTGTACAAACTTGAAAAAAAGTTTAAAAAATTTTTTGAGGGACAAATTTTAAAAACCCCCCCAAATTAAAAAAAATAAAAACGGAAAAAATCCAAAAAAAAGTGAAAAAATTATTTAAAAGGAAAACCCGACCCCCTTTTTTAAAAAATTTTTTTAAAAAAAAAACACCATTTTTTTGGGGAAATTTTTTTAAAAGAATCACTTTGGGGGGAAAACCCCTTTTTACGTTATCAGACCAAAAAGAGAAAAAAACCAAAAAAATTTTAAAAAAATTTTTAAATTGTTTCCCAAAAAGGGAAAATTTTTTTTAAGACATGGGGTTTTCCCAAAAAGTATAAATCTCTAAAAACCCAAATGAAAAAGTCTTTGAATTTTTTTTTAAAAACAAAAAACATTTTACTACAAAGATGGGAAAATTTGCCCCGTTTTTTAAAAAAATATCTAAATTACACGATGAAAATTTTCTAAATTCTACTAAAAACCTCGATTTATTATTTTTTTTTTTGTAAATGTTTAGATAACTAGGAACCATTTAAAAAATTCCCCTTTTTTATTTTTCCCCCAAAGGGATTTCTTTTTTTAAAAAATTTCGCTGAAAATGTTTTTAGCACAATTTTTTTAAAAAAGGGGAAATTTTTTTCCCCAACTTTACATACCGGCCCCGTTATTAAATTCAGAATATTTTTTTAAAATTTTTTTTCAAAAGTAAAAACTTTTTTCTTTTTAAAGGGGTTTAAATTTTTTTATTTTTTTTAAAAAAAACCCCTTTTTAAAAAAAAGTCCCTTTTTTCCCCCTTTTTTTTTTAAAAAAAATTCTTTTTACTTTGTACATTTCTTTTGAACTCCCCCCTTTTATTGAAAAAAATTTTTTCAAAATTTAAAAATTTAAAATCTCGGGGAAATTTTTATATTTTGGGCTTTAAATGTTTTTTAAGATAAGGTAAAAACCCCCGAATGATTCGTCCACAAATCGCAAAGATCCCCGGGTTTTTTTGACGTTTTTGAAATTCTTCTAGCCAATCTTTACAATGTGTATGTTTTTTATCCCCCACATAATGCCAGTCCCCCAAAAATTTGGGGAAAAAACCTTAAATTTTTTTTTAAAACCGGGGAAAAATTTTTTTCTTTTTCCCCCCGTTAAAAATTTTTTTTTTTTTTTAATTTGTAAAAATTTTCCCCCAAAATTTACTACCCACAATCTTTAAAACATAGAACCCCCATTCCCCTTTTTTAGTCTTTTTTTTTTGAAAAAATTTTTTAAAATAATTTTATTTTTTACAAAATTTTGGGGGAAAATTTCCCCTTTTTTAAAAATTCATTTAAAAAAAAAAAAAAAATTTCAGCTTTTTTTTTTCTCCAAAAATTTTTTTTTCAAAAACTTTTTCCCGGGTTTTTTTTTTTATTTTTTTTAAAACTTTTATACAAAAATTACAAATTTTGTTATTATTTGGGTAAATCCAAAAAGATTTTCTCTTTTTCCCCAAAATTTTTTTTAATTTTTTTGAAAATGTTTGTTTTTTTTTCTAACAATTCTTAAATATCTTGACTTTTTAAAATTTTTTTTTTTGTGGAATTTTTTTGGGGGGGTATATTTTAAAAAAGGGGGTTTTAAAAAACCCCTTTTTTGCATCTTTATCTACGTCTTTCGGTTTCAATTTTTTTTTGGGGGTTGAACCCGTATCGTTATAAAATTTTTTTCGGAAAAAAAAAATTTTTTAAGAAATCGATCCATTTAAAGTTTTTTTAATCTCAAAAATTTTTTTTTTATTTTCTCATTTTTTTTTTCTGTTATATCCCCCCTACAATATTTCTCTTATAAATTTTTTTTTTTTTCAGTATGATAAATCTTAAATTTTTGTAAAATTTTTTTAAAACCCCCCCTTAAATTCTTTATTTTTAAACTCTAAAAACCCCCTTTTTTTTGTAGGGGAAAAGTTTTTTGGGGGTTTTTGGGTTGATCCTTAGGGGGGCTTTTTCTATAACTTCGAACTTTTTTAAACATCCTTGCCGTTTTTTTTTTTTTTAAAAGCTCCCCCTTACCAAAAAAAATTTTTAGAAAAAAAACAAAACATTTAACATATACTTGAACCATCTTTTTTATTTGAATATTAGACCTTTTTAAATAAAAACTGCTGCCCATAAATCTTTAATTCCTAAATTATAATTTTTCCTTTTTTAAACTTTTTTTTGTACTGGTGCAAAGGGGAAATTTTTTTAGCTTCCCCAAAAACGAAAATTTTTTCCCCCCAAATTTTTTGATTCTTTCTTTTCTTGTTTTTCATTAAAGGGAATTTTTTTAAAAAATTTTTTTCCCTTTTTTTTTCCCCCCAAAATTTTTAACATTTTTTTTCAAAAATTTTTTAAAAATCCGTTTTTAATTTGAACCCCAATTTTTTAAAACATATTTTTTTGTTTTTTTTTTACACTTGTGAAAGTGAATTTTCCTTTTTTTTGGGGTTTTTTTTTTGGGGGGGGGGGGGGGGGGGAATTTTTTTGTTTTTTTTCCCCCAAAAAAACCCCCTTTTTTTTAAAAATTCCAATTTTTTTTTCTAGAAATTTTAATTTCTCTTATCATCTTTTTTTTGGCCGTCATTATGCCAGTTTGGGTTTTTTGGTGAGGGGATACAAATCATGTTTATATTTTTTTATTACTGTCATCTCTCTAAATTCTTCGTTATCTTCGAACAAACATTTCTTCAATTTTTTTGATATTTATTGTTTTTTTTTCAAGGGGTTCTCTTAATCCCTTTGCATCTTACGGGGTTTTGGGGCTAATATTTTTACGAGTAATTTTGATCTCAATCCACAAAATTCTTAAAAAAAATCGCTTTTTTTAAATCATCTTTAAATTTTTCCCCATTACCTTTTTTTTTTTTTGTAGTTAAAAAAACAAAATTTTGGGGGTAACCCCTTGTATCAAGCCCTTTTTAAATTTTTCCCCTTTAAAAATTTTTTAAAAAATCTCTTTTCCCAAAACTGGGGAAAAACGGGGGTACCCAAAGGGGAACACAAATTCAAATCGGGGGAAAAAATTTTTTTAAATTTTTCGTAAAAAAAATGGGAAAATTAACTTTTAAAAAAGGGGCAAGAACGAAAACCCCAAGTAGATGGGTTTTTTTAAATTTTAAACCCTTTTTTTTAAAAATGTGACTCGCTAAAAAATTATCGTCAAAGATATTAAAGCTTTTTAAGTTTGTTTTTTTGGGCCTTTTTAAAATTTAAAATTTCCCCTTTTTTTTTCCAGTTTGATATCACATCTATTTCGCACATTTTCCATAGATTTTCCAAAAACTGAGTTGTTAAAACAGCTTGTATAAACCCCTTTCTCAAATCATTTTTTAGTTTGGGGGTTTCGATTTTTTTGTTAAAACAATGTATTTTTTCATAAAAGGGCTTTGATCAAAATGCAATAACCCCCATTCACTTTTTTAAAAAAACAAAAACCCTTTTTCGAGGAAAAATTTTTAAATTTCTTGAATGAAAAACCCCTTTTTAGTTTTACCCCCGAAAAAATTGGGGCAAATTTTTTTTTTTAAAAAAGTTCGGGGGGCAAAAGGTAAATCCTTTTTTATGTTCAGGGGAAATTTTTTGATCCCCCAGAAAAAACTTCCCCAGAATAAGACATAATTTTTCGTCGCCAGTGGGGTTTTTAAAATTTTTCTTGCCACCCCCTTTTTTTGTATTTTTTGGGTTTTCATCCACTTGATATTCCCCAAAAAAGGCATTTTTTTTCATAAGACCAAAACCCCAAAAAGGGTTTTTTTGCATCGAATAAAAAAAATTTTTTTTTTTGGGCTTTGTCTTATCGAAATCTTTCAAATATTTGTTATTTTTTTTTTTTTAAAATATCGTTTTTTAAAAATTGAGAAATACCTTTTCCCCCAAAACCTTTTTCCCCAAAAAAATTTAAAAAATAATAATTTTTTAAAACAATGTAATTTTAATTTTTTAAAAAAACGTCCCATGCGGGGGCTTGGAGCTGTTAGATAATTTGCGGATCAAGTTTGGGGGAAAAAATTTTTTAAAAAAAGTTTCTGAAGTTTTTGAATTATCAGCGAGCATAAAATAACTGGGGGTTTTTACAAATCAAGTAATTTCCAAGAAATTTTTTTTTTTTTTAAATTTTTTCCCCAAAAAATCAAAATAGTGTTTTTTTTAACTTTTTTTAAATCTCTCGTCTGTCAAAAAAGGGAAAAAAAATCTTTTTTTTTCAGGGGGCCCCTTTTGTTAATCAAAGTTTTTTAATACATCGATAAATTTTTTTTAAAAAAATAAACCCTTTTTCCCCAAAAAAATTTTTAAAATTTCTTCTTCCCCCCCTTTGGGGTTTTTTTTTTGAATTGGGGTTCAAAATTCGTCCCTCTTTTTTAAAATGATTTGTAGGGGTTTTTTTTTCTTCTTTCCCCTTTTTTTTTTTTGCTAAAATTTTCAATAGACGATGCCCTAATCTGAACTATTTTTGAACGAAAACTTGATAATTTTTTAGGGGGATCATTGTCAAACTCAAAGCATATCCCCAAAAATTTTTTTGAAAATTTATATATTTTTCATCTGTTTTTGAGATCAAAAAAAAATTTTTCATATTTTTGTTTTGCCATCTCTTTATGAAAAATAAATATCGAATTTTTAAAAAATTTTAAAAACAGAAAAAAGGGGAAAAATTTTTTTGGGAAAAATTTTCAAATTCCAAAATTTTTAAAAAAATGAGCTGCGGCCGCAAAAATTTTTTTTTAAATGACAAAAAATCTCTTACTTTATTATAACTCTTTTTTTTCCAACAAAAAAAGGGGTAAAACCTACTGAATTGACTCAAAATCATAAGGGGGGACCATTCGCAAATAAGACAAACTTTTTCATTTTTTTGGGGGGAAATTTCTTCTTCTTTAGTCAATTTCCCCCCGGGGTTTTTTTTTCCCCTTTTTAAATTTTATTTTGTAGCTATGTATTTTGATATTTTATTTTTTTTTTCAAACAATTTTTTCGGAAAAATTTTTGGGGGAAACTTCCTTTTTTTTTTTTTCTCGAAAAAAATATCGGGGGGTACATACATTGGGGGCCCCCCCAAAAATTTTTAAAAATAAATAAAAGTTAAAACCTAAGGAATGGCTTTCCCGAATCTTTTGGTTTTTTGTCGATCTTTGTGGATTGTTCTTGCAAGTTCCCCGGGAAAATTTTTTTTTTAAAAGCCTCAAAAACCATAAAAATAACGGAAAGGGGGGGGGGAAAAACCCTTTTTATAAATTTGGAATGACTTTTTTTTTACCTGGAAATGGCATAATTTTGGGTTTTTTTTTAAATTCAAAGTTGCTTGCAAATTTTTTTAAAAAAAACTGTTAAATCCCCCCAAATTTTTAAAATGCTTAAACATCCTTTTTAAAGCAATTTTTTTCGTGTTTAGATAACTGAGAACTCACTAATCTAGTTTTTAAAAAAGTTATCAACCCCTAATAATTTTTCTTCTTGTTTTTTAAAAAAAAATAAACGAAAATTTTTTTAAATCGGGATTTAAACTTTTGGAAAAAATTTTTAATGGGGAAAAAATTTTTAGGGGTTTTTTTTTTATAATATAGATATTTAAAAAACAAAATTTTTTGGAAAAAATTTTTTTTCTTGGGGGAAGGGGGCTGCGTTTTTTTAAATAAAAATTTTAAAATTTTTTTTAAAAACATTGGGGGCTCAAAGCCCGAAAATATCTCGTCATTTACAAATTTCCTCGATTCTTGGGGGGTTCCCTTTTTTTTGGGTTTTCCCCCGCACATCAATAGAATAAACAAAAAAAAAAATACAAAATTTTTTAAACTGGAAAAATGAAAGATAAATTTTTGGGTTTCAATAATTTCCCCAGTTTGGAAGATTAAAAATACAACTTTCCGAAAAGATTTTTTTACTTTTTGGTGAAAAAAAAAATTAAAAATTGAAAAAACATGATAAATTGCACTTGGTTGTTTTTTGGAAAAAAAACTATTAAAAAAAGACTGGTTACTACAAAATTTTGTAGGTAAAAATTTTTCGTTTATTCCTGCGACAATTTAAATAATTGAAATTTACAGCTCAAGAAATAAACAAACTCTATAATTGGTAATTTTTTTTTCGTAGGTTCTTTTGATTTTACAGAAAATTGTTTTTTTCCTTTAAAAGTATTTTCCTTACTGTTTGAAAATTTTTAAAATTCCCTTTATTGTCCAAAGTATTTTCCCTTATTTTTTGTTTTGGCCCGAAAGGGGTGAACCGCCCCGTTTTTACTACTTATAAAAATTATTTTCCCCCAAAACCAAATTCTCTTGGAAGCATGTTGGAGATCAAATATTTTTTATAAATTAAAGCTCATTACCCGCCAGAGAGAAGATCCTAAAACTACTTTCAGGCCGACCTCGTAACTTATTTAAACAGGAAAAGGTTTCATACCAAAGTAAGCACAGTCTTTTCATCTTACGTATCTGCGTAATATTTAAAATATTCATGTTTTTTTAGTGGAGAAGGAAGTTTTAGAGACGAACAGGTCAGTAAAGTTGAGAAAAGTACAATAGCATTTTCTCATCTTAAAAAAAGCTTGTCTGTTATATTGATGCTAGTAAAATTCAGGTAAAATATGAGTCGTAACCTAACACTGCTTGGATAGATTACACTTAATTTGAAATATATTTGTGACCAAGGAATATCACGGTATAAATAATCGAGTCCGTTAGTCATGCTGGTCATCAATTAATACACTTATCACCTAATTAGAGACCTAGGACAAGGCTAATGATGAGCTCCTCTCGTACTGTGAGGCTAACCTGTTAATTAAACATGTCGTCATAACTAAATCTGGAGCTGATGCCCTTGTCTGAGCGGCTTTGTGCCCCTTAGTAACCGCTTATACATGAAAAATGCCTCAATCCGAATGTAAATGACTTAAACTCTGCTTGTTAAATTAAGTTATGGTGAGTATTAACCTAAAAATTAGCAACCAGACTATTAATATTGATAAATTCTTTATGATTTAAAAGAATCTTTAATGCTTTAAAATTATTTAAATGTTCACTATTGTGTAAAAAATTAGGAATTATTTGAGATCCAAGTGAGAAAACAACAGGTGTATACTTGAAACTTCGTAAAATTTTTGGTTAGCAATGTTTATTAGTTCTAACCTATTTTTTATAAATATTATTTTTAGTTAACCCTCAAACAGAAAACTTAGGTTTAAAGTTTAAAACCAAATTAAAACAACTTAGTACAAAATTGAGTTTATGATGATGAAGATCATATAACACTGTTGTAATAATCTATAAATTATACAACGAAACCTCTATATGCTTACGGAATGTAAAGTTTAGTTCTTATAATAACAACCAAGCCAATCGTGTTTGTTCATTTCAACCTAAAGCAGTTTCATCGCTTTAGAAAATCACAAGCTACTTTTTGTCTATTTAGAAATTTACTTTCATTTTAAATGAAACTGGACGTTTTGAAAATATGGCATTGATAATTCTGGGACACAGAACAAATTCATTATTGACACGTTTACTTAGGTGACTAATAAAAGTTCAGTAACTAAAATTTAATGATTTAGTGTATTTACGTTATAATATGAGCTACAATTCACGTTATAAAAGAGATACTGTATTTATTTTCAGACCGATAAATTCTGTTTATCAATGTTTTCCGTCGATAAATTGAGAGCCAGTAGTTCAAATTACTCGCTGTATCGAGCGCTTAACGAATACCGTCCAAGTTCGACACATTGAGGGATATAATACAATTTTCACTCACAGGGGATCACAATTTTCCTGAATAACATAATGACTTTAATAAGTAACAACAATCTTCTGTTGAAATGGAATAATTTAATTAAAAATTAAATAACAAGAATTTGTGGCAGAGTTAAAAAACATTATTAAATAAAACTTATCATTATGTTAATATTTTAAGTATCCTGCATATTATATTTTCGAATATAACCAGTCATTATTGTCCAGTTATCACCTATGTCCAGTAGATTGACGTTTTGTACCTCTTGTCTGCCGGGGGGATGTATTGTATTAGTTTGGGACCGGAATAGGTAAAACTCCTCCCTTAAATTCAATCCTCACTTTTCAGAAAGCGCAACAGTTACAGATGCGTCCTGCGTCTGACCTTCTTCTTAAATGAGAACCTCTTACAAAACTACTAGGTCTTATTGGTTTGAAAAAATTTTGTGGACAATGAAAAACATTAGCATTCCCACTTCGGCATCATAGGAAAAACATCCGATGGCAATCTAGAAAACGATATCAACAAATCGACCTTTTCCTTCAGAAGGCAAAACTGATAGATGCGTGTCACGTGGTACTGGATGTGAGGCTTTTAATATGCTTTTTCGTACCATATTTAATTTTTTATGATGTAAAAAAAAAATGCCGAAAAATCTTTTGGATGTGGTTATAGTTATTTACAAAAAACCTAAAATATAGTACATGGTCTATTTCAGTTTGTTTAGCGAATGTTATGACTCTACACGTAATAGGTGTTTACGTTACGATGTTTTACGTTTCTTCTACGTCGTTATTAGGTTTTTTATTTTAATATTGAAAATATATCACTAAAATTTTTAAAAACTGTGCTTTTTTAAGCGCTGTAAAGCAAAAGTTGATGACAATTGATGTGAATAAAGAAACACATTTTTAAAGACGAATTTTAATTCTCTTTTGTAGTTTTTTTCTGCATAATTAAAGTTTGATATTTCTATTGCTCAGTAAAAAGAAAAGAAGCAAATAACTGTCGTTTAAATATTATTTACTTATCTATGTATATCGTTTTAAGGTCTGATAAAAAAAATTCACTTACATATGTATTTCTGTCAATTACTCCTGTCAGTATAAGAAAAAAATGTGTTTCAATGTTAGCATATATCACTGGATGATAACTAAGTACAGTCATTATGTGATTTTTATAATATGAGGGTTTTTCTTATTTATAGATTAGAAACATTTAATAGAGCGGAAAAGATTATTAATGTTTACTGTACACATTTGATTTTCAGAGCACTCCTTACGTCGTTCCTCTCACACTACTACTCCGTCCCTCAAAGGAATTTTCATTATTTAAAATACTGTTTTAAAACCTTTTTTTGAATCCTAAAGAAAAAATTGAATGTTTAGTGTGGCAATAGATCTTAAAGATATATTATCTGTAAACTTAAGATTTTATATGGTACCAAATTACTACATACACAAGAATGACTTTTTTAATGACAGTACATGCTCTATAGAATTTGTCTTGATCCTCATTTAAAAGTATCGTCCAGTAGATTGACATTGTTTACCTTTTGTTTGCCGGGGGGGAATGTAAACATTTGTTTTCTATACTACTGTCTGTATGTCTACCTGTCTGAAAAGGTAAAATTTAGCTATAGACTTGTTAATGTAAATTATGTCATGATAAGTGTATAATGGGCGTACTTCTGTCCTGTAATAAAAAGTCATCACAGACTCCAATTCAAATTATTTTTGTTTTAATAAACGGGTTAAATGATATGGGTCACTGTAGGTCTAGTTTATTATGACCACGCCGACTTAAGCAGATGCCTTGAACTGTAGACCGACATGATGTGTTGTTATTGTCTTAGTTTATGGAAACCACTCCAAGTTATCAGACCCTCTGAACTATAGACCAATGTTTCGCTTGAACACTAAAAAACCACTTCAAAATAGATTAATCATAGTTGATCTATTTTGTATATTTAACATGTCATGACTTGTTTAATTAACCCAGTTAGGCTCGCACTGTGTGTCAGAGCACGTCATTACCCTCGACCCGGGGCTCGATTCAGAAAGCGAGAATATTCATTTGATAAAACCTAAGTAAAAATGTATTCAGAGGTAACTTACTCTACTGGTATGAGTTACTATTTTAGTAGGACTACTTTACCTAACAAACAATAAAAATGACATCATAAAAACTATATTCCATAGAACAGAGACCTTAGTTCTACAATTTATTTTTTATATTCACGGTTAAAGCACATTTTTTATCTAAATCGTAATTTAATAACGATAATAATGGGAATGGACATACATTATGAGCAAGGGATTCTCGTACGGACTCATGTAGATGTTTATAAATATTATTAGCAAGCAGTTCCATTGAGATATACCGCAAATATTATGTATATAGTTGTACAAACGAAATTTTTTGCACGATGGGTTCTTCACTAATAACCCTTGAATGAAAGAGATTTGGTCTGCTGATTTCCTTGACAAAGAAATTTTCATGGCTAATACTTTCTTTGCCAAATTTTTTCAACTTCTTAGGTAGTGAATCTGAATTAAAATTTGGAAACAGGTAGATTTATTTGAATGATGTTTGTAAAGCCAAGTTTATAGCACCTTTTAATGCCTGGTGGCTTAGTAATCTAGATTTAGCAACTTACGCTCCTACCTTTTGTTCCTTCCTAAGATCACTCTGAAAGTGAAATGTCATTTTTTCTGGAGATTTGGGAATGCATAGTCCAGTGAGACATCCAATTACGAAGACCTTAAAAAAAGCATATTGCTCGGCTTTTAACAATTAATTATGAGCAGTATTTTAGGGCTGTCTACCACTGCAAGTATGACAGTTGTTTTTAATTTCACAAATCTGGATTGACAAGCATGTCCTTTGACAAGCGTAATTGAATCTTGTTACTGGCTCTGAAAGATACCAATTCAATTGATTTTAATTGTCATGGCTTGCTGCTAGTGTACGCCTATTTACGCCACTGCTTACATAATGTAAACTTTTTACTCTACTGAATCTTCGCCAAGAAGATTTTTGTGATTTTAATTATTTACAGTTTTGCGGTTTAAGATTTACCTCGGGTGACGATAAACAATAGCTTATTCATTATTAGTTTTTTAATTCGCTTTCATTATGGAGAGGGGTTTTTTATTAAGTGACTATATGATTTCAGTAACAATTATAAAATCATGCAGTCTAAATGTATAATGGCCAAAGTATCTAAATATAGCCTCTGTAGTATACATTTACCTGCTTTAAAAGCATATTTATTTTTCTCAAAAGTTTAGTTTGACTAAAGTTAATGTATTGGATTCAAAAGGAATACGTGGTTGCGACCAGCTATAAAAGAACTTCTGTTAATAAATAATTTACCCTTCAATAAGAGCGTAACCTCATCCTAGTTGGCAAACCGTCTTCAAGTATGTCTGAGTTAAGTACTGACAATGCCAGGATCTTCAACTACCCAACTAACCTCTTGGCGCTGAACAATGGTTCGGGTATTGCAGGAAGGTTGCTATCGACACGTTAGACAATAGACAATAGTCAACTTTCTTATTGTAGGTAAGCAATGTCTTATTGCAATAGGCTGAGTGAGATTTTTCCTGTAATGTTAAGTTTAAATAACATTATGATATTTGTCAAAAACAAGTTAGAAGAAAAAAAATACATAAATGTGTAGAAAATGTATCATTCTTAATAGGGGACATTGCAACTAAATACAATACTAAATACTAAATATGTTGTGTAGCAAGCTTGGTTTTTTATTCATAATATTAAGGATTTTTGCTTGTAATATGCAAGTTTCGTCAATCTATTGATACTGATATATATATATATATATATATATATATATATATATATATATATATATATATATTGATACTGATATATATATATATATATATATATATATATATATATATATATATATATACATACACATATATATATATACATACATATATACATATATACATATACATATAAATATGGTTTTTGACATTTTTGGACGGTCATATATTAGGAGTTTACCGGATAACTATCCATTTAGTTGTATAATCATGTCATGCGCTTTAGCAGGAGAAGCTTTCTAACAACTGTTTAAGATAATGTAAATTGCTAAGAATGTACAAAAATGGCAATGTCATAGTTTTTCCTCTGAAAAATGGCTTTACATGTCTACTTAAAAGGTTATCTAATGTTCGGTAGTTTTTTCCAAAAGAAAACTTTCGATGTATGATATGAAAAAGCCACATAGGCATAATGAATGAAATAGATCATAGTAGGCTAACATGAAAATTTCTTGTGTCACTGATAGTTTCAGTAAAAATACAAATTGAGCTAGCCTTTTACGTAGGGTTTGTACATGTGAATCCTAATTTAAATGACTACCTACTGTAAATTCTAAAAATTATACATTCCTCTTTGCCTTGTCTTCAGTATAAATGTGTATACAAAACTGCGGCAATGTCCTTTTGGTAGGGTTAGATATTATTATTTACAAGTTTTTGAATTTTCCTACGCAGATATGACCTAATTATTTCAACATTTACTTACATTTTTAATAATAAAATTATATTTGAACACAGTTTCAATGTTTTATTAAACAGGGAAAGTTTGAAATAAAATACTATTGTAACATTTTAATTAAATATTATAACTAAACTGTCAGAGTTTTTGCCTCAAGTTCTATTTGTAACGATATTTCAACACCTCAGTGATACATCTCTAACACCAAGTCGGTGTACTTAGAGCTTTTGGGATATTATACCAGTTAAATACTGCAAATTAAATAAGCATTTCAGAACTTCATTACCTGGGCTGACAAGGGTTAAACATAACATACTAGTTAGTTTAATCCTCATACGGTTATTGAAGGAAGAGTTTATCGGAAGTAAAGAGATTCCTATGAGTCCAGATGGCAATACTACGCTGTTAAAGTTTCACAATTGATATTCAAACAAGTTTTTTTTTTATACACTATTAATCGATTTAAAATAAAATCTACATTTACTTACCCTTGTGCATTTTGTTACTATCACGATATAAGTACTTTAAATTATTAAAATAATTACAAAATGCACCAATTTATTATCATTACACTTGTCTAGAAATCCTCATTAACTGTTAAAGTGCCGTTATTATTGGAGTACTTAGAACTATTCTTCCTTCGAATCTCTGTGTAGAAGGAAATCTCCTTCTTCTCGAGTTCTTTTCTCAAGTTTCTCCACCCGAGTGAAAAAAGGATGTGGGATTAAAAACTCTACATATGTAGCTGGTAATCGATGTCCTGCAGCTGCTTGAGCTGTAACAACCGAATATGAATATGTGACAATATTTAATTTTTTCTTTTATGCTCCTATATATTTAAGTGGAGCATAAACTTATAAAAACTCCTACAAATTATAAAACTGTCTGTAATAAACATTCATCTCCATTTATAACGGCTTCAAGAATGTAATGAATGATTTCTTATTTTGTAACATTTTTAACACCCATTCTTTCATACACAAACATGGTAATATTCCTGTTGAAATCAAAATTTGCATGCAATAATTTTTTTTATGTACAAAGTAATGTATAATTATTTAAGTTGATTTAAAACGAATGCTTTTTAAATATTAAATATAAATTTATGGTTTTGGTGTTTTTTATGTTATGTATATTGTATATATAAATTTAGTAGTGGCAATAATGGCCCATAAACATTCACCTAATAACTTCTTTAATTTTTTAAATTACTTAAAATGACAACCGTGTTATTTTATTCAATATACGTAACTAGTTTGAAGATGATTTACTCTAAACAATGTTATTGAGCTTTAATTATCGTTTATGGATCAGTATTTAATATGAAAAGTATTAGCGTTGTTAAAGGCTTTTGTTGTACAATTGTATTTAAGTAAGGGAATCGAGATTTAAATAACGCACATGAAGCATGCAACACTAAAATTACAGAAAGACAAAACAAACACGTCTTCTGATGAATCAAGCACCACCATTCATATCGCGAACAATACTAGCCTCTCTCACCGCTGCAACCATTCTATCGCCATTCCTACTGCTTTTTAGCATTCACATCGAAATTAATATGTGATTTAAACCTTGTGTACAAATGTGAAATATGAATTTTGATCATAGTTTTTGGATTTCAAAGCTTAAAAAAATTATAAATGTTACTCAAAATAACCTTTTAGGGCTCTTATATAATAATAATTCCTTTGTATACGTTAGATTAGTTTAAATAGGCAATAAATACATCCTCCGAAATATTTTTACAGAATAAACGTCATCCCAAAATATTAATTTGAAACTGCAATAATACTCTAAGAAAGAGTCGAGTTATACAATGCTTAATAATTGACTACTCTTTAAAAATTGGCTATGAATATTTAAAAAAACTTTGTAGTCGCTCTATAAAACTTTATTACATTAAATAAATTAGGAGATATAACTTTTTCACCGAAATATATCAAATAATGACATAGGTAAATTAATATAATGAAGCTCTATAGTCTTAGAATCTACTTGTAAATATATCGTTAGGTGACTTTATATATATATATGTGTGTGTGTGTGTGTGTGTGTGTGTGTGTGTGTGTGTGTGTGTGTGTGTGTGTGTGTGTGTGTGTGTGTGTGTGTGTGTGTGTGTGCGTGCGCGTGTGTGTGTACATACTTACATCATGCAATGTTTAAACTTTCCCTTAGCTTTGCGGAAGAAAAGAATTAAAAAGTAGTTAATAGGAGCGTCTTATTAATATTTTTGAATTCAGACTGTGGATGGAAAGGTATGTTCCGCTGAAACATGGGTTTCTGTTTTTATCGACACAAAGAACTGAAAGATGTACGACTATGTACTGGCAATATTGACGAGCTGGGTTGTAAAACATACGATCTGCATCAATAATAATTAATAATATTTGTTTTATATTATATATTTGAATGGATATAGTTTTCTTGTTAGATGTAGTAGATTGTCTAACGAATTAGTACTGCGTAAAATCGTACATTAGCCAGTTAGGAGTACATCAAACCACGTGAAGGGTAACATAAAATTCTAAGGTTCTATGTAACCCATAGCTACATTTGTTACTCTGTCATATAATCATACTCAGTATGATTAAAAATGTATTTATCATTGATTTGTGCCATCAAGATTACCCACAAGACGAAATTAACAGTAATCTTTGTTTTTTCATTTCATTTATATAAGTGAAATATATATATATATATATATTAATTTAATATTAATGCACAGTTTATAGTCTATAGGGCAGTTTATTCTTTAGACGTCGTCGTGGGACAGACGTACAGACAGACGGACAAAAATTAAGTTTTTCTAGGGCCTCCATTTATAAGCTTTGCTAACTCAAATTAATTCTCAAGTAACATATGTTACGTGGAAGAACCTAAACACTTACATTTACAATTATTAAATTAACTTAAAGCGTCTAGGAGATAAATATTACATGCATTTACGTACTTTATAAAAGTATTTTTTTATTATATCAACAACTACTTCATTTAATGAAATTCACTCTTCTACAAATTTTCCCCCTGAAGTTTTGTAAATGTTATGAATTAAATGCTATTAAAACAAGCTGAAGTGAAATAACATCATAAACAGTTACAATCATAACCAAATTATAATGAATTTGGTTATGATTGTATATATATATATATATATATATATATATATTTAAATATATATATATATATATATTATATATATATACATATACATAATATATATATAATATATAATATATATATATATTATGTATTAAACTCTACTACAGAGAGATATTAAACACTTGTCAGATTAACTAAAACTTCATGGTCGATGAGTTGAATAGGAGGAACCAACTGTAAAAGCAATCGGCCACGGACTATTTGTCCCATTTATTGCCTGGTTGATGCAGCTTGGTCACACTTAAGGCATACCTGATGCAGCTGGTCGTAATCATGGCCTGGTTGATTGAAGCTGGTCACATTTAAGGCATGCTTGATTGAGCTGGTTGCACTCGTGGCTTGGTTGATTGCAGCTGGTTACACTCCATTACCTGCTTGATGCAGCTGGTCACATTTAAGGCATGCTTGATGAACCTGGTTGCACTCATGGTCTGTTTGATGCAGCTGGTTGCACTCATTGCATGGTTGATGCAGCTGGTCGCAATCATTGCCAGCTTGATGCAGGTAATCGATTGTGTGTCGTAGTATAGTGTAGCTGTAGCTACCCTGTTAATCGGTAATATTATATGTTTAATGTTAGAGTTTAGATTCTGCTGTAGACCTACAGCACATCCTTAAACCACAACTACTGCAGAGGCATTTGTAGGCTGTGCGGTAGCGAAACCTATCGATCTAGAAGCTGTAAAAAAATTTCATTTCTTATGTCTGTCTGTCTGCATATTTCGAAGACATACTGGCCCTAAAGACTTTTCAATTTAGTATAAACTTACATTTTTAAATTGGAAAAAACTATGGGATTTTGCGGCTGAATTCCGAGCAAACTTGATTTGACAACGAAAAAATCTTATTTAAATTTTAATATATAATTTTAAACCATTTAAGTAAGTTTATATAACGTTTGTACATACTAAATTGCCTTTTAACATGTGCGTCTGTATTTTAAAATTTTACATGCAATCTATCCTAACCTTGTACTCAATACTTGAAGCATGGCCGTAATTTGTACACTGGTTATAAAGGTATTTAATGTGATTACAGCATCATTACCTGCATAAGAAGTAAGTTACCTATTTCTCTTCAATAAATGCCTTTAATTAATAAAATATGTGAACAATTATATTTACTACCACACCTTTTATAAGGATTAATGGTAATTAAATACTAGAAATAAAGGTGTAATACATTATTCCCCAATATTTATATAAAGAGTGATAATGTCAAATGTATGTACGTTCAATGCAAATTTATAAAATATGTGAACAATTATATTTACTACCACATCTTTTATAAGGATTAATGGTAATTAAATACTAGAAATAAAGGTGTAATACATTATTCCCCAATAATTTATTATAAAGAGTGATAATGTCAAATGTATGTACGTTCAATGCAAATTTATAAAATATGTGAAACAATTATATTTACTACCACATCTTTTATAAGGATTAATGGTAATTAAATATTAGAAATAAAGGTGTAATACATTATTCCCCAATATTTATATAAAGAGTGATAATGTCAAATGTATGTACGTTCAATGCAAATTTATAAAATATGTGAACAATTATATTTACTACCACATCTTTTATAAGGATTAATGGTAATTAAATATTAGAAATAAAGGTGTAATACATTATTCCCCAATATTTATATAAAGAGTGATAATGTCAAATGTATGTACGTTTCAATGCAAATTTATAAAATATGTGAACAATTATATTTACTACCACATCTTTTATAAGGATTAATGGTAATTAAATACTAGAAATAAAGGTGTAATACATTATTCCCCAATATTTATATAAAGAGTGATAATGTCCAAATGTATGTACGTTCAATGCAAATTTATAAAATATGTGAACAATTATATTTACTACCACATCTTTTATAAGGATTAATGGTAATTAAATACTAGAAATAAAGGTGTAATACATTATTCCCCAATATTTATATAAAGAGTGATAATGTCAAATGTATGTACGTTCAATGCAAATTTATAAAATATGTGAACAATTATATTTACTATCCACATCTTTTATAAGGATTAATGGTAATTAAATATTAGAAATAAAGGTGTAATACATTATTCCCCAATATTTATATAAAAGAGTGATAATGTCAAATGTATGTACGTTCAATGCAAATTTATAAAATATGTGAACAATTATATTTACTACCACATCTTTTATAAGGATTAATGGTAATTAAATATTAGAAATAAAGGTGTAATACATTATTCCCCAATATTTATATAAAGAGTGATAATGTCAAATGTATGTACGTTCAATGCAAATTTATAAAATATGTGAACAATTATATTTACTACCACATCTTTTATAAGGATTAATGGTAATTAAATATTGGAAATAAAGGTGTAATACATTATTCCCCAATATTTATATAAAGAGTGATAATGTCAAATGTATGTACGTTCAATGCAAATTTATAAAATATGTGAACAATTATATTTACTACCACATCTTTTATAAGGATTAATGGTAATTAAATATTAGAAATAAAGGTGTAATACATTATTCCCCAATATTTATATAAAGAGTGATAATGTCAAATGTATGTACGTTTCAATGCAAATTTATAAAATATGAGACAATTATATTTACTACCACATCTTTTATAAGGATTAATGGTAATTAAATACTAGAAATAAAGGTGTAATACATTATTCCCCAATATTTATATAAAGAGTGATAATGTCAAATGTATGTACGTTCAATGCAAATTTATAAAATATGTGAACAATTATATTTACTACCACACATCTTTTATAAGGATTAATGGTAATTAAATATTAGAAATAAAGGTGTAATACATTATTCCCCAATATTTATATAAAGAGTGATAATGTCAAATGTATGTACGTTCAATGCACATTTATAAAATATGTGAACAATTATATTTACTACCACATCTTTTATAAGGATTAATGGTAATTAAATACTAGAAATAAAGGTGTAATACATTATTCCCCAATATTTATATAAAGAGTGATAATGTCAAATGTATGTACGTTCAATGCAAAATTTATAAAATATGTGAACAATTATATTTACTACCACATCTTTTATAAGGATTAATGGTAATTAAATATTAGAAATAAAGGTGTAATTACATTATTCCCCAATATTTATATAAAGAGTGATAATGTCAAATGTATGTACGTTCAATGCAAATTTATAAAAATATGTGAACAATTATATTTACTACCACATCTTTTATAAGGATTAATAGTAATTAAATACTAGAAATAAAGGTGTAATACATTATTCCCCAATATTTATATAAAGAGTGATAATGTCAAATGTATGTACGTTCAATGCAAATTTATAAAATATGTGAACAATTATATTTACTACCACATCTTTTATAAGGATTAATGGTAATTAAATACTAGAAATAAAGGGTGTAATACATTATTCCCCAATATTTATATAAAGAGTGATAATGTCAAATGTATGTACGTTCAATGCAAATTTATAAAATATGTGAACAATTATATTTACTACCACATCTTTTATAAGGATTAATGGTAATTAAATACTAGAAATAAAGGTGTAATACATTATTCCCCAATATTTATATAAAGAGTGATAATGTCAAATGTATGTACGTTCAATGCAAATTTATAAAATATGTGAACAATTATATTTACTATCACATCTTTTATAAGGATTAATGGTAATTAAATACTAGAAATAAAGGTGTTAATACATTATTCCCCAATATTTATATAAAGAGTGATAATGTCAAATGTATGTACGTTCAATGCAAATTTATAAAACGTAATGTTTTTTTATTTACTTCTGAAACAGTGCAGAGTTTTTTTTTTAATATATCAATTATAGGTATAACTTTCAACTACTTTGGTACGTAAATTTAGGGGCCAAGTTTATTGTATGAGTCACTTCAGCACGCTTATTAAAATACTCATCTCCATATATAGTATAACTAATAAAAATGTTAATTTCAGTTTCAAATTGTGAAATTACTACTTTGTGCAAAATCTCAAAGGATAATTTCAGTTGGGTTAAGTAACGGTTAAGTATTTTTCTTAACTTAAACCTTAAGGCACTGCAGCCTTTAGCTCAGCGGGATATTGTAATATTCCCTCATCCGTTCCTTCCTACATTCAAGCGGGCGGTTCAAATTAACGACAGTCTCTCTAAAATTAGTTTATAAAATATTTTTACCACCCAAGAAAATGTTTATGAATCCCAGATAGCATAGTTATAATCAATTATCCACCCATACAAAAGTGTAAAACTAGCAGGCGATTATATAGAAAGGTTTAATTAAACAAACCCATAAGGTTTTTATTTTATTATCGTCATAAGAACATGTAATGAAGTTACTTTTTTTAAGTGGTTGGTTTCTTAAAAAAGCTTAAACATTGTAGCTTAACCTGAAATTTCATATTTTAATAACAAGTTAAACTGCAAAGGTCTTTTCACTTTTTTATTTTAAATGGGATTAGCGATGGAACATTTTAAGAACCTAGTCTCGAGTTTATGTATTGTAGAAATAAATAAAGATTATATTAACTGAATTTCATGCGTATGTTACGACGATTAATATTTTAACGATATTCTCTTAAAACCTTTAGAATAAACTTACACTAATTTTTACATATACCTAGAATAGAACAGAAGGAATAGTTTCTGCTACTTGAAAATAAATGTAATTTTTATTTTTTTTTAGATTTATAAGACGCAAGTAAACTCGGTTTGTTTGACGTTTTCTATGAAAGAGCGTTTACTGGAATCTTGCCTACCTCTAGATGGCGAAATCAGAATTCTATCTTTGTGTTTATCCTACCGTATGCAAGGTACCATTCGAAAACGAGTTAGATAGAAGGGTTGAAACTCTGTTTGAAACACTACCTTCACTTCGTTTACACTGAAATTAGAAATGTTGAACATCAAACAACTGAGGTAAACTTTAAGGGTCGAGATGACGTCAGCTGTGGGACGAACGCAAAGCCTCCCACGCTGACCTGATGTTTGGCATGCGTATAACTTTATGTTGATAAATAACTATATTAAATTTTACAATATAGTTGATCTAACAGAAAATACGCATAAAAGTTAGCCGCTAGTTATCAGTAACCATATCATGGGTCTGTATTGTTATTGTCAACGAAATATCTTCTGATTGCCGAGTTATGCAGTGTTTTATCCTAAAAGGTGTTTATTAAGAATGTACGAAGCCATAGTTGATCGCCTATATATACTGACAAGACTTATATATATGTGCACTTGTTGATATATATACACACAAAGAATGCTTAATAGTTGGTGAAAAATTACAGGTAAAGCAATAAAACTTTGTACATTACTACTACACGTATAAATATTCTCTTTGGTCTAGAAATGTTTTGCCATGTCAGAGGGATAGAACATTACATTAAAGATTAGTAGAATACAATGCCGCAAATCCGACCTGAAAAGGTTCACCCTTAATTGAAACTTACTCTAGTGTTTGAAACATTTCCAATGAGAGGTCCTGTTTCTAAATTTCTTTAATATTCTCGTCTTGGGCCTATGTTGTGAAAGTTAAACATAGTGAATGAATACTGGGCTAAACATAGTCTTCAAGTTAGTTATTGACTGTTTAAAGACCAATAGAGAATGGTCTACAAGGAGTTCGGCAAAAAAACTGTAACTTAAGCAAAGCACAAAGAATACACTATTATAAAGGGTTTGCTTAGGAGGAATGAATGATAAAAGGGGGAAATCATTTATTACAATAGAAGATTTAAATTTTTAGGTTGTGCTTTGGAGTTTTCTTGATGTACACCTTACCTTACACTTTACACTATGTAAAGTAAGCATAGCTCAAGAGTACATTGTTTTAACCTTTTTTTATTATTTACATATTTCACTTATAAAGTAGCTAACTTTCTATGTTAGTTTGTAATTTGCAATCGATAAAATATTTTACCACCTTTTGATAAAGTTATAAATGTTTAGTTGTAACAAAGGAGAATTCCTGATTATATCTTACATTTGCCGAAAACCGTTGCTTCAATTAATAAACTGCACTCTGGTTGAATTATAATTCAAATATTTATTTACAGCTACTATTCAATTTAAATTTTATTATTATATGTTTACGTCCGCACTTGCAAGCTTAATTACATCAAAAAAATCATGTAATCTCTATATCTTAATAAATTAGACGTGGTTTTAGTTGCATTGCAAATTTTAACATAAAGTGCACACACATCCACATTATAATTAACCCAGAATGAGGAAGGTTTCACCTTTTGATGTAGTGGGTTTGATCTGTTTCCTTATTCGACAGAACACGACTTCTCATCCATGAAACGTGCGAACGTTAATTTAATTACACTTTTTGAACCAACCATGAGAATTTCATCCGTTTGGTTTACAATTTTCAGTAATCTAGTGAAGATTTAATAATATTTTTAATTATATTTGTACAATATTATTAGATAAAAACTAGCAAGGTTTATCACTCCAGGGACAAAGTATTAATTTCAGTCTGTTTTAATACTCCCAGGATATATATATATATATATATCCTTTTTGTACTTTTTGTGTTTCAATGTTTATTGAAATTAAATAAGGCTATCACCATTTATACAATTTAATGTATATATATATATATATATATATATATATCCCTCCAAGCGTCCCGCGCCGGAATTCCGGCGAATTAAATAAGCGCGTTGTAGCGTCCACACCGGAATTCCGGCGAATTAAACACGTGCGGAAAAGAACAACTCCTGAATGAGCTAGCCGTGTCTGGTAGGCCTGATTCGATATATCGTTGGAAAGGCCGTAAATGCACGAGTATTTTGATACCCAATACGATAATTTTCTTTAGGTATTTTGGCAACACTGACCCAAAACTTTCTCCCCTTTTGTTGTGTGCCAGCTGGTTAGTCTCGAGCGGGTCGCCTTTGTGTTACGGTGCGTTAGTTTCGAGCGGGTCTCGCCTTTGTTTACGGTGCGTTTACTGTGTTATTGTTTTGTTTCTTTATTTTAGTGCAATGGCAGAAAGATTTTTTTTGGTAGATCAAGTGATTTGAGAGAATTGATTCACGAAGAAGATGGGGACATTGATAGTGATTTAGAAGCTGAAGAATGGCCAGACAATGTATCACTACAAGACTACTCATCGGGCAGCGGCGAGGAATACGAACCGGACCTTGACAACATTTCTTCATCAGACTCAGGTGATTCAGACAACGGCAGTAGAACTAATACCAATAACGGAAATACATCAATACCATTACCACCTCCACAATCAAGTGAAATGGGTTAGGACTTACTCAACCGAACCAGAATGTAATGTTGGAAATAGGTTTCAGGTTTAGACAGCCAGGAGTAAAGAATGTGCCACCACGAAATAGTAAACCTATTGAGTACTTTTACTTATTTTTTTACCAATGCTGTATGGAACCACATAGTCAGACACACTAACTACTATGCCCAGAACAAAATTAAAACAAAGAGAGATTCTGGAACAATGCCAACGCATTCTAGATTTACAAGATGGGTTGATATAACTGTGTCAGACATAAAAAAGTTTTTCGCTTGTATTTTTGAATATGGGTTTTGATTAGACAGAAGAATCTACAAGCCTATTGGGACACTAGGGCCTCACAGACAATACCTTTTTTCCATAAAGTAATGTCATACAATAAATTCATGCTTATCAACTCTAACCTACATCTGACAATGGCGCCAACTCTCCGCCGTGGGACAAACCCAATTATGATCCCTGGGTGAAAATTAGATTTTTTATTAGACCATCTAAATAAAAAATTCAAAGCCTACTTTACTGCTTATCAAAATGTTTGTATTGATGAATCCATAGTGGGAATGAAAAACCGTTGTGTCTTCATACAATATATGCCCAATAAAAAAACATGCCCGCTACGGAATAAAAAAATTTGAAGTATGTGATAGCAAAACCAGTTACATTTTACATTTTGAGCTTTATAGCGGTAGTGATTTTTTAAAAGGAAACCCGGCCACCTTTTACTGAAAAAGTTATATTAGAAATCATGCAAAAAGCAGGTTTGTTGGATAAGGGTCACCACTTATTCACAGATAATTTTTATACCAAAATCCCTCTTGCTGAGAAGCTTTTGAACCGTTCAACTTTTATCACTGGTACAATAAATAAAAGATCTAAATTTATTTGCAAACAAGGCATTGAACAGAAATTAAAAGCTAGAGAAAGTGTATATTTCAGAAAAAGGTGAATTACTTTTTGTGGATTTCGACAGACGTCTACCCGAAAACCGGTTTTTCTTATTACTACTGCAGGGCATGCTGAAGATAAAATTATCAGAAGCAAAAAAGGCCAGAAGGTGTCAAACCAGTTGTTATACATAATTACAACCAAGCTATGGGAGGAGTAGACAACTCTGACAAGTCCATTTATCACTTATCTTGTACACGTCCTACCCAAAAGTACTGGAAGAAAACTCTTTCTAAATTTTATCGACATGGCTCTATTCAATGCCTTTCTTTTGTATGCAAATAACAGTGACCAACCAATGGATAGAAGGAATTTTATTGTAGACATCATTGAGACACTGGCAGAAAATGATACTGTTCTACCAATACCACAAACCAGGTCCAGGAGGTGATACTTCTCACAAGCTCACTCACTTACCCAACAAGAATGATCGGATTTGCGTTGTATGCAACAAGAAAAGCACATATTGGTGCCCAGAGTGCAACTGTGGCATCCACAAACATTGCTACCCTTATTTGGATCACTTTTGGAGGCCTTCTGCTAAAGGGAGGAAAAGAAAGAGGCAAGCCTCCCCCAGCTGCTCTTCGGACTAAGATTTTTCGAAGAAAAAAAGAGTGTACCAAGTTCGGTATATTGTAAATAGTGTTGTCAATATAAGGTTTTATATGTAAATATTTAAACATCTTCTTTTTCTACATTATTTATTGAACATAATTGCTATTTTGGATTTTTTAATAACAATAAAAAAGTGATGGTTATCTAAGTGAAAAGTTGATAAATTTTTTTTTTTCTTTTTTTAATTTTTGATTTATAAGCTCTAAGTTTCAACACATATATTTTTGGTGAGTAAATTATTTAATATTTCCTTACTAAGAATTTATTACTGATTACAATGGTATGCTATAGTGTATGATTATTTCCATATTTGTATTTTTTGCAAATTTTTATCTGAATGTCTGCAAAACGGCTAAATGATGCTGGACGTTCAAGGTGGTTTATACGGGACGCTGGGAGGGAATATATATATAATATATATATATATATATATTTCAATAAACATTGAATCGCAAAAAGTACTTGCTCCGCCGGGAGTCGAACCCGGATCTCTCACTTGCCGGGCGAATGTGCTACCATTACACTATATATGCTACCATATATATATATATGTATATATATATCAAAAATGACGTAACGTTTAGCTTATAAATGTTGAATTAAACTTTTTTTCTATAATGACACATCGAATTCGATAACTGTACATTAGGAGTGAATTTGGATTTGGCTGAACGTTAGTGAAATCTAACTTGACTAAGGATATTCTAATAACAAATTAATCTATAGCGTTATAATTTTGAACATGTTTTGACCACCCAGTGACGTAAATAAAAGAGTTCAGCAGATCTAGTAGCTCCATTTTAAAACTAGAGAAATTGCTAAAGTGTTTGTTAAGCAAGTTTGTTTTATAAGTTGTAATAAATAACACACCGATACTTGTGTACTTTTTATTCCTCCGTTTTATACAATGCTTTGTGATTCAATTTAACATAAACTTATGGGTAAAATTAAACTGTCCAATTTTGGTTAAAGATCTTTCATCGTAGCGTACTGGTAATATCTGTTATGTAGGCATAGTATTGAAATATCCACCATGGACTAAGCAAGAAATTACTCTATAAATAGAGCATGCGAAACTGAATATAATTAAAATGATATTTTTGTGCATATTTTCACACAATTCTCTTGGGCCTGACGAACGACTGCGTAATTTCATGTAACAAGTAAAAATACTAACCATTTAATAATTATTGCATTCATCAACGCATTAATGAAAGAAATGACTGCGTTGTTAGTGAAATAAATGTAAAAATATTTGATAACTTCACAAAGATTGGAAAACTCCTTAGTGATAAATGTTGGATAACGGTTCTCTTGGATCCTAAGTTCGAGCGTTCACCGTATAAAATAAGATCGTAACATGTCCATCGTAACATCAGGTTTAATCAAGCGTACATGGTAAAATTAGCGTATATGATCCGAACACCACTGTCTGTTTCGGAGAGATAGACCTTTTATAAAATCCTGAAGGAATAGATAAAAATCCAAATCTAAAGAAAAAAACTAAAAAAATTAAGACAATATGCACACAGTTGCGAGTTTAAAAGGTTTAGCTCATAGTACACATAATATTTGCGTATTCAGTCCCGAAAAAAAAGAATGTTGCAAGTAGGAAATGTTAGAAGCTCTCTCTCTCTCTCTCTCTCTCTCTCTCTCTCTCTCTCTCTCTCTCTCTCTCTCTCTCTTCTCTCTCTCTCTCTCTCTCTCTCTCTCTCCTCTCTCTCTCTCTCTCTCTCTCTCTCTCTCTCTCTCTCTCTCTCCTCTTTCCCTCCCTCTCTCTCTCTCTCTATATATTCATCAAGCAAATTCATCTATATATTCTCTAAGAATATAGCTAATTTACTTTACAAATTAAAAATAAAACATTTAAGAAGGCACACCAAATTTCACAGGATTCGCTGTGGTTGCATGCAAAATTCGGTTACAAAAAAGTTAATTTGACAGAATATTAAAACATCGTAGGATATATAGTAGAACCTAGGTTTCTTGAATGATGCCAAGTTAACATATGAATTTGTTTTCTATCAATTAGATTCAATATCAGTATTTAAATTATAAAATATTATGCAATAAGCTGCTATAAAACATGACGTGTGTTGGGATAGTTAGGCTTCATTTCTTTAATGTGTCACATATTTGAATCTGTTACAGTTATTTTAAAATGTATTTGCTCTGGTGTTTTCTCAGTTTCCCTAATATATAAATGAAGCTTAATACACTGTTTCATGTATGTAAGCATTCTAGATACCGTCTTCTAGATATCGTGTGCACATACAGACCCACGGACAAAAACTAGATATTTCCAGAACCACAGAGAACTAAGCTTCACTTAAACTCTGCTAATAACAATGCATTCTGAAAAAATAACTATCCCACCCTTAGTATGATGCATAATATGAGAACTTGTATCATTTGTTTAACAGTCTATCATTTCAGTTCATTTTCAGCTTTATTTAGTTCCATTTTTCATTATTTGGTGCATAGTTTCTAATTTTATTATATCATATTAAATACTTATACGAATATAAAGTAGTTTGGAGTGTATTTAAATGTCTTAAATACTATCAGGCTCGAGTGAATGATGAAGAATTTCATTAAACTACAATCGATCTCTTGGTTCATTATTTACTGGGATTCCTTGCCTGATGGGCTCAAAAATTTTCTAAAAGGTACGTGAAATTTCAGTGCAATCTATCTTTAGCAAAAAATTTGTATCAAATGTTATAATACCTTAAACAACAAACTTACATCACAAAAGTATAATATTAAAGCAATTAACTTCTTCTCACGATCTAAAGTGTACTATATATTTACGTAATTTTGTTATAATAAACCTTGCCTAAAACTAATTTCCAGTCAAGTAACTTGTTCTGTAACACGTCGCGAGAGTACGGTGTTTCACATCTGGCCCTATACCAACCCAGAGGTTCTCAAAGTGTGGGGCGCGATCCCAAAGGGGGCGCAATAAAGGTTCAGGGGAGGCCAATGTATGCTTAAAAAATTAATTTAATTTTACTTAAAAAATAATAAAGCAAGTTTATGAAGCTACAGATCTTCATAGAATGTTTTATTTAATATGTTATGTAAGATTCGTCGATGGTGACGGCTCAGCTTACGGCACTAACTATTGGTTGCGTGGATATTCTAGCTATAACCTTACCAAATGTTTGGACCACTTTTCTATAATATAACGGGTCACTCTAGGTGACTATATCCAGAAAACGACTTGTTTAGTACACATGACGTAACCATGGTGGAAAGGGATGATTAACCAACGTGTAGCATAGTTTGGATATATCGAGACTCAATATTATGAGCCGTGAGTTAAGTTATTCTATAGTCATAAAAAACTGAGTGACACACGATCTGTGCCCATTTTACACTATCATTGGAGTCAAATTCGGATTTATCTTGGCATGAGAAGCACGTCGTTGGTTTTTTTACTGTGCTCTTTTTCCTTTGCCCTTGGGAGATAGTAAATCTGTCCCTGCCGTACTGTGTTCCGAGTAACTACAGTTGAAAGTAGGAGAATTCCTGTTTACCGAGGTTTACTGCTTATCATAATCTGACAAACGTGTGCTGGCATCACTCGAATGGGTAATGCAAACTTTGTTTGATACAGACTGCTGGACTTATAATTTGCTTCCGAGTTAAGGTTTATTTTTATTTCTTTATTCCTATTAGTTTTTATTTTAACTAGCAGTTATGAAAACCATTTATATTTCCTTTATTTGTTATTATTTTCAGGTCAAATAAATCTTTGTATGTTATTTTATGCTATTTCGAAAACAAGGCGATGAACTACGCAAACTCAAAGACATGAAACTATCGATTCTATTGTTTCTATTGAAATCATATTGTTCGTTAAAGCATTATTGTAATATATTGAACAATTCAATGTCAGTTTAGAAAATAATTATTTGTTAATAATTATTTTTAAATACATTTTTTGTAATTACTTTTCACAATACAATAAATAGGAAAATCACAATATAAGAATACAACATAAAAATCCAAAACTACCACACTATTTATTTAGATACCACAAGTTGATAAAAAAACTCTAGTTATTACAATGATTAGCCTAAAATACTGAAATAAAACAAAGGAGATAGTGATAAATTAGTAGATTAAAGTGATTTCAATAATTTTCATATATAAATGTATTACAAATATTTACGCAAAAAAGATAGTGCTTCTTTTTTTAGGTTAATTTATCATACAAAATCAGCCTATTACAATTGTCTTAACACTATAAAATATGATATAAAACATCAAAATACAGATGCATTCTCATTGTCTCCTTACGTGGATAATTGAGTGCACTACGCAGAGTCATCACAGTATGATGTTACTCTTGAAAATATTCAAGTTTTTCAATTGTTCAATTAATATAGTAAAATTATAGTTGAGATAGTCTACATAAACATTACATGTTTTATTGATCAATGCTGTGTTTATATAATTAATTTACAGTGTAAATAAATAATAGGTGCCATGAATAGACCAAGATTGGCTTTCAATAAGATATTATTTTTTTTAATAAAAAGCCTTTCTTGCTTATCTCGTAGATGCAAGATATGTTACTAGTATAGAGATCCGTATTTTATTTCAAAACGTACATAGGCCATATGCTATTCAGATAAAGTATATTCACGATGTTAACTCAGTCAATCGATCTAGTCGTTTTTTTATAAAAGGAAATTTACTACAATAATACGTTTGTTTTATGGCTGTCTGAAAGGAATGCTTTTTCGTAAATCTTTGTAGATCGGAAAGTACTTTGTATTGATAAAGACAAAATACTGTCGTATTAACCGGAAAGTGGTTTTGTTTTATTATTTTACCTTATAATTTATATTTTATCTCTTTAACATGGATCATGGGGTCTGAAAACGTCAATTCTTTTTCCAAAATTATTAAAACAGTTCAAACTTAGTGTTTAGTAACTTGTATTGTGTATATATTATATAAAAGTATGTTACGATCATTCTATGCAATACACTTAAACTATATCATACTATTATAACGTCGTTGTTTATGTAACTTACTTTCTAACATATCCAAATAACATTTTTTATTGAAATAGACTTTAGTTTATGTGTTTAAATCCAAAGTTATGACTATTTAAATAGTCTTATACGTAATAATTTACATTAATTTCTTACATAAATATCTAAGATTTACCATCAATAAGTAAATAAACTCTATGTCCTTTGTGAGGAACGTAGAAGGTTACAACTGCATTCAAAAATATTTCAAAAGGTTCTATCCACATTTTTTTAGTAAAGCGTTTGTAACGGAAAATATATTTAAACTTTGTACTAAATTGCTAATCATAAATAACTGTAAATCACAGTTAACCACCATATACTTCTTACAAACCAAAAGTAGTAATACTTGACGTCATATTAAACTTGGTGGCAATCTATAAACAATTCGGGTTACCGCGACATTTACTCACTTCCCAAGTATTTGCACTACAATCACCCTTGTTTATTGTTACGGTCGAGTATCGAACAGCGACAATCGGAACTATACAAGTTCAGTTTATAACTGTTTTTGTGCAGGACGTTACGACTTGGCTGTAACATGGACAATGACCTAACATAAATTTCGCTCCTTCATCTAGTAATACGAATATAAATGAATGGCAGATTAAATTTACATTACAATGAGTACTTTCCAGTATACTGGTGGTTGTACACTCTGACCCATAATGGAGTAGGTTTTGGTCGAAACTTTAATATTGGACGATTCCCTGGATTGATGTAACATTTGGAAATGAAAAAGAAATATATTACTAAGAATGGGGTAAAGTATGATTTCCTCATTAAAGGAGTATAGAGAGAAATTGGGATATCCTGCAACTAATTTAAAGATTTTGGGTAACCTCACTGCTGAAGACTAAGTCCCAGATTTATGCAGTGGACCGGTTATTCACATGATCTTCAGTGACGTCACAGATACTGATGACTATCAAAAATGCTTTCTTTGAAGAATACGACGTTACTAAGTCTATTGCAACCAGAGATATTGGCTGTAAAGGTCGATGTGTTTAAGTTACCGTACTCTCAGAGAAGCGAGTTTATATTTTGCTGTTCAGATACCCTGCACAGTGTTTCATCGACAAAGTATGAAGTTCAAAAATAAAGAACATTAAATATTATTAATCTAAGAAAGGCTTACGGAACTTAATTCTATTGAAGTATCATGAAACTGTAATTTCTAACGAAGACTTTTCCAAATAAATATTTTCTTAACGCACATTGCTGTAAAGATTAAACTTATTTTTTATGCTCTAAAACATAAAATATATTGAGTCCAATGAAATACAATTAGCCATTTTCGTTGCCAACGCAGCAAACGTTGTTTTACTATATAAATTCGTTTTAGATATTATATTAGATGAAATAAATAAATAAATTATTGCAAATGTGTGAGGATATGGTGTACGAGAGGAAGAAGCATGGAGCACTGTAAACGATGACGGAATATAAAAATAACAAAATACGAAACATTCATATTTTTGTAGGTTTTGCACCTGTATGAGTACTTTTGATTCGTGTGAATTAGATTTGCTACGCTAATTTTGAGTTTGCTTTCTCTCCACGACTAATAAAATATGTTAAATAGTGTATATTTATGGTAATTGTATTTTACTTCTATGTTAGTATTTTTTGTTCTATTGCTCATTTTGCGTCTTTTCTCAACCAGAAATATATATATACAAACAGCTCTGAGAACAATAATTTTGTCAAAAGACAAATAATTTAGTTTTTAATAAGTCTTTAAATGTAAAGTGAAGATCAGAATAATATCTCCTATATCTACACTGCTAGCCGTGACCCACTCCTTTACATTATTTTCGACGCCAATCTTGAGTTGTCTTTGTAGCTACGATCAAGAAAATACGTCGAAAAAGTTTATATTTAGGCCATAAACGTAAATGTCTCGTAATTTCAGTTTACAATGTACAGGCGCTTTGAAAACAGTTATCTTCTAAATTTAATTGGTGGACCACCCTTATCACTTAGGGGTATTAAAAATATATAACAACGTACTTTTAATCCTACCAAGTGTACAAATAAAATTTAATCAAGATCATAATAGTAATAACAAACTATTATATTACCTATTTTTATATTATTAATATTATTATATATATTATATATATATATATATATTAAAAATCGGTAAAGGCACTGGATTTCGTAACTGGAATCGAGTCGGCTACTTCACAGTTACCTGAGGAACAGTGTGACCGGTTTCGTTGTGAGGCCAGTCTTTTACTCAGAAAAATTCCTCCCACAAAACCCAATTTGGACAATAGAGGAGAAAAAGGCCAGGTCGATCCTTGGGAAAGACGACACGGTCAAAATCTTACCTGCCGACAAAGGCAACGCTACTGTGGTACTTGACTCAGTAGCGTATAAAGAAAAGATTGCGGAAACTTTTAAATACTGGCAAATATTACAGTTTTAAATAAAGACCCGACTGATTCATTTGAACGCAAAGTAGCAAACACCTTAAGAAAACATAAAGAATTTTTTTCAGATAAATTTAGATCTAAATTAATTCTCACCACTCAAAAATCCCCCATATGTATGGCCTTCCCAAAATCCCACAAACCTACCATCCCCTCTTCGGCCCATCATTAGTTCTCGTGATTCACCTTGCAGGGAATTGTCTAAAGTCCTCTTGGACATCTTAACGCCATTGGTAGGAAAAAACTGACTCTTTCATCAAAAATTCCAGGGATTTCGTTAGAGAATTCAAAATCCCTAAAGTTGACTGAAACTGACAAACTGGTAAGTTTTGATGTCGAAAGTCTATTTACAAATGTACCAGTTCCAGAAACTCTCGGAATTATTAAATCACGTCTCAAAGAAGACCAAACATTAAAGGATAGAACTAAACTTCCCGTGCCCAGTAATTATGGAACTGTTAGAACTATGCACTCAATGCAATTATTTTGAGTTAGAGGGTAAAAATTTACCGTCAAGATGAGGGGATGGCAATGGGTTCTCCACTGTCTCCTATTTTCGCCAATATCTTTATGGAGGAATTCGAGCGAAAAGCTTTGGCTTCAGCTCAGTTCAAACCGAAGATTTGGTGGAGGTATGTGGATGATACCTTTGTTATTTTTTTCTCATGGATGACATTGAATTAAATAATTTTTTGAATCACATTAATAGTATTTCTCCTTCCATCCGCCTCACAATGGAAGTGGAAGTCCAAAACAAGCTTCCCTTTTTGGATGTGTGTGTATTAAGAGATAGGGATGTCCTTAAGACAACTGTTTTTCGAAAGATAACACACACAGGAAAATATTTAAATTATCAATCCAACCATCAAAAATCTGTCAAATAAGGAGTAGCCTACTCGTTGTTTGATAGAGCAAAGAGCTTGTGCTCAGATAAAGATGGACTAAAAGAAGAATTTAAGAAAATTGAATCGGATCTCAGAAGCAATGGATACCCTCAATTAGTAATTAATAAGTGCAAACGAACCAGAAGAATCATTCCTGAGTCAGAAAAACAGAATTGTGATAAATTTTCGTTTATGTCAATCCCTTATGTGCCGGGATTATCGGAGAAAATTAGAAGAGTAGGTAGAAAGTACAACATTAGAACCGCGTTTAAAACACACAACACCCTTAGACAAAGTCTCGTAAAAACAAAACCAAAAAATGGCACACAGGATTCCAAAAAACTGTGTTTACAGTATAAAATTTAGCTGCAATAGGGAATACATAGGCGAGACAAAAAGACCACTAAACGTAAGGATAAAAAGAACACAAAGAAAACACGAGAAAGGGTTTCACAGAAAAAGTCAAAAATTGCACACCATTGTTGGTCCGAAGACATCATATGAATTGGGATGAAGCCCACATAATACATCGGGAACCACATTTCTTCAAAAGGAAATTATTTGAGGCAACATACATTAAATTGGCAGACCAACCAATCAGTCAAACCATCAGTCGAGATTAGGCCACTTTGGTTGCCAATTCTAAAGATGAACTAAAGAGAAAACCAAAAGTATCAAACGGATCGGATATTTGTAATAAACCAATGCGGAGTCACAATATGGTTTTAAGAAGTTCATCTCGCATGAACCAATAATAACGAAAGGGCCCATTCCTGTTCCCCTTCCCTTGTATTTCCGCCATCTTGTTTTAGCCAGCCGTCACGATTGCCATTGGCTAGTCCCTCTGGTCAGTCGTAGGTGGTTAGTAGACGAGTGAAGACGTATTGTGACCTGTATTCCGTAGTTTAGTTTTAATGATTAGTGTTTTGTATAGTTTTGTATTAAGTGCATGTCTTTAGTGTTAGTGAATTTGACAACATGTAGGTTGTGATTCCTGACTTAGGCGTGCCACAACGCTTTAGTAAGATTTGTTTATTTTAACCTAGTTTGTAATTATGTATTAGGTTTAGTTCTTTACCTGAAGAAGAGATCAGATTGCAGATCTCGAAAACGTAGTGTTACTGTTTTCTTGTTTTCACTGAACGATGGCAAATGTCCGGAAAAATCCTGTTTCCTTCACAATCCTTCCATCGTCAAAAAATAACCTTTAAACAAAGAATTATATTATTAGATAGGAATTAATGCTACCTATATTTTCATATAGGTTGAATGAAAGGTAAGCCTTAGCCTTAAATTTTTGCTATATTTTAGACTACTTGTTACTTTTCTACCCAAGCAAATTAAAGCTAAAAAAGCAAATCTCTTCAGAGAGACGCAAAAGCACGTGTTACAATGACGAAGACAGGCGATGCTGTTGAAAAAGTCAATTGGATACTTGACGTCTTTGCATAATTTGTGCCTGCTTTATATTTCTCTACCAACTTACATGTATTAAGAATTTTATAACAGAGTTTATTCATCTACAAATTAAACTTATTTTTTATTTTATTATTTAAATATTTTTCCCCATAACTATATACTTCTTTTTATTGTGTTTCATAATGCACCAATACGAAGGAAGTTTATTATATCACATTTTATACTAACAGAAAATATTGACATTATCGTACAGCTTGACCATTATAATAAACATTAATAATATACCTTAAATCCATTTTTAAATGGATCATTTTAAACGTCATTAACCAATTTATAATCGACGTATTAGAATTAAAGTATCGTACGGAGATCTCAATGAAAGGCCTGCCATAAGGAATACGTGTAATACTAAGGTACGTATATCTTGGGAATGAATTGAGCTATCCACTTGGAATTTTTACCAGGTATATAGTGTGCTAATATTGACATTGGGTAAAAGAATTATTGCCTTGAAATAAACATAAATTGAAATATAAAATATTTAAAATTTGAAAAACAAAAATAAATTAAAGTTTTATTTGTATTATTTTTTAAATTATTTTATTTCTTAACCAAATGTCTGATTTTACTACCCAATCTAGGGAATATACAAATAAATAACCATACAAATTTTCAACTTATTATCTGTATTAGTTTTGGAAACATTTGTACCTAGGTTAACAAAATACAATGTTCCGAAAAGGAAAAATCAAACAAAAGCTGTATTACTTGAGCATTTAAAATTCTCCTGCACCATATTCCTGGTTATCTGTTGCTTCCTTGCCTTCTTTTATTCTTTTTTGGGTTCTTCTCCTTTGTTTTGCTTCTTTGGAGAGTTGGAGTACAGCTGTTTAAGCCTTCTTCACTCGGTCACTATACGCTTTTGTAAACGCTTCAATAGCGTTCCGTCCTGGAACGATTCCCAACTCTCGCCCTTTCTGTAGCCCCATCGTTGAACGTTATGACAGCATCCAACACTCCAATTTGGAGAGTATGAAGTCGTACAAAGTTGGTTTTTGGGACTCTCGACCAAATCACATTGTTCAAGCTTTCATTCGGATTTTGAGTGCGACCATGGGTGCACTTCTCAAGCATGGACATTTTTGAAAGGTCTTCAAAAATTGGTTTGATTACCTCCAGCACTGCAGTAGGCAAAGACTCCTCGTGTTTATATTCTTCACCTTTTATTTTGGCCTTGTTGTATCTACACCAGGTGTTTTTTCCCACTGGACATAGCCCGTGCTGTGGATCGCTGTCCGACGAAAGCTTGTGGTAGTATATGGCCCATATGTCCTTTTTCATAGCATCCACATTCCCCACATTCCTTATTATGGCCAAACCATAGTAATTCTGTAACTTTTCGATATGCAAGTCTGTCAGCCTACCTTGTCCACCTAAAACTTTGCCATCGGATAACTTTATCACTTTCATTTTGTTTTGTAGCCTACGCAGTCTTGACCCAAAACAAACAGCTGACTTGAACTCATCTGCTAGATCAGAAATACTGCACTCAAATGTGCACAGCTGGTAGAATAACATAAACACAGAGTGTAAAGTAAGATTGTGGACTATAATAAATACTTGGTTCAGTGCAACAAGCAAACACTAATTGAAACTGCTGTGCAAGCGCTTTCTAAATATTTTTTATCTCTGTTAATAATTTTTGTCAGTATATAAACTATATATTTTTGAGTTCAGAAAGAACCATAGAAAAATAATAAACAATAAAAAACTGGCCAATTTGTTTAAGGTTCTCATTGACATTTCCCCGATAATCTATTACCATATGTACTAATTAATTCATTATTGAGCTTGAAGTTAGGTCTTCCACTTACACATTTGCCATAGTTTACTATATTTTACCCATAAATAATTTACTAAATAGTTTACATATTAAATTTTCATTAAGGCTTACTCATTTCCTATAAAAATCTGTAAAAAGGTTAATTATACTCGAAAGGAATTTAATTATTATTTTTTACTATTTCCAATCTTCAGTGACCTCTGGAACATTAGGTTTCATCAAATGTTTAAAGAAATTGTATTTTAAATTGCTAGATTGATAGTTTCTTAACAATTTAAGGTCACTCTAAAACTATATGTCAGTTAACAATAGCCACGAATAATTTGTGATGTAGGAACAGAAAAACAAAACTACAAATAACTCCAAGACTGCAGGACAAATCATGTAGAAATGGACCTGTTAAACTACCATACGTTAAAAGAAGATAAATAATATTGAAATTCACGCTAGTTTAATATTTTCATTGATTCAAAGATCTGAATAATTAATTACTAACAAAAACATTTGTTAAGATTATTATTGTGTATTGTTTACTTAAAAAATTAAATAAAAGCAGGGATATTTTTAAATAATGGTGTTCCATCTTCTGTTGTTTGTGTTATAAAACATATTATCTTTGTTGCAAGTTATACGATTTTCTTTTTTATCGTACATGCAAGTTTGTAGAGAATTAAATATTGGCAGGAAATAGCCGCTGGTATTAGCTATAAGCTGCATGAAAAGAGTTGCATTTAGCAACAGAAAATCTTAATTGAAATTCGATAATTTCATTGGTGTAATTCCAAGGGAGGTGTAAAGATGCGTGCCAGTCATTTTAGATAGAAATAATATACTACTACAAGAAATGTAATAAAAAATGCCATGAAAAAGCTCTACATATTTTATAGAGTAAAACGATTACTTAGTTGTAGGCTACATAATATACAGACGAACTTGAATAAAAATATATCCAACTTGTGTTTATGTCTTGTTGTAAATGGATAACTGCTATCGTCCACAAAAACCAAACAAACACTGAAAGATTATCGCTGTCTGGTTTCCTCCGAGAATCATTTATCAGTCAGACGCCGAATCCAGCTGACAGGAGAACAGACGATATCACAACAATATCGACATTTAGAGGCTTCCTCGACCAGCAGTAGTTTAGATACTCCGATAGTATAATAAAATATCCAACTTGTGTTTGTGTCCTGTTATAAATTGATTAGTTGATGTCGTACACAAGAACCTGACAAACGCTGAAAGGTTGTCGCTGTCAAGTTTCCTCCGAGAATCATCTATCAGTCAGACTTCGAGCACATCTGACAAGGAACAGACGATAACACTACACTATTGATATTTAGCTCCAATGTTTTGTTTAGATTCGAGATTTAGTTTCAATTACCTTGAAATGGTTGTATGATGTATACTGTTTTATGTAAACTGTTATAATTTAAATAATTTATTACTATATAAAATCTGTGAACGCTCAATTTGTTAATGTATGTCAGCCTTCTGAAGAGTTGATTATGTGAACAAACCCACCACCGTGAGTATATAAAGGTGGTACAACAATAGCGTTAGGTCAGTATATTATTTCATAAAAGCCTCTTAAACTCTTAACGTAGAAACTTTTAAGCTAAGACTAAAAGAATTCTTGACTACTGTTTGCTGTGCTTTTAAACATAAACATAATTATAGTATTTTAATACAAAATAACACTTATGTTTCTATATAATTGATTACGTTTGTGATAGAGTCTTATTAAAATCGAATGTGTCTGTCCGTTTGATCCTATTTACATCGGTTCATCTATCTATCCATCCGCATGGAAATACTTATTTGAGGGTCAAAAGGTCAAAGGCATTGTTTGTTTCTCTCTCTCCCCCCGTCTATGTAACAACTCTTATTAAAAAGGACATAGTGAATGAAATTTGTATACAGTTTCCTTTACGTCCATAGTAGAACTTTATTGATTTTGGAGGCGGAAATACTAATTTGTTCTGACCATACGGACCATTATAGTGTTATACTGGCAAATTTAGGCTTAGTACTTTTTCTTTATTATGAAAATATCCTAATTATGAATAAGTACTCACGAGAGACAGGAAATACATTTTTTTTATTTGATACGAATAAGTTGTATCCTAACGAATGCGTAGGTAAAATTCATTCCTTTGTTCAAATCTTAAAGGTTTTTGTGTAAAGCTAATAAGGGACGTTATTGAAATAAAAAATATGTTGAGAGTATTAATAAAAACTATAAGGCTGGCAATTTTGTTTTCAGAAGCGATTCAAAAAATTAATGTAACTTGCGTGAGTGTAAACATATAAAGTCGGAAACACTACATCAGAGCGATGCAGACAGCCATAATTCCACCTGTCAAGCTGTTTATAATTTACATAACATATGTGTTTATGCATTTCCATATTAAACAGAGAGATTCTGCCTCGAAAACAAAAACCAGCGAATCATTTGTAACTGCTCAGGTGTGCAGAGTAATGGTAATGAAACCTGACAGTTAATATTTTATGAATGAATTCCGTATTTTTCGAGGATAGTGGACTACCAAGCAAAACAAGTTTTGCCCGCGTACGGCTTACTTGTATGGTATACAATTCAAATAATTCAAAATAACCATTAATTATGTTGGCAACATACATAATTTATCCTCTTTGGTCGCAAATTCCGCTCATGTAAACGTTATTTCATACTCATTGGACATCTCACTGGGAAGAAACATCGTAAATAAGACATGTTAAACGGTTTTGTAAAGCCTATATTATTTTATAGACAAAATCAGGTTTAATACATTACAGAAGTATATCATATCGTTTGCTATTTTTATACGCAAAGAATGTTATAAATCAATTGTTTTTATTTCAAAATGTTTGATAAAGCAAAGTAGAAGTACGCCACTCCAAGTTTGGAGTAATAGAAATTTGTAAGGTTGAATGCAAAATTCATAGATCATGTAATATTTCCTCTGACAGAAATAGCAACAAATACTCTATTATACGGAAAATATATTTTTACATCCTCGCAAGAAAGCGATAAGTTATAGGATTAATTAGTCACATCCATGGTCTACAGTTAAACTATTACTTAAAATAACTTGCGGATAATTAGACTACGTTTGTTAGTATGCCACATGTTACAACCACATATAATTTTACCATGATTAATTACAAAAAATAATTTTCGTCCGGTTTTCTTGTAGCCATCCTAATTATATGTAGGAACAATGTATGTACTGTCTATAGAGAAATGAAGCTTTAAGTAAACTTTAAAGTCTCACCCAGCAGGGATCACTTCTGGCTGGTTTATACCTACCAGTTGAACCCACCACTGGGCACAGCAAAAACCGGTGTGTCACTTCAATCTGGGCAACCTTATGGATGTCCAGTAGCGGCACATCACTAACCGCAAATGTTGAGATTCTGGGATTCATGGGCAATTCGATAGGTCTAGCCTACTGTGGAGGATGGCTGTTGGAGTTAGTGGGGTTTGTTCCCTTACCTCAGAGGCTCTTGTTAACCTCAGCAAGGGTGTGCCACCCCCTGCCTACTTTGACTGGAGAGGCTGGTTCACAGCTGGCCTCCCTTCTTCCGGGATGACTTTGAGATGTAGTGCCCTAATTCTTCCTCATGGATCTCGATAGGATGCGGCCCCTACTCCCTAACCTTACCCATCCTGAATATCCTATCACTCCGGAAACAGCGCAAAGGTCCTTACAGGACTAAGTGCAATTTATTAGCTTCTTGTCCTAAGAGAAAAAAAACTTTAAAGTCTATTAATCAGTAAGTTTTCGTATCACCTTCAGCAAGTTGATGCGGTCTGTAAAAGGATTAGCTCGGGAATCTTTGTGTTGAGGCGCCTGTCTGCTTTCGCTGGTACCGATGTCTTACTAGCTGCTTATTATGGCATTGTGTATCCTTCTTTATCATATGCCATTGAAATTTGGGGCTTTGAGTGCACAAGGACCAAAGTATTATTCAAGCTTCAAAAGAAAGCAATTAGAATAATATTTCGGAAATCATGGCGTTCTTCTTGCAAACCTCTTTTTACTGACAACAACATATTAACTTTTCCATCCATTTACATTCTACATGTTGTCAAGTATGACCATAGAAACTTACCTTTGTTCAAGTCTGACACTCTTCCACACATCTACGATCTCCGGGAATCGGGAAAAATCTCTGTTCCTAGGCATAAAACTGCTTTTTATGAACACCACCTTAAATATAATGGGATCAGGCTTTACAATGCACTACCGGGGGAGCTCAAGTCAGAGAGTAATTTCAATTCTTTCGGAAAGGGGGTAAAGAAATTTCTATTACAGCGGTGTTGTTACAGCATCGGGGATTTCTTGTCCTGATGACGAATTGAATGTAAATAGGTATGGGAACGAGCTAGTTGTAGATAGCTCTTTTCTTATTGTAACCCATAGAAATGTGCAATGTGATAATCATATGTAATTACTGTTGTACTGGATTACTTCGTTTATTTTTGGTTGACACTATTGTATGGTTGAAAAACTGTAAAAATACAGATTTTTGAGTTTGAGTTTGAGTTTGAGTTATTATATTATTTTCCAGCCCCTCTAGCTATAGGCTATACTAACCACTAGCCAGTAAATTAGAGCCAATATGGCATAAGTTCCTTACAGAGCGTAAATATTTCTCCATATATCGATTATTCTGTATGATTTCATTACCCTTCATTACCTAATTCTATCACCGTTCCTTGTTTGGATTGCGGTTCGGGTGAAAATTTAACCATGTATACTTGCTGTTACCTAGCCTACTCATCACTGTTAAACATACCACATCCATTATAGATTGGCATGTCAGTATAATATGAGTGTTGAACTATATAAAATATACATTATAATCTAACTTTCCCACCATGGCTATGTTGCATGTTATAGGTAATATTTTTTAAATTTGCATTGTGGGTAAACATGATGGCAACTATACACTAGCAGTATAAATAAATGTATAGACAAACTAATTATAATCAAATGAGGTTTTATGATGTGACATATATACACATGTAGCTTATAAATTTAGTAAAAAGATTAAATATTATAGTGGAAATTGAATGTCCTTATAGAAATTAGAAATGAGCGCACTCTTGCGCTATAGTATCCTACCTTTTATTATTACACAGCCGTTGAACATCTAGTTGATAGTTTGGTTACTGCAGTTTATCCTAGCTCTAACAAATAATTATATCACATCTTATTCGAACAAGAACTTCATTTCTTAATATAATTATGTTTTGGCCTAAAAACAGTACTTCTGAGAAAAAAAGTCTTAATGGTTGATCTCTTAATCTCTTCAATTAAACCGCACTGCATGAATAAACTCCTCGAAAAAAGATTGCCATTCAGCATATAATTATAAATGACACTAAAACCCGTTGAATATCTCTAAAACTACAACAGGTTTGCTGCATTTAGTATCAGACAATACGCTGCTTACACCATCATGCCGTTTGATGTAATCACGATAGGTTCGGTGGTCAAAATTCCAGCCCGACTGTCTTTAAGCATTTCCATTGGATGATAGATGTAGCTGAGAATTTTGTGATCATTTACGGTTACTTTACGGATGTTGGATCTCATTCATATCAATTAATTAAGGACATAAAACACAAAAAGTTCGGAAAAAAACTGAGTCTCGAAAAGAGATTAAAGATGGAACCTGGAAAGATGGATATATGTTAAATGGATTAGATTTCGGATGCATTTGAGGAATAAATGTGGCACAGGGGAACTATTGGAAAATGTTTTCACTACTTACACCTAAACTACATTTATCCACATAAAATCCCTCTCCATTTACATTAATCCACTTTATATTAAAAGCAGAATGATAGCTAACACAGTGTGATACAAAAGAACGTTGTTGTTTGATACATTTTACGCACTCCCTGTTTTAATAGATTTTGGAAAATTTTATATAAATTTCTTTCTGTATGTTAATATATTTTAAATATAGGTTCCCATTCTCTGTTTCAATTGAACCCAGTCACAGTTAGTAATTTTTTTTTCTCATTAGAAAATGAGAAATAACAAATAACTTATTAAAAATAAGTTTATCAAATTAGATTTATGTTGTTTTCATTTATTTTGTATCAATCAAAATCTTGGCTAAATACGAAATATGTTTAACCAAGGGTATGCTGTCTCGACTTAAACATAGACTGCAACTGAAAGAAAAATCACTTTTAGTGCTTTATTAAGGAGAAACAAAGAGACTAAAAGAGGGTACAAAAGAACTGATCGTGGAAGATTGCATCGATATGGATGTAGTTAAACAAGACGACAAGATTTTCTGTAACACTCTATAGAGTGTAGACTAGCCCGAGGTAGGTGTGAAGCCCCCATGACAACAGTGGGTGAAAAACTGCTAATTCACGGAAAAAGTCACAGTCTACCATGATGTAAATAAGATATTTATTTGTTATAATACAGATTTTCAGATCAATACAGTATACTTCATGAATACCACCTGTTAATTAATTGTTCAATTAAAAATTTCGATACATAAAGCAACAGCTATAATCTACAGGCAAAATAGCCAGATACCCCCAGATTATCGTACTAATGTAATAGTTCAAGTGTAGTGTAATGAAATTCTTTGGCTTTCAACGGTCCCTGAGAGAATGCTAGACATTTCAATAAGTGTTATCTATTTTGAAGCATATATTACAATTATAGTGTATAAGTAGTATATGTATCTGTATTAACATAATTAATCTGACATAATCCAGTGTATTGTATTTTAATCTAAAATTTAACACTGTGATATAACAGAAGTATTTTCCGACATGTTTGCGTAACTGTTAACCTGTTCTGGATCATCGTTGTGTTTTTAATCGTATAATTGTTTATAGTAATTTATTATTATTGAATTAGGACAGTATCGACAATCTCTAGGTAATATATACCAATGCATATTGTCATGTTTAGGTACAGAAAACAAAAATGATGTGTATGATCCAGAATAATTATGTAAATTAAATTATAATAGAGGTACAAACTATATCTTTTTACAGTTCTCATGCAAAGGTTATGCAATATTTTAATCAGGGATAAATAACTGCATTTTCTGCTTTGTATCCTTGGTGGAAGTAATTTAATGTGGAAGTATATAAAAAATGTCTTTTCCAGTAAAATAAATAACTCCAGTTGAGACCCTAACATTTATTTAACTTTGGCATAAAACAATAACATTGTAATATACATATTTTAATTTTTATAATTTTTTAATTAGTAATTATACGAGGTTTTAATTATCATTAGTTATTACCAAAAATAACAGTAATAACAAAATATATCAGTTAGGTACTAATACTAGTGTTTTATAGTGCATTATAATACTAATGTATTAACATATATCGCCAATGAATAGTACAGACTATAGGGTACGGCGGCCATTGTGAGATAACCACATCAAGCACCCTGAGCGTGACTTCTGCTTGGATGGTTGAGCGTTCCTATCCTTGCAAGCATTTCGTCTGGTAATTCGTGGTATTTCTGAAGTCATAATTAAGCTATTGGTCTGTGTAAAATAAGATCATCATCTGTGGACTCTGAGTATACACTCGTGTGATACACTCGAAAAAAACCGCCAACTAACAGGGTTTTCGAGCGGACATCGGCTAGAGCCACCAGCTCCAGGTTCTATTGCAGACGTGGGTTGGATCCACCCGCATCATGTGTTGTTGCAGACATCGGCTAGAGCCACAATTTTCAGGTCCTGTTGCAGACGTGGGTTGGATCTACCCGCATCATGTGCTGTTGCAGACATCGGTTAGAGCCACCAGCTCCAGGTTCTATTGCAGACGTGGGTTGGATCCACCCGCATCATGTGTTGTTGCAGACATCGGTTAGAGCCACCAGCTCCAGGTTCTATTGCAGACGTGGGTTGGATCCACCCGCATCATGTGTTGTTGCAGACATCGGTTAGAGCCACCAGCTCCAGGTTCTATTGCAGATGTGGGTTGTATCCACCCGCATCATGTGTTGTTGCAGACATCGGCTAGAGCCACAATTTTCAGGTCCTGTTGCAGACGTGGGTTGGATCTACCCGCATCATGTGCTGTTGCAGACATCGGTTAGAGCCACCAGCTCCAGGTTCTATTGCAGACGTGGGTTGGATCCACCCGCATCATGTGTTGTTGCAGACATCGGTTAGAGCCACCAGCTCCAGGTTCTATTGCAGACGTGGGTTGGATCCACCCGCATCATGTGTTGTTGCAGATATCGGTTAGAGCCACCAGCTCCAGGTTCTATTGCAGACGTGGGTTGGATCCACCCGCATCATGTGTTGTTGCAGACATCGGTTAGAGCCACCAGCTCCAGGTTCTATTGCAGATGTGGGTTAGATCCACCCGCATCATGTGTTGTTGCAGACATCGGTTAGAGCCACCAGCTCCAGGTTCTATTGCAGATGTGGGTTGGATCCACCCGCATCATGTGTTGTTGCAGACATCGGTTAGAGCCACCAGCTCCAGGTTCTATTGCAGACGTGGGTTGGATCCACCCGCATCATGTGTTGTTGCAGATATCGGTTAGAGCCACCAGCTCCAGGTTCTATTGCAGACGTGGGTTGGATCCACCCGCATCATGTGTTGTTGCAGACATCGGTTAGAGCCACCAGCTCCAGGTTCTATTGCAGACGTGGGTTGGATCCACCCGCATCATGTGTTGTTGCAGACATCGGTTAGAACCACCAGCTCCAGGTTCTATTGCAGACGTGGGTTAGATCTACTTTTGCCTCAGGTCCTGTTTCAAATATCGTTAGGAACCTAGATATAGACATTTTTCTATAAAAGAGGAAGAATAGTATATTGATTAGAGGTGGTTTATATATATCGCAACTTATACACACAAAACAACAACAAAGAATGACAAAGCAGAGTTTATCAACCAGGGTGTAACCAAAGAAATGAAAAGTTTCCCATCATTAACAAAAAATTATTATTACAAAAGAAAAATCATTGGTTTAATTTACCAAAGGACAACGGATTAACAGGTTCGAGCAATGAACTGATTGAATTAGAGAATACAGAAGGCTGGAAATCTCGTTATATCATCTGGTGGGATTAGTCTTATTCATCATCTGTATTGCAAAGTGAAACTTTTAATTAAGGTTTTACTGATTTATTGATTATTAAATGTATATATTTCATATCTTTATTATTCATGTTATGAACATTATAAATTTGTATTCCACCTACGCCAGAGAAAACAAATATGCGAAATTGATCAAACAATAGTACACAAATGACCATAAATGATTCGTGAGTTTTGATTCTACTGAGTGGGTTGAAAGTATAATCTTAACTTATAATAGGTTAGTTTAGTAGTATATTTCAACCTATTGATTCGAAAATTACTAATAAACATTTACTAAAGAACTTTAAAATTTAAAAATGTCATACATATGACCTTTTATGTAACTAAAGAACCTACTTGTTTAGGATCATTTACACTAAAAGAGTTTATCACGAAAACTGATTCATCTTTCCCTTTGAAAAATTCTCAAACTTCGCTAAAGCCTTCGTAAACTGTAAGCTTTATATTTTCTACACTGTTTCAGTATTTCTCAGATTAGATAGCAATAGTTCGTTTTGTTTATAAGAATTAACAAAAGGCATTGAGTATGTCGACAGTATTATTACATCAGTCCCGAATACAATAAAAGGCTACAGACTGTTAACTAAAGAACCCCCCAGAGTAACGCCAGATAAATCACAAAAATTAAGCGTACATACCAGCCAAACCCAATCATTGTAAATCTTGTCATTTTAGATCTAAAAGGCCTTCTTTGGTTTTAATTGAATGTGCGAAGGTGTGTGTGTGTGTGTGTGTGTGTGTGTGTGTGTGTGTGTGTGTGTGTGTGTGTGTGTGTGTGTGTGTGTGTGTGTGTGTGTGTGTTGTGTGTGTGTGTGTGTGTGTGTGTGTGTGTATTTCCTTCTAGTCTCACATTGAGTCAGCTCCACACTAAACTTGTGATTCAATTAATTTGTATCTATCTGTGAATATGCAACCCACTGTCTTTATACCCGCTGTTGTAAGTCGATAGTAAATTAAATTTATGTTCTATTATTTAAAATTATTCTATTGGGGTTGAATCTCAAGTCATAATATTCAGAAAAGATTACATATCAAAGTTGTTTTAATTTCACAAGACAAAAGATAAAAATAAAATATATAATGTGAGTTCTTAGTAAAACAAGACATATTGTATTTCTTATAATTGCAATGACACTAGTAAATGTTTGAGTAGACATATTAATTCCGAAATATGATAAAAACGAGCGAAAAAAAAGTGGTCCGTTAAAATTTTATTATAAACATAATTTTACCATTCATACACAACAAATTGTACACTATTCTTCTAAATTATGGATTATTACCCAAAATAAATTTTCACAGAAGCTTAGTAATAATTGACTGATTGTGATTCTTCTTCATTAAACTCATTGTATTTTTAAACAGGATTCCTGTGAATATGAATACATGGTATTTTAGAGTAAAATAATACAATAGAGTTGTTAACAAAGAACAATTTAACGGCGGCGGTCTCAAAGGAACGCTGGGAAATCGAGTAACTCGAAAAATACATCAAGGGCTATCAAACGAGCTGAATCAAAGTATATGACGTACAATCACAATTTCAATGTAATTTTCAGCTTTGTAAAATATACAAACATTGAAGGTTTTGATGGACAATGGATTTTTATTTTTCCAAACTTTTATACCATTTTTAACTTCTTATTTGTATTACCAGAGCGTTAGTAAAAAGCTTCCAGTATATTTAGTGTTTAAAATGATATAACTTATGCTATAAAATCTAATCAATAAAACTGACCGATGCTATACAGCAAAAATTAAATTTACTCAAACCATATATTGGAATATATTCTTACCACTTTTTGGACACCTAATATTACAATAAAGGAACAAATATATTAAAAGTTTGTATACTTTTATTTACTAAGAGTTTTAAGGGTGAACGCACTTAGTGTTCTTATATACAAAGGATTAACTTTGATTTAACTAATATATAACACGTATTTTTTAACACTAAAAAGTTCCTCCTAATACTTCCTTAGCTATATTTTTTGCTATAATTGCACATTTTGGAAATAAAAGAATAACACTTTATAAAATATTAGGGGTAGGGACAGGAATGTGTATCCAATTTGGAATGACATTTCCTCAAACATCCAATTTCGAAATAAATTACAAGTTCATGTCAAAATGTGTTTCCAAATATTGTCACCAATTTTAGTCAAACTTTAACTTTATCCTAAAATCCCTTAGAATCGCAAAATTTTAATTAAACATATAGGAGTGTCCTGTAGTTTTGTGTAGCTTTACAGTTTTTTTATTTTATTATAATAATAGAGTAGTTACACTTTTAATAGGCTTACACTTTAATATTAAGATTCGTCATTTCACATCAATGACTGAGTAATAGATTGAGAACAAGCTCGGTTAATGTGTATTATAAAATAAAAAATTTAATTTATCAAAAGATTAAAAGGGCAGAATATACTCTTATGTTGCAAAACACAAAGAGCTTTAACAAATTTGAGTATTTATTATGCAGTAACTAATTAGTACCACAGTACACACTAATAACAGATAATTATACATTGTTTAACTAAAACAAAAAGACAATACATCTTTTGAAATAGAATAAGGTCAATCTCTTATACACTTTTTAGTATATAGGGTGATTCGAAAGTTTATTTTCTTGAAATATCAAGCAATAACCTTTTATTTTATTATGATATTATGGACAGTTTATAATTCAAAATAAACAGCCATTATATTTGTTTCATAAAAGGACAAAGACTTCTTGTTCATAAAAGTATTATATTGATAAGTCCTCTTCACTCAATGATAAGAATATAACACATATTAGCATCAAAAAGCTGCTGCTCTATATTGTTACGTCACTACGATAGCTCACTCCTAGCTTCATGAAACTGAGAATGCTATTCTCACCTCTTAAAGAAAGTGAATCTGACAGGTTAGTATTTTTTAAATAAACACATCAATTCAATTTCAATAAGATAAATAAAATAAAGAAGATAAATAGTATTGAAAGGTTTTAGGACAAATTTAAATAGTAAAGGTATGCACCAAGATTTTAAAAACATTTGCTTTTATGAATTCTAGTTTAGCATTTAAAAATATACCTTAACTGTTGTTTCAGTTTTATCCGAACAAAAATGTGTTTACTTTATTGAATTTCACACTTTGTAATAAGTAATTTAAGGATACCAACACATTTAAAACTGTAATATGACAAGATAGACAGATCAAGGGTTGTTAGAGATAAAGAAGGACATTCTTTGCTAGGACATGCGCTGTCTTCGTACTCGAGGCTGCCTATGTAGAAATAATGGTTTGTGCAACCAACTCTATCGGTTTGTGCATCATAACTCTATTTAATCTTGAGATCTCATGTGAACAAATAGACGGATATTTAAAAACAAAATTTACTAGACTCTATAAGATGACTTTGTTAACGTTCAACTAACCCTCTTTCCCAAAAAAACACATAAAACCTAATGAATATTTGGTGTTTATTATATACATACACTACATTATTATATTATTATTCTGTTTGTATTTTTATGAAATATATTTTATTACAAAATGTGTTTTTATGTATAATTTATGAGCATAAATTATGTAACAACTCACCACACACCAAAATATTATCATCACTGGTGAAATTTTCATAGTTTCTTCAATGTTATAAGTATCCGCAATATTTTTAAATCTGTTACGTTCGATAGTAAGCGTTATAAAAACATTTAATTATACACAAATAACATAAATAAGCAAACCATAAATAAAAATAATTTTACCTAATATAATTTTATCTAAGATTTTAAACTTAACCCCATTGCTACCATTGTCATAATTTGTTTATAACAATAAATGAATATGTTACATCTCTACTAACCCTTTTGCAATAATTACCAATACCGTCTTCAGCTATTACAAGGAGAAACGTAGCTTAAAACAAGTGTTATTCGAAGTCTTGTAGTTAATACCAGTCACTCTACAGGTCCGTGCAGTCGTGTTATAAATGTACAAGCTGTTGTCCACAGGAACCAAGCAAACATTGAAAGGTTATCGCTGTCGGGTTTCCTCCGAGAGTCATTTATCAGTCAGACGTCGAACCCAGCTGACACGAAAACAGACGATAACACAACAATATCGATATTTAGAGGCTCCGTGTCTGACAGTGGTTTAGATACGGCTAATACATTAATAAATGTGTATTAACATTTTAATATTATTTGAAAAGAAATAATAACTAATCTAAATATTTTACCAAGGAAAAGTAAGCAACTCTAGTAATGCATGTTTCATGAAGTTTAAATAGAATTCAAAACAACCAATAGTTAATAATATCCTAACAAAATATTCCTTATTTACGCGAATTAAGAATAAACTACGTACTGTACTAATATAAAGTGTTGAGCGGTTATTAAAGGTTCCATGGAGTTGTAACACCAACTACTAATATTCAGAGATAAATTTAACAGCATGGCACACTAATCAATCGTAGCAGTTAGTTGCATTTAGAACAATGCAATGCAATATATATGTCTTTTAATCATGCATTGTTCAATATCTTACATTGATCCATCTACTCAAGTTCCAAAAGGAAAGTGTTCTTTTGATATCATCTTTATACAATAATAGAGGCTATACTACAAGGATAGATAGGATAGTTTAGGTAGCGTACTACTTTACCGTGATATGTAACCTCAAGTAATCTCAGTTTAACCTTACCAGATGTCAGATATGAACAAAAATATAGCATTCTCATTTCACGTCCCTTTCATAGTGGCATTAATCATCTTTGGCGTTTGTGGCAAATGTTCATTACAAGTTTTGTGTAATGTAATGGAAATTGATTTTCTTTATTTTTTTATGACAGCTCAACTTTAAATTGCTTTTCCCATTAACAACCTTAGCGTTCTTCTCCATCTCACATTCGTTGATGTCATTGATTGCCTGGTATACAATGTTTAACTACTTGGCTTTTACGATACTTGTGGTTACGATAAATTTTATTCATACGTATAGGCGTATTATGGTACTAAGTGGCGTTGGGAATCTATTCATAAAAATATAGCAGGAAATTCTTGAAATCGTGACATTTTCCATCACCTTGCCCGTCTGTCTTTCCGTTTGTTGCGGTTTTTATCTAGTCTAATAAAGTTTTGAACACTTGTCCAATCTGCTTCTAAAATATATTCCAGAATATTTTTAAAAATCTAACGAGCCGTTTACAAAAATATAACATTCTCATTTCACATCCCTTTCATAGTGGCATTAATCATCTTTGGCTGTTGTGGCAAATGTTCATTACAAGTTTTGTGTAATGTAATGGAAATTGATTTTCTTTATTTTTTTATGACAGCTCAACTTTAAATTGCTTTTCCTATTAAGAATATTAGCTTTCTTCTTCACCTCACATTCGTTGATGTCATTGATTGTCTGGTATACAATGTTTAACTACTTGGCTTTTACGATACTTGTGGTTACGATAAATTTTATTCATACGTATAGGCGTATTATGGTACTAAGTGGCGTTGAGAATCTATTCATAAAAATATATCAAGAAATTCTTGAAATCGTGACATTTTCCATCACCTTGCCCGTCTGTCTTTCCGTTTGTTGCGGTTTTTATCTAGTCTAATAAAGTTTTGAACGCTTGTCCAATATGCTTCTAAAATATATTCCAGAATATTTTTAAAAATCTAATGAGCCGTTTAAAACATCACAAGTGAACAGCTGGTGGCCCCTTAATGCGAACGTGATGATATTTAAATGGCTACATTAAAAACCCCATACCTTTGGTTAATAAGAAGTAATGCTCAATTCTCTGTAGACTATAAATAGGCAGATAGTCCTTAAGCTTTCAGTTCTTGTAAATTAGATTCCGTTGGATATTTAATTAATAGTGCAAAATTTTAAAAATTTCCATATTTTTAGAGAATGCGCAATATTTTGATGTAAAATTGAAAACAGAGTTTCTTTCCATAAAGACATACATATGTTTTAACTCATTTTTATCACTGCACGAACAACATAGGTTTAGTGGTAATTTTGTTTATCTTCATAGTATTACGTTATACAGATTATCCTGTAACTCTCTGGACAAATGTTTACCACATTATTGGTCAGTTCAAGACAAACATATTTGAGGTTAGCAGAGAATAACCCACAATACAAAAACTTATTAACCGTCAGCTCTCGATTTGGGCTATGTCTTGTCACAGTAAATCTGCTCTAAATCAGTTATTCATTGTTCAATTTAAATTGAACATATATCTAAAAATAATAAAAGTATCAAAGTTTTCATAGCCGCCATATTCAAATACCAATAATAATCTCATTATATTATTTTCACTAACTGGCCAAAGCATCATAAAAATCAAAACCAATTTTGTTTAAATTTGATGTATTAGTTTTTAAGATATTATTTTTTTTACATACAAATAAACAGATGGGAAACTAAGCATTGGAGACCAATAGTCATATGTTTGTCTTGGCCTGAGCAATAGCGTGGTATACCTTTGTCCAGAAAGTTACAGGAGAAAGGTATTCTTAAGTATACACGTAATATCGGATAGAAAATATTGAGCATTCTGACAGTCAACGTTTGCTTTTACAATTTACTACGGCTTGCAGACATCTACGTTAAAAATGTATTGTATAATAGTTATTGCTGGTTTATTAATAAAAAACTGTATAAGCTGCATGTAGTGGAATATACTGAATCACTATAGCTATAAGTGGATTCAAGTTTAATTTAATCTTTAGTAAGATAATAAATGTTCTAAAGACAACGATCAAATGTTTAGACGATGGAGAAACAATTGTCTTGCTACAATTTGGTTATTACCAAAGTGTTAACTTTCTATTCAGAAAATGCCTAACACTAACGTAAATTGGGGGCATATACGTTAAACAAAAGATAAATATAAAATTGTACTGTATAAGCTGTAAGATACACTGTCAGGAGCTTCTGTCCCAGAGTTTTTGTCACAGGGGTGAAATCGAGGCTTATCCCTAGTGATTCATTACTTCCTTCCATCCACTTCACTAGTACTTCTTCATCCCTTGTGGATCACTTTATGATTTTTGTGTCTATTTTTATTACTCTAGCGTAATCTGTAACAAAATAACTTAATATATTATTTAACACATCGGCGATGCTAATTATTTAGGTAATAAATCCCTGTTAAATAATAATAAATTAGTTGTATCGTATTCCCAACGTTTTCCAAGTGTTCACGCCACGTGATATACACAGTGATTACAGAGTTGATAACATACATTATATTTATTGACAGTGATTATGTTTAACATATAACACAATGTATAAAAATGTGAAAATTATTTTCCCTAGGCTATCCAAACGTGGTCTTTAATTTTTTTTATTGAAAATTATAACAAAAAGTTATTAAATAACAACCAGTTCTTATGGTACCTCTTGTTTGGACACATTTTCTTCATATTTAAATTTCTACCCGATACCATCGAGCCAGTATTGTTTAACAATACATTTTCCTTATAACCTCACCCTTATCCTCAACTTATACACTGTTGGATACTATGATTATCAAGGTATTTTTCATGTTGGCTATTGAAATCAACAACTTCTGTGACTGGAAACCGTGATTAACCGTTGTATAAAACCTATAGATCTTTACCTCTTTAAAATTTGGTCAGGGATATCATGGTCTAGTTTTAGAGGCCACAATCTTCGGCCCTGGCATTTCCTGTTTCGGGGAGCTCTTGACCTCGTGAAGCCTCCGTCTTTTGAAATATTCCGTGTTTGATAATGTTAAATGCATTATCAACTGAAAACTCAGAAAGTGTTTCACCTTTGAAATCCTATAGAGTGAATTTCAGCTAATATGGACTTTTAAAATGTCCAGAGTAAGGAAAATCCCATCTCCTCAAAGCTCTTGACCTTAAAGCTAAGAACCACCATGGTTTATGGCTTATGGATGGCTTGGAAATTAGGCACTTCTAGCACAGTGATTCCTAGCGTCTACAAGTCTCAATATTTATTACCTTTTGTTGTATGAAAACATGTTGCTTGTGGGCCTTCCGGCCCATAGTAGGTTCATATTTCTAGAAGCTTTCGGGATCAACAACTTTCCTTTGTATCTATATTTGCATACCTAGAGATTTTGTAAGTTTTTGGCCTATAGATTCCAGTGTCTTTAACCTCTTTGTCTCCGAGAGTTCTCTTTTTTCTGGGTGGCTTTGGAATCTGCCTTCTCTCTGAACCCACTTTTGTCCTTGCTGGTGTGACGTGTGATTGTGACCTTAACTTCTCCTGCTCGCAACTTGCATCCTGTGCAGTGACAGCACCTGGACTGAGGACTGAGACTCCAAGCAGCTCTGGTATGTTTTGATTATATTAACCTAGGTTGTAGCTATGTGTTAGGTTAGTCATTTACCTGCGGAAGAGATCAGATTGCAGATCTTGAAACGCAGTGGTATACATTTTGTAACATATAACAATAGCAAATGTCCTACAATCTATTATGCTTTCAGTCAACAGTATTTCGATACGACTCCGGGGCATCAATTCATATCTTGAATAATCATTAGTATAAACTTATTCTACATAATTACAAATAAATTGCAGGTATGTAGATCATTAATGTAACCATCGACTTATTAAGAAAGTAGCAGCTTGGGTTACTATTTATTCCTAAGAATGTACAAATCAATTTTGGTTACGATGCATCAGCTATTAAGATTTACAATATCTCCTACTTTCGACCTTATCATCACGAGGAGATACGTGTATATGGAATTAAATAATGATTATGAATTAAAAAATAAAATATAAAATAACTGTACCACTTCATAGTTATAAAATTATACTATTATTAAATTGATAATATAGGTATTATAAATTGGGTATTAAAAACAATATTCACTTTTGAACCCATTATATATAGTTTGTACCCATGTTATATATATATATATATATATATATATATATATATATATATATATATATATATATATAGATTGACAGCCATAAAAACACAGGTTGAGCTTAGGTTAGTTACATGAAATAACAAAACAAAATATATGTTATTGCTGCATAGAAAATGTAATGCTATATTAATATACATCCATTAAACTACTTTCTTAACACGAAGGAACTTCGCCAGTTATTTTACAAGCAAATGTAGTATTTTGTAATCCAAGAAAGTGACACGTGATTAAATACTAGAAGGTCGGCGAAGTTTGTGGAGATGAATTGTGCAAATCTCTCCTCAGGCTGTTTATACTGAGTGAGGAATAAGTGTGACAATCTGTCAGGCTTTACGTCACAGCTTGCGTTTTGACTTTCAATGAGAACAGAGAGAATAGAACCGTTGCTGTTACTCATTTATAAGTGCAAAGCTTATTTGGATAATGAGCTTTGCTACTGCCATCTTAAATGTACTATGCAATTTATATTTCGCATTAATTTGAAAGTGTAAGTGATAAACCTGGTCCATGAAATTTATTAATGCATAGTACATATTTTTTGTTATGAAGCGTCATCAAAATACTTCAATTAGGAAATAACAATAAGTGTCTTATTCATTTCTTATATTTTCATAATTATCTTAAACTAATATATTGCTAAGCTAATCTAAATGTAATTGAACCTTCATTTCACCATAAGTCAGTCCATAATGACAGAATCATACAAATTTACGTATTCTGCTAAGGTTTTCCTGGCATAAATGTATTTACGAAGCTTATGACTTATATAATGTTAATTTAAGGAAATAAGCGGTACCTAACAAATTGTTAAATACATTTAATGCATTGCGTTTTCATTGAGATTATTTTTTAATCCAATCTCCGAAATCTATATTTGTAACATTTTATAAAAACTAGCAAATACAAAACATTCCTGTTATCCTTTCAATTTATTCATTGTCAATAAATATTTTGAATCTTGGGATCAAATAATTGGATGATATGGAATTATACAACCGTTTTGCAATAAAAAATGCTATGTCAAAGTATATATTACATCTTTTGTTATAAATCAAACCTTCTCTTTATATACTGCATTTTGTGTGCTAGTGTAATACGAGTGCTGCATTTCGTATACTGTATCTGAAGTATCCAATGTTGTGCACCATACGGTCTCATGTGTGGGAAGACCCGAAGGACATTTTGTCACTAGAATGTGAGGTCAGCAAATGATTCCAGAGGGATGATAAGCAGGAATATCCAATAAACAGGAAGTGTTCCATTACTTTCTAGTAGGGGTGCTCGAGACACAAGAGGGAAGGGATCGAATTGTCCCTCCCCAGGGCTAAATAAAGGAATTGTCATTAATGAAAGTCTACATGTTTCTGATGCCAATCGATAAGGTCATTTTAAGCAACTTCTTTCATTGGCCTCTAACACATATTTATACTTTAATGCTAAGTTTCATCGAAATTCTACTAGCACTACTTGTGTGCTGTTCTAGTTTCCATTCCATTCATAGTAGTATTAATGATATAATTGCCTAACTTTACGTTTAAAACACATTAAAATTTTTATTGTATACATAAATTACATGGATGTTATTTGAATTATTGCTACAAATAAAAAAAATCTTTATATAATACTCATTTTATACATATATTCTCGTATATTTAAATATATCGAAGTATACTATCGTTTGTTCAACACAGATATAACATTTGTTTATTTAAAACAAAGAGGAATCCAAGTTAATATAAAACTCAAGTCATATCAACTGTTATATCTACGTAATAATAGTTTTCTCAAGATAAATGATAAAACAGAACCATCCAATTGAGGTTTATTAATTTGGAATGATATAGTTGAGGGAATCTTAGAGGTAAGATTTTGGACAAACTTTTAGTGTAACAGTAAAAGTAGAAGTAAGGGCATTTCGATTCCTTGTCTTTTGTAAATAATGTTAATGATCAAATAGATAAATGTTTTAAAATCCTACTTTTTGATGATTTAAATCTACCCTTTTTGTCATGTGTAAAGCCTATTACATAAAACCTACAACGTACGGCAATTAACTGCTACCAAAAAAATAAAAAAAGTAATCATTCCCGACAACTGCTTAAAGTCCAGACCCTGCGCTAAGGTCTAAACACAAACACACGTCACACTTGCAAAATCGAAGGTAGGTCACTAAAAAGTAAATCAATCTTAATATTTCCTTTGTTTGGTACCGGTGCATGTCATCTGAATTTTCGTTATAAATGTATTGTAAGATAATTCAATATTCCTACACAGTTATTGGACACATAGATCATACAGTACCATTAAGGTTGGAATCTTGAAATATTAATTTTATGATACATACATACATAGTAATACATTTATGATGCAACAGTAATTTTAATAGCTGACAATATATTCTCAATCACGTTTATCCAGGTTTAAAGTAAAGTAAAAATATCTTATTTCACCAGACGAAGTTAGGGCTAAGAAGCCCTCTCTTACACTTAACCTGGGGAGTAACGGCTTAAAGGTGACTTCCGAACCACCACTAATGACCGGGCAGATGGGCTGCTTGCAAGGACAGGATCTCTCAGTGGTCACCAATCCAAGCAGCAGCCACGCTCTACGTTGCTTGGTATTGTTATATTGCGATAAGCGTTGTACCCGCTACACTACGCCATTGGTTTGCAATCATTAAGATTTTTGTTAATGATTTGATTTTTACAGGCTGTTTATATTTAGCTCTACGAGCAATGTATATTATTGGTATAACTAATCAAAAATATTTCATAGATACTTGAAACTTACATGAAACTAATCCAAAACATTTTAAGTTTTGTTTACTTTACAGCATTTATCCTTGGTACACAATGGCTAATAATATTGATAATATATATCAAGAATTACATGTCCAACATCTAAATTTTTAATTGAATGAGGCTTCTGAACCGTTTTATCTAAGAGTTAAAGTCACTATTCTCGAGCCTTCTCGAAGTTATGTAACATAATTTATAATTGGAAAATGAACGGACTTTTAGAAACATTTTAATATGGTAGTTATAATAGACATCTTTGATATATACTTGTAATACAGTAGTAAAAATATGTTGAAATAAAACTTTGAGATAAATCGCATTTACTATTAGCAAATGATGCGAGCGAATATCGCTACATCAGCTATTAACTGCAGCGTCAATGTGATGACGTGGTCTGCTCTGATCTGGCCACTAATTCCACTGTAATTGGGCCAGTAATAAGCTTCTCTTTGTGATTTGTGGTTCCACCGTACTTTACGGGCCGATCTACTGATATTTATCGTTGAATGGTTTAATTTTAAACTACTGATAATTTTAGGGAATAATATTACTGTAAAGCTATGGGCATCATATCCACTTCGCGTTCGCTTGTTTAATCACATCCTCTAGTATCCTGTGTATCTTAATTCACTCCTAGTAAAATAGTTCATTTATGCCCTAACAAAAAGGCAGTTCATATCCTCTGCTCGTCCTTATTTAATTGACTTTCATCCTCTGGAACTGCTGAGCAATATCCAACCTATCAGAAGACAAACACGGGTTACCTTGTATACGTTTGTGTGTAATTGTCTATATGTGTATGTCTGTAATCAAGTATCACAAGACAACCACGGGTAACCTCGTGTAAATTTGTGCGTGAGTTTGGATTGATTTTCTTTCTATGGATCTAATAAATACTATGGAACTTATCGGGAGACAAACACAATGACCTCCTGTATGTTTCTCTGGGTTTGTATGTATCTGTGAGTCAGTTTACATATATTTTCTTTCTCTGGATCTACTGAACACTATAGAACAAACCAGGAGACAAAAACAATTACCTCGTGTTTATTTGTGTGTGTTTGTCTATATGTGTGTGTGCCATTTGGGGTTTTACATCGGTTTGTGGTCACAGTTATAGAACTTTAGGCTGACGAGCTTTGAATCCTTAGTCAATTTTTTAAATATCTATAGGTATTTTGTTTCTTATCTTTAATAAATAATGTATTACATAACCACTTCAAGTGAGAAATTTGTATTAGTTTAGTCTTAAGCATACAATATGGTATTTTAACCAAGATTAATTATTTCAATCTCCACTATAATTTTTAAAACCTTTAGAAAGTTATAACTGATGATATAACAACAATAAAAGTCAAAAACAAACCTAATGGGGCAATCGTGATAGAGAGTTTACATCAGATTAAACATGCTGAGTAAATATGTACCTGTAAGTAGTAATTAGTTTTTAGAAAGGACATAAAAACCTTGTCATTTATAAAGTAATGTTGCCACATTTAATAGTTTTATAGTAAATGAATAAGTTAAATATAAATTTCCTGGTTGTTTACGAAACTAGTTTATTCCAGAATAATCCATAAATTTTGGAAATCGTAATTATATAAGTAAATATATAAGTAAGCTTTTGTGAGCTTTGATAAGTAGTCGACGAGGGCTTATTAAAATTGTGCCATTTTACATCTATCTGTGAAATAACTCTCTGTAGAATGTTCTTTGAGATGTACTAAATAGAATCCTCTTTGTCGAAGAAAGATTTTATTGATTTTGGGGTAAAGGTCAACATACAATCCATCTGGCCATCATCCTATCAGTCCGTCTATGCGATGACTCCTGATAGAAAGGATCTAGAGACTATAACTTGGTACATCGATTCCACTTGGACCTAAAAGAAAACATTAATGTAAGGGGAAAATAGCAAAGTGCAGTCCTTCTGCCTCTATTTGTCCATCTGTACGATGAATATTCATAAGAAAAGCCATAAGGTGTATACGAGTATATACCTTCCTCTTGGTCCGAGGAAGAATTTTATTGATATTGGGGTGAAATGATAAAAATACTCCGACCCTCTGTGTTTCGCCTGTGCAATAACTTTTTTTCTGTTCATATGTTCTGTCTGGTCCTGCGATTCTCCAGGGTTTCGGTTCATTCCTATGAAATAAGTATATATAACCAGATCACTTATGCCTAAAAGATCAATACTACAAAGACAAGCAATAAAAACTTTTGTTCTCGATATAATTTTGTACTGATATTCAAAGTTACACAGTAGTACATTTCTTTATTTACCCAATATTAAACTAGGCCGCAGGAATGATGTACCTGTTAGACACCTGTTGTATGTAACTCATCGCTAAGTGTGACACGAGAAGAGACGTTTTGATACTCCGATGAGTTTTTCATCACGTGACTGCGATATTTATAGATTTACGTGTGAGAGGTGGAAATGTTGACATTTTTGCCAAATCATTTGAGGAAATCTTGTGCGTGATGTTTGTAGTAAAATTTAACACGTATTGCTACATTTAAAAAATAATAAATAAGTAACTATATGTAATAAAATTAAGTGCACGTTTTGATACAAGAGACTAAAGCACTGTATGGCCATTTTGTAAAATATTGATTTCCATATCTCATAAAATCTCAATGTGAGCTCAGTGAGTTTTTTAGTTGTGTGCTGGGCGTTGCTAACAGTCTGTGCTGTGACATAATTTCTCTTGTCTGTTTTTTCCGCCTCCACTGTGAATACCTCTAAAACGGATTGAGATATAATTTTTAAATTAGGCATGAACCTTCATGAAGGACTCGTCTATGTAGGGCAAGACCAAGTTCAGTGCGTAGAAGTCCTAAGTCTCTCTCTTCGTTACATTGTTAGCGAAGTTTGGCACGCGACGGTATGGCCTACTCCTACGTTGTGAAAATTTGTATAATACAAGATTAGAGACTATCATTCTTCAAAGATTTTATACAAGCCTTGTGGAAAATTTAAAGAGTTATTTAATTTTCATTCATTAAATTTTAAAAGACAAATTTATAAATTTTATTGGAAGAATATATTTATGTAGTAATTATTTTATTTTATTCTAGTTAATCATTAAATTTTCAAAGACAAATTTATAAATTTTATTGGAAGAATATATTTATCTAGTAATAATTAGTTATATTTGTTACTAAATATATAAGTTTACCTTTAATTATCCTTTTACAAATGTTTACATGATTTGTTCTATATAGTTTTGATATATTATGTTTATTTTCTAAAATTTTATATAAATATAAAAATTCACTTCTTTTCACTAAGCTTTTTAAAACAAAAACATTATATTTATCATTACTCTATAGAGTTGTGTAATGATTAAAATATAATAATGTTCAGATATAATAATTAATCAATTATTTATTAAGCATGGTAATCCATATAATAATAGTTGTATAATTACCATATAGTTTTTTACTTTGATGCAAAATTAAAATGGTAGATTACATAACTTCCATGTTCTACTAAACTAAAGCTAGTGATACGTGTAATAGATGAAAGGATGTATCTATTACAATAATCAGAATAGCTTTTTCGTATTAACATATAAAGATAAAAGTATCTGTGTTAGTTTAGTTGTAGAGTCCGATCGATTCTTTGTTAGACCATTACCAGCTTCGCTATCTTCCGGCTTTCAATCCACACTTTCGTCACGTACTTGTATTTGTTCAGTGAATTTCTTAGAAACCATTTCAAATATGCTAAACAAATAATTTATTATTTAAAGACTGCAGTCACTGATGGGTTTTAAGCATTATAAAAACTGAGCATGTTAAATAATTGGTAAATAATTTATACTGTGTTTATATGATTTTTAACTGGGAGAGCCTATTACTCGAGACTTTAAAATTTCATTTATGTAATTTTTTTCATTTATGTGTAATACGATCAGAATAGTAGTTTTTCTCCTACTATCATCAGTTATGACTGAGATTATTGTTCAGTAATTAAAAATATCATTAACTCTACTTTTTCCTTGATCAGCATTCTAATTAAAAAAAATAATTATATGTAGTATGATAAGCAATCCAGCGTAATTGACAGAATAAAACTCAGGGGACACCAATAGGAGAAGAGCTTCGGAAGAGTTTTAAACTGTTTACTGTATAAAACCTTCAGGAAGCCGATTGAGAAATCTGACTCCAGCCTGAGACGGTTAGCGTTCTAGTACTATCGTCCTGTGCTGTACTTCTAGTTTCATAGTATTGAAAAGCACTATTCTGTATAAGATCGCATTTTGATCTAAAATACAAGGCACTTTACAATACATAAGGCGGAGCACATTCAAGCTCCCTGGATGTATACCTACACGACTCTCTGATTTGTAATTGGGAAATTATTCTGACTGCTTATTTTTTTAGTCTAAATGCTCTTTGTAGATTTTTTTAGCACACCTGCCCCAAAGTCCTTACTCATACAAAAGTAAGCCTCCCTTAAGACTTTTTCTAAACAACAATTAGCAAGCTCACGTAGAGCATAGGTGCCAGAAAGTAACACGAGTACAGATATAGTCAACATGCTTGTTCCAAGTTAGACCTTTGTCGAGGCACATCACTAGGAACGTGGTGGAGTCAGTAGTCTCTAAGCTCATCTTCCACTATAACTGTCGGTTGGCTTGCATTAATTTTGTGGCCAACAAAAACTGACATTAGATTTTATACTGTAACACAAATATAATATGTTTGCTGGAGTTTTTTAATAGTAGGAGACTGTAATTGAAATTTTACAGCTTTTAATTTGTAGTTCCGCAAACCTTCCTTCCATAATTATTTTCTTACAAGGCTTTATATATTTTTAAAATGGATATTTTATAGTGGTAGAAAAACTTGTCCATTCTTTCATTAATTTAAAGCTCGTTTCATGAAGTATTCTGAACATTTTTATTTTGGTTTAGGTTCATAGTAAATTAGTGCCATTAAAAGCACAATACTTTCTATAGCACAATATATCTATTGCACCATACACCTATACACTTTAGATAGTTAATTTAAACGAGTAGAGATAATTAATTTTCCCCCTCCACAATAGTATTGTGCAACAAATTTTAAACAGAGTTCTACAAAGTTTTAAACAATTTAGTTGAGGTAAATTTACAGAGTAATCCGTTTTAGTAAGATCGCTCCAGTGTTAAATATGGGTGGCCTAAAATACCATATCTTTAGATAAAACGGAATACATAACTTATACATAAGACCTATAGATATAGATCTAAATACAAAATGTGTTACTACCATTATATGTTTTATTATTTTATTACTCATATATACGATTTTGGGTATTAAAGAATTGTATGTAACAAATTTAACATTGACTATCCAACTCTGTCAATATAGATTAAATAATCTGGCAGAGTATGCTCGCTATCTGCCAAACTCGCCGCGTTATTACATCCTGGGCTTAATGTTCGTTGGTGAGTTTACTCGTTTATTGCTACAGATTGTCCAACACAAACGAGTTAACAATACTCTTTAATCTGGTAGAGCCTGGATATTTTCACTAGTTGTTCTAGTTACTCCTGTAAGAAATAATTCTTTACTTTATATTAATTGTACATAGTTAAATTAGAAAAATATTACCTTCGGCATCTTTTATTATCTTATAATGTTTCCTTTGCTATTTGTTACAATATAGCAAAATTTTAACATTTAGCTCTTTATCATAAGATCCTGAGATACAAGAAGGAGGTTAATACATACGTGCAGTTTCGTCTTTTTTGGAGTTATCTGGGAGACAATTTTAGTCTCCGGAAATAATAATAAAGCAATATAACTTAAATATGAAACGATAACTTGTTTCTTTTAAATTAAGCCATATCTTTATACACATGTATAATAGTTAGGCTAATAATATCGTTGTCAGACAAATAAATAAGGAGACTGGAAGCTGTAGGGGCTTTATATAGTTAGGTGACACTAAATAATATTTATTTCCATTTCATACATTAGAACGGCAAATTTAGTAAAATTACGAAAATATTATCCGAGACGAATTTATTATTTTAAATAATTAAATATTTATACCCGCTCATTTAGACGCCCACAGAAACTATAGCACGGTTGACGATCTGTTCCTTTTTTAGGGCATTTTCCAACGATTCCACAGAACACCAAGATGTATTTTTGTGCAATCCATATTGGTTATTGGTTTATAGAGCGATAATACAGTGTAAAATGAATAAAACACAATTGAGGCAATCAAAACAAACATCACACTAACAACTTATATGTAGAAAATATTCTGACAAGATCACCACTTGAGGGAACGATAGAGTAAAGATTGGCGAATTCAACATTTTGTATTTAGACAAAAGCATAATAAGCTGTATTACCAATTTTTACATCCATGTTTTCAAACTTTTTAGCTTAATGCTTCCCTATCATGGTATTTATGACTGTTACATTAAAAAAAAAAATAAGATAATGATAAAAATGTTTTTACTTGCAATTTTTGCGAACAATTTTTATGACAGATGACAAATATTTGTAACTTCTACTATATTATCAAAGTATCAATAGTACAGTAAAACTTATTAAAAGGGAAGAGCTGGAAAAAGTCCTGTTTTATGACAACCTCTGGGTTGCATTTACCTACTGGTGTGGTCTTCAAATTTTCATCATTTATGCAGCGGTTCTGCATGTTTAACAACAGCTATAAGTAGATATTTCCATTATTTCGATTTTCCCAACCTAGGTCTTAGGGCTCTGTGGCACTGCAAACTAGATGATCTTGGGTGATTTCCCCGGGAACGACAGCGAATATCCTTGTACTCACAAGCCGATTGTTTCATGAAAAAGCATCCAATACATCAATTAGAGGGTAACTTATTGTTGTACTAGTGGACTGGGGCGTCGTCTTTACTAGGTGACTCCGTAACCTTCAATATGAGACGACCTTTAAAAACTCATTAGTAGGGTTTTAAAAATATTAAGCTAAAGTGCGCCTCTTATTTTAACTATTACATATCTAATACATATACTGAGTTGATAAAACTTTAAGCTAAGGATTTAAGTCTAATTTCATAAAACTATAAATATAAACTAACTTAAACGTAAATAATTTGAGAAGAAAGTATTTTCAATTATAAATGGAGGTTTTGGGACAGGTGGACAGCAAAGATTAACTTAGACAATCAACAAAACAATTTTTATACTTTTTTCAAATTAAGAAAAGAATAGTATAAACAATCTTTTTTCATTTTTAAATAGTATATACTCCTGAAAGTACCTATATTCATTTACAATATGGCCTACTTATCACTTTCTCATAGAAAAGGAAGTTCTGCGTCTTTGTGACAATAATCACGGTTATAACTGTAATAGGTATTAAATAGTAAAATATTACATTCTATATTTAACGACGCTAGTTACAGAAACAGTGTAAAAATAAAGGAGTTTCTTCATATAATATTTTATTATTTAAAGGAATTTCCAAATGAATTGTAATGTAATAACGAGCGTCGTATTCTGTCGGAGTTCCGGTGAAAAAATAGGGTCACAAATGAGTAATGACGTGCTTCTACCAGGCTAAGTGGACTCATGTTTCCTCCGGCGTATCATCATTCATCTCATCAGGCAGTAGACAGATATGGCAGTTTCGAGAGGTATGTGGGCTTTCTCATACTATGTTCTTGCGGAGATTTATAAATACAGCAGCGACAAACGTCTCTAGCATTCAATTGATCTTTCAGACCATTCTGAAGTACAACCATATGGCCCAGATGTTGATGTTAAAGTGTTGAACTTAATCTGTAGATTATGTTCAGAAGAGGATGGGGAATCAATTGATGAATCTGAAAACTAAAATGGGAAAAAGCAAAACCTGTGTTTGGTAAAACTGTTGGAGGTCAAGACCTATGTTCAGAAGAGGATGGGGAATCAATTGATGAATCTGAAAACTAAAATGGGAAAAAGCAAAACCTGTGTTTGGTAAAACTGTTGGAGGTCAAGACCGCCTTACTAAAGCTAATAGGAATACAAAACAGTTGCATTGTGAATGTAAATTCAGAAGTTATATTGAAGGCATTGATGCCTTGAAAAGAGAAAAATTAGAATTTTTTCACTGTAACCAGTACAAGGTCTGTGCCCTAAGGGTAAGGTTACCTACCGGGTGGAAGTACTAGAAGGCTTTTGCACATAAGGACACTTATAACCATACCCACCACACCAATTTTTCAATCTCTATTTTAATATGTTTATAAATATATTGTCTTGAAAGCATAAAGTAAGCTTGAAAGCATAGAGTAACAACATTTTTATTTCAACCTTTTATAACAGCACATAGTAAAAATATCCAGCAGTACTTAGTGCCTTTTCCCAATTGTAATGTAAATATAAAAGGAAAATTTACTATCTGACTCTTTCTTTGTAATTTTAATATATAACACCCGTCTTATATTTTAAAAGATGTAGGTTTTTCAGTCCTTCGTGTGTATATATTATTGACGGGGGAAATATATGAAATAAACTATGTGACAAAAATATTTATGACTGCAGTAAATTACCTTGTCATAAATATAAATATTTAGACATTTTTTTTAATCGAGCAGCAAGAAAAACTCAAAATCGCCGTCACTCAAACCATAAATGCTTATACGCAGAAAACCCATTAATTGCGTCAGAATCTGTTAGAAACTGCTTGTATTTCATCAAATTTCAGCAAATAAATAAAATAAATACAGTATTTTGTTGCATGGGTTCACCAAATGTAAAACACCTGAAACTATGCGTGTAATAAAACCATAAATAATGATGTCTGCTTTTGTGTTAGAACAATGCGGTTGGCTCCCCTTTATTTCCATCAGTTTTTCATCTGACAGACGGTTTCGTACATGCTCCATACTAAAACTCTCTTTTTTATAACATTATACTCCTCACTTAATTAAAAATTCCTCCCAATACTTTAATACTTATTTTTTAATAAGTTTGAATAATGTACGTGAGTTTTAAAAGTAAAGCACAAGTTTGCTGGTACGTCTAATCAAAATAATATACAGCTTAAATGGGAGGGGGAAGTACCGGGACCAATGATATACCATATAGTATTTTATGATCTTATTATATAGAAAAAGACTCAATCTGACTTTTAATAAATTAATTTTTAAAGCAAAATGCCAAAAATATGTCTTCAAAAAGTATTGTTCACATTCGTAAACGAAAAAGACTCATATATGGGTAACAAGTAGGCCTATGAATTATTCATAATTTGAATCCATTTCAAATGTCATCCAAATAAATGTAAAACAAATAAAGTATTCATAAGAATAAACTATATGAAACTTTATAAATTCAACTATGGTAAAATAATAGGACATTGGTATATGAGGAGGAAATGTGGTCGAATTAGATGAATAATTATGTTCTTTCAGTATTTTATACTCAATACATACTATAATGTACAATATTGTAATGTAAGTAAACTACCATATTGATTTTTTTAGAAATTTTGCTTCAATCTGTCACGCTGTCGAAGATTGCAAAACTAATTGTGGAAACTTATCTAATAGTTTTAAACTCAAGCATTCTAAAATGAGGTAAACTTTACAGAACCTATTTCGTTATGGTATCAAAATGACACCCGTGGGTGACAAGGAGGTAAACGCATTTTAAACAATGAGAAAGTATGACAATTTGGAAACATTTAGACTGTACCTAAAACTCTGAGTAAACTAAACGTTTTCATAAGTACTTATATTTTATCTCTACATATTATACGTATATAATATGTAAGATACATGTTTTCCTATAGTATCATATGTCTTTATAGGAATAACATACCAAAGGAATCTTACACAAAATAGAATGTCGTAAAATATAATACACGTAAAATATTAAATGAATATCATAGATCTAAGTATAAAATACTTCACCCAATACATACAACGAGTACTAATCTCTTGTATAGATAACAAAGTATAGATAATCGAGTTATAACGTTAAATACAAACTGACTAGTAACGCTAGAATAACGGGGTTACTATTAAAATAGCTTGTTAATTTTTTTCCTTTATAATTATAACCAAACAATAGCTTCCAGTTGTTATGTAAGTAAGAAACAAAAAAGGTACAGTTTTTTGCGCCTGTCAACTAAACTGCAACTTTGAACATTTATCACTCGGAAACTTGTGATCCGCCAAACTTTTATATAAGTTAGGTTTAGGGGATATATTTATACCTGTTTTTATTATTTAAATATAGAACTTTAGAATTATTGTATATTAAAATCCATGTGTTTCAAAATTTCGACGTATGTCGCGTTACGAAGTTTTTTAATTAATTATATTTGGCTTGTGTTTTATTTGTACATTCTATTTAAAATGTTTAGCTTTTAACGCAGCTTTAGTTGAGAAGGTTTTTTAGTTTAACGGTGTCACCCATCGTGCGTGCTAGCTTGAACTCAGGGTGGTGTTGTATCGGTATTCAGGCGATTTGCGGGTTTAAGCAAGCACAAATGAAGCTTAATGTAATATCTCAAGTCTATAGATTAGTTCGTTCTTGATAGATCGTACAGACTGACAGACATATTGATAGATGGATAAAGAAACTGTTCAATTTCTCTCTAATGGTAGGTTTGTTAAAGATTTGCCAAGAATGTTTGCTTTTAAAAGTTATCTTCTGCTCACTGTAAAATAATCAAAGCGTATTATCTTCCTATTTCAAAAACATTTCCTTAACATCTACAGTTATGTGTTTCAGTGCCAAAAACACTTTCGCGTTTTCAGAATCTTGTACAGTAAATAAGTGAAAACAAACTATATGATTATCAGAGACATAGAGTTCAGTAATCAGTACCACAATCTGCAGTTTACGATCGCTCGACTATGTATAGCTAAGATGCAGAGGTTTATATTGTGATAATCGTAACTATAACGTTAATTAGGTCAGCTGTTACTAATCAGGTTAGTTATCGTCTCCTTGGGTGAGTTAAATATTAATTGTGTCATTAAATTTATACCTTATATCTGTATATATATATATATATATATATATATATATATATATATATATATAATATAATTATTACTATTTATTATCATTTAAGGTGTTAAATCATGGTAGGAATGTAACGTATTAAAGACTGGTATTAATATTTTTTGAAATAGTTAAGTGAGTTATTATATAGCTGATCTTTATATCAGACTATACCAAAATATTACGTGATCTGTAGTAGTAATTAGCGGTTAAAATTCCTAACGCTATTTATTAGTTAGTGCATAAACCCATTGTTATTTCGTTTTAGTGTGTTTTAATCATTATATATCTGCGGTCCATGTAGCTTGGTGTTGAAAATTATAAACATTGTATTTTTATATTATTGATACATTCTAAATATTTATAGTACATCGGTTTCTGCTATGATTAGATGGAATATACAATATTATTAACGAAATGAGTTTGTTATTTAAGATTTTCATATAAAATTCATCATATTTCATAATATTAATACAAAATTTATTAAATTTACCGTTTGTGTTTGTTATTACAGTTCGATCATGTAAAAATAATATTTTTTGAGATGTGAAATTGAAAATTTAAAATGATTTTAAGTACAGGTTTTAATTGAATTCAAGATTTGGCCAGGATTAAGTTTCATTCAAATCGGAGACATAAAAATTTTTATAACAACAAACAGACAGACGGTAAACTAGGCAAGTATAAATATATATATATATATATATATATATGTGTGTGTGTGTGTGTGTGTGTGTGTACTAAATGTATATATATATATATATATATATATATATATATATATATATATATATATATATATATATTGATTATATAAATTATTTGTATGAATAACGTATTACACCTAGTAAAACCCACGAAAGATGGAGGCAGGAAATATAGTACATATCTTCATAATGCGCCCAAGAGGCTATACATAATACAGTATATATATATATATATATATACGTACTTTTTGTGATTCAATGTTTATTGTATATAAACAATAATTTTCTCAATTTTAAATGTAAACTAATATTTCTGTCTCTTTGTTAAACTTCAGCTGAAATTATTAACAGCTGTTAAGTATCAGTTCACTTTGTATTACATGTCGTAGTGCTGTCTGCCGGATCCAATGTAAAACACTCCAAACCAACAACTACTTACAAATGAAAAAGTAATTAAAAAACATTTTCCAGTGGACCAAATTGTGAATCCAACCCATTCTCGAATTTCATTGAAAACAGCAAAAAGTTTCATCAAAATCCGTCCAGTCGTTTAGGAGGAGTTCAGTCACATACATACGAACACAAGAAATATATATTATTAAAGATGTAAAGTATTTTGACATTCCTTTAAAAAATTTATTCAAAACTTTTAATGTAGTTTAAATATTGTAAAGTGGTAAGTTAAACTAAAGATTTTTATTTATCGATTTAGGATAAGAAAAAATCAATGACTCAAGTGTTATTGTTGCAAAAATACTATTTATAACTATATAGGAAATTATTCAGTAGGTACTTAATAATTATACATTTCATTTTATCTGGGTGAAAGTTTTAAAAGGTATTTAGTGAAAACAAACCACTTTTACGTAGGTTAGGCCGCATGATTCAGTAATGAGCTCAAGTAAAAATTTAAATTTTTTTACATGTTGAATTACTGACCTCATTCTCCAGCCCTACCACCTTGGTAATTACCACTGTTATAAATCATCATTGATTAATAATCTGTATTTAAATTGCTAGTTTAAGCATTATAGTGTGAATGCTGCTATCTTTTATTTATTTATGGTTGTTTATTTTTAATCCATACTACGTTATACATAGGGGAGAAAATGCGATATAGTGATTTAGTAACTGTTATGAAAGAACATGCGAAGAAAACCACCTATAAATGTAAAAGCTCTATCTTTATATTTTGCCCTTTTTATTATAATTTTTTACATATTGTGAAGACAAAGAATCTGCAACTGTCAACGTAGGACAGACAGCAATTCCCTAAAAACATTTCTAATATGTTCTACTATTTTATTGTATCCCAAATAAAATAATTACATAAAAACAATTGCAAAGTATGAAAAATAAACCTTTGGAGAATTAGATAGTAAACTATCCGTAGAATATTTAAGTACGGTTTAAAAAAAACTAAACAAATATCACAAGTGTTAAAACTTTTTTTAAATTTACTTTGTTATAAGCTTCATACCATTTGTAACGTATACAAAATGTATCTAAATTTGTGTTTATCATCACAATCTATGCTTTGGCTATGCAAAAATATATCCATTACCATTTATACATCATGTTTGTTTACTACTGGTGGAATGATACTTTATTACATTGTTCTGCAAAATATTGTTTTTGTGATTTAAACTTTATGAATTTAGTTTGTTAAGATATTTTTCAACAACTAATAATTAGTTGTTACTTAAGTATCTTATGGATTTTAAGTGTAGTCTGTTGTCACATGGTATAGATTATGATTGTAACGAACAATAAAATCCAATAAGTAACTCAGGATTCCTAGACAGCAATTATAGAGTTCACTGTTATGAGAAATTCAATGATGTTACTCTTGAAGTTATTAGTAAATCTGTAGGACACACTATATACCTTGATGTTGTGTAATTTATATTCTTTTTTGTCACTGCAATCCTAAGAATATAATATTATTTTATTATATAGTACGTGTTATGAATTGTATGCAATGTAATTTCATTCGATTAAGCACATACTCTTTAAAACATTTTATGATTTTCTCGTTCTATCATGATTACCTATAAGATCAGTTTTAGAATAGTCACTAATGCTCAGTCAACTATGTAACGGATATCGTTTTGAAGTTACGTAAGAGACATCGTTGAGATTGTGTAAACCATATTAAAAACAAACTTTTACTCTTCCAAAGTTACGCAGTACGAGGATTGCAGGGTAAATAGAAATTCATAACGATAGTCAACTATGTAACGGATATCGTTTTGAAGTTACGTAAGAGACATAGTTGAGATTGTGTAAACCATATTAAAAAATAACTTTTACTCTTCGAAAGGTACGCAGTACGAGGATTGCAGGGTACATAGAAATTCATAACGGTAGTCAACTATGTAACGGATATCGTTTTGAAGTTACGTAAGACACATCGTTGAGATTGTGTAAACCATATTAAAAACAAACTTTTACTCTTCGAAAGGTACGCAGTACGAGGATTACAGGGTACATAGAAATTCATAACGATAGTCAACTATGTAACGGATATCGTTTTGAAGTTACGTAAGAGACATCGTTGAGATTGTGTAAACCATATTAAAAACAAACTTTTACTCTTCGAAAGGTACGCAGTACGAGGATTGCAGGGTACATAGAAATTCATAACGATAGTCAACTATGTAACGGATATCGTTTTGAAGTTACGTAAGAGACATCGTTGAGATTGTGTAAACCATATTAAAAACTAACTGTTACTCTTCCAAAGTTACGCAGTACGAGGATTGCAGGGTACATAGAAATTCATAACGATAGTCAACTATGTAAGGAATATCGTTTTGAAGTTACGTAAGAGACATCGTTGAGATTGTGTAAACCATATTAAAAACAAACTTTTACTCTTCGAAAGGTACGCAGTACGAGGATTGCAGGGTACATAGAAATTCATAACGATAGTCAACTATGTAACGGATATCGTTTTGAAGTTACGTAAGAGACATCGTTGAGATTGTGTAAACCATATTAAAAACTAACTTTTACTCTTCGAAAGGTACGCAGTACGAGGATTGCAGGGTACATAGAAATTCATAACGATAGTCAACTATGTAACGGATATCGTTTTGAAGTTACGTAAGAGACATCGTTGAGATTGTGTAAACCATATTAAAAAACTAACTGTTACTCTTCCAAAGTTACGCAGTACGAGGATTGCAGGGTACATAGAAATTCATAACGATAGTCAACTATGTAACGGATATCGTTTTGAAGTTACGTAAGAGACATTGTTGAGATTGTGTAAACCATATTAAAAACAAACTTTTACTCTTCGAAAGGTACGCAGTACGAGGATTGCAGGGTACATAGAAATTCATAACGATAGTCAACTATGTAACGGATATCGTTTTGAAGTTACGTAAGAGACATCGTCGAGATTGTGTAAACCATATTAAAAACTAACTGTTACTCTTCCAAAGTTACGCAGTACGAGGATTGCAGGGTACATAGAAATTCATAACGATAGTCAAATATGTAACGGATATCGTTTTGAAGTTACGTAAGAGACATCGTTGAGATTGTGTAAACCATATTAAAAACAAACTTTTACTCTTCGAAAGGTACGCAGTACGAGGATTACAGGGTACATAGAAATTCATAACGATAGTCAACTATGTAACGGATATCGTTTTGAAGTTACGTAAGAGACATCGTTGAGATTGTGTAAACCATATTAAAAACAAACTTTTACTCTTCGAAAGGTACGCAGTACGAGGATTGCAGGGTACATAGAAATTCATAACGATAGTCAACTATGTAACGGATATCGTTTTGAAGTTACGTAAGAGACATCGTTGAGATTGTGTAAACCATATTAATAACAAACTTTTACTCTTCCAAAGTTACGCAGTACGAGGATTGCAGGGTAAATAGAAATTCATAACGATAGTCAACTATGTAACGGATATCGTTTTGAAGTTACGTAAGAGACATCGTTGAGATTGTGTAAACCATATTAAAAACTAACTTTTACTCTTCGAAAGGTACGCAGTACGAGGATTGCAGGGTACATAGAAATTCATAACGATAGTCAACTATGTAACGGATATCGTTTTGAAGTTACGTAAGAGACATCGTTGAGATTGTGTAAACCCTATTAAAAACAAACTTTTACTCTTCGAAAGGTACGCAGTACGAGGATTGCAGGGTACATAGAAATTCATAACGATAGTCAACTATGTAACGGATATCGTTTTGAAGTTACGTAAGGGACATCGTTGAGATTGTGTAAACCATATTAAAAACTAACTGTTACTCTTCTAAAGTTACGCAGTACGAGGATTGCAGGGTACATAGAAATTCATAACGATAGTCAACTATGTAACGGATATCGTTTTGAAGTTACGTAAGAGACATCGTTGAGATTGTGTAAACCATATTAAAAACTAACTGTTACTCTTCCAAAGTTACGCAGTACGAGGATTGCAGGGTACATAGAAATTCATAACGATAGTCAACTATGTAACGGATATCGTTTTGAAGTTACGTAAGAGACATCGTTGAGATTGTGTAAACCATATTAAAAACAAACTTTTACTCTTCGAAAGGTACGCAGTACGAGGATTACAGGGTACATAGAAATTCATAACGATAGTCAACTATGTAACGGATATCGTTTTGAAGTTACGTAAGAGACATCGTTGAGATTGTGTAAACCATATTAAAAACAAACTTTTACTCTTCGAAAGGTACGCAGTACGAGGATTGCAGGGTACATAGAAATTCATAACGATAGTCAACTATGTAACGGATATCGTTTTGAAGTTACGTAAGAGACATCGTCGAGATTGTGTAAACCATATTAAAAACTAACTGTTACTCTTCGAAAGGTACGCAGTACGAGGATTACAGGGTACATAGAAATTCATAACGATAGTCAACTATGTAACGGATATCGTTTTGAAGTTACGTAAGAGACATCGTTGAGATTGTGTAAACCATATTAAAAACAAACTTTTACTCTTCGAAAGGTACGCAGTACGAGGATTGCAGGGTACATAGAAATTCATAACGATAGTCAACTATGTAACGGATATCGTTTTGAAGTTACGTAAGAGACATCGTTGAGATTGTGTAAACCATATTAATAACAAACTTTTACTCTTCCAAAGTTACGCAGTACGAGGATTGCAGGGTAAATAGAAATTCATAACGATAGTCAACTATGTAACGGATATCGTTTTGAAGTTACGTAAGAGACATCGTTGAGATTGTGTAAACCATATTAAAAACTAACTTTTACTCTTCGAAAGGTACGCAGTACGAGGATTGCAGGGTACATAGAAATTCATAACGATAGTCAACTATGTAACGGATATCGTTTTGAAGTTACGTAAGAGACATCGTTGAGATTGTGTAAACCCTATTAAAAACAAACTTTTACTCTTCGAAAGGTACGCAGTACGAGGATTGCAGGGTACATAGAAATTCATAACGATAGTCAACTATGTAACGGATATCGTTTTGAAGTTACGTAAGGGACATCGTTGAGATTGTGTAAACCATATTAAAAACTAACTGTTACTCTTCTAAAGTTACGCAGTACGAGGATTGCAGGGTACATAGAAATTCATAACGATAGTCAACTATGTAACGGATATCGTTTTGAAGTTACGTAAGAGACATCGTTGAGATTGTGTAAACCATATTAATAACAAACTTTTACTCTTCGAAAGGTACGCAGTACGAGGAATACAGAGTACATAGAAATTCATAACGATAGTCAACTATGTAACGGATATCTTTTTGAAGTTACGTAAGAGACATCGTTGAGATTGTGTAAACCATATTAAAAACAAACTTTTACTCTTCGAAAGGTACGCAGTACGAGGATTACAGGGTACATAGAAATTCATAACGATAGTCAACTATGTAACGGATATCGTTTTGAAGTTACGTAAGAGACATCGTTGAGATTGTGTAAACCATATTAAGGGGAGCACTTCGCCCTATCTTCGTAATGTTAACATAGGTACACTTATCTCAAGAACTACTTGAGGTATCTTCATAATTCTTTTTTTCATTTAAAGAGGGCTTCTAGGGGAACACGTGGAACCAAAAAAAAATTTTTTTTGGCATATACCCTAAAAGTTATATATTTTTGTTTTAACGCTTGTCAAAAACCTATATAAATATGTGTATATGTATGTATATAAATATTGAACTCAGTGAAATGTGATGTTTTTAGTGGTTCCACATATGTAAAACAGTGCTACAAACATACAAAAAAAATTTCATATTCCTACCATTTGTAGTTTTTGTGAAAACATGTACTTTTGTATTGAAAACCCGCAACTTTCGGAAAAACACAAAAAACGGAAAAAATACTGCTTTATTACCTTTTTCAGTACATTCCAGGTGGCATAGGCTGGCTGATCTCCTTCCTGCTCCTCATATTCATCCTCCAGACTTCTTTTTAGTAAGTTTTTCTTCTGTCTAATTTTTTTCTCTATATCTTCTTGAGCTTTCTCTGCCTTCCAAATTCGCCGCCGGTCAAGCTTTTTCATTGCTGTAATAAAATGCTGCCCTGGGTGACACTCCTATTTCTTGAAATACTTTGCATTTGCCAATGTAGCCATCATTAAAAGCTGTAACAGCTTCATATATGCCAAATTTCAAAGTTTTTAATCTCCACAAATGTTCTTTTAGGTATGTAGGGTCCAAATGACATTGTTGAGGGGACTCATTGGGATTTTGAGTTTTTCCCTTAGTACATTTTGCCCAGTAGAGTTGATTGGCTAGATCTTGAAAAATAGGTTTAAATAAATGTCATTAGGTTTTCAGGCAAGTGAAAATGGCTGCCATGATCATAGTTTTCATTGGATTTTACGGCTTTGCGGTACTTACACCAGGTTTCTTCATCATCTGGACATAGTCCATGTTGAGGCCTTTCATTAGAAGACATCACATGGAAAAACTCTGCCCAAATGGCTTTTTTCATGTCTTCAACAGAGTTTGTGTTGCGTCTAATTGCCAATCCGTAGTATTTTTGGAGCTGAATAATGGCAGAATCTGTTAGCTTGTTCTTGCCGCCAAGTCGTGAGCCGTCAGGGAGTGTTTTAGTCTTAGCTTTTAGATTTTTTAATCTCGATCCCATCCGTTTCTGGACATGGCCTATGCATTCTATCTTTGTTATGGCAGTATCACCATAGGGCTTGGCTTCGCATACACTGGAGTACGCCTTGCTGTCTCCATCACCAAGGTATTCAAGGTAACGAGCCTCATACAATGCCTGCGAGCGCTGAAAAATTGCGACTGCTCCAGCAACTTCCATGGCTCCACTAGAACCTTCAAAGTTTGCGATACAGCCATCACCATGCGTGTTGTTTAGTCTATTAGTGCATCTGCAATATTTAGATAAAATCTCGATGTCTAGGACCTTACCGGTTGATAAAGATGTCACTGATACCACTCCATTTAGTGAAAGGTGACCCCGCTTCTGCCATGAGCCATCAGCAGCTATAGCGAGGTCTCTGCAACCATCATTATCCGATACAGCTTCTTGCACACAGCACTTTGCATTGACTTCTTACACACTAACTCAGCAATTGAACCCAAGTAATGCTCATGTTCATGATATCTCAAAGGCGGAGGTGTAAGATTTCATAAAAGCGCAAATTTTCTCCGCAGCCACACTATACCTTTGCCTATGTTACGCATAGCATAAACCAAACGAAGATTTAGGTCATAAAATGTGTTAGGGCCTATCAGACTTTGCTTCATTCTGATTAGTGTTAGGCCTGACTAATTCAGAGTTTGTCACAGTAATAGTGTTTTCACAATCAGAACAGCTGACTATAATTTTTGATGCTAGGCCTACAATGTTGTTTTTACTTTGTAAACAAGTTGGCCATGGCAATTTTTACACACTGAAACGTTACTAAGAGCCTCATTCAACAATCCTATATTAACTATACAGTTTTCAGACTCATCATTTTCATTCAATTGGTACTGTTTCAAAAAAGGACTGACCTTCTTAGAAGATGCACTTTGAGGTCTTTGGCCTATCCACATTTGGAGTATTGGTACCTCGATCGATTGTTACTTGATCCTGAGAAACTAGGCCTAGGACTAGTTGGAGGGTTTATGTTGATTTCCTTTGAAAACGCGTTTTCTTGAAAGCAGGCTTTGAACGTGGCATTATAAAATTCACTACACTTATAACAAAAAATACTCAGAACTCTCCACTAAACTCACAAAAAACCATAATCATTTACGTAATTTTCACTCTCTAAAACAGAAAATGTCAGTAACCAAAACATGTATGCTACCTAGGTTATAAGCAATAGGTTATAAAACAGATGTTTTGTTGGTTAGTGTAAGTTGTTGACATAACAAACTGTCACTGCCAACCAAATCATGAACATGACTGCAACGAAGTAGTACTATAACAGCACCATTCAAAGTGTGACTGCTACAGGCCCGAAACTGCCTGCAGGCCTATTTAAAAAAAATATTTCGGACACTTCTAGTCATCATAAAAAAAAATTTAATACCACCATTGTTATCGGGAAATTCCAAACTTTAATAAAAAAAAAAAAAAAAAAAAAATTTGTAATTTTTGAGATTTTTTACGAAGTGCTCCCCTTAAAAACTAACTTTTACTCTTCGAAAGGTACGCAGTACGAGGATTGCAGGGTACATAGAAATTCATAACGATAGTCAACTATGTAACGGATATCGTTTTGAAGTTACGTAAGAGACATCGTTGAGATTGTGTAAACCATATTAAAAACTAACTGTTACTCTTTTAAAGTTACGCAGTACGAGGATTGCAGGGTACATAGAAATTCATAACGATAGTCAACTATGTAACGGATATCGTTTTGAAGTTACGTAAGAGACATTGTTGAGATTGTGTAAACCATATTAAAAACAAACTTTTACTCTTCGAAAGGTACGCAGTACGAGGATTGCAGGGTACATAGAAATTCATAACGATAGTCAACTATGTAACGGATATCGTTTTGAAGTTACGTAAGGGACATCGTTAAGATTGTGTAAACCATATTAAAAACTAACTGTTACTCTTCTAAAGTTACGCAGTACGAGGATTGCAGGGTACATAGAAATTCATAACGATAGTCAACTATGTAACGGATATCGTTTTGAAGTTACGTAAGAGACATCGTTGAGATTGTGTAAACCATATTAATAACAAACTTTTACTCTTCGAAAGGTACGCAGTACGAGGATTACAGGGTACATAGAAATTCATAACGATAGTCAACTATGTAAAGGATATCGTTTTGAAGTTACGTAAGAGACATCGTTGAGATTGTGTAAACCATATTAAAAACAAACTTTTACTCTTCGAAAGGTACGCAGTACGAGGATTACAGGGTACATAGAAATTCATAACGATAGTCAACTATGTAACGGATATCGTTTTGAAGTTACGTAAGAGACATCGTTGAGATTGTGTAAACCATATTAAAAACAAACTTTTACTCTTCGAAAGGTACGCAGTACGAGGATTGCAGGGTACATAGAAATTCATAACGATAGTCAACTATGTAACGGATATCGTTTTGAAGTTACGTAAGAGACATCGTTGAGATTGTGTAAACCATATTAAAAACAAACTTTTACTCTTCGAAAGGTACGCAGTACGAGGATTACAGGGTACATAGAAATTCATAACGATAGTCAACTATGTAACGGATATCGTTTTGAAGTTACGTAAGAGACATCGTTGAGATTGTGTAAACCATATTAAAAACTAACTGTTACTCTTCCAAAGTTACGCAGTACGAGGATTGCAGGGTACATAGAAATTCATAACGATAGTCAACTATGTAACGGATATCGTTTTGAAGTTACGTAAGAGACATCGTTGAGATTGTGTAAACCATATTAAAAACAAACTTTTACTCTTCGAAAGGTACGCAGTACGAGGATTGCAGGGTACATAGAAATTCATAACGATAGTCAACTATGTAACGGATATCGTTTTGAAGTTACGTAAGAGACATCGTTGAGATTGTGTAAACCATATTAAAAACAAACTTTTACTCTTCGAAAGGTACGCAGTACGAGGATTGCAGGGTACATAGAAATTCATAACGATAGTCAACTATGTAACGGATATCGTTTTGAAGTTACGTAAGAGACATCGTTGAGATTGTGTAAACCATATTAAAAACAAACTTTTACTCTTCGAAAGGTACGCAGTACGAGGATTGCAGGGTACATAGAAATTCATAACGATAGTCAACTATGTAACGGATATCGTTTTGAAGTTACGTAAGAGACATCGTTGAGATTGTGTAAACCATATTAAAAACAAACTTTTACTCTTCGAAAGGTACGCAGTACGAGGATTGCAGGGTACATAGAAATTCATAACGATAGTCAACTATGTAACGGATATCGTTTTGAAGTTACGTAAGAGACATCGTTGAGATTGTGTAAACCATATTAAAAACAAACTTTTACTCTTCGAAAGGTACGCAGTACGAGGATTGCAGGGTACATAGAAATTCATAACGATAGTCAACTATGTAACGGATATCGTTTTGAAGTTACGTAAGAGACATCGTTGAGATTGTGTAAACCATATTAAAAACAAACTTTTACTCTTCGAAAGGTACGCAGTACGAGGATTACAGGGTACATAGAAATTCATAACGATAGTCAACTATGTAACGGATATCGTTTTGAAGTTACGTAAGAGACATCGTTGAGATTGTGTAAACCATATTAAAAACAAACTTTTACTCTTCGAAAGGTACGCAGTACGAGGATTGCAGGGTACATAGAAATTCATAACGATAGTCAACTATGTAACGGATATCGTTTTGAAGTTACGTAAGAGACATCGTTGAGATTGTGTAAACCATATTAAAAACAAACTTTTACTCTTCGAAAGGTACGCAGTACGAGGATTGCAGGGTACATAGAAATTCATAACGATAGTCAACTATGTAACGGATATCGTTTTGAAGTTACGTAAGAGACATCGTTGAGATTGTGTAAACCATATTAAAAACAAACTTTTACTCTTCGAAAGGTACGCAGTACGAGGATTACAGGGTACATAGAAATTCATAACGATAGTCAACTATGTAACGGATATCGTTCGTTTTGAAGTTACGTAAGAGACATCGTTGAGATTGTGTAAACCATATTAAAAACTAAACTTTTACTCTTCGAAAGTTACGCAGTACGAGGATTGCAGGGTACATAGAAATTCATAACGATAGTCAACTATGTAACGGATATCGTTTTGAAGTTACGTAAGAGACATCGTTGAGATTGTGTAAACCATATTAAAAACAAACTTTTACTCTTCGAAAGGTACGCAGTACGAGGATTACAGGGTACATAGAAATTCATAACGATAGTCAACTATGTAACGGATATCGTTTTGAAGTTACGTAAGAGACATCGTTGAGATTGTGTAAACCATATTAAAAACAAACTTTTACTCTTCGAAAGGTACGCAGTACGAGGATTGCAGGGTACATAGAAATTCATAACGATAGTCAACTATGTAACGGATATCGTTTTGAAGTTACGTAAGAGACATCGTTGAGATTGTGTAAACCATATTAAAAACAAACTTTTACTCTTCGAAAGGTACGCAGTACGAGGATTGCAGGGTACATAGAAATTCATAACGATAGTCAACTATGTAACGGATATCGTTTTGAAGTTACGTAAGAGACATCGTTGAGATTGTGTAAACCATATTAAAAACAAACTTTTACTCTTCGAAAGGTACGCAGTACGAGGATTGCAGGGTACATAGAAATTCATAACGATAGTCAACTATGTAACGGATATCGTTTTGAAGTTACGTAAGAGACATCGTTGAGATTGTGTAAACCATATTAAAAACAAACTTTTACTCTTCGAAAGGTACGCAGTACGAGAATTACAGGGTACATAGAAATTCATAACGATAGTCAACTATGTATCGGATATCGTTTTGAAGTTACGTAAGAGACATCGTTGAGATTGTGTAAACCATATTAAAAACTAACTGTTACTCTTCCAAAGTTACGCAGTACGAGGATTGCAGGGTACATAGAAATTCATAACGATAGTCAACTATGTAACGGATATCGTTTTGAAGTTACGTAAGAGACATCGTTGAGATTGTGTAAACCATATTAAAAACAAACTTTTACTCTTCGAAAGGTACGCAGTACGAGGATTACAGATTACATAGAAATTCATAACGATATTCAACTATGTAACGGATATTTTTTTGAAGTTACGTAAGAAACATCGTTGAGATTGTGTAAACCATATTAAAAACAAACTTTTACTCTTCGAAAGGTACGCAGTACGAGGATTGCAGGGTACATAGAAATTCATAACGATAGTCAACTATGTAACGGATATCGTTTTGAAGTTACGTAAGAGACATCGTTGAGATTGTGTAAACCATATTAAAAACAAACTTTTACTCTTCGAAAGGTACGCAGTACGAGGATTGCAGGGTACATAGAAATTCATAACGATAGTCAACTATGTAACGGATATCGTTTTGAAGTTACGTAAGAGACATCGTTGAGATTGTGTAAACCATATTAAAAACAAACTTTTACTCTTCGAAAGGTACGCAGTACGAGGATTGCAGGGTACATAGAAATTCATAACGATAGTCAACTATGTAACGGATATCGTTTTGAAGTTACGTAAGAGACATCGTTGAGATTGTGTAAACCATATTAAAAACAAACTTTTACTCTTCGAAAGGTACGCAGTACGAGGATTGCAGGGTACATAGAAATTCATAACGATAGTCAACTATGTAACGGATATCGTTTTGAAGTTACGTAAGAGACATCGTTGAGATTGTGTAAACCATATTAAAAACAAACTTTTACTCTTCGAAAGGTACGCAGTACGAGGATTACAGGGTACATAGAAATTCATAGCGATAATGGCACCGTTTAAATGAACGCCAGCGATATAAAACAACGCTTTATTGTAAACCTGTATTTATTTTTATGTTAAAAGTAAGAGCAGATCTGGATGTAGCAAAAATGAATTTCGAAGTTGCACAGTGTAAGTTAAGATTCCATAGTAGTCTTAAAGATGCACTATAAATTCGGTGTATTGAATAATTAATCATAAATATGTAATGGTTTTAAACGTAATTACTCATAACAAGATACTTTTATTTTATTAATTTTACTAATTGAACATCAATATTTTCCGCTTGGATATTGACTCTTAGAAAAGCTATTATTCGGAGAGGAAAACACTTTCATTTCTGTCTGTCTGTCTATCTGTTTTAATGATATATCACGCCCGAGTGACATGTCGACTGTTCCATAAAGCTTCATTTTTATACAAATATCATCGAGTTCAATGATGGTGCATGTCACTTCAGTGAATTTAGTTGAACGTTGGGAAACGTTTAACCTTGGTACTATGAGTAATCATGATGGGAACAAGAAAATCGCAGGGTACATAAACTGGTAAGCAATGTAAGTACAATTACATCATTTTAACAAGTGACATACTGACACTAGTAGACCTTATGGACCTTAAATTTGCTATAAAACCTCAGCAATACCCGTTACGCGAACCGTGGTATGACGTGCTTCAACCTTATTCAATAATAATTTCGCTAAATAAGTCATTGATAGACATGTCTATTTAAATTCTTAACTTAAATGTTCTAATTGACTTGACAAAATTATTATTGAAGCGTTAAATATTCCATTTTAAGCTACTTTTGATTTTATACTTAAACGGAGAGAATTTAAAATAAAATCAAACAAAACATTCTTGCTAACATCAGCTCTACGTAGTTCTCAGAACTAATCGGTCCAGTGTAATTGAAACTGGCGTTCATGCCAACACGGGGTGCAATGTGGACGATCAACTCTAATTGTTTCACTAATTAAAGTATATTATCACTAATAACCCAAATAGTATACACGAGCCAATTTGCATTGTATAAACACTGAACCAGGTTTTTAGTGAAAACTATAGAGGATGTTTTCTTAGAAAGGAAACTGTTTGTCAGCCATGCTAGTTTTGGTAGGGAAAATTTGGAGGATATAGAAAGGGTTACAAATATGAAGCATTAATATTATTTCTCAGAATAGTGTTGTATCGCTTTATACACTAAAAGTCTTCATATACGTAAATAATAGCTATATATTAGTCAGTCAAATGTATTATTAACTTGCCTGATAATTAATTTCGTTTACTGATGTGTCAAGCTAAGAACAATATGATATTTAGAAAAACTATTATTTAATATTTTTATCCCATTCGATACCCTACAATTTTGATGTCCAGGATAAATGAGTGCGGCAGACGATTATTTTCCTCCTTGGGGAAATTGGCTACGGTCCCTGGACTAAAATCAATGATAATCTATGTTAATACTTATGTACAAATCTGAATTTGATTCATATTACTTAAATTTTACCTATCTAATTAAAAATGTAACCTTGAGAATACAAGCATTTGTCAATTTGGAAAAACTACCTACGTGTGTTTCAATATATGAATTTCGTTTGTAAGTTTTCTTATCTAGATGTCTGAAGAACAACCCAAGATTATACATGTAAATAGCAGTTACACGTGGTTTCGCACGCAATTCGGTAGACTTTGCATGTCCATGAGCACTTCTGCTTTCAGTGAATTATATTTCCAATGCCAATATTATGTTGGCCTTGTTGCCAGGACCAAAAATATAAATACAAGATGTCGCTTAACAATCTGGATAAAGAAATATCACTGAATTTCTTAAATCAAGTTAAACACATTTCACCACATTTACTTAAACTTCTGATATTTAGTTTACCATCTGTCTGTAAGTCTTTTGTATCAATTAGCTAAAAACTAATCATTTTAATCCTACCAATTTTACACTATCAAGAACAGTCAGTAAAACCTGTTAAAAAAAACTATAAGAAGAATATTATTTTATGAATTTTACCACAAATATAATGACACAAAAACTATTTCCATCGAATTATAAACAACTGTATTAAAAAAGATTTTCTCCGGAAAACTATTTCCGTCGAATTATAAACAACTGTATTGAAAAGCTTTACTGTGGAAACACATGGCTCACACTGTTCTCACCAATAACAGCCAACAATAAAAAAACTAATTATATGAATAATTAGCAACTTTAGAATATAACATACCTACGGTTCCTTTTTGTTGTAAAGGTACGTGAATGAGAGAATTTGAATAGATGTTTCAGGCCTACCTAGGATAGTTTAAAATCAAATATTTAATTATTTCGAAATTTGTTTCATTATCTTTTGTTTAACTATTATTAGGTATATAATATACAACACATTAGCGGTCGTTACCATAAAATCAGAAGATTTATGCTGTTCCCAATTATAAAAAAATTTTTGTCTAAACATTACTGTAACATTGTGCTAGTTTTTTTATTCTTCTTAATAGAATTTAGCTAACCAAGTTAAAGTGACTTTTAGTTTTAAGAATTGTGAATAAAGAGAAGCATTATTAGAAATGAATTAGTTTTTTTATTTTTGATTAAAGAGTTTTTGTTCATTTGTTTTTGTTCATAAAGACATTTATTGTTGTTAGTACATTTACTATAATACTTTAATTGGGGTTCTTTTATACAAAAGTTCTTTTGATTTTAAAGTACTAATTTAAGCGAAACATACATAACATATTCTGGACCTGCAGTTTAATTTTTTTTTTTAGAATATTTTCTGAACACATCAGTGGGAGCCGGGTATTGTCACAGAAAATATTTTCTAATTCAGTTGTCTATTATTCGATTTAGATAATTCGGCGTGCTTACATTTGTCGTAAAATCCTCTAAAGAGTGTTATTTTTTAATTTCTTTGCACAACTACTGGTATTTATGATATTCAAAGTAAAACCTTTAGCGGTAAATATTTTCAGTTAATGAAGGATAGCAACTGTTCCTCGCTACCATATCTTTGACCTCACTAACTTTGATATTAATATTAATAGTGGTAAAATTAATGACACATGGTTGTGCTCTCCTAAAACATTAATTAACAAAGAAAACTTAATATTATATTTAACAGGCATTTCCAAACAAGATGGAATTTTTCGTTATTGTAGAGATCAGTCGGCCGTAGCAATCAGGGGGGATATTCGCAAAAAGAAACCAGAGACCCTAGGAATAGCCATACAAAATTTCATTACAATCGGTGTAGTATTTGTTACATTATTGAGTAATATACACACGAACCCAGAAATGCAAATATTTGTTTATGTAATAGCGTAGATTTATTTGTAAGCAATTCATGAATTATTTGCTTCAGCACTGCAAGCAATTTATTTGTATTGTAAAATAGTGGTGATTCTATTGTTTGTCATGGACCATATGTTTAACTTTGATAATATGTAATATATCCTTCAGATTCTTTGAAACTTATTTATTTGAAAATAAAACTTTACCACACTAAAATTTTTCTTGGATCTTTCAATATAAACAGGAACATCTAGGAAAATATCAGTATAAACATCACCAGAAAGTAAGCAGTTCATGGATTCCAAAGATTCATACACGTAAATAACTTTCACCCGTTTAGTTTTTATTTGCAGTGGTAGAGTACGAGTAATAAGACTTTTTAAGCTTCTCCTTAATTAATTTCTTGCACTTTTACTAATTCAAAATGTTTTTCAATTAGAGGATCCACTTAGTTCCACCAAATAATCTCGAACGTCAAAAGGCGAAATAATTGACACATAATCAACAGCTTGAAACATGGATAAGTTATACACGATACGACTCCGAAGTTAGCAAAGCTATTTATCAAAACGCTTTCCACTTCTACAAGGCAATTTAGTTAATGAAGTTCGACAACATCTCTTTTTTAGTTCTACAATTTCTCACTTCTTTCTTAGCTGGTTAACTTTGTTCACGCTTTCCTTAAATACACTCATATAGTGTGTTAAAATAATTAAATAACACATTTCTTGTTATATTAATAAAGTATATGCACAAATAATTAATATATTCTACGAATATATAAATATGAAATAGTTTTCTATAAGATTTACAACTGCTTAGCAATACATTTATTGGTAAAGGTAATGTAATGGGATGGATTTTTATTTAAATGTGGGAATCATCGGATTTTCCTATATGTTTTGTACAGTAGAAAACTTGATATTATTTATTAGATTAATAAAAAATTCATTCAGACGTTTTCCTTAATATTTTAGACCACTTCTGGTTGAAATTAATTATATTGACACAGCAAAGTCTGCCTTGGTATCCCGATCAAGGAAATACCTGAGGTTAGAAATTTATTCGGTAAAAATTCTTTTACTTCTAGCCCTTGTCATATACCTCCGATCTAAGTTATTTCAAGTACTATAGTAGAGTGTGGCTTGTTTAACTTAGTAAAAAATATATGTGTAGGACGGACAACCCTACGTTGGTGGAAAGATACCATTTTGGGCGTTCTTTTACCGTTCATTTACGGTACCACAGTTTACTGCCTTATTTCCGCGATCAAAGAACGATGTATTGAAGAATATATACATAAATACGTGAAGCCTAATACGGCCTATCTGCTTCCTATCTACTTCTGGTGTAGAGGGAAATCCCTTTAAAATTCAACAAAATTCTAGAATAATTGTTTGTAGGGTTTAGCGTTATAGAAGTCTTGTCATTTCTATATAAAATACTAACAACCTTTTTTACGTTTCTACTATAAGTATGATTATTTCTGTTATAAGTCCTCTACTCTTATAGTGATGATTCAAGTTCCCTCCTGCAGAGTTCCCATAGTACAACTATAACACGGTGAGCACTAGCTCAGCCAAGACTACTTCAAATAAGGGTAGCCTAGCTCTAATCCAGTCTCTAGCTTTCGAAGCGTACAGTGGATACTTCTCAATGCGTAATAGTGATGATTCGCCTTCCCTCCTTACGAGTTCTCATAGTACAACTATAACATTTTGAACACTATCTCAGTCAAGTCTACTTCGAAGAAGGGTAGCCTAGTCCCTAGCTGTCGAAGCGTACAGTGGATACTTCTCGATGCGTAGTATTGATGACGATTCAAACCGGAAAAGGAAGGTGGGCAGGAGTGGGGATATGAGGTCCTTTCTGTCGGTATCACATGGTATAAAAATAATATAATGCGCACTGTCTTTCTACCTGCGGACTACAACGCGGACAAGGAAAGCTCTCGATTGAGAAGAGTCGCGATTTGATGTTTATGAAATAAAATACCAATTTCAGCCTTAGTGAAATTTATTTTTATTATTCCAATTATTTTAAAATTCAAATGATCGAAAGTAATTATTTCAATAGTTATAATTGTTACAGATAATTGAAGATAATTCACTTATATTATTTATAAAGAGTAATATACAAAGAGCAGATACTACCTCATTCTAAATTATAATAGAAGTAAGCAATTTAAGAATCAGTAGAAGTATAATATTTGCAACGTGTGAACAAATTAGAGTTTGTCAAAGGATTCCTTGCCTAGGAGAGTTGAGACTAGCAAAGGCCACGCTCGGCTTGTTATTAGTTCTTAGACCTGCATAATTAACTACCTGGACACTGTCAAAGAGTTTCTTGGTTTCTCCACGATGACCCGTACTTATTCATTTTACTACTTGTCTTTTTAAAAATCTACAAAATTAATTGTAATAAATTAAATATCAATAATTATACTTTTCTAGACTGTAACAAGTTTAATCTACAGCACAACGAGGAATAAGCCCTTATTTGTAAAAACTCACGGAGTGCATTCTAAGCAATATCTCACAAATAATACGTTTAATGTGTCAGTTTATTAAGGGACAAGTGTAGGATTTAGTAAGGTATGAATTTCAGTATTGTATACATACTTCGCGTAACATGAGCATTTACATGCCGTAATAGGTTTTTCATTATAAATTAACCTAAGTATACTACATACGTATATAATATATGAGTCTGCATCGAAAAACGTTACGAAATATAAAAAAAATCTAATGTAATAAAGGATTATGATGCAGTATTCTAAAATTAGTCCAAAATTAGAATAATATATTATTTTTTTAAACGAAATAAGTAACAACTATTCGAGTTTCCTGATATAAATTACAATAATATTGAATACTACAGTCAAATGATTAGTCTTTGAAAAGTTATTTAGTTACAAATAAAAATCATGAAATCCTTTTTTTCATTACACTTAATTGTTAATACAAATGGATTATTTCTATAAACACTGATTAAATGAAGGGTAAGATATTACTAATACTTCTAGAAATGTATCCACTTGTACTAATAAAAGATACACTCAGATCTAAAACAACAATGTAATTCCAATGAATGTTTGAATCCAGACAGAAGTTTGCTTACTTTGTCTAAAAAAGATAATAAAAGTATTTGCGGAGACTCTTGAAGGTTCCAGAAATATATAATGTACCAACTTTGTTTTCTTGTTGGAGGTAAATGCGGTTGTTTGTAACAAAACACTTGTTCACCATTGATAGGTCGCGACAGATCACTGATACGAGGGACAAAGATTCCTGACTACACGTAATCCGCTTACTTTTCACAGTTCCAGTTGGTATTTTTAGAGGCTATCATTTTTATCTCACACGGTAAAATAACTGTGTTCCTAAATATATGTAAGTGTATGGATTAACACCTTAACTAGTTTATTCAGAGCGGTTTGATGAGTTTTATTTTTGTCTATCGGTATGCTGACCGTATTATACCTCGAAAACAAACTGACATATAGATTTGAAATTTTGCATTTCTTTGTAATGAGAAGCAATTTCGATGGTGGTGCATGCAACTTCATGGGGTTTGTCTGAGAGTATAGTCTTTGTAAAGTCTTTGTGAAAGAGTCTAATAGATAAATAACACGAGGTTAATGCATGAATCCTAACTATTAGACTAATGAATTTCAATTTCTAACTTTGTACTCTTTATATAATAGTGTGGTAATTTGAGTAAAAACTGCCACAACTATGTTTCCAACATAGCACTCAAGTGAGAAAAACCTGGTAGATAATCTGGCTTCTAAACATTATAACACTTTATTAATACAGTGCGATAGTTATTTATAGTTATCTATCTTAGTTATAGGTTAAACCATTATTTTGAAGACAGACATTTTATTGGATACACCAAGAGTTTAAAACAGAGAAACACGCTAATAGTTTAGTACTAGGAACGATATGACCCACCGATAGTTGAAACAGAGAAATTTGAAGGTAAATTGTTTATATACATAGAATAGGATAGTATCAAGATGTTTGAAAATATGAAGCTAAAATTTTTCTAATCATATTTTATGATATTGACACACATAAAACTAACCATTAGAGACTTAAAATGGTCGGTAAACTACATAGTGAGCTGTAATAAGGTGGCTATGTATCATTCATTTTATCTATGATGATATTTTGTTTAATTCCTATTTTTATTTTTGACGATAACGTTCGAATTTATGTGTAAATAGGTAGAAATAAAGTACCATTAAAAATCTCGTTATGTATTTTCTTTTTCAGTACTTCACCAATTTTATTGTGGCTGACATTTGGAAAAATAAATCATCGATTTTAAATAAAATCTTTTGTACAAAGATTTATTACTCTTGTCAAATCTTTTTTATTCTTTATTATAAACCCTTATTTTAATTCACTGGATAACACAACACTTCCAGTATAAAAAATACTGAGTAGTAAAATAATTGTGTTGAGAAAAGTAAAAGCTTGTATCTCAGTCACTTTCTGAAGATTATGAGTTGTTTAGATAACTGGCTGTCCTTATGAGTACGTACTGTATGATCGTTTTTCGTAAAGATTCTTTCCATTGGTTATTGAAAAAATGGAGCTGAGTGAAAGAGAGCGCATTCATTTATAACTGCTATGGGATTTTGGAGACTAATTAGGTTTTTCTTAAGAGGTTAATAATAAAATTTATGACAATTTCCCTTACAGTAATCGGACATCTAACTTTGTCTTCATGTTTGAAAAAAATCAAACTGTATAGAAGATGTATTGCAACTGAGCGCAGTTTCAAAATAGAAAAATTCCACTAGATAGAGAATATTTTAGAATTATTTTATTATTTTAAGTAGTTAGCATATGAGTCTTTAAAATTTGGTATATTTGATAATTGACTAAAATTTTATTTGTATTAAATGCTGGCAGCTACCCTCATCTGCTCGTGCATTTCGTTTGGCTTTGGTAATGTACGAGCACTTAAACTTTGAGTGAATTATACTACTGCCAACAATGGTGAGTCTGCCTTATTGCAACGATCAAGAAAATGTGTTAGAAACGTATCAAGAATATATATATATGTAAACTATACATATTATATATATATATATATATATATATATATATATATATATATATATATATATATGTTTTACACGTCAGAGCAACACCTTTCACTTTCCTATGGTTAGTCTCGAACTTTACAAAAGAGCCTTCAAATACTTTGGACCACTTTGTACAAACGTTCTCTCATATAGCGTAACACAATTAACGTGCACTAGCTTTAAAATTGTTACTGTAAGCATTAAATTAACTTTTATTTTTTTGCTATTGTTTGTCATTATTTTACAAATATAATTAATGTATCTTTTTCAATTATGTATAATTGTAATATGAAATGTTTCTAAATTAAGATATTTACATTATTCATCACATATAATAAAACGCAGTTTTTATAACATTCGTGTTATAATTTTACTGTTAATAATTGAAGTACTTTTGTAAAGCAGTGTGTAAACGGGAAGGCGCTTGACGTTAAAGGCATTATTATTTCTTTCCCATGCTCTAATAAGCGCTCCCTGATGTGTACCTGTGCGTCATATATACAAGTATATACAAATTTCCCTAAAGATATCTGGGGACAGTAAGGGAAATGAGAATCTTATGTGCCAGACAGAGCTATAACTGAGTTGTAAGTTTATCGGTATTTGATATTTTTTCATTCCTCAGTAGAGTGTGCAAAAGTCATCTTTCGTTCGTAGCTCATTCAGCTGATCTTCTCTGTCCTAAATACTACTTTCCGTAAATATACAAGTATATACAAATTTCCCTAAAGATATCTGGGGACAGTAAGGGAAATGAGAATCTTATGTGCCAGACAGAGCTATAACTGAGTTGTAAGTTTATCGGTATTTGATATTTTTTCATTCCTCAGTAGAGTGTGCAAAAGTCATCTTTCGTTCGTAGCTCATTCAGCTGATCTTCTCTGTCCTAAATACTACTTTCCGTAAATATACAAGTATATACAAATTTCCCTAAAGATATCAGGGACAGTAAGGGAAATGAGAATCTTATGTGCCAGACAGAGCTATAACTGAGTTGTAAGTTTATCGGTATTTGATATTTTTTCATTCCTCAGTAGAGTGTGCAAAAGTCATCTTTCGTTCGTAGCTCATTCAGCTGATCTTCTCTGTCCTAAATACTACTTTCCGTAAATATACAAGTATATACAAATTTCCCTAAAGATATCTGGGGACAGTAAGGGAAATGAGAATCTTATGTGCCAGACAGAGCTATAACTGAGTTGTAAGTTTATCGGTATTTGATATTTTTTCATTCCTCAGTAGAGTGTGCAAAAGTCATCTTTCGTTCGTAGCTCATTCAGCTGATCTTCTCTGTCCTAAATACTACTTTCCGTAAATATACAAGTATATACAAATTTCCCTAAAGATATCTGGGGACAGTAAGGGAAATGAGAATCTTATGTGCCAGACAGAGCTATAACTGAGTTGTAAGTTTATCGGTATTTGATATTTTTTCATTCCTCAGTAGAGTGTGCAAAAGTCATCTTTCGTTCGTAGCTCATTCAGCTGATCTTCTCTGTCCTAAATACTACTTTCCGTAAATATACAAGTATATACAAATTTCCCTAAAGATATCTGGGGACAGTAAGGGAAATGAGAATCTTATGTGCCAGACAGAGCTATAACTGAGTTGTAAGTTTATCGGTATTTGATATTTTTTCATTCCTCAGTAGAGTGTGCAAAAGTCATCTTTCGTTCGTAGCTCATTCAGCTGATCTTCTCTGTCCTAAATACTACTTTCCGTAAATATACAAGTATATACAAATTTCCCTAAAGATATCTGGGGACAGTAAGGGAAATGAGAATCTTATGTGCCAGACAGAGCTATAACTGAGTTGTAAGTTTATCGGTATTTGATATTTTTTCATTCCTCAGTAGAGTGTGCAAAAGTCATCTTTCGTTCGTAGCTCATTCAGCTGATCTTCTCTGTCCTAAATACTACTTTCCGTAAATAAACATATATTTCCATGTATTAAAAATATAAATCATATCAGTGTGTTTCCATTCTTTCTTTACATGGCTATATCCAAAAAGCTTATATTAGCCCAAAAGTAAGTATAAATTAGTGTTAAGTTTCCTTATAAAGAACTGTTACTAGGATGTAAAATTTAAGATAATCTTTTAAAAGATTTGTTTGGATTTGCATCGTGATGGAAAGTATCGCTCAATACTCGTCTATAAAGTTCTATTGCGGGACTTGATAGTATTTTCTTCTTCAAAATTTACTGTTTAAGAACTTCTTGACTTAATAAACACTGGACTGGTTAACCGAGCACTTTCTTGTAAATTAATTAATAATATGCATTTTCTGCTGTGTAAACAACGGCAGTCTTTCTTACTCCAATGTAACGGTAGTTAAACGAGGTGCACGTTTATTTTATGCATGACACCTGTACCCCATACCTTATACTTTCCAATTCATATTATATAAATGTAATACATATTAACAATTTGGCCTCTCCATGGAAAGCCAAAGTTACATACATCGCTTCAACAGTTGTTGAACAGAAACTTCCAGTAATGCACATACACTGCAGAGATGCTGTACTTTTATTTGAATTCACCCATACGTAAACTTTAAACTATTAATGAAACTTTAATTGTAAAATTAAGTGCACTACGATTTTTCAAACATGATTTAAAAGCACGGTGAGAGCACCGAGTTTTTTCACACATAACGTAGTCATGTTGGTAAAGGTTCCCACCATAGCTATTTTATGTACAAAATATAATTAAAATAATTCCACCAATCTTTTATAAACTACATAAAATAATAACATTTTACTAACTTTCAAACTAAACTTACATTTTTCAGAGCTTGTTTTCGTGGATATGCGGCATTAAGTCGTATTATCGTGTTTAATTCCGTTAAAAGCCATGATCACTTTGAAGAAGTGTGTAAATCTAACGAGTATTTCAGCCATCTAAATTAAATTACAGACCGATTGGTATGATTAAAATCCTAGCATTCGATATTGCCTTTCGAAACCTATTTATGGCTACAACTAACTATAGCTATCGATTAAAAAGCAAATAAAGTGCAAGAAATCACCACAATGTTACGATAGTACACATATTTCAAGTAAACTGGCAGTTTTAAAATAGACAAAGTCGTAACAGTAAATCAGATTCGACAATCAAACAAGTTTTCTGTTATTGATCTCTATTGGATCTTAATTTAACAGTTCTCTTTTACAAGGAATGTTCTTTTAAATTTGTGGCTATAACACAAAAAAATGTTTAAACGTACACATTTTAATATAAAACTTAAATTACTTATAATATATACTATATACAAATGAATCGCTAATCTAGGGAACGGCTTTACCACTTCGGCTCAATATCGTATATAAAACACTAGAACTGGAAAAGTTTTAACTCTTAAAAGCTGTTATGGTCACAATTCGGTACGCTAATAATTTCGTCCGTCTAATAACAAACGTTTCCTTTAACTTCTATCTAAGTCAACCACCGATAATCTAAGTTAATCCCTTCCACCTGTTTTACCAAAAGGCCAGTGACTCTCGTAGCATCTAACCGCAAAAACCCCAGATATTATTTACAAGAATCACAAGCGCTACTCCAAGGCTAACTCTCGTGTTCGAGTATAGCCTTATATGTTTGTATGTATATATACATATATTCTATACTTGTATGTCTTAAATAAATTGGACGGTATTGCTTACGGTATTAAGACAGTATTTTACAATCTTTTATCATGTTCCGCTTCTTAAGTTGCCTTTGTATTAAAAACGTATATACGGTATTTAATACAGTCGCAAATCGGAAATTTTCTTAAATATTTAAATTTATGTAACATTTAAACTTAATGACATCAAAATTAATAGTTCCAAAAACAGCATTCAGATTAATTTAGGAATGTAATATTAAGTAAGATATTACTAATATGAAAACGGAATATAGTTTAATTTTTATTATAAATATTAGACAGTTTGATTGTACAATGTACCTAACAGGAAAATGGTTTGCTATGACTACAAGGAAATTATTGTGAGATGACTCTATATATTATAAAGTTTATAGAGAGTTGTCATTTCGTACATGGATTCCTCTTGGTCCAAGAAAGAACGATGTTGATTTTTAAATCTAAATAAGAAAGGAATGACCGTCTAACTGTCCGTGTTATACCTCTTTGTAGAAAGATCCTAGAGATTTAAAGGTATGTATTTAAGATATGTATATCTGTATCGTTACGTTCACTTGGCTCCTTCCATACTGCTTCGTATTACATAACTGTAATTCAGATTCTGTAATATATATATATATATATATATATATATATATATATATATATATATATATATATATATTTCTTGTGTGCGTGTGTATGGGGCTGAACTCCTCCTAAACGGTTGGACAGATTTTAATGAAACTTTTTGTGTGTCTTCAGGTGGATCCGGGAATGGTTTAGATTCACAATTCGGTCCAATTCAAATAGTTTATTTAATTAATTCTTTAATTATAAATTGTTGTTGATGTTGGAGTGTTTTACATTGGATCCGCCAGACTGCGCTACAACACGTAATACAACGTGAACTGTTACCTAACAGCTGTTAATACTTTCAGCTGAAGTTCATCAAAGAGGCAGAAACATTTGTTTACATTTACAATTTAGAAAATTGTTATTGTAAAGTGCTTGATCAGTAGTGTAATGCAGATTGCAAAGATGAAGTTTCACCAATTATTATTCTATGTAAAAATTACAATATTGTTTGTTCTGCTATCAAATTTGTGTGTTGTTTTGTAACATCGTGTAACTATTGTGTGAGTGCATATTGTAATAATACATTAATAGAGATTGAAGATGTTTGAAAGTGCATAAAAACAATACTTATTTATTGAATTTATTGAACTCATTTTGCAAATTTATTGAAGTGAGTATATTGGTCGCATAACCTCAAATAACCTAAGTAGCATACAAATCAAAAGGTTGTGTTTCTATGTGTGAATAACTATTGCTAACTGTTTAGATAATCAAGTTTTAAACTAATTGGATTTAAAATATTTTTTTGTAATTTACATTTTTAATTTGCAGTCAAAATTGATCACATAAGTACTTATACCGATACTACAGGCTACTGTAATTTTAAATAACTATAATGTAATTCGGTAGTTTAGATAGACGTTATGTAACGCGACCGATTTGGGGATCTTTATGATATCCGCTGCCACCACCGGATGATTCCGGAAAAAGAGATGAATTTTGTGCAAGAACGTTTGAATTTTAAAACACTGTTTATTACTGATTCAATTTCGAATGGTTTAAAAGGGGGAGAGCACTTCTGAGTGAAATAAGATATTGAATTATATTATTGAAAGAACTTATAAAATTTTATAACAGAGCTACAGAGAATGTGTTAACGAGTCTGAGGCCTGATCTAGACTGCGTTCCAGCACACGCAGGTGCTGAGTCTGCGTTGTCAGCAATCTTATTGCTGTCCTACTCACTTACTTTCAATACTGCTGTACAGTTTATAATTATTATGTCTTTAATTAAATTACACATTTAGACATTTTACCAATAGGATGAAATTTTTATACAAACAAATAAAGCATAATATGTTCGGGTCCTTACAAGTTACATATTCTGAAGTTAGATATTGTAATAACTTTTTAATAGATATTTTTATCAAAAAGCCCAGATTGTTACAGATTAATCAAAGTTTAAAATTTGAGACGTGTGTACAGGACAACGTCTGTCGGGTCTGCTAAAATATATATATATATATATATATACATAAATACTGTGTAGTCAAAAATATCTGAGTTTTCGAAATTAAATTAAAGTATGTACATAGTTATGCCATTTTCATTTGTGGAATCACGTAAATGTTCCTCACCAACATCCACATCTCCGTAATATTTACTGAAGATTTGTCATTTACTCGTCGTACCATGGACATTGGTATTGCAGTAACCTCATTTTGCATGCAGTTAATTAATCTGCAATGATGTAAGGTTAAATGTAAGAGCAAAAGCTTTGCTCTTAAGGTGGCCCCACAATCAACACTTGCTAGCAATGAGATCTAGAGACCGGGAAGGCCATGCGGAATCTGCAAACCGTAAAATGAGATGTCCCGAGAACAGTTCTTTTAAGAGTTATTGAGACATCTGCCGTGTACTTTGGTACCATGACTCTTGACCTTGGTACCGCATTCGTCTTGCTGGTACCATAATGATGGAAATAATGAAAAACAATAATTCTGCTCATATAGTTTCCAATGCTTGTACTATTACAATATACAAGCATTATACATTGCAATACTGTACAAGCAATTTTCTAGACCTTGCGATGTTTTTTTAACGTAAGAGTTTTTTCAAATAACTTTAGTGGCAATTTTATTTAAGTTATTCTCTTTAATGTCCAAAAAATAAGATTTTATTATTTATTTTCGGCCTTTCCTTTGAAATATTTATCAATTGATCACTTAATATTGAATAGTTCAGGTGAAAGGGTAAAACGAATTTCACATTATTCAATGTTATTAAAAACATATTATTTTTATTTGTAAAATTCTCTACTTAAAACTATTGCTAAATTCCGACATCTAGATACGTTGGTTAGTTCAGACCTGGTACTAAACTTGTCAAAACTTCGGGTAGAAGACTTGAGTTGTGTGAACGTACTGTGTACTATCTCTGCACCAAGCCTAGTTTGAGAAACTTGAAAATTACGACAGTTTCGAGTTCACTCTTATGATGTATACTTCCCAAAACTTAGTGCGGCCACTAAGTCTAATTCTTACTAGAAGACATAAAATTTCCAAAAATATGTTCATTAAAATTAGTTTATAGTATAACCATATTATTGAAGTTATAAATATTACGTTTCGAAACAGATACTCTAGAATTTGAAATGCATGATAATAGTGTAAGAATAACATTTTAATATACCCTTAACGGGTTTTTAAAAAACCGTTATTGAACTCATAGTTGTCATTGTTGAAATAAAGTCTCATTCGGTTACCGTCTTTATCTTAACACATGAAAAAAATGTTTGCTAACACTCAGCCAAATCCTCTCCAGTAATCGCGCCATCATCAAAGCAGATGTTGCCTATACCATTACCACTGGATCAAACGTTGACCAGTAAGACTGGATAGTTCTTGTCAAAATAAATAAAACATTAAAACACTAATAACATTGTCAAAAGGTTAAAATAAACTATTTACATGGAACATGGAGGCTCTTAGCGACCTCAACTAAATGTCCGTCATGTTGACCTCAAAATATTCTTCAATTTTATAAAAACTTTTTGACCTGACCCAGCCCACCACTCGACGTCCAAAACCGTTCCTATCCAGACTGCGTACTTCTAGGGGCAACACTCGCAGAGCCTCTTAATAACTCTTCGTCTTGGTCAGTCTACAGCGAGGTATGTCAAGAGCTGACTTGCTCCTTACATTGTGGCTGTGGACATCACTTTTTCTTGTAAATGAATCTTCATGTAACTTAATGTATGCTAGACAGTCCACATTGTCTAATTACCTTGTACCGGACTGTAGCGTGTTGAGCTTGGCAATTATTTGTGGCTCGAGGCTTACTGGCTTACTGTTTCCCCGTATCACAAACACTATGTCTAGAACAAATTGATCAATAGATTTGAAATTTTTCCTAAAGCTTAATACCGGTATAAACGTTGAAATACTGAACCAGTCAAGTTGCTTGGTTTCCTACTGGATCAGAAACTTAGCTGGGAGCCGCATATTGATGCTGTCTGCAGGAAACTCTCCAGAGTCCTATTTCTCTTGAGGCTTAAAGGCCTACTACCGCCAGAACACCCTCTCTCCGTCTACTACGGGCTGTTCCACAGTCATATCAAATATGGAATTCTTCTCTGGGGCCATGCTTCGAGTTGTCAACGTTTGCTCCTTCTGCAGAAAGCTGCGGGTGAGAATTTTAACATCCAGTGGTTACACCGATCACTGCAAACCTTTATTCAAGGCCCTAGGTATTCTCACTGTTGCTGGCCAATACATTGTCTTTCTTATCGACTTTTACATGATGTTTAAAATTTTCGTAAAAAAATCTTGAAATTGTCTTTTATTAAATGGTAGACTACAGATAGTATGCTAGTGATATTGAAAGGGCGGAGTTTAAAAATTTCTATCCAATTATTAAACAACATTTGAATGAACCGAATGAAAGAACTGAGTTTAATATTGATTTTGGAGATAATTTTTGCTCGTCTAACTTCCAGTTTTATATTTCTGGAACTTTAACAAAACAAGATGGTCAAGCATATCTTGGAACTGATAATGTTAGATTAATCGATAATTTTATACCGTTTTTATTTTCTAAGATTGAAGTAAGAAAACACAATAAATTGATAGAAGAAGTCGAAAACTGTGGCCAATTAAGCACAATTAAAGGAACTATTTCGTATTCAAAAAGTGATGTTATTTCTCAAACTTCTAATGGCTTTGAATCAGATTTTAAATTTGGTGTTTTTGAAGCAGCTGGAAATTTATCTCATTTTGGATTAGGATTTTTTTTTAATGTTACTATTCCGATCTGTAAAGGAGGATTTTATCTAAGTTTTATAAGAGCAGAAGACGATGATGTGATTCTGAAGACTGCAACTGGAAATGTTATGCCTGTTGATGGAAAAATAACAATTACAGATTTTTTTATTAGAGTTCCGATGATTGATTACAAAACCACGAGTAAAATTCAGTTGATTGATGAAATTACAAAACGTCAAAACATTATGTTTAATTTTCTAGATTGGCAATGTATTGAACAAAAAGGTACTACTAGAACAACTTATTCGTTCGATATTACAAATATTTATGGAAATATTTTCAATCCCAAGTTCGTTATCATTGGTTTTCAAACAGATAGACAGAATAATCAAGAAAGAAATCCTTGAAAGTTTGATAGTTTGAATGTAAAAAATATCAGAGTAAAATTGAACGGTTCTTATTATCCAGATGAATTACAAAATTTAAACATTTCAGGAGGTCTTTTCAGAATCATGTATCAGATGTATCAAGATTTTAAGAAAGTTTACTGTAATAATAAGGAAATGTATTGCAATCCTAAAGAATTTTTAGCGAATAGACCTATTTATGTCATTGATACAACAAAGAGTTTGACAAATATTTCTGGTTCAAAGAACGATATAATTATCAATATGGATTTTCAAAATGCTGTTACAAACGCGATTTGTTACGTGGTTGTGGTTTCTGAGAAATTTTTAGCCTATGATGTGATTAAGAACGATATTAGAGAAATTAAGTAGTTAAATATTGTTCTCTTTCAATCCTTCTAAAACTTCAAATATATACTCTTTCGCTGATGAAAAATCTCGATTTCTTCCGTAATAATCTTTGTAATCATAGACAAAATATCCTAAATAGTTGAATAATAAAATAAAATAATTTCTTTTTATCTCAGTAGTTGAAATGTAAACATAAACATTTGCGTTGAAAAATTTATATCTCGGCAGAGTTAGTTCCATAATCTTCATTTATAACAAAAAATCTTTCTGTTTAAATGGAAGAGTATAATGCCAACTGTTACAAGTGTTGTAATAGAAGAGAAATTATTGATAAAAGATATTTAGTTTGTAGAGGTTGTAATTTAATTTTGTACGAAAGACCTAAACCTAAGAAATTTCGAAATAATCTAACACATTTGAATAACCTGCTTAGAAAATTACAATATGGAGACAAGAAGCAAACACAATTTGTTACAGAATTTAGAAAACAGAATAAAAATTTTTACTTATCTCTTAGCACCATTGAAAAAAATATTTTCCTCTTCAAAGAATACATTAGGTTTGTCACGTTTATTATGAAAAGATTGTAAGGGGGTTTTCCTCTCTCTCACTAAACACTTCTATCCCGCGGGAAAACCCACCTCCGCACTAGTCTTTTGTAAGGGGATTCTATCCTGGGTCACTAAAGTAAAATGAGAAACACAGTTTAAGTGAAACACTGGTCTGCTTTATTACATCTATCCCCAGTCTACGTACACTATATACAAATGAGCTCTGGTTCCTTAATTCTAATATTTACAACTTGGTGTTCCCTTGAGAACTCCCGCACTGGACCTGGAGCTGGATGGCCGAGCTGGGTATCGAACCACGATCTCGTCAGGTGCAGTCCTGGGATCGACTGGTAGCCCCCGTAAGCTCCTTAACCTCCGTTGAAGTGCTCGAGGTCTAGTAGCAGGCTTCGGAGATCAGCATAGCTGTCATGACTCTATGGTCCCCGGTTGAAACAGCGGCGTATGATGTCCCCTAGCTCCGTGTCCTCTCGACTGGCTGGCAGACCATCACATCCAAAATCACGACTCCTACGAGTACTTCTGATCAGGTAGCGATCCTGCATCAGAATGAATCTGAGAACATACAAACTCTCTTTATATGTATCAGATAACATGTGGAAGGAGTGGGGGGCCATCCCCATCCAACCACATCTGTTATTAATGACATCGGTGGCTCAACACGCCCTTCCGATGTTCCGCGGGCTCAACACGCCCCTGCGGAGATGCCGGTGGCTCAACACGCCCGTCCGACGAGGTACCGGTGGCTCAACACGCCCGTCCGGTGTCCCGCGGGCTCAACACGCCCATGCGGGGGTGTCGGGGGCTCAACACGCCCATGCGGGGGTGTCGGGGGCTCAACACGCCCGTCCGACGAGGTACCGGGGGCTCAACACGCCCATCCGGTGTCCCGCGGGCTCAACACGCCCATGCGGGGGTGTCGGGGGCTCAACACGCCCGTCCGACAAGGTACCGGGGGCTCAACACGCCCGTCCGGTGTCCCGCGGGCTCAACACGCCCATGCGGGGGTGTCGGGGGCTCAACACGCCCGCCCCGTCCGACGAGGTACCGGGGGCTCAACACGCCCGTCCGACGAGAGGTACCGGGGGGCTCAACACGCCCATCCGGTGTCCCGCGGGCTCAACACGCCCATGCGGGGGTGTCGGGGGCTCAACACGCCCGTCCGACGAGGTACCGGGGGCTCAACACGTCCATCCGGTGTCCCGCGGGCTCAACACGCCCATGCGGGGGTGTCGGGGGCTCAACACGCCCGTCCGACAAGGTACCGGGGGCTCAACACGCCCGTCCGGTGTCCCGCGGGCTCAACACGCCCATGCGGGGGTGTCGGGGGCTCAACACGCCCGTCCGACGAGGTACCGGGGGCTCAGCACGCCCATCCGGTGTCCCGCGGGCTCAACACGCCCATACGGGGGTGTCGGGGGTTCAACACGCCCGTCCGACGAGGTACCGGGGGCTCAACACGCCCATCCGGTGTCCCGCGGGCTCAACACGCCCATGCGGGGGTGTCGGGGGCTCAACACGCCCGTCCGACGAGAGAGGTACCGGGGGGCTCAACACGCCCATCCGGTGACACGCGGGCTCAACACGCCCATGCGGGGGTGTCGGGGGCTCAACACGCCCGTCCGACAAGGTACCGGGGGCTCAACACGCCCGTCCGGTGTCCCGCGGGCTCAACACGCCCATGCGGGGGTGTCGGGGGCTCAACACGCCCGTCCGACGAGGTACCGGGGGCTCAACACGCCCATCCGGTGTCCCGCGGGCTCAACACGCCCATGCGGGGGTGTCGGGGGCTCAACACGCCCGTCCGACGAGGTACCGGGGGCTCAACACGCCCATCCGGTGACCCGCGGGCTCAACACGCCCATGCGGGGGTGTCGGGGGCTCAACACGCCCGTCCGACTGTTTAGGCCGCTAGGGCCCGACTGCCTTGCCAGCTCCACGCCTCCTGCTTATCTAGTGAAAGAGTTGTGGTGGGGGTTGCCTGTTATGGTGGGGGCTGGCTAGCAGTAGGGCATTGCTTGATTTATTATACATTTCTAATCCCACCCATACAAATTGTCTCATCTCTTTCTACCTTCCACGTCCAAGTACGGCCTTTCCCCCCGTTACTACTTGGGGACTCAAACACTTCGTTACACTCTCCCATTTCTTTCTAAAAAAATTAAAAGGATAATAAAGAACTCAAAAATACTTTTTCTCTTTATAAAATTTTTTCCCTTTTTTTATTTCTTTTTATACACACACAATCTAAGAACTTTTTGTCTGTCTAAGAAAAATAGAAACCAGCATAAGATACATAAATTAACCAACTTTTGCTTAACAATATCAAAGAATAAAAATAACATCTTAATAGTAATAAAAATCAACAACTTCTTAATAATAATAATAATAAAAATCAATAATAACTTTTTAATACTATAAACACAAAATAATAACCAAGAATGTAAGGTTATTTCTTCCAGTACTTGGATCCTGTTTGTCGGTCCCTGTACTTTCTAGTACCTTTCCCCAGCCGCTTCACTTTTCTGGTCCGCTGCTTCCTGTCTCTTAGCCTCTTCTTCGTTGTTTTCTCCGTTGAAGATGGATCTCTGGGTTGGGTTGCGTTGGGTACCGTGATGGTCATTGTATCCTCGTCCAAACGTCCTGCCTCTCCTGAGAAGGTTACCTCTCTGGCATCGAGCGATATCTGCTGAATTACGGTTGGTCTGTCTGAGGATGCCGTATGTCCCCCGAGCACTTCAATTGACTTCCCCAGGTGAATAACTGTTGCTCGGTGCTGTGGGTTGACCTGGTCTTCTGCTTCCTTGAGGTCAAGGGACTCACTGTCGTGTATTGATAGGACGTCCCAGTCTGTCCCCAGTTCTTCCTGGATGTTGGAGGGTTGATGTTTGGGTTCTCCTGTGGTCACTTCCTCTATGATTTCCTCTAGGTCTTTTAGAGTCAGAAGCCTATCCTCTTCCTGAAGACACAATTCCAATGTTGCGGCGGCATTGTTTCCTTCCTCCTCATCTTCTGACGATGAGATTTCCATATAACGTTCCTCCATTTTAATCATCGGTTTTCTTGGAGATGGCCCTTCTGTATTTTTTATTTTTATTACCTGTAACTCCGGTTTGGGTGGATCGGCGTCTGTCGGAGTCTGGGAGGGATTGGGCACGAACATCGGTGAGGTGCTGCGTACTATTTTCTTTCGACCCTTCTTCACTGGTGGGGCTTTAACTCCAGGGATATGGGGAGGTGGTTTTTGGTGAGATTGCAGTTTGCCGCTCTTCAGCTCCTCCGCAATTACTCCCCTTAACCAGGGGATGTCACTTTGTGTGAAAGTGATTGTGCGGTCAGCTGTGTAGGCCTCAGCGGTTATACACAAAAATACTCCGCAGTCCACTGTGTTATATTGTTTGGGGCCTGCCTTCCCCAGCAGTTTCCACTTCTTGGTTAGTAGAATTTCGTTTCTTTTGTTCAGTGCTTCCGCACTTAAGTATTCTGTCAATTTCTCTATGGCTGCGGTGTGGTCCCCATGAATGCTGTCGAAAACGGTAATTTGTTTTGTTCGCATGTCTATTGTTATTAATACCCAGTGTCGAATGTTCTCTACAAAATAGGGCACCAAGAGCATCTCGAAACGAAAAATGTCTACCTTCTTAGTCCACCTGGCGACTGCACTGTACTTCTCGGAGAGAACTTTCTTCATGAAGTTGGTGTTGTACACAAAGATGGTGGGCCATTGGGACCTGGTTCCCCTCACTTGTAGTAATTTAAGGTAAGCCGTAATTACCTTATCGCTAATTCTCTCGTTGTTAACGATCGCCGCATAATCCTCACTGGTTAGCTCCATTGATGGTACTTGTAGTAGCTCCAGACTTAGACTGACTGTATTTCTTCTATGCTAGTTTTAATCAATCCTAGATTATCAGTTACAGGTCTGGACAGGAATGTTCTTATCTGTTTAATGCCATGATAAACCAGATGCCACTAGTTAAACAAAGTTTATACTTAAAATTGATTTGAATACTTTCTGTTTTCTTTTTGTACCATTTTTTTTTTTTTTTTTTTTTTTTTTTACGTGGATTTCAAATCTTTGACATGTATTTTCACATGCTTGCTCTTTTTATTGACTTCGACGACTACCGGTGAGAGGATTTTGGTAATAATGTGGGGACCTGTATATTTTGGTAGGAGTTTGGCATTAATTGACTGTTCCGCTGAGGACAGATGTCTTTCTCTACAATAGACTGGGTCTCCGACTTTCGGTTTGTACGGACGTCGGCGTAGGTTGTAATAGTGTCTTTGGTTATCATAGGACCTTTCGAGATTCCTTCTTACCAACCCATAGATGGTTTTCATTTCCGGTGGTAGTGATGTAGGCTCCGTAGATTCCCCGTAAAATTCTGGTAGCGTCAACATTTTTGGAGTCCTTAGTTCTCGACCGAAGTTCAAATAGGCGGGTGAGAATCCTGTAGATGAATGTGTGGCTGTGTTCATAGCGAACATAAACTCCGGGAGTAAAACATCCCATTTCTTCTGTGATTCTTCCAGGTATTGTGCTATCATTGTTTCTATAACTTTGTTTGCCCGTTCTACGGGATTTGCCTGCGGTGTATAGGGGGGAGTGAACTTATGTCTTATTCCTAGTTCATCTGATAGCTGAGAAAACAATTGGCTAGTGTATTGGGTGCCGTTATCGGAAATTAAAATTTCAGGGGTCCCAAAGCGTAAGATAACCCTTTCCTTAAACGCTTGCCCCACTGTTTTGGCGGTGGCTGATCTAACTGCAACACATTCGATCCATTTAGTAAATGAGTCCTGGAACATCACTAGGTACTTGTTGCCTTTGGTCGATCTTGGAAAGGGACCAACGAGGTCCGTGCTTACCGTTGTCCATGGACCGGAAATATTTCTAAACTGCATTTCCCCTTGTTTTAAATGTGTCGGATGCTTGAACATTTGACACTTGTGACATTTCCGGACGTATTTTGAAATGTCTCTAAACATTCCCGGCCAGTAATACACTCGGTTGACTCTCTCTATTGTTTTAGCTATGCCTAGGTGTCCTGCTGTTGCCTTATCATGATTGTCTATGAGGATTTCCTGTATCTTTTCCCGTGGTATACAGAGTTTCCAAGGTGAAGTGGTAGTTTGGTTATTCCTTCCCACATTATTCCAAATGTGCTTATACAATTTTTCATCTTCAATTTTATATCGTAAGTATTTATCAGGCCACTTTTTAACTTTTTGTATTGTATGATAGTACCAATCCTTTTGTACTCCGTCTTCTGATGTTTTTGGGATATTGTCTGTGGTAGAGAGGGCTTCGATTACAGTCTGTGAATATGGAATACGTGACAGGGCGTCTGCCACTTTGTTTAATGAACCTTTACGATATTCTACCTCAAAATCAAATTGTTGTAATTCGAGAACCCACCTGGCTATTCTTCCGGAGGGATTTTTGAGATTATGTAACCATTTTAAGGCTTGGTGATCGGTAATTACAACAACATGATAACCTTCGATATATGGCCGGTATTTTCTCAAGGCGTATAGTACAGCGAGACATTCTTTTTCTGTAGTAGAATATGGGCGCTCATGAGGCTGAAGACTCCTACTGGAAAAAGCTATTACATGTTCCTGATTTCCGTACTTCTGAAATAAAGTTGCCCCTAACCCGAAGTCTGAAGCATCAGTTTGTATATAAAACTGTTTGGAGAAATCTGGACAGGATAAAATTGGTGATTTCGCTAAGAGGGACTTGATTACTTCAAACGATTTATTTTCCTTTTCAGACCAATTCCACTTAACGTTCTTTCTAAGTAGACGATTTATTGGTGCTGCCAGTTTAGAGTATTCAGGGACGAACCTCTTATACCATCCGGCAAGTCCCAAGAAACTTCTCAATTCTCTTATCGTGGTTGGAGCAGGGAAATCTATAATAGACTTGACTTTATCTGGATCTGTTAATATTCCTTCGGAGTTTACCACATGGCCTAAGTACTTTAATTCTGTTTGTCCAAATTTACATTTTTCTAGGTTGAGACGAAGATTTGCCTTCCTAAGTTTTTTAAACACTTTGGCCAAATTTTCTAGGTGTTCCTTAAGAGTTTTTCCCAAAACAATGATGTCATCCAGATATGCAAATGCTATTTGCTCTAAATCTGGGCCCAGGACTGTGTCGAGGAGACGCTGAAAGGTTGCGGGAGCAGAGTGTAGTCCAAAGGGCATAACCCTAAACTGGAAGAGTCCTCTTGAGGGGGCGGTAAATGCGGTTAAGGGACGGCTTTCTTCTTTTAACGAAACTTGCCAGTAACCATCTTTGAGGTCAATGCTAGAAATATAATTGGCTTCCTTTAATCTGTCGAGGATAGCGAGGACCTGTGGCAAGGGATAAGCGTCTTTGACGGTGCACATATTTACCGCTCGTAAGTCTACACAAAAACGGTATTTTCCTGATGGTTTCTTTACCAAAACCACTGGAGAACTCCAGGGACTTACAGATGGCTCAATGACTCGAGCTTCAAGCATTTTGTCTATTTCTTCGTTTATGATTTTCTGCATTGCTGGGTTCTTAGGACCATATCGATGTTTTATGGGCTGAGCCCCAGGTTTTAATTGTAGCACATGTTCTACAAGGTGAGTTGGGCCCGTAATTCTTTCGAATTTTGGTAATTCTTGAGCGAGAAACTCATTGATTTCCTGTTTGTCTCTATCTGATAATGGTTTTATTGCTGAGAGGTGTTTTTCTCTTTCTCCTCTTTGGTTTACGGGTTCGTCTGATCCCCAGCTCACTTCGTTTTTGAGGATATCTATTTTTAATCCCCAATTCCTCATGGCCTCTAATCCAATAACTAACTCGGACGTGAGACCTGGTAACACATATACTTCTAGAGGGAATTTATGCCCATTTATTTTACAGTCTATACGTAAAAAAAGTCCCCGCGGGCTCAACACGCCGAACTGGAAACTGGAACACGCGGAACGATTGAATCTGGAGGGCCGAACCTTCAGCGCGCGTACTGTACCTTATGCACTTACGTAAAGTGTTCAACGCGCAACGGTGATATGAAATGGCTTGATATTTCTTGACATTTATTAACATTCTATTATTGTAAAGCACCGTTAATTTAAAGTATGAAGACCATTTCTAAGTAAAAGACAGTCTGCTTCATTTGCAATGAGTGTTAATAGATGAACATCATCCAAAACATGAGGCAGATATTGTTAATATTCAGAGGAAGGTCTTTTATGAACACTGACAAGGCGAGGGCTTGGAAGAGGGCCGGAAAGAGGGAAAAACTCAGAAGTTAATAGGTTAGCAAAATTAACTGCAAGCCTTCTATGGCAAAGGTGACTTGACAACCAACGAATGGAAATATTGTCAAATCCGAGAGCATAATCCTTAGGTCAACGGTATCGAAAGTTTTGAAAAAGTCTAAGTGCTGTGTTGGCAGCAAAAGCCCTTTGCGCCTGAGTCTGATGCAGCATTAAGCTTGATAAAGTTAACCGTCGGCGTGAGAAGCCGAGTTGGAGAGTATAAGTTAATTGAACAATTTTGTGCCCTATTTGATCAAGAAATATATATTAAAGAAAACTTTGGATTATCTCAATAATAATGTTCTTAACCTCATTTATTTAAGAGTAGATTTCAGCTAATGTAATATCTCTGATAGCCACAAGTACTCCACTCTAACTATAATTATTAAGACTACCAATTGAGAATATATTACATGTACACAATGAGAGATCTCTGGGTACACCGTAGCATCATTGACATCAAGTTTCTGCATCTTGGCGAATTTCAGCAGAAAGTGTCCACAGCTGTTTACTATCATTTCAGATAGGATTATGTTTTGCATCATTATATATCCGAATTATAAATTATTCTAGAAAATCTTCTTATTTTGCTCTTCGTAAAAACTTTCTCTAACCAATGAATATTTGTAACCATAGAACTGGTATGTAATCTAGGTGAGTTAATGGCACTTTGAATACGTCACGTCAGGTTAGCTTTGCTAAGGTGCTATACTCGAACACGAGAGTTAGCCTTGGAGTAGCGCTTGTGATTCTTGTAAATAATATCTGGGGTATTTGCGGTTAGATGCTACGAGAGTCACTGGCCTTTTGGTAAAACCGGTGGAAGGGATTAACTTAGATTTTCGGTGGTTGACTTAGATGGAAGTTAAGGGAAACGTTTGTTATTAGACGGACGAAATTATTAGCGTACCGAATTGTGACCATAACAGCTTTTAAGAGTTAAAACTTTTCCAGTTCTAGTGTTTTATATACGATATTGAGCCGAAGTGGTAAAGCCGTTCCCTAGATTAGCGATTCATTTGTATATAGTATATATTATAAGTAATTTAAGTTTTATATTAAAATGTGTACGTTTAAACATTTTTTTGTGTTATAGCCACAAATTTAAAAGAACATTCCTTGTAAAAGAGAACTGTTAAATTAAGATCCAATAGAGATCAATAACAGAAAACTTGTTTGATTGTCGAATCTGATTTACTGTTACGACTTTGTCTATTTTAAAACTGCCAGTTTACTTGAAATATGTGTACTATCGTAACATTGTGGTGATTTCTTGCACTTTATTTGCTTTTTAATCGATAGCTATAGTTAGTTGTAGCCATAAATAGGTTTCGAAAGGCAATATCGAATGCTAGGATTTTAATCATACCAATCGGTCTGTAATTTAATTTAGATGGCTGAAATACTCGTTAGATTTACACACTTCTTCAAAGTGATCATGGCTTTTAACGGAATTAAACACGATAATACGACTTAATGCCGCATATCCACGAAAACAAGCTCTGAAAAATGTAAGTTTAGTTTGAAAGTTAGTAAAATGTTATTATTTTATGTAGTTTATAAAAGATTGGTGGAATTATTTTAATTATATTTTGTACATAAAATAGCTATGGTGGGAACCTTTACCAACATGACTACGTTATGTGTGAAAAACTCGGTGCTCTCACCGTGCTTTTAAATCATGTTTGAAAAATCGTAGTGCACTTAATTTTACAATTAAAGTTTCATTAATAGTTTAAAGTTTACGTATGGGTGAATTCAAATAAAAGTACAGCATCTCTGCAGTGTATGTGCATTACTGGAAGTTTCTGTTCAACAACTGTTGAAGCGATGTATGTAACTTTGGCTTTCCATGGAGAGGCCAAATTGTTAATATGTATTACATTTATATAATATGAATTGGAAAGTATAAGGTATGGGGTACAGGTGTCATGCATAAAATAAACGTGCACCTCGTTTAACTACCGTTACATTGGAGTAAGAAAGACTGCCGTTGTTTACACAGCAGAAAATGCATATTATTAATTAATTTACAAGAAAGCGCTCGGTTAACCAGTCCAGTGTTTATTAAGTCAAGAAGTTCTTAAACAGTAAATTTTGAAGAAGAAAATACTATCAAGTCCCGCAATAGAACTTTATAGACGAGTATTGAGCGATACTTTCCATCACGATGCAAATCCAAACAAATCTTTTAAAAGATTATCTTAAATTTTACATCCTAGTAACAGTTCTTTGTAAGGAAACTTAACACTAATTTATACTTACTTTTAGGCTAATATAAGCTTTTTGGATATAGCCATGTAAAGAAAGAATGGAAACACACTGATATGATTTATATTTTTAATACATGGAAATATATGTTTATTTACGGAAAGTAGTATTTAGGACAGAGAAGATCAGCTGAATGAGCTACGAACGAAAGATGACTTTTGCACACTCTACTGAGGAATGAAAAAATATCAAATACCGATAAACTTACAACTCAGTTATAGCTCTGTCTGGCACATAAGATTCTCATTTCCCTTACTGTCCCCAGATATCTTTAGGGAAATTTGTATATACTTGTATATTTACGGAAAGTAGTATTTAGGACAGGGAAGATCAGCTGAATGAGCTACGAACGAAAGATGACTTTTGCACACTCTACTGAGGAATGAAAAAATATCAAATACCGATAAACTTACAACTCAGTTATAGCTCTGTCTGGCACATAAGATTCTCATTTCCCTTACTGTCCCTGATATCTTTAGGGAAATTTGTATATACTTGTATATTTACGGAAAGTAGTATTTAGGACAGAGAAGATCAGCTGAATGAGCTACGAACGAAAGATGACTTTTGCACACTCTACTGAGGAATGAAAAAATATCAAATACCGATAAACTTACAACTCAGTTATAGCTCTGTCTGGCACATAAGATTCTCATTTCCCTTACTGTCCCCAGATATCTTTAGGGAAATTTGTATATACTTGTATATTTACGGAAAGTAGTATTTAGGACAGGGAAGATCAGCTGAATGAGCTACGAACGAAAGATGACTTTTGCACACTCTACTGAGGAATGAAAAAATATCAAATACCGATAAACTTACAACTCAGTTATAGCTCTGTCTGGCACATAAGATTCTCATTTCCCTTACTGTCCCCAGATATCTTTAGGGAAATTTGTATATACTTGTATATTTACGGAAAGTAGTATTTAGGACAGAGAAGATCAGCTGAATGAGCTACGAACGAAAGATGACTTTTGCACACTCTACTGAGGAATGAAAAAATATCAAATACCGATAAACTTACAACTCAGTTATAGCTCTGTCTGGCACATAAGATTCTCATTTCCCTTACTGTCCCCAGATATCTTTAGGGAAATTTGTATATACTTGTATATTTACGGAAAGTAGTATTTAGGACAGAGAAGATCAGCTGAATGAGCTACGAACGAAAGATGACTTTTGCACACTCTACTGAGGAATGAAAAAATATCAAATACCGATAAACTTACAACTCAGTTATAGCTCTGTCTGGCACATAAGATTCTCATTTCCCTTACTGTCCCCAGATATCTTTAGGGAAATTTTTATATACTTGTATATATGACGCACACGTACGCATCAGGGAGCGCTTATTAGAGCATGGGAAAGAAATAATAATGCCTTTAACGTCAAGCGCCTTCCCGTTTACACACTGCTTTACAAAAGTACTTCAATTATTAACAGTAAAATTATAACACGAATGTTATAAAAACTGCGTTTTATTATATGTGATGAATAATGTAAATATCTTAATTTAGAAACATTTCATATTACAATTATACATAATTGAAAAAGATACATTAATTATATTTGTAAAATAATGACAAACAATAGCAAAAAAATACAAGTTAATTTAATGCTTACAGTAACAATTTTAAAGCTAGTGCACGTTAATTGTGTTACGCTATATGAGAGAACGTTTGTACAAAGTGGTCCAAAGTATTTGAAGGCTCTCTTGTAAAGTTCGAGACTAACCATAAGAAAGTGAAAGTTGTTGCTCTGACGTGTAAAACACTCCTGATCCTCATCCCAGAACACAGTTCGTTCATAGAGGTATTAGTACTTGGATTCTTTGTCTAAGTCTTGTGAATAATGGATCATGTTAGTGCTCTACACATAGCATCCACCAGTGAAACCTTAGCCCTTTCACGATAAGCTGATGCTTAGTCCTCTTTTTGTAAATTATAAACAAAACGCATAGGTGCATTATATATACATTTTGAAAAACACAACAACAAAATAGTAACACAATATTATATTACACCAGTTGCAGCTTAGATGCCTTAGACAACAAGGCTTTGTATTGATAAAATCCTTTCAACCTACTTTGAGGACACTGAGAAGCATGACTTACATGATCTAAGTAAATGCCAGATTGATGTCTAGCAATGCTCCAAGCGTCTTCAGAGTGCCATATTACAGTCGCTCACCTCCGAGCATTACTTTCATTTGACATTCCCTAAAAATAACATTTCGGTAGAGTTTTCCGATATTAAGAGATTTATTATTTGGTTTATGGTCTCTAAAGTTTGCTAAGGTGACAGTGACTTTGGGTAGTTTATTGTCGTCCTGGACCTTGTTTGAAAATTTTAGTAATGGCTTAAGACTCGAAGCATATAAATTTGTCATTTTTAGCTGACATATCAATATAGAGAGAGCGAAAAAGAGACTTTTATACCTTATATGAGAAGTCAAACACAAGTGCACATCTTATTTCTATTACGGTACGAAACAGTTACAAGTTTAAATTTACCTTAAGCTACCACAAAACTACGTTTATTGTAAAATGTAAATTAATTCTCTAATAAAAATAATAATTTTTGAATTTTAATTGATAAACAACAGATAATCAACAACAACAACATAATAACAGATAATCAACAGATAACAGGTAACAACTGGTAATCAATCAGATAAGCACTCCTGTAGCAAATTCTTCAGAATTACGATTGAAGGTAAGAATCACTTCAGAATAATACACGTGTTGACAATATGGAAACTCGCTTTCACTAACCATGTATCACTTTGTGCAGTAATCGTATAGAGCAAGTTCTGAGAAGTAACTTCAAGCATAAGTAATATGCACAAAGATAACATTTGGACAAAACTATAGCCAGCGTACGACTACCAGACAGACCCACTTTAATAGCATGTCCAGTGCATTAGGCTTGTGTGGAGGAGAAAGGTAACCTTCTGGCAATGACAGTCCTTTGTGCTTCCGGCTTCCAGTTTTGGTCTGTCAGCTACTTTGATTCGTTAAGTAAGTATAATTTGATTCTCTTGAAAGTAATGATATATATTTTCATTATCACAATGCCAAAAAAGATTCAAATATACATTTATAACTGCTAATATTTGTAGTAAACCGATACAGTAGAAAATCGAAGGACGCTATAAAACGTAATGGACTGAGATATTTTTATACAAACTGTTCAGTAAAACTGCTCCAATAATAATGTTCTACCCATAAAAATGAACAAAGAATTTCATATGAGAGTATGCCCAAAACCTGTAGTTTCCCGTCTATCTGGCTGTACGTGATTTTGTATAAAAAAAATTAAATTTTAAGACAATTAAATATATAATAAGATTATTATATATAATTATATGTTACGACAACATTGTGAAAATTGAGATTCGTATTAAACTTTGGTAGAAATTTTTTGAAATAAAGTATTCCCAAATTCTTTTACACGTTTCTAAATGGTGGATGTTTAAATGATTCCAAACAAAATAACTGAAAACAAACCCATTTTACCAAAAATATTGGAAAATAATATTTTTGAGATTTTAGTAAATGTCAACAGTTTTTTTATTTTATTAAAACACTGGGATCAGCTGTTTTTCGGATGAAAAACAACTGATTTCGATTATAATCAAAATCGTGTTTCACACCCTTACACAATAATTATTATCAAGTGTATTTTTCAAGATCGCTGTTTTTTGAACAGCTGCATTACACAATATCAAGTGTATTCTTCAAGATTGCTGTACTCTGAATAGCTGATTTCAATGAAGTCAATGAGTTAAATAATGTGAACAGCTGTTTTATTTAAGCTACTAAAAGTTAAAAAAAGCTACTGAACACTCTGTGTAGCTCAAACACATAGACTGCCCGATAGGCTGATCTTTGACCTCTTGACCGCAATGTCAATATATATATTTCTTGGACTAGGACAAACGAATGTACGTTAAGTGTCTCTAGGGTCTTTCAACCAGAAGTTATAGTCAGTACAGACAGGAGGTTACTCGGGTAGAAGGAAAGACATCAAGACGACTTTTAATTTAGGCTATGCCTAGTAATTAATAGTTCCTAATAGATGGATGGAGTTTTCCGTGTTTAACTCTATATCAATATGATGAATCTAAATAAATTACTTATTTTATAAATATTTTAAACTCTGATTATACTTAACATGAATAATGATACATATTTAGGAGAACATCATTGGCTTGTTTACATTGTTATTTACGCGTTTACTCATACAAATTCAGAACACAATCATATATCAATCAAACCAATTCTTTTCATACTATTTACTATAGTAAATTTTTTATACTATGTACTATTATGTACTAGAGAGTTATGAAAAGATTTACTTCTCGGTTAAAAGTCAATGTGATGAAATATAAAAAACTTACCTTCTTGTACTTGGTATGGCTATTTACTTATGTACATATTTTCGTATACATTTAGATAAATAGTGTAGTGAATATTTAATTTATACAGTATAATTAATTTTAGAGGAAGGTATAGCATATTATAATAGGAGACTTATATTAAAAGATTATATAACCTAAGCTTCTTAATAGCGTGATAAACTTTGTGGTAATAGTTTACTGAATGGAAACTGAAAGTGAATATTACTGAACCTACATGGGGTAACTGGTTGAAGCCCATCATTAGATCAACGTTCGTCAACTTCTAACTTTGCACTCTCCAACCGTTGGGGAACTGTTTTCATTGCACCTGCCACAATTATAATTTGCAAGCGAGGAAACACCAAAGTAATATTTCCATCTTCATTCTTTCAACATTTCTCCTATATTTCATACTATAACAAATTGAGATACATTTTGTATTCAGTCTATATAGTAATATTTATATTCGTATTCGCCAATGGCGCAGTGTAGCGGGTACAGCGGTTATCGCGAGATAACCGAATCAAGCAACGTCGAGTGTGGCTGATGCTTGGATGGGTGACCGCTGAGTGATCCTGTCCTTGCAAGCAGCTCGCCTCCCCGGCCATTGGTGGTGGTTCGAAGTCACCTTTAAGCCGTTGTTCCCCAGCTGAAGTGTTAGGGAGGGCTTCTTATCCCTAACTTCGCCTGGTAAAATAAGACATTACTTTACTTTACTTCACTTTACTTTACTTTAATATTTAACTAATATACTTCATCTTGGTATTACAAGGTAAGAGTACCAAATGTTGCGTAATAGGCTTCGCTAAGATTACATGAAAAACTGCGCTCAGTTGCAAAACATCTTCTATACAGTTTGATTTTTTTCAAACATGAAGACAAAGTTAGATGTTTGATTAGCCTACTATAAGGGAAATTGTCATAACTTTTATTATTAACCTCTTAAGAAAAACCCTAATTAGTCTCCAAAATCCCATAGCAGTTATAAATGAATGCGCTCTCTTTCACTCAGCTCCATTTTTTCAATAACCAATGGAAAGAATCTTTACGAAAAACGATCTTACAGTACGTACTCATAAGGACAGCCAGTTATCTAAACAACTCATAATCTTCAGAAAGTGACTGAGATACAAGCTTTTACTTTTCTCAACACAATTATTTTAATACTCACTATTTTTTATACTGGAAGTGTTGTGTTATCCAGTGAATTAAAATAAGGGTTTATAATAAAGAATAAAAAATATTTGACAAGAGTAATAAATCTTTGTACACCTCTCACAATTTGAACGCATTAGATCAATATTTCCCTACAACCAATCAAGTAATGAGTTTGAGTTGTCAGGCGAACACAGGTGGGTTTTGAAGTGATCCGTGTTTGGAAAGTATGAAAGTAATGAACTAATAATATAACCTGACACTTGGTAATAGCTTGAGACAAATTAAGGAGAGAAAACAAATAAAGAAACTGTTTCATGTCTTTTTGTTTGGCTTTAATATAAATAAATGTATTTTTTTAATTACTTATGTTTGGATGAGTTTATTCAAATCGAATGTTGAATTTAGCTCCATTTCATCTTCCGCTTTGTGAACAGTCTGCAACCTAACACTGTCATAGATTTGGTTCCTGTAATTTGGAGTCCACTTCAGTTTGAAGAAATTTATTTTACATCGTAGCCGAAGTCGTTCAAAACGAACTTTTGACTCATTCTAGTTTACTCAGCACCTATCAAGCGTAATCGAAACTAACAGGTCTTCTAATTATGTCACCGTCTGCGCACCTGAACGTCTTCATTGCCTAAAGTTTTTGAGATATTACAATATACAGGGTGATTCAAAACTAAACGGCAATCTCTCGAGAGCTTATTCTATAACTAAAAACAAGTAAAAAAGTTCATATAACCATATGCCCGGAAACGCTTCGTTAGCGAGTTACGCCTAGCGAAAGATTTCGCCCGGATTTCAAAACCCTTGGTGAAGTCAGGCCGTATAAAAATGGTAAAGGTAGTTACAAAGATACAAATACGATTGTTTTTTTATGTTTTTATATCTGAAAAATTTATTAAAATTCGTCCCAGAGCTGTAAATGCAATACTTTCTGAGATATCTTACGTAAAACACAAGAATTGGTGCAAAGAAATAACACATTTTTGTGTTTAACGTAAGATTACTTCCATAAATGTTAAATAAAGGTCAGTTTTTTCTTAAACAGATTTGTAGAACATTTAATTCTGAAAAGATTCATGTGAATTACTTAGGAAAAAAATTAATAATAGGTATTGAAATTTCGCTTTATTTAAAAATAAAACAGACGCACAAAAATGCATATTCTTATCTGCATAAAATATTAACTAATGTTTAGGTTGTGAGTAACAGCTGATCATTTATTCAACACTTTTTATCGTCATATTTTCTTTGCAAAGGTTGGCAATATCAGCTGATCAACAATTAAGTTCATGAAGTAATATTTGAATAACCTTTATGGAGGTTTTTGTATTGTGGCGTGTGAAGATTGTATTTTGTGAGATCCTGTGATTATTTGGAAATATTTTATTCAAGTGTATAAAATATTTTATTAAATATTTATTTTTAAAATATTTTATTAAATATTTTTATAAAAGTGTATGTAATTATCTTAGTAAATAATGACAGATAATGTAAATGGTATGTATTCGTTTGAAGAGTATACGGACATGATACTGATTTACGGCAAAGTTAACAAGAATGGTTTAGCTGCAGTTCAGGAATATCGTGATACTTTTCCACATCGAAGAACACCTGATCGCAAAACATTTGAAGCTGTGGAGAGACGACTTAGAGAAACTGGTAGCTTTAAACCGAAGCGAATAGATACTGGTCGTCAACGTAGCGCAAGGAACTATAATAATGAACAAGCAATAATAAATGCTGTAGAATTATCACCAACCACAAGCACCAGACGATTATCACGTCAGTTAAATATTTGCCAGTCAAGCGTATGGCGGACACTTCATGAAGCACAGTTGTACCCATTCCATATAACACGTGTTCAAGACTTATTACCGCAAGATCTTAATAAACGGAAGATGTTCTGCCGCTGGTTAAGAAGAAATTGTTTACGACATCAGTATTTTCTTCGGCGTATTCTCGTTACTGATGAATCCTGTTTTACTGGAATTGTAAATTTTCGTAATACCCATACTTGGGCGTACGACAACCCACATGAAACTGCGACGAGGCATTTTCAACATACATTTTCAGTCAATGTATGGCTTGGTGTTCTGGGTGATAATTTGATTGGTCCATTTTTCCTCCCTAATCGACTTAATGGAGTAGCGTACTTAAACTTTTTAAGAACAAACCTGCCTACCCTCTTGGAAGATATTCCTGTTCAAAACAGAATAAATGCATGGTTTATGCACGACGGAGCACCTCCACATTTTTCTAATGATGTGAAAAAACTATTTAAATGATACATACGGTAGACAATGGATTGGTCGAAATGGACAAGTAAAATGGCCACCACGTTCTCCGGACCTCACGCCAGCAGACTTTTTCTTATGGGGTTGGATGAAGTCAATTGTTTATTCAAAACGGATTAACACCATAGAGGAGTTACGTAATCGCATTACAAAGGCGGCAGAAACTATCAAGAATGCTCCAAACGTTATGAAACGCGCTAGAAAACAGTGGATTCGTCGTGCGAAAACGTGCATTGCTAACAACGGAGGACACTTTGAGCAACTATTATAGGTGATTATTACAGTTTTATAAAGGTAAATACATTTTATGTTAATGTTCAGTCTAGAATAAATGATCAGCTGTTACTCACAACCTAAACATTAGTTAATATTTTATGCAGATAAGAATATGCATTTTTGTGCGTCTGTTTTATTTTTAAATAAAGCGAAATTTCAATACCTATTATTAATTTTTTTCCTAAGTAATTCACATGAATCTTTTCAGAATTAAATGTTCTACAAATCTGTTTAAGAAAAAACTGACCTTTATTTAACATTTATGGAAGTAATCTTACGTTAAACACAAAAATGTGTTATTTCTTTGCACCAATTCTTGTGTTTTACGTAAGATATCTCAGAAAGTATTGCATTTACAGCTCTGGGACGAATTTTAATACATTTGTCAGATATAAAAACATAAAAAACAATCGTATTTGTATCTTTGTAACTACCTTTACCATTTTTATACGGCCTGACTTCACCAAGGGTTCTGAAATCCGGGCGAAATCTTTCGCTAGGCGTAACTCGCTAACGAAGCGTTTCCGGGCATATGGTTATATGAACTTTTTTACTTGTTTTTAGCTATAGAATAAGCTCTCGAGAGATTGCCGTTTAGTTTTGAATCACCCTGTATATATATATATATATATATATATATATATATATATATATGTTTATTGAAATAAATAAATAAATATATATAAATATATATATATATATATATATAAAGTAGGTAGTAAAGTGGGGTTTTTGGCGCACTTACGAGCCAACTGTAAATCAAGGGGAAAATACTGTTTAAAGGACAATAAACGAATCTGTAAATCAAACAGTAACTCATGAATGAAAAATTTACCGAATCCGGTCCAAAAGCGACCCAGAATCCCCTACTGACCAAAAATGAAAAATAACCGAATCTATAACTGTTTGCTTCTACTTTCTTAAGCTGTTTTTATGTAAAATCTCCTTAGAATCAATCTATTGGAAATGTTGTCAAATCTGCTACGAATAAACTATAAATTAAAACTTATAAACGGAAATGATGAAATTTGCTAACAATCACTCGAGAAGTCGGGGAGAATGTGAGTAAAACCACATTCTTTTCACGAGGTTCATTGTTTATCTTTTCCAGGTGTACTATAAAATCATCGAGGATTTCTGGCTTAAAACCAGATAATCCTGACAAATTCAACATCCAGATAATGAAAAAATACAGGTAATATCTTTTCATAATAAACGTGACAAACCTAATGTATTCTTTGAAGAGGAAAATATTTTTTTCAATGGTGCTAAGAGATAAGTAAAAATTTTTATTCTGTTTTCTAAATTCTGTAACAAATTGTGTTTGCTTCTTGTCTCCATATTGTAATTTTCTAAGCAGATTATTCAAATGTGTTAGTTTATTTCGAAATTTCTTAGGTTTAGGTTTTTCGTACAAAATTAAATTACAACCTCTACAAGCTAAATATCTTTTATCAATAATTTCTCCTCTATTACAACACTTGTAACAGTTGGCATTATACTCTTCCATTTAAACAGAAAGATTTTTTGTTATAAATGGAGATTATGGAACTAACTCTGCCGAGATATAAAATTTTCAACGCAAATGTTTATGTTTACATTTCAACTACTGAGATAAAAAGAAATTATTTTATTTTATTATTCAACTATTTAGGATATTTTGTTTATGATTACAAAGATTATTACGGAAGAAATCGAGATTTTTCATCAGCGAAAGAGTATATATTTGAAGTTTTAGAAGGAATGAAAGAGAACAATATGAACATCATTAACTACTGAATTTCTCTAATATCGTTCTTAATCACATCATAGGCTAAAAATTTCTCAGAAACCACAACCACATAACAAATCGCGTTTGTAACAGCATTTTGAAAATCCATATTGATAATTATATCGTTCTTTGAACCAGAAATATTTGTCAAACTCTTTGTTGTATCAATGACATAAATAGGTCTATTCGCTAAAAATTCTTTAGGATTGTAATACATTTCCTTATTATTACAGTAAACTTTCTTAAAATTTTGATACATCTGATACATGATTCTGAAAAGACCTCCTGAAATGTTTAAATTTTGTAATTCATCTGGATAATAAGAACCGTTCAATTTTACTCTGATATTTTTTACATTCAAACTATCAAACTTTCAAGGATTTTTTTCTGGATTATTCTGTCTATCTGTTTGAAAACCAATGATAACGAACTTGGGATTGAAAATATTTCTATAAATATTTGTAATATCGAACGAAAAAGTTGTTCCAGTAGTACCTTTTTGTTCAATACATTGCCAATCTAGAAAATTAAACATAATGTTTTGACTTTTTGTAATTTCATCAATCAACTGAATTTTACTCGTGGTTTTGTAATCAATCATCGGAACTCTAATAAAAAAATCTGTAATTGTTATTTTTCCATCAACAGGCATAACATTTCCAGTTGCAGTCTTCAGAATCACATCATCGTCTTCTGCTCTTATAAAACTTAGATAAAATCCTCCTTTACAGATCGGAATAGTAACATTAAAAAAAAAATCCTAATCCAAAATGAGATGAATTTCCAGTTGCTTCAAAAACACCAAATTTAAAATCTGATTCAAAGCCATTAGAAGTTTGAGAAATAACATCACTTTTTGAATACGAAATAGTTCCTTTAATTGTGCTTAAGTAGCCACAGTTTTCGACTTCTTCTATCAATTTATTGTGTTTTCTTACTTCAATCTTAGAAAATAAAAACGGTATAAAATTATCGATTAATCTAACATTATCAGTTCCAAGATATGCTTGACCATCTTGTTTTGTTAAAGTTCCAGAAATATAAAACTGGAAGTTATACGAGCAAAAATTATCTCCAAAATCAATATTAAACTCAGTTCTTTTATTCGGTTCATTCAAATGTTGTTTAATAATTGGATAGAAATTTTTAAACTCCGCCCTTTCAATATCACTAGCATACTATCTGTAGTCCACCATTTAATAAAAGACAATTTCAAGATTTTTTTACGAAATTTTAAACATCATGTAAAAGTCGATAGGAAAGACAATGTATTGGTCAGCAACAGTGAGAATACCTAGGGCCTTGAATAAAGGTTTGCAGTGATCGGTGTAACCACTGGATGTTAAAATTCTCACTGCAGCTTTCTGCAGAAGGAGCAAACGTTGACAACTCGAAGCATGGCCCCAGAGAAGAATTCCATATTTGATATGACTGTGGAACAGCCCGTAGTAGACGGAGAGAGGGTGTTCTGGCGGTAGTAGGCCTTTAAGCCTCAAGAGAAATAGGACTCTGGAGAGTTTCCTGCAGACAGCATCAATATGCGGCTCCCAGCTAAGTTTCTGATCCAGTAGGAAACCAAGCAACTTGACTGGTTCAGTATTTCAACTTTTATACCGGTATTAAGCTTTAGGAAAAATTTCAAATCTATTGATCAATTTGTTCTAGACATAGTGTTTGTGATACGGGGATACAGTAAGCCAGTAAGCCTCGAGCCAAAAATAATTGCCAAGCTCAACACGCTACAGTCAGGTACAAGGTAATTAGACAATGTGGACTGTCTAGCATACATTAAGTTACATGAAGATTCATTTACAAGAAGAAGTGATGTCCACAGCCACAATGTAAGGAGCAAGTCAGCTCTTGACATACCTCGCTGTAGACTGACCAAGACGAAGAGTTATTAAGAGGCTCTGCGACTGTTGCCCCTAGAAGTACGCAGTCTGGATAGGAACGGTTTTGGACGTCGAGTGGTGGGCTGGGTCAGGTCAAAAAGTTTTTATAAAATTGAAGAATATTTTGAGGTCAACATGACGGACATTTAGTTGAGGTCGCTAAGAGCCTCCATGTTCCATGTAAATAGTTTATTTTAACCTTTTGACAATGTTATTAGTGTTTTAATGTTTTATTTATTTTGACAAGAACTATCCAGTCTTACTGGTCAACGTTTGATCCAGTGGTAATGGTATAGGCAACATCTGCTTTGATGATGGCGCGATTACTGGAGAGGATTTGGCTGAGTGTTAGCAAACATTTTTTTTCATGTGTTAAGATAAAGACGGTAACCGAATGAGACTTTATTTCAACAATGACAACTATGAGTTCAATAACGGTTTTTTAAAACCCGTTAAGGGTATATTAAAATGTTATTCTTACACTATTATCATGCATTTCAAATTCTAGAGTATCTGTTTCGAAACGTAATATTTATAACTTCAATAATATGGTTATACTATAAACTAATTTTAATGAACATATTTTTGGAAATTTTATGTCTTCTAGTAAGAATTAGACTTAGTGGCCGCACTAAGTTTTGGGAAGTATACATCATAAGAGTGAACTCGAAACTGTCGTAATTTTCAAGTTTCTCAAACTAGGCTTGGTGCAGAGATAGTACACAGTACGTTCACACAACTCAAGTCTTCTACCCGAAGTTTTGACAAGTTTAGTACCAGGTCTGAACTAACCAACGTATCTAGATGTCGGAATTTAGCAATAGTTTTAAGTAGAGAATTTTACAAATAAAAATAATATGTTTTTAATAACATTGAATAATGTGAAATTCGTTTTACCCTTTCACCTGAACTATTTAATATTAAGTGATCAATTGATAAATATTTCAAAGGAAAGGCCGAAAATAAATAATAAAATCTTATTTTTTGGACATTAAAGAGAATAACTTAAATAAAATTGCCACTAAAGTTATTTGAAAAAACTCTTACGTTAAAAAAACATCGCAAGGTCTAGAAAATTGCTTGTACAGTATTGCAATGTATAATGCTTGTATATTGTAATAGTACAAGCATTGGAAACTATATGAGCAGAATTATTGTTTTTCATTATTTCCATCATTATGGTACCAGCAAGACGAATGCGGTACCAAGGTCAAGAGTCATGGTACCAAAGTACACGGCAGATGTCTCAATAACTCTTAAAAGAACTGTTCTCGGGACATCTCATTTTACGGTTTGCAGATTCCGCATGGCCTTCCCGGTCTCTAGATCTCATTGCTAGCAAGTGTTGATTGTGGGGCCACCTTAAGAGTAAAGCTTTTGCTCTTACATTTAACCTTACATCATTGCAGATTAATTAACTGCATGCAAAATGAGGTTACTGCAATACCAATGTCCATGGTACGACGAGTAAATGACAAATCTTCAGTAAATATTACGGAGATGTGGATGTTGGTGAGGAACATTTACGTGATTCCACAAATGAAAATGGCATAACTATGTACATACTTTAATTTAATTTCGAAAACTCAGATATTTTTGACTACACAGTATTTATGTTATATATATATATTTTAGCAGACCCGACAGACGTTGTCCTGTACACACGTCTCAAATTTTAAACTTTGATTAATCTGTAACAATCTGGGCTTTTTGATAAAAATGTCTATTAAGAAGTTATTACAATATCTAACTTCAGAATATGTAACTTGTAAGGACCCGAACATATTATGCTTTATTTGTTTGTATAAAAATTTCAACCTATTGGTAAAATGTCTAAATGTGTAATTTAATTAAAGACATAATAATTATAAACTGTACAGCAGTATTGAAAGTAAGTGAGTAGGACAGCAATAAGATTGCTGACAACGCAGACTCAGCACCTGCGTGTGCTGGAACGCAGTCTAGATCAGGCCTCAGACTCGTTAACACATTCTCTGTAGCTCTGTTATAAAATTTTATAAGTTCTTTCAATAATATAATTCAATATCTTATTTCACCCAGAAGTGCTCTCCCCTTTTAAACCATTCGAAATTGAATCAATAATAAACAGTGTTTTTAAAATTCAAACGTTCTTGCACAAAATTCATCTCTTTTTTCCGGAATCATCCGGTGGTGGCAGCGGATATCATAAAGATCCCCAAATCGGTCGCGTTACATAACGTCTATCTAAACTACCGAATTACATTATAGTTATTTAAAATTACAGTAGCCTGTAGTATCGGTATAAGTACTTATGTGATCAATTTTGACTGCAAATTAAAAATGTAAATTACAAAAAAATATTTTAAATCCAATTAGTTTAAAACTTGATTATCTAAACAGTTAGCAATAGTTATTCACACATAGAAACACAACCTTTTGATTTGTATGCTACTTAGGTTATTTGAGGTTATGCGACCAATATACTCACTTCAATAAATTTGCAAAATGAGTTCAATAAATTCAATAAATAAGTATTGTTTTTATGCACTTTCAAACATCTTCAATCTCTATTAATGTATTATTACAATATGCACTCACACAATAGTTACACGATGTTACAAAACAACACACAAATTTGATAGCAGAACAAACAATATTGTAATTTTTACATAGAATAATAATTGGTGAAACTTCATCTTTGCAATCTGCATTACACTACTGATCAAGCACTTTACAATAACAATTTTCTAAATTGTAAATGTAAACAAATGTTTCTGCCTCTTTGATGAACTTCAGCTGAAAGTATTAACAGCTGTTAGGTAACAGTTCACGTTGTATTACGTGTTGTAGCGCAGTCTGGCGGATCCAATGTAAAACACTCCAACATCAACAACAATTTATAATTAAAGAATTAATTAAATAAACTATTTGAATTGGACCGAATTGTGAATCTAAACCATTCCCGGATCCACCTGAAGACACACAAAAAGTTTCATTAAAATCTGTCCACCCGTTTAGGAGGAGTTCAGCCCCATACACACGCACACAAGAAAATATATATATATATATATATATATATATATATATAAGTAGATAGTAATATGGGGTTCCTGGCGCACTTTCGGAGCCAACCGAAAAGCAATGTAAAATACTGTTCAATGTACCATAAAGGAAGCTGAGAAATAACACAGCAAATCTCAATGAAAAATTAACCGAATCTACAGTCGTTCGTCTCCAAAAGCGATCGGTACATTACTATCTACTCTGTGGAATGAAAAATTAACCGAATCTGAGCTTCTACTTTCTTAAGCTGTGCTTTGTAAAATGTTGTCAAATCTGCTACGAATAAAGGATTTATCTTAATAAAATTTAATCAATTTAAAACATTTTTACTAAAAACATACTTTAATAAAAAACTTTTCTACTAAATAAACAACATGAACTCACCAAGCTCTCTTCAGTTTCTAGCATTTCAAAAACTTACAAAGAAAGACAATTTTAACGAGTTCAACGAATTACCAAAACATTTTAAAGAACAGTTGATACTTTCCTTAAATGATACAGAATTCAAAGAACTTGTAAAGTCTTTTGCAGAAAAAAACGTCTAATGGAGTGTTTTACTATCGGCAAAAAACTAAAAAAGTAAGGGATTACATATTTAATATAATTACGAAAGATATTGAAAAGAAAGTAAAAAATAAACAAACAGAGAGTTTTCATCGTTTTTTATGACATTTTTCCCATATTATACGTTCTTTCAAGATAATCAAGACTTAATTGATGAATTTCTTAGGAATTTTTGTGAGTATCAAGATTTATCAACACAATTCATTAAAGAGCATTATAGAATTTTTCTTATAGAATATAGCCACATTTTGTGTGAAACAAAAGGTATTACTGTAGATAATATTCCATGTGATTCCTATGAAGAAAGACACCAACTATGGTTATCAAAACAGTACTATGACGTGGGGAGGGACTGCAAGTTTTAGAGCAAGAACTCCATTTAAATAGAAAAAATTTAAAGACGGAAAAAATGAAATTTGCTAACAATCACTCGAGAAGTCGGGGAGAATGTGAGTAAAACCGCATTCTTTTCACGAGGTTCTTCGTTTAATTTCTCCAAATGTACTATAAAATCATCGAGGATTTCTAGCTTAAAATCGTAGACAAATTCAACATCCAAATAGTGAAAGATTATAGGTAAAATCTTTTCATAATAAACGTGTGTATCGATACCTACAAACCTAATGTATTCTTTGAAAAGGAAAATAATTTTGTCAATGGTTCCAAGAGATAAGTAAAAATTTTTATTCTGTTTTCTAAATTCTGTAACAAATTTTGTTTGCTTCTTGTCTCCGTATTGTAATTTCATAAGCAGATTATTCAAATGTGTTAGTTTTATTTCGAAATTTCTTAGGTTTAGGTCTTTCGTACAAAATTAAATTACAACCTCTACAAACTAAATATCTTTTATCGATAATTTCTCCTCTATTAGAACACTTGTAACAGTTGGCATTATACTCTTCCATTTAAACAGAAAGATTTTTTGTTTAAATGGAGATTATGGAACTAAGTCTGCCGAGATATAAATTTTTCAACGCAAATGTTTGTGTTTACATTTCTACAACAGAGATAAATAGAAATAATTTCATTCTATTGTACAACTATTTAGGATATTATGTGTACGATTACAAAGATTATTACGGAAGAAATCGAGATTTTTCAGTGGCGAAAGAGTATATTTTTGAAATATTAGAAGGAATGAAAGAGAATAATATGAACATCATTAACTACTGAATTTCTCTAATATCGTTCTTAATCACATCATAGGCTAAAAATTTCTCAGAGACAACAACAACATAACAAATCGCGTTTGTAACAGCTTTTTGAAAATCCATATTGATAATTATATCGTTCTTTGAACCAGAAATATTTGTCAAACTCTTTGTTGTATCAATGACATAAATAGGTCTATTCGCTAAAAATTCTTTAGGATTGTAATACATTTCCTTATTATTACAGTAAACTTTCTTAAAATCTTGATACATCTGATACATGATTCTGAAAAGACCTCCGGAAATGTTTAAATTTTGTAATTCATCTGGATAATAAGAAACCGTTCAATTTTACTCTGATATTTTTTACATCCAAACTATCAAAACTTTGAAGGATTTTTTTCTTGATTATTCTGTCTATCTGTTTGAAAACCGATGATAACGAACTTGGGATTGAAGATATTTCTATAAATATTTGTGATATCGAACGAATAAGTTGTTCCGGAAATACCTTTTTGTTCAATACATTGCCAATCTAGAAAATTAAACATAATGTTTTGACTTTTTGTAATTTCATCAATCAACCTAATTTTACTCGTGGTTTTATAATCAATCATTGGAACTCTAATAAAAAAATCTGTAATTGTTATTTTTCCATCAACAGGCATAACATTTCCAGTTGCAGTCTTCAGAATCACATCATCGTCTTCTGCTCTTATAAAACTTAGATAAAATCCTCCTTTATAGATCGGAATAGTAACATTTTCAAAAAATCCTAATCCAAAATGAGATAAATTTCCAGCTGCTTCAAAAACACCAAATTTAAAATCTGATTCAAAGCCATTAGAAGTTTGAGAAATAACATCACTTTTTGAATACGAAATAGTTCCTTTAATTGTGCTTAATTGGCCACAGTTTTCGACTTCTTCTATCAATTTATTGTGTTTTCTTACTTCAATCTTAGAAAATAAAAACGGTATAAAAATTATCGATTAATCTAACATTATCAGTTCCAAGATATGCTTGACCATCTTGTTTTGTTAAAGTTCCAGAAATATAAAACTGGAAGTTAGACGAGCAAAAGTTATCTCCAAAATCAATATTAAACTCAGTTCTTTTATTCGGTTCATTCAAATGTTGTTTACTAATTGGATAGAAATTTTTAAACTCCGCCCTTTCAATATCACTAGCATACTTTCTGTAGTCCGCCATTTAATAAGAGAAAATTTAGAAATTTTAAACATAATGTATAAGAAACATATCATTTTTTCATCGATCTAATGTACGTTTTTATAAGAAAAGATACAAATTTTAGTAAAATAATTATAAAGATTAGAGTCATTTTTAATGATCTACTTCGTCATATTCAGGATTCTCTTCCTTAAATTTTGCGATTTCGGCCACATATTTCAATAAAATCTGCACAGGATAGTAACCGCTATCTATAATATTATTCCAATCAACTGTATCTTTATTTTCATCCAAAAACTTTATACTCAAGTGTTGATAGAGACAAAGAACAGACATATGATCTTTTAATTGATAATGTATATTTTCTTGAATGAACTCTGATGATAAAGTTTGATATTTAGCAATGTTATACCAATTCAATTTGTTTACGTATAATCTCATCATATCTTCGGATAATTCATATTTTTGAGAAATATCATCCCAATGTTCTTTTTTCAAATCTCTTTCGTGTTGCATTATAAAAAGATCGAAAGCACTGTAATGTCCCGCCATCTCTATTTATTAGGAAAAAAATTTCAAAATCAAGTTTTTATAAATTGGCTCTTTTTAGCGTTACATTCAGCACATTTTCCAGAAATTCTCTTAACTCCATTGATGTTTGCATAGTATTTTATATCATTTGTTGCAGTTTTTTCTTTACATCTCACACAATATATGAGCGCCATTTATATAAGGAAAATTAGTCATCATAGCCGCCTACTCCATTAAATCTGTTATCAATATTTTCAAAAGTTTTATTAACATCTTCTTTAAATTTATTAAAGTTTTCTTCTAGTTTATTTACTTTATCGAGATATAAAGAGTATCGATCATCTATTCTTTTAAGTAATTCATTATTATGTGTTACTTTCTCATTGAAACGTGTACTAAAATCTTCAAAAAAGTTTATTTTCTCATTAAAAACTTGTATCAAAATTTTTCAGAATTTTTGTAACTGCTACACTAATTATTTCATTAACAGTATTTTTATATATATCAAAGTTTTCTTCTAGTTTATTTACTTTATCAAGTAATTCACCAACATCGTCTACTGATCTTCTATTTCTGGCTTCTAACTTGTCATAGACTTCTGTTGTAAAATCTTTAACATGCTGTTTATGATTCTCGTAATTTTTGTTTAGTTCATTAAACATTTTAATATGATCTTCTAATTGAATCATTACAACAACATCAAATGGATTAATTCCTTTACTAACACTGCTAATTCTTTTTCCTTTAAAATCTAAGGCATTTTTAACATTCGGATCATGTAAATCAACAATATCGATGTTTTCTGATAATTTTAGAGGTTTTAAAATTTGTTCTTTAACAACAACATCATGTTTGTCAATACCAGGTCGAACACCGACAATTCTTTTCTTATTAGCCAAACTAACATAATTCTTTTCAACTTTGATCGCTTCAGTAATTTCATCAGCTTTTTCGATATGAGACATTAAATTGGTAAATAATTTTTTTACACCATCATCAACTTCTTTTTCCAATGTTTTTATTTTATCAGCAACTTCATTTGAACTCATGAAATTTGCAAGTTTGTTATCATATTCTGCTTTAAAATCTTCAATCTCGACAGCAAACATATCTGAATCTGGAAGGTTTTGTAATACATTTTCTAACTTGTTATCAAACTCATTTCTCAAACTATCAAAATTCAAACTATTATCTACATTTTGAATAATTTGTGTTCCAAATACGTCAAAAATATTTTGTGAATCCATATTTATTAAGCAATAATTTGTTAACAACTTCTTTAAAATCTTTACCATTACTCAGTTCATTCAACACAAAAACACATAAATGACCACAAATTGGGGGATCTTTGTAGTCTTGAATTTGAGAATCGTTATAATAAACGTTTGATTTTTTTAAATATTGGATCAATTCTCTCGGTGGTTTGTCCTCAATTCTTCCATACGAATCAAAATAACATGCATTCTTATCATTTTTATAATAACAAATCCAATGCGTTCCACTTCCCATAATCGAGTCTAAATTCACAATTCCACATTCGAATTTCTTAACTTTTTCAGGTAATGTATTCGCGCATAAAAATTCCTCTAAAATGTTTAATGTTTTTGCAGATTTCTTCCAATTCTCCGAATGTTAAGGGTTCAAATTTTTTTTCCGATGTTTGATTTCACGTAATTCAAAGTTTTTTCATCTAATCCAGATCCTGTAACATCTTCCAACTCTTTATCTAACCAATTTAAAATGTTTCGAACAATAGGAATCACATCCTTTTTAACGATTGGAGCAGCTTTACGAACATAAGGAACAACATTTTTAACAACTGGAATATTTTCTCCAAAATCTAATAAATCTTTCAAAAGTCCACCATTTTTAAGTTCTTTCAACTGATTATAAGAAAATTCTATTCTGGTTCCTTTATTGTTTTTCTTATGTTTTTCGAGTTTATTGTATTGTCTATTTGTTAAAAATATCTTATCTTCGCCATTGTTTAGTTGATCTATTTTAAATTGAATACTAACGGGTATTTTTTTCTTAAAGGCGGATTTTATTTTTTCTTTCTGATTTTTGCTGAAATTTACATTCACCTCCATTTATATAGTTAAAATTTCAAGTTCTCTTCGATTCCCATTCCTAGTTTTCTCTTCAAAAACATTGCTCCAGCTGTTGGAAGCGCAACAAATCTTTCACCTAAACTAGCATCTTTTGATAAAAATCTATCCATTGCCTTATCTTGCAAAACTTTATCTGCGATATGTCTGGAATTTGTGTCTCTATGTTTTGCATAAAAAATATCGTGTTCCATAGCAGCTTGATCTAATTTATTTATACCAGGATCTCCTCTTTTTAGTCTTTTTTCGAGTTTTGTGCCAGGCCCCAGATACTGATAAGTTGGTACGTGTAATTCAAAAGGTAAATTGTTGATAAAATCATTCAAAAGTCCACTACCCTCAATCATAGATGAACTTATTGCTGGCAAAACTCGTTTTAAATATTTAATTCCATCAGGTTTTTCAATCATTTCGTCAAGTTTGTTCGAAATAAAATCTTTAATCGCTTTCTTTTTGTTCAAAAAATTATTGTTTCCAGCCTTTTCTTGAGCATAAATATAATTAATAATTCCATCGAGTTTTGTCAAATCGTCGATATATCTGTATTCAATCTTATTATCACTGTATTTTCTCACACCTGATCCTTCGATTCTTTTTTCCCAAATTGGTTTAATCAAATTGAGATATTTTTTACCTTTACTTGACTTAGGCTTCTTAGTAGATGGATCATTATTTTTGTAAATTGAGTCAGATTCCCATAAAATTTCTGTATACTTTTTCAAATCTTCTTCAGAATATAAATTATCTTTTGGAGCGTTATGGTCTGTTAATAATCTCCATAAACCTTGAGTTCCTTCATATGTTTTTTCATTAATAATGATATCATTATGTTCAAAATTCACTGGCAAATTTCCAATCATAAAACTTTTCTTTTTTCTGTCCCAATACAAACCAAATTTATCATCCTTTGCTCTAGGAAGAAATTTTTTACCAATTTCACCAATTATTATATCCGTTGTTCCAGGACTTATTGGTTCAACTATGGTAGAGTCTTCAATGATTCGAGGTCTAAATGGTGTCGACGATGGTAATTTTGGCAATTCAAACTCAGATTCTGGTATCGAAATATCGGCAAACTGTCGTACAACTGGAACCAAATTTATTAAATTTTGATTATCGCTTAAAACATTTTCAATTTTGCCCTCAACATTTTTTATTGCAGAAGTTACAGGTTGATTAATTTTTTGAATAAATTCTTGTTCTTTTTCATCCATTCGAATCTGTTCTTTAAATTCTTTGATTAATTTCTTTTCTATTTGATCAAGTTTTTTTGCTTCTTCTGAAGTTACGTTCGCCATTTATTTAGGAAAATTTTGAAACGTGAACGTGAACGAGAACGAGAACGAGAACGTGAACGTGGAACGTAAACGTGAACACGAAGCGTGAAAACGTGAACGTGGAACGTAAAACGTGAACACGAAGCGTGAAAACGTGAACAGATTTACCGTTTTTCAGTTGTTTTCATAATGTAAATAAAAAGTAAAGATAATGTAAAAATAATTGTAACAAATATTTTATCGAGTAAATTTGTCAGACCACTAAGCAGCATTTATATCCGAAAATTTATTCAAATATTTACCATTTTTAGGCTTCAAAGTTAGATTAATTGTTAAAAATCCGTAGTCTTCCTTCCAAATTTTATCACACAACTCAATAAAGTGGTTAAAACTCATATCAGAACCAACATAATTGTTATAAATCTTTCTCGAATAGTGATCATCTTGCTTAAAAAACACACAACATATTCAAATTATTTCTAATAACTTGTTTATCAACCTTTGAAAAGCATTGGGAAAGATAGATACAAGATATGTTTTTGTGACGAGACATTACGAAATATTCCTTAATAACGTCCTGATTTTCCAAAAATACAATCATCAAAAACGATTAACGAATTGGGTTTACATTCGCTTAACGGAACTATGTCCTCAGAAGCATTATAAAAATGTGATATTTTTTTGTTTAAGTTTTTCTCAATATTTTCAAATCTTTCTTGTAATTTTTTGTATGCGTCTTGTTCTAAAGATTTACTAAAAACATACAAATTGGAATAAGGAATCAACCTATTGTAGATAAAATTCAATAATAAAGTTGTTTTTTCCACATCCACTTGAACCAACAATTAACAATCTGATTGGTTGATCTTTCTTATTTTCTTCAAACGTTTGAAGTTTTATCTGATCTTTTTGCTTTAAAAATTTCTCCATTTAAATAGAAGATTTTCATCTTGAAGCAACGCTTGCGAAAATGAAGCTGTTCAAGTTGACTTCAGAAAGCTCTAAATTAGTTTTAAACTTGGAACATCCTATACACTTAGAGGATGAATCAAATTATTTCATCGGTTTAAGCGGTTTTTATTCTGACAATTTTGTAATAAATATTAGTGAAAGTTCTCCTTATTGTATAGGATTTAGTGAGAAGAACGTAACAAAATATTATGGTTTAAACAAAGGATATTATACTTTCGATCAAATAAAAAATTCCCTTAAAAAATTATCTTAAAACATTCAAACAATCAGATAAATCTTTAAACTTTGACGAAAACAAGTTTGAAATGCAAAAAAATTATCTCTCTAATAAAATTCAAATAAAATCACCAGTAAGAATAATGTTTTCAGCAATTATTGTAGATTTGTTAGGGTTTGTTCAAGAAACTATTGAGCCAAATCAGGTATATTTAGGAAATAAAACGCCAAAATTTAGACCGTTCGATGTAATTGAAGTGCACTGCAATCTCGTTGAACCTAGTTTTGAAAATCATACCGAACATTTACACAAAGAATCGGAAATTTTGTACACTTTTTTCCCAAATGTTGCTTATGGATCAAAAATCAGTGAAAAACCGAATGAAATCGATTATATTCCAATTAGAAAAAATATTAAAAGAATTCAAAAAATCGTTCTGACTATTCAAGACTCTGAGGGAAATTTATTAAATAATGAGAGTAAAACAACAATATATTTAAGATTGAAAAAGGAATAAAAATGAGTTGATGATGATGACAAAATTCAATATTTTTACTTAAAAAACAAGGGGCTATTCGAATGGCCCCTTAACAATCTTCATCCTGACACTGTTTTTATCAATGAATCTGGCCTTCATTCTCAAAATAAAAAATTACTAGTTAAATTTCTTTTCTATCTAAATGGAGTCAGTTGTAGACCTACTCAATAATCAACTTAGATTTAAAAGCAAACATATCTTTACAATTGTTGACGAAAATAATGAATTTTGGTTTTAAGGCTAAAGATGTTGCAGAAATATTGGAATTTAAAAATACGAGACAAGCTATCATAGATCATGTTAAAGAAAAATACAAAAAAAGCTTTGAAAACATAGATTCTGACAAGGGTATCGAATCGCGACTCTTACAAAAATTACATCCAGACACTATTTTCATCAATGAACCAGGCATATATTCTTTAATACTGAAATCTAAAATGAAGATTGCAGAAACGTTTCAAAATTGGGTTTTAGAAGAAGTTTTACCGAGTATTAGAAAATATGGCGAGTACAAACTTGAAAACGAAAATAAGCAGTTAAAAGATGAAATAAAACAGTTACAAATTAAAGATGAAATGAAATCATTGAAAATAGAGAATCAAGAATTGCGAATGGAATTAATGAAGAGAGATATGGTATGTAAAGATTTTGATAAGAAAAAAACACCATTGTTTTGTGTTAATTAAGAAGAATCACATGTGGGAATGGCCTTATTACGTTATCAGAGCTCAGAAACGAGAAATACCAAACCGATTAAAACATCTAAAAATAAATTATCCTGAATTAGAGATTTTGTTCATTGATGACGAACCAAATTCTATCAATCTCTACAACCAAATGAAAGAATCTTTGAATATTTTATACAACGGAAATCATTTTACTACAAATATGACAGAATCTCGACTGATTTATAGAGTTTCTAAATTTTACTAAAAACTCTCGATTTATTATATTTTGTTTGTAAATGTTTAGCATAACTAGGTAACCATTGTAAAATCTTTTTTTCATATTCACAAGGCATTTCGTTTTTATAACTTTCGCTGAAAATTTTTTTAGCACAATCTTTGCAAAAAGCATCTTTTCTATCTTTACTATACTGCCAGTTATTAAATTCAGAAATATTTTTAATTTCTTTACAAAAGTAACAATTTTTTTTCTTCTAAAGTTAATTTGTCCATTTTAACGTATAATTCCTTACAATAACAGTCTTTTCTATTCTCTTCTTGACACTTTGTACATTTCTTTTGAGACTCCATTTATATAGAAAAAATTATTACACGATGAAAATGTTAAACTCTCGACTTATGATATTTGGTTTGTAAATGTTTTTGATAATTATTTAACCATTTTATAGTTCTTCCACATTCACATTGAGTATCTTCATAATATAATCTATGAAGATTCTTCTTTACACAATCTTTACAATATGAGTCTTTCTTATCTCTACTATAGTGATCACTATTAAACTCTGAAATTTTTTTAGTTTCTTTACATTTAAGACATTCTTTATCTTCCAAAGTTAATTTTTCTATTTTATCATATAATTCTTTATGATATTCCCTTTCACAATCTTTGCAATTATAATGCATTCCATCTTTCCTATTTTTATCTTTATAAAATTCATTTAAATCTTTAAATTCTTTGCACTTTGTACATTTCTTTTGAGCCTCCATTTATATACAAAAAATTATAGCTTTGACTTTCTCAATTCATATTCGTAAAAACTTCCACTTATTTCTTCATTATTTAAATCTTTTATACTATAAGTTACAGGATCTGTGTTATTAATTTGATAAATCACAAAGATTTCTCTTGACCAATTGTTCTTATATTTGTTCGAAAATGTTTGTTTTTTACTAACAATTCTTACATGATCATTGACTTTAAATTTAGTTTTCGTGTGAATTTCAGGTGGAACATACTTGAAAACGGTCTCTAATAACTCGTTTTCTGCATCCTTATCTACGTCTTTCGGTTTCATTTTGATTGTGCTGTGAACTGTATCGTTATAATTGTTTACGATTTTTTGAAGAATATCGATCCATTTAAAGTTTTTATTAATCTCAAAAATTACTTTCATTCTCTCATTTTGAGTTCTGTTATATCTCTCTACAATACTTGATTTCTCTTCGTTTTCAGTATGATAAATCTTGATGTCGTATTTTCTCAAAACATCATTAAATTCTTTATTTTTAAACTCTAAACCCTTATCTGTATGAAGTAGGTTTGGAGGTTTGTGATTGATCCTTATGGCATCTTTTACTATATCTTCGAAAGCTTTTGAAACATCCTTGCCGTTTTTTCTTTTGATAGCTCTTGACCAAGCATATTTTGAGAAAGTATCAATAACATTTAACATATACTTAAATCCATCATTTTGATCTGAATAATTAGACATTATAACTAAATCTGCTGCCCATAAATCGTCAATTCCTAAAGTTGTAATTTTTCTCTTTTTAAACTTTTTTCGTACTGGTGCATGAATTTCTCTAGCTTCAATCTCGATTTCTTCCTTATTCTTAGATTCTTTCTTTACTTGTTTTTTCATAAGGATTCTTTATAAATTTACTCTTATTTGTCTTACATTTTGAACATTTTGCTGCAATTCTATACAATCCGTTTTGAGTTTGAACAATCTTAGAATCTATATTTTTCGTTTTCTTTTTACACTTGTGACAGTGAATTAAATCATCTTCCATTTACATATCAAAGTTTCCAAGTTTATTTAATTCGTCTAATATATCAGATTTTGCTTCATTTTTATAGCCATACGGTACTGTATCGATCTTATTTTCTAGGACAATTCTCTTATCGTCTTTAGCGTTCAGTGCCAGCTTGTTTATGGTAACAGTGTACAACTCATGTTTATAACTTTTGATGACTGTCATCTCCCTAAATTCTTCTTTATCTTCGAACAAACATCTCTTCAAGTTTTCGATATTTATTGTTTTATTTACAACGCTTCTCTTAATTCCTTTACACCTAACTGGGTTTTTATCTAGATATTTGTACGAGTACATCTTAGACCTTAAACCACAAAATTCTTCTAAAACTTCGCTATTTAACTCATCTTTGAATTTCCCTATTACCTTCTTATTTTTAGTAGTGAAACATTCATGATCTTTTGGATAATCACTTGTATCAAAGTCATCTATATTTTCTTTAATAATTTTAAAAGGATCTCGTTTCAATTCTAGAAAATAACTGTCTGTATCCATGTAACACAGATTCAAATCTGGATCAAAACTCTTTAATTTTTCATAATAAAATTTATACATTAACAACTTTGACAAATCAAGTACTGAAAAACCCTATGTAAATCGGCTTGTTAAAATTTTTACTTTCTGTTTGTACATGTGACTCGCTATACAGTTGTCGTCAAAGATAGTGAAGCTTTTGAAGTTCGTTTTCTTGGCCTGTTTCATTGAAAATTCTTCATTTCCTAGTCTAATATCGCATCTATTTCGCACATTTTCCATACTTTTTCCAAAAACTGAGTTGTTCATCAGCTTATAAAAGTCCTTTTCAAAGTCGCTTGTAGCTTTGGTTCTCATGTTTGTGTTAAAATCAATGTATTCTTTCATAAAAGGCTTCTGATCGAATGCAATAACTCTATTCACATGTTTCAAAATCATACCTTGTTCCAAATAGAACTTCAAAATTTCTCGAATGAACAACGTATTCAGTTTTATCCAGTAGAGTTGTGCAAAGTTTGTTTTTATAATGTTCGGGAGCAAGAGGTAAATCCTTGTGATGTTCGTGTAAATTTGTTGGATATCCAAGATCAACTTCGAGAATATAGCCATAATCTTCGTCGCCAGTGAGTTCCAAAATTGTTTCTTTCCATTCTGCAGTTGTGTAAGTTTTTGGATCCATCCACTTGATATGACTAAACGGCAGTTTTTGCATTAGGCCATACCCATAAAGGTTATTAGCATCAACGTATAACAAATAGTTTTCGGGCTTTGTCTTATCGAAATCTTTCAAATATTTGTTATTTGCTTTAACATATCGCTTAATACACTGAGAAATGCCCCCGCGAATGCCTTTTTCAATCATCAAATACATATTATAATCGTTAATTAGCTGAAGCTCAATTTTCGTTAATTTTAACATTGCGTCCCATGCGAGACTGGGAGCTGTTTAGATAGTGTGCCGGATCGAGTTTATAACAATTAAGGCAAATGTTTCTGAAATTTTCAAAGATATCAGCGAGCAATAGAACATCTTGAATGTTATAGAGATCAGAGTAATTTCCTAGATTTTTCTCTTTTAATTTGTTCCAAACATTTAAGTAGTGTTGAAAATCTTTCTCAGATATGCTCTCGTCTGTCAAAAGTGAATAGAAATCTTGAATTCTCAATTCTTCTGTGTAATCAAGTTTTTCAATACTGTCGATAAATTCATAGGGAAATATTCCTTTTCCAGATAGAATTTTAAAAATCTCGTCGTCGTCATTTGGCTGTCTTTCTATTATCTCATTCAGTCCATCTTGTATAAAATGATTTGTATGTTTGAAGTCTTCTCTCTTTAGATTTTTAGCTAACTTTTCTATAGACGAGGCCATGAATCTGAACGTGTCTACAAACGAAAACTTGATGAATTTTCTTGGCTTATCACCTTCGAATTCATAGCCATATCCAGAATTTACAGAATAATTTATATATTTTTTCATCGGTGTTTGCAATCAAATCAACATTTCCATATTGTTTAGCCAATTCTTTTATGTACAAATGAGTATCGTAATTTGACATATTGTGGCAGAAAACGGGAATATTCTGAGGAAATTTCAAATTTAGATTGCAACATGCATGAGCTGCGCCTCGAAACTTGCCGGTTTAAATGACAATGATCTCTCACTTTATTATAACTCTTATCTTTCCAACTATCAGGAGTAAAACCATACTGAATTGACCCAACATCATAAGCAGACCATTCACAGATATGACAAACGTTTGAATTTTGATACGAAATTTCTTCTTCTTCTGTCAATTTCATAGGTTTCATGTTCTTAGAATTATATTTTTTCGCTATGTATTTCGATAATTTATTGAGTTCTTCAAACAATTTTGTCGGGACGTTTTTCAAATCTTCTTCATTTTTTGGCACGATAACATATCGGTTTGTACATGCGATTGGTCACATTCGACACTAAATATAGAGTAAAACCATAAGGAATGTGCCTCTGAATCTTGGTTGTAGTCGATCTTTGTGGATTGTTCTTGCATGTCGGAATTTTTTCTAATATGCTCTCAAAGTCCATATAAATTACGTACGGATGGTTAAATTTCTTTTGATAATTAGTAAATTTAGTTGTTTGACCTGGAAATGGCATAATTGGCTTACAAACTTCATGATTTTTACAAATTTCTAAGTGATCTGTTAAATCTCCAGATTTGTAAAAATGGCTTAAACATCTTCTACACAAAAATTTTCTTTCTTTATGTTTAGACAACTGCGAAGAAACAAGCTTATTTAAATCGGTTATCAAAACATAATGAGATTTATCATCTTGTTTAACATACAATAAATCAATGTTTGTTTCAGCGTCATATTTTTCAAAAATTTGTAACGGAACAATGTTAATATTTTCATCAAAACTGTAGACATTGATAGACATTGTTGGATACTTATACTTGGAATTGTAGCTTCGTTTTTCAAATATTTGTATATCTTTCAGAGACATTGGATACTCAAAACCTGAAAATATTTCGTCATTCACAAATTTTTCGTATTGCTTTACACGTTCACAGTCTCTTTCTGGTTTTTCAATAGCACATCTTATTGAGTAAATAAAGCAAAAATCATCTCTATTTTTTATATTTATACAAGCTTTTTTATCTTTGATATTCTTTGGTAAATCGATGTATGATCCTGCATTCATCATTTCGTGTTTGTTAAGGCTCAAAACTAGTTGTTTACAACTTTTAAATGTCCATCCGGAAACCTTTATTTGGATTATTCGTTTGTTCTCGATGTGTTAATTTATTAAATTGCTTAGTAATAAAGTCGTTTACGTCAAAGATTTCGTCTGCTTTGATAGTAAAATACATTAGACATGTTTGCGGTTCACCATTCACTAAAGTTCGTTCGTATTCACATTCCAAAGAGAGATAGCCCTTCAAATTTTTAACATTTTCTTGAAATTTCTCGATTAAACTTTTAATTTCTGACCGCATAATTGAAAGATATTTGTAAATTGACATGGAATTGTCGTTCAAGTTTGTTAAAATGTATTGCTTGAAAAGACCGTGTATTGAGGATAAAACTTCTACATCAATGATATTTTCGGATTTTACTTTAAGAGTTTTATCAATTTCTTCGATCATTTCAGACTTGGTTTTATCGTTAGTATCGATAGCCAACTTTTCAGCTATTGAATGAAGTTTTTCATCATTAAATAGGTCGAGATTTTTCTTTTCAACTTTGAAATTTCTCTTTAATTCACGTAATTTCTCAATATTAAACATGTTTTCGTGATCGGCAATTTTATTTTCTCTAGCCCACTGTCTTAAATAATTTAGTTCATTATTGTAAATTTGCTTGTTTTTTTCATGACTTTTAGAATTATAATGGCGATCATAGTTTTTTCTTAAAATTTCTATTTTGCAGAACGGACATGATATTTTATCGCGCTCCATTTAGATAGAAAAATTTATTTAACTAAATGGTGCTTGTAAACCAACGATTGCGCCTCTCACGGCGTGATATCACTACGGATATGACGCAGGCGAAGCGATTATCGTGATGGTCGGTCTGTAGTAGCACACCTCGACTGTCATTGATACACACAGCGCAATCTTTCGGAACTAAAATGTCGGTAATGCAGATTTGCTTTTAAGAATAAAAATTGTGTTCCCGTTTACTATTATAACATTTTCTTTTTCAAAATGTTAGATATTTTTACCTATTTTAAATATGCGTACATTTTGTTACTTGTAATTTTCAAATTATATTTTAAATTAATTTCTTAAATTTTTACTTCTCGATGGGCTGTTGTATTGTGTTGCTGAGTATATATGTCCGCGAATTCGGTTTGGTCGATTAGGAAGTTTACTTCTGAACTGTTTCAATGCGAGTGGCCATAGCGGAGAAACACCAAGTTCAGAAGTATTCAGATCGTATTCCGGAACCATTTCTCTATCCGTATCTCGCTCTTCTCTCTCTCTCTAGCCTGAATATAGATCCTAGCCTATAAACGGCAGAAGTGATCGTGTCATAGGCATAAAAAGAGAGGGAGAGAGAAAGAGACAGAGGGAGGAGAAAAGGTCGACCGAGAAATGGTTTTGCACTTTTTGACTTTGAATTTTTTCTATTTAAATGGAGTTCTTGAAAGAGTTAAATGATATTGGAGAATGTAAGTTTAAAGAGTATAAGAAGTTAAATGAATTGGAAGAAAGGAAGAAACATAGAATCTTGAATTTGGAGAAAATGAAAGATAAATTCGGGCTTACAATAATTGCCGAGTTGGAAGATTGTAAAGTACACTTGCCGAACAGATTTTTGACTGTTTTGGATGAGAAAAAGATTAAAGAATTAAACAAAAATGAAAAATTACACTTGATTGTTACTGGAAAGAAGACTATTAAAGATAAAGAAATTATAACAATTAACTTTGTAGAATAAAGTCTTAACTCTAAAACTTGCAGTCCCTCCCCACGTCATAGTACTGTTTTGATAACCATAGTTGGTGTCTTTCTTCATAGGAATCACATGGAATATTATCTACAGTAATACCTTTTGTTTCACACAAAATGTGGCTATATTCTATAAGAAAAATTCTATAATGCTCTTTAATGAATTGTGTTGATAAATCTTGATACTCACAAAAATTCCTAAGAAATTCATCAATTAAGTCTTGATTATCTTGAAAGAACGTATAATATGGGAAAAATGTCATAAAAAAACGATGAAAACTCTCTGTTTGTTTATTTTTTACTTTCTTTTCAATATCTTTCGTAATTATATTAAATATGTAATCCCTTACTTTTTTAGTTTTTTGCCGATAGTAAAACACTCCATTAGACGTTTTTTCTGCAAAAGACTTTACAAGTTCTTTGAATTCTGTATCATTTAAGGAAAGTATCAACTGTTCTTTAAAATGTTTTGGTAATTCGTTGAACTCGTTAAAATTGTCATTCTTTGTAAGTTTTTGAAATGCTAGAAACTGAAGAGAGCTTGGTGAGTTCATGTTGTTTATTTAGTAGAAAAGTTTTTTATTAAACTATGTTTTTAGTAAAAATGTTTTAAATTGATTAAATTTTATTAAGATAAATCCTTTATTCGTAGCAGATTTGACAACATTTTACAAAGCACAGCTTAAGAAAGTAGAAGCTCAGATTCGGTTAATTTTTCATTCCACAGAGTAGATAGTAATGTACCGATCGCTTTTGGAGACGAACGACTGTAGATTCGGTTAATTTTTCATTGAGATTTGCTGTGTTATTTCTCAGCTTCCTTTATGGTACATTGAACAGTATTTTATATTGCTTTTCGGTTGGCTCCGAAAGTGCGCCAGGAACCCATATTACTATCTACTTATATATATATATATATATATATATATATATATATATATATACATTAAATTGTATAAATGGCAATAGCCTTATTTAATTTCAATAAACATTGAATCGCAAAAAGTACTTGCTCCGCCGGGAGCAATATATATTATATATTATATATAATAAAATATATATATATTTTATATATAAAATATATATATATTTTATAAATAATATATATATATATATAAAATATATATATATATAATAATATATATATAATAAATAAAATATATATATATATATTACAGAATCTGAATTACAGTTATGTAATACGAAGCAGTATGGAAGGAGCCAAGTGAACGTAACGATACAGATATACATATCTTAAATACATACCTTTAAATCTCTAGGATCTTTCTACAAAGAGGTATAACACGGACAGTTAGACGGTCATTCCTTTCTTATTTAGATTTAAAAATCAACATTGTTCTTTCTTGGACCAAGAGGAATCCATGTACGAAATGACAACTCTCTATAAACTTTATAATATATAGAGTCATCTCACAAACAGATTTATAATCAACAAGATGATTTCAAGAAGGTCCAACATGTCCTTACTAATATGTGTGATAAAACGTGGCATAAAATTTCTACCCTTACTTACGAAATATTTTATTTTACTGTTTCAACCCTTTGAAGAGGGTCATGAAATGCCTTAGTGAGTTTAGGTTACTTAACTTTTCATTAGCTGTAATGTTTTAAGTTTAAACAAAACATGAGGGATCTATGATAAATTACTTATGCTAATATATATTTTTAAAGACCATTCATAAATATTAATTAATAATATATTTTTATCAAGTTTCAATTTAAAGACAAATAACCAGTCAAAGAATACGAGGTGGGTTGGCCTTCACTATTCAGTAAGAGAAAGAACAAGAGTTTACCGTGCTTTTTATGATAAACCTTGCTAGTGTAGTGTAATAATCGCAGACTATATTTATGCACCCTTGTATAAACTGTTTACATTTCATGTTGTTTCATAGAAGTATTTATTCATGTATTTTGTAGTGTATGTGAAAAGTATAGGCTATCATATTTCCTTCTCTTTTGATGCTGGTAAAAGAATAAATTAAATACATATTCTATCAATAAAAATTATTACAATATTTTGTTTAAAGTTCGGAGGACCTGTCGGAGTCTCCAGCTTCCGAATTTTAAAAGACGAGCATTTGAGGAACGGAAATTCCATGGAATGACAATAAAATATTTTAACTTAGTTTAGTAAAAATATTGCTAAATGTAAATCAACAAATAAATCCCATTTATCTTACAATCGATTGGCTGGTAACCAATTTGTTTCTTCAAAAGAATTTCACTATCAATTTGAATTAAAATGTTTTCCACAGCAAATTGGCTCTCGGCTTCTGGATTACTATACCAATCATCCCTGACATAAAATGATCGTTCATTAAAAAGTATGTAGCAATATACAAACGGTATTTGTAACGACATGTTACATTTAACTTAATAGTTAACAAAATTTTAAAGCAAACTGTAGCTGAATATTCACACAGATTAAGGAGAGCAGCCGGATGGACTCATGAAAATACATATATCATGTACGAAGCTTTGAATTTTTACAATGATGAAATAGGCCTTTATTCTTTTGAAAGAAGTTGAAGCAGTTAAAATAGTAATACTAACAATCATTATAAAGGGAAATCATTAGCAATAGCTGTCAACAATATCGTAAATACCAACTTATGCGTGTAAATGGCACTACTAGACAGTTTTAAAAGGTGAATTAAAACTGAATAAGCCAATTACTTTCACATTAATTACGGTACTTAGCGTATATAGTATAACAGTTTTAATTGATTTACCCCAAACGCGCTCATAAGTAAACTGATTAAAAGTGACTTTTTAGTATAATTCAAGATCCTGGATTGTATAATATTCACAGTCAAATAGCACAAATTATGTCTTAATCGTTTATGTCACCTCAGAAGTTTTCTACTGTTTGGCACCAAATTATTGCAGATGAACGCTTCCGGAAACAAGGATATCTTCCAAACACCGTCAATAATGTCAGGAATGCTTTTGATGTTAGAGTGAGATTCCCAATTATGTTCGTATATAGTGGGGGAAAATGCTTGCTTGAGTATAATTACTTTTAATTTAGAAGAGGCCTATATTGTATATCAAAACACGCTTTCTTTCAATTATTCGTACATAATTAATGATTTTAAATTGTATGCAACAAACCAGGTAATTACGGTTATTAATAAACGTAAAATCTCCTCTGTGATCTAAAACAGTATTGATGTAAAACCTCTATTTTAACTATATGAATACGCCTCTAAATTTATTTGCGATTTCATGAGTCAAGATTTAAAACAATGCTAAAGTAAATTGAAGCATTATATAAGAAATATTACAACGTTTTTATAGTATTGACGTATCAGTTTAAATTAATCAACAATATTTTAAAATATTTTCATTTCCTACACGGCATTACAAAAGTAATTACTTGGAATTAAGCTTTGGGTTACACCTTGAGAATAAGTTTCTAAATAACAGAAAATAATTCAAAAACTCTGCTAACTTTTCTTCAAATCAAATCCCCTCTAGGGGCTCAAATTAAACCTCCTTCTTTTTAAAAAGCTTTCTTATTTAATAACATCTTATGTTTACAAATGATTAAACTGTAAAACTATCTTTTAATTTTGAAGCGCAAAACATTTTATATTTTTAATAAGTTTCAGGTTCAAGAAGTAAAAAGTTATTTAATTAGTGCAATTATCATAGTTGGCCTAGCAGCCAAGACTTGCAATACCCGGTCAAAGATATATTTAGTCAAAGATATAGTCTAAGGTTAGCTTAACATGGCGATCTTAGTCCGACATTCTCCCGTATAATCTACCACAATTTTCCATATTCTAATGTTGAGTGGCCCACATGATAAGTTTACAAAACTTGTTAACTAAGTGATTACATCGTCTTGTATATTGAGCCTATGTAAATTAACAATTATAGTTAAATATGAGATCGTCCTCATTTTCCATCGTCCATATAGTCAATGGACATGGTACATTAACTTGCAATGGTTTTACATTACAAATAAAATTTGAATTAAGTAAGACTCTTGTCTTTGGTTACTAATGATAACGTGATAGATCATGCATACAAATGTACGATATGTTTTATTAAATTAGCCAGGAGATGCATCTGTCAAATATGTTATAAATATACTATGTAACCGATACCAAACCAATTTTGCACATCCCCTGTAGGTTTCCACGCTCTTACCACTACGTATAACAAATTTCCAATTTACTCTTATCATACATATTAAAACGTTTATTTATTTACTTCTGTAATTTATATTCTGGAATAGGAAAGCCCTACTTCTGAAAAAACCATTGTTAAAACCCATGCATGGTACTAATGGCACTAAACGTGTCCATACACGTACTACACCCAATTTAATACAACCCTACACAGGTTGGCCTCGTAGCATTTATATATGAAATCTTTTCCTTGTATAATTAGGCGGTGAGTGATATTTAGAGTATAACAACCCAGTTTTATCGATTTTGTACTATATTTGAAGATAAACTACGACTTTATTGTAAGTACACTAAAGTTTCAAAAATAAAAACGTTAGATAATAAGTTTTGCACTACTAAAAAAAGATTATATATTTAATTTTTCAAAACACTTTAGTTACAAGTACACTTAGTTATGCGAAAATAACGCAGTGCAGTGGAAACTGTGATTATCGCAAGATAACCGAGTCAAGCAACGTCGATCGTAGCTGTTGGATGGATGACCGCTAACTGATCCTGTCCTTGCAAGCGGCCCGCCTGCCCGACCATCGGTACTGGTTTGGAAGTTAATTTTGTTGTCTCCAGGTTAAGTGTAACAGGGCTTCTTAACACTAACTAAGCTTGATAAAATAAGACATCTCTTAACTTAATTTATTTTCATTAAACCCAACACTTAAATGTTGGTCTGATAATATGAGAACACGATCTACAATGTTTCTATAAAAAAATTTGCATCTAATCTGATGTAGAAGTTTGCTTCCTGATTTGACACTGTGAGGCATTGTTTAGTAAGTGTGATTGGGTACGTCTTGAAGGTAGTACAATTATAATGAGATAATTCTTTTGACAATAGCCTTCCGCTATAATTGGCTAGACACTGGGAAACAACATCAACCTCAGTTACCAATCCTGACTCTGTGACAGGTTCAATATTTATGAAACATAAAAAAAGTTTCAAAGACACAACTTTTACATACTAGATTTGTTAAAGAAGTAGCAAAGAGCGAGTTTGACAAATAGTGACGTTTATTCTCTCCGCAGAGTAAATATCCTGGAACAGAAAATCTCTCTTACTGAGAATAAACTTGTTCCTCAATATATTTATATTTTTGTTCTCCGACAGTAGCAATTTACTTTTAAATTTACAAACCTAGTATCAAAATTTTAAATTTATAAACAGTTATGTGGTTTTTAATCAAGTGGTTAGACAAAATCGTGTGCTTGACGTACATGTTCTAGAGAGAATTAAATCACTCAAATATGATTATGTCAATAAGTCTGTTAATGAAATATATTTATGATTTATTTATGTTAATCCTTAGAACAGAATTAAATCCTTTATTTGTTTGATTTGATAGGCAATCGGGTTTCTTGAATTCCTTATATTTAAGAATAATATAATGTAATCATAAGTGTGGAATTGTAAAAGTTGATATTATCTAAACAGTTTTTATTTCTAAAATAAAACTGTAATCCTTATCATTGAGTATGTATTGATATAATTACATATTCTCACTACACACAGTTATTGTTTGTGTTTTGGCATATTTTATAAATAAATGCAATTTTATACTGTAAACATTAAATAATATTAGTATTTTACCAAAATTAATTTTAAAATTGAATAAAACGAGTTTATAATAGTATTAACGGATAACGGATAGAATTTAGAACACTTTAGGTTTTTTTTGTAGTAGCTTACAATTTACAACATCAGTATCATTTATAGTGTTGCATCTCATCCAGGCGTCAGAAATCTCATTTATGGAATATGAAAACATACGGGATTTTAAAATTAGCCAACAAATCCCAACGTAACATTCATTATTTGATGCAAGAAAGAAGTTTCCAAAGCTAAAGTAAGACCTCAACTAAAACAATCGGAATATTTCAAGAAGAGTTTACTTCACCGTAATGAGAAATGTTCTACTCCTTGAGTGGAACTAAGGATGGAGGGATGTTTGTTCAAACTACTGTTATGTACTTATCGTAAACTTCGATAGTGAAACTTAAAGTTCATGTATGTTTATTATAAAATTAGTAGTTAAAAACCTGATAGGAACATTTGATTAAACACTATTTATTAAATAAGGAACAATCAATTATCTCATTAGCGGTTTTGGTTTAAAATAAGCCATATTATTCCTCTACCTAAAATTTTAATCATTTTCCTAGTGTTCACATCACTAACTAGTTAGTTTCAAGAATCAACGTGATTAGTTTCTAAGGAAATATTACCAAATTTTAATTTAATATTTTTCATTTTCCGTTAATCACCTGAGTGAATGAAAATTCTTTTATGGCCCATATTTGTCATGATATGGTTACCTTGACTACTGATTTACGCAGTGAGCATTACACGCCTATATTTGGGGGTCGACCCGTGGGGAATGTCATCTTAAACGCAACCATTTCTACAAATCAAATTTATTAAATTGGAAAAAGACAATACTTCAATATTTTAGTGAAACTTTTGAAAGATTCACAGCGTTTGCATCAATCATACAGAATTAAACAGTTGAAAGTAAAGTGGCAAACTGAATTTTGTATTCAATACCAACTTTATGTACTCGTCCTTAGAATCAGCATTGGTAAGTATTTATAGGCTAATCATTACTTTTATTACTAAGAATTATTTGGTTGCTTCAGGGTGCCTTATAAAGTAACAAGTAAATCTGAATCGGTATTTCCTTGGCTCATTTACAATAACAATGAAGTACGTTAATGATAGAGAAGTACGAGATATTTATTTTTAAGTTGCAAATATATATAGTAATCATCTTTTTAGCAAAAAGTTGCTAAGTTCTTTGAAATATTGGTCATGTATTATCAAATACAAAACGAGGAAAATTGTTTTTGAAACAAAAATTTCTTTTTTAAAAGTTAAAGTAAAACTCCCAATGAATGTAACTAAATATTAAATTACTTATAATCAATGTAACTATTGCGCGTGTAAAAATAATTTTGTTCGTGATAAAATTTATAGCGTGTTATTATCTAATAATATTAGATCAACATGCAGTGGAGTTTGTCATGAAGTAAGTAGAAATAATGAGGTTACTTCAGTTTAAATTTAAATTTAAGGCTATTTAAGTCTCTGAATTAAATGTATGTGAGAAAAGTTTCTAGAAGTAAATAAATGGTCTTATCACTAGGATAATAACTATATCATAAACTCTCTATAAATGATGTATGAGTTAAAAAAATGATAAATAAGCTTTGTTTTTAAATTAATCCAATAGCAAATACGAGAAATTATGACTTACAAACAAACTATTTAAAACAATAAGTTTTCTAAATTATTTGAAAGGAATATCTATAATAAATATTTACTAAAAAATATGTTGAAAAATTTTTCTATTTTATAAAAATATAAGATAAGACTGAATATATTAAAGACAGTAGTATGACCGACGGCTAGTAATTCACGTACTGGTCACACAATAAGACTGCAGTCACGTAAGACCTATCTATGTCAGCTCTATACGTGACTTGGCTACATCACGTAGGCCTGTAACATTTTCAACAATTTCGCTTATTTATAAAAATTTATAAATACTCATGACAAAGGAAATCATATTTCAGTTATTTACTTAATATGCGTCATCTTATGTTGCAGGTAGTTAAATGCTTACCACGTATTGCCTGTAATTTTAATTACGTAATATGAATTGTATTACTATTGTATTACAGTGACATTAATTATTATTACTAATATTTTCTGCCTTTATCGAGACATTTTACATTCCACATTCGTCCATTAATACTGCCTCACTTTGCTTAAACGAAGGACTTTGGTAAGAGCTTATATGATCAAAGCTTGCTATAGCCTAAGTGAAGTTAGAAACCCTATGACAGCAGGATTGGGAAATGGATAATATCAGCAACTGGATATTATCGATTTTATAGGGGTGTCTTATTAGTAACTTCCAGCTTTACCGGATGTTGTAATGTGCATACCTTTACTGATAGAATCAATTGGTAGATTCCATATCCGTATATTAGCTGATTAGTCGATAGTACAACAACATGGTACAGTATAACATTAAAACATTTATTTTATATATGTAGAGTATATTATAGTTACAAGAACGTTTAAATGATCATATGCAGCATGACCACACATTAAAAATTACTTTCCCTATATACAAAAGCATTTAAAATATTTCACAAGAATGGAAAACAATAAACTATTGCCCGATTTAAATATTAGCTGTGTAAATTGTTAACCTAAACTTAATAGGTATTTAATAAACCAATGTTTATTAAATATCGTTTACACCATAATTTAACCTTGAACATCATGAAATATTTTTAGTTTTTAGATTTTGCATATTATAAGTCTATTTGCGTGTAACATCAGCGCATGCAACGGAATGATTGTACAGAATGTCATTATTGTATGTTTTAAATTAAATTTTAGTTTAGGGATAACAAAATGCAAGGTAAATATAACTTTTTGTTCCAAGAAATGTTGACATTATACAACAGAGTACTTTTCCAAGTGATGATTGCTTTTGGTCCTGCATTTCAGGACAGGACAGGATAAAGGAAGCGGAGTTACTAAAGCAGCTTCAGTTTAACTTCTTGTATGGCCACTCATACACGGTAGCTTAGGAACAAGATAACACACCACCCATGCTTATGTGTACAACGCCATTAGTACAGGTTGCCTTGTTAAAGGGGTACCGTTGTGACCTTGGAAATTAAATCAAGAACTTTTTCAAATTTATTCAGTGTCTGCAAATTTTTAGAAGGATTGTTCCATTTTTTTAAGTTTTCTCGCATATAGAATGTTAATATTTGAACATTGTCGAATATAGAAACGCTTCAAACCCCTTACGTTGTAAATTTGCATAAAGTAAATTCCTCGTGACTTGTATACTGTAACTGAAAATCAATTGTTTTTTTACCTTAAAATCAATCATTTCGCTCAGCAATTTCACAAAGTCTTAGTTACTGACCTATCTGAGTGACAGAGTTAGTTTTCAAAACCAGGCAATCACACTGTACACAAAAGAACTAATTATACAAGTTCCCCTACAGAGAACTATTCTTGGACTATTATTCTTTGTAACATAAATGTCAGCAACCTTAATGTATTAATCCTTCAAAGTTAACTAGTTATCCAATACGCAGATATTATTACACTCACAAAAAAATTGCAAATCAAAGCTTTCATCGCAGGGAACCATAATTGGCTGATAGTTAGTGATGCGTGCTTTCTACTAGGAAGCATGGAAGTTAATATATTATCCTAATTAGTGATGCAGATTCAAGAGATCCCGATATCATAATACTCGTATATCTAACTATCTGGTCCAACTGAAATCTCAATTTTTCATTTTTTTGTCTATATTTATTTACCGCAATCTCTCTAAAAATATCAAAATCCCATTTTCACACTACAAAAATAGCCTAGGATATTATACATAATTACATGACAATAAGCTTATAATCTGAGTAGTTTTAGTTAATACTATTCAGACTATGAAGAAACAGAATAATCCCTCGGTTATACGAAAGAGTCGTTTGAAGGAGAACTGAGGTGCTGGTCTTACTGTTGCCCTATAGCATGCAATTTTTGCTGTACTGCAGATAACTATGCACAATCAGAAGAGGAAAAGACTTACATAAATATTACAATCAATGTAGAAACACTTGTATAATCTAACTACATGGAACTATTGAATTTTAATATACTTAACAAAATGGTATATCAAAATAGCATATATTTTTATGAAATTTGACTTTTATAGCAGTTACCACTTTATCCTACACACGCCATGAAAGCGACTGGTACGATTGAATTATAATGTAATCTGCCATTTTACGTTGAACTTAATGCAATTCAGATATACATTTATGGAGGGCGTTTCTCTATTATAAGGATATATGTACGAACAAAATAAACCCATATATTTATTCATCATGGCTAACTCAATGTACGTAGTATTTTTTTATTGAAAAAACCCGTTACTTTTTTGTAAACTAGAAACACGAATTTTATTGCTATATATATAACGAGCTATAATCATTTAAAATTGTCAAAAGTAATTATAAGGTTATAAGGTCTCCTAGGACAGGTAGTTATATTTGAATGTTTAAATTCCCTGTAAATGCGTAAGGATTCATTAAATTAAAAATATCACAAAAACCAATATGTTTTTAAAATTTAAAACAAGGTTCGGGTTGACTTATATCACAAATTGAATGATTAATATTTATAACTTTTGAACTCAACTATTGAAAGAGACTAGTACAATTGTTCCAATTTGTAGGCATCTAACGTGAATTAGTTTCAGTGGTTAAGTCTATTTACATGCCTATAAATAATATTATACATACATTATCTTTTACGAACTATTGGTATAAAATGGAGAAAGTTACACCCCCAATAGCGTGGAAGGTAAGCAGTGTGAGATATCAGCACAGACCCTCGCAGTTATTCTAATGGAAAGGATTCCCGCATCATAATATTGTACCTCTGGGAGTACACAGTGTAAAGATACATAAAAGAATAACCCCGCTTTCAGATAAAGGCTCTTTTAATTTGAAATATCTAGTAATTTATTTGTTTAAAACCCGTGTAGTTCAGAAAAGTATCATTAAAGCTTATTTCTTGTCATTTATAACAGTATAGAGTCTCCTCTGAACATTTCATTTCTGAATTACTTATAAGTATAATTGTAAGGAGAAACGTGAGGAGGATCTCTGTCTACTATATTGGTAGCAATATTCATTTCCCGCTATAAATAAAAATTTTTCATTTTCAATATCATTTAAATTCATATGAACCTAACGTTGAGAGAGAAGGTGTAAAAACTTAAATTTATAAAATGCAGTAATTCATCTTAGGGATTGGGTTTCTGTCACACAATTGTAAGTATCAGAGCCTCATATCACAACATAATGAATAAATAGACAACACTATCACGAAATCATGAAAACTAGATGCTTAACTCACGAGAACATTAACGCTGAAGTTCCCTATAACAATATAATGGACAGTAGAGCCTCAATAGTATCATAAGTGCCCTATAGTTATTAAATGTCTAACAAAGTAATCCTTTCTTTCCTAGTTTATATCGAATTAAAGGTAATTTTCTGTAATATAGGTAACTGTGTAATATTTTATAGAAAAGTATAACTGTTAAAAAATCCAAAGCCGGAGGTGTCACCATTTATATAAAATAAAAAATTAAAGTTGACATTTTTTATCCATCCTTTAAGGTCATTTGTATTTACATGGACTCCTCTAAGAGGTGAGAGCTTTGCCGTTAAGTAAGTATTTGGCTTTCATTATAAAGCAATACAGTATTATATTGGTTTATTGAACATACAACTTGTGGTCCTACCGACAGAAATGTTATGTAAACAAAATTTTAACAAGACAAATATGACATTATAATATATTGTAATACATAATTATTATTGTAAAAAAATTTTGAAGTCTATTTTTAACTTTTAAGCAACACGCTTTTTCTTTCCAAAAAAAAACAACATTTCAATTTGCACCTATTAAGCAGGTTTTCACAGAATTATTCAGTTGGTGTTGTAAAGTACGAACAATTATCATGATATAGCAGTAACATATTTCTCTTTAAGTTGTATGAAATGTTTTTCCCCATTACTGCCAATATAATCGTAGCTTATTTAATTTTTTTAAAGAAAAATAAACAATGTGAACAGAATCAATAATAATATTAGAAAATGACATGTTTTTGGGTGTGTTAATGGAGCAGAGATAGCATAGTTAGCAGGTTAAGCTCAGCACTGCCCATTAAGCTGACTCAGAGAGTTTGACTTAAGGTCAGAGAGATATAGATTACCTCATATAACTAAGTTATAATTCAATGATTAGCTCATGTTCTACAACTACTCATCCTTACGTATCACACTAAGTTGAATTAAAAATTAAAGGATGAGTTAACTAATTGTACCCTGTAGTATATACTTAATTTACATGTTATGCTAATATTTAGATACTGTTTCTACTTCTTATGTTTTATGTAAGAAATTATATAGGACATTAACTTAATTTAAATTCCATAAAGATTTTTTTATTTTCTTCAAATTGCAATAATCTAATTACAATTATATTTGGTCAAAAAAAAATTTAAAAGTATACAAAATTAAATCATTTTTACTATATGAATTGTAAAATTAAACAAACATAGTTTTAATAGAACTTTAAAATGTAACAAGAATATTCATTTCAAGGCAATTTAAAAATATATACTATAGATTTAACTCTAAAATTGAATACTGATATTATAAAAATACAGAAATCTATAAAATTAATATAAAACTAGTGATAACTTAAATGCTTTAAATTCAGAATGCTGAGTGAACACTTAGTGATTTAGGTAGGCCATCTTTATTTTATTGCCACGACAAAACGTCTAATGTAAAGGTGTAAAAAAAGTGTAAAGTATGTTTGTAAATTCTGACCCAAGCGTAAAATATGAGTCCTATAAACCAAATTTTATTAAAGCAAGTAATTAATTTGTGTTCAATTTTCCTACTCATCTCTATCAGTAAATAAAAAAAGAAAGTTCATCAATGTGGAAAACAACATCTAAAAGGTACCGCGACATTATTAAAAAATGCACATACTACACAAATGTTTTGTCCTCATCTTTTAGTTAAGTTTACTTACTAAATTAAGCAAACAACCATTCTAAATACATGATTTTTCAGGAAATAATTCAAAAACTAATATTTAAAATTTTTTGCCTTTGTGGATCTGCCTTTTAGTTTATTTACAATAAAATGATAAATACACATTAACTGCGTAACAGCGGATTCCCATGGCATCTTTCACTCTCCACATCACCTTAGTGTTAATTTGGTTTCATTCATGATTCTGTCAATGTAAAAAAAATACAGGAAACTCTTCAATTTACTCTAGAACTCCAGGAATATAGGCAATCATCATTTTAAGCGCATTAAGTATAACACATGTGATACATTTATTTACTATTTTAATTGTCCCTGGTACGGAAAGAAAAATAACATGTAGCGATGTTTTTTCCACTTTGTATGATACAGACTTTTGCTCAATATTGTTACGTTTTTGTTGCTAAATAGGCTATAGCTGTTGTATAATTGAAATTCTGTACTATGTTTTTGTCATACACATTATATCTTTTGTTCCTTAAATGCTAGGGATTATTGCTAATATTTTCGCCATAACCATTGTTTACGTTCTCTTGCTGTCTAATTAATCAACTCTTCCTGTCTTTAGGCCAAATGATGTTAATGAAGTGAATTTATGGTTTCTGTAATTGTATAATATATTTGTTCAAATATTGTTCACATATTATATTGTATATTCATTGCCATCTGTAATAACTCATGTTCCAGCACGTAAATTTTTATGATGGTATACTAAATTAAGCACACATTTGTAAATTGGATAATACTGTTGGAAAAAACAACAACAAATTATTTTTGGGATAAAACTTGTGGATTAGATAAGACTTTCCGGCCTCTTTCACTTAAGTGAACTTTAAGTTTGTAAATCACAATATTAAATGTGTATTAAAGGCATTTTAACAACACAGAGTACACCGAATGTAAAACGTGGACTAACTCAGTAAGGCACGTTTTGTTACTGTCATCTTGTTTACTTGTCTCACTCTACAATGCGCTACGTATCTTTGTACTTAGATGTCTTCCACATTTATTACCATAGGCATCGGTTTAGTCTATTGTGGCAAAATATTAATAAAGGAAAAGTTATTTTAATAATATCATAAAAATAAAAAGCATACTTCCCTAAAGTTAAAACATTCTTATTCGACAACTCATAAGGTTCCAAATAGCAAGAACTAAAACAAGCGCCAGATTCCAAGAAACGACAGATTTTTCATGATAAAAAGACTGTACTTTACTGTATTCAAATTTGATAATAGGATGATTAAAATTCAAATATTCATGTATTACGGAATCAAAGAAGTTTAAATTCTGAATCGATTTTTTCATGATTGTTTTCGTAAACTTTAAGTGGGAGGAATGCATACGTTTCGCTTTTATACGAAATATCTGGTATGCGTGTTTCAAATAAAATACATTTGAGTGTCGTAATCCACTAATAAATTCATTTTAGTCCCGGTTGTCAAACGATGTGTCTATCGGAATTTTAGCTCTACAATGTATGATTAAAAGATTTGGAGTCCTCAATGAGGAATCCACCATTACGAGTCTTTCTCAAGGTCCTCAAGGCTTGTATATTAATCTTCTCTAGTTGTAACAATCGCAAAGAAGTAGACAGTCACGGCACTTCATAGTTCGTCTGAAGGTTTTGAATTTTTGAGAGAGTCCGACTAGTATCATCTTCACATCCTGTGATGGGTTTGCACCCCATGAAATATATAAAATATCGTGGTTGTGTCTACTTCTCAACATGCATAGGAACTACTAGGCGCGAATGGTATTTAGTTATCAGGTAATTTACTATGTGCCATATAATAGAGGATCCTACAATACAAACCTGTTTTCGAGCAATGGGTAGTAGTACTAAGCAACATGATGCTGTGTAGGTGACTTTATCCGTTGTTGATTAGATTGTGGTACTTTAAAATGTTACTGTCGTGGGGAGGGACTCCATAAAACCGACATTAACTACAATAGATGGTTGCTGTTCGATTCAGTATAATGAACAATGAATGAATGAATGAATGAATGAATGAATGAAAAAGTGTTTTTATTTTTGACCAAAATGTATAATAAAATACATACAATAAAAAAAAACACTACATCTACAATGGCTTCAATGCCGTCTGTAGTGGTTAGCAGGAATGATAACTGTACTAATCTAAGAGTAACAAAAATCAAGTTAAATGGCAATAATAATTTAAAATTATAAATCAACACACTGGGACACTTTTCCAAAACTGAATAAGGCTAACTTAAAATTATTTAATTTCTCAATTTTAAACTAATCACAACTTTTTTCAATAGAACAGCACACACGCACATACACATACACGCATACACATTTTATACACATATAACACTTTAAACTCAGAAAAATTAAAACAAAATTACATAATAAATGGAAGAAAAAACAAGGTGATGACTGAAATATACAAATGTTGTAATTAAAATATTTTCCCCTTTTTCCTACCTTAAATTCGACCCTAAAAATTGAATTCCTGGATTAATTGCCATCTATACTTCCACGCGGTGCTCATGAAACCCCCCCAAAACCCGCAAATTCCTACCGTTTAAATAATGTATATATTCATTTTTGTTTAATGTTGATTTACCAAAATAGTATTTTTATTATTTTCCTCAAAATTGGACACACTGATACGAAATGAAAGACGGATTCAGCTTCATTTAAATTGCACAAAGAGCAGTTATAATTAAATTCTGGTAACCATGGTTTGTAATTTAAGTCAACCAGTTCTGCCCTGGCTTTGATAACCCACGATATTGTAGGGATATCATAACGATCAGTAAAAACACTCCGAGGGTCAGGTCCAAGGTTAAATACTGTGAGCGGTTGACCGCGGTGCGGGCCCTGCCTTCGCCCTCTGCCCGCCACCGAGCGCTCATTCCAGATACCACCAGTATAATGAATAACAAATGTGGTTAAGTACCGTAATACATGTTTAGAATGTGAAACTTGGAATTTGAATCTTACGGTTGGGTTGGAAAAAGATAGCCGCCAGTACAGCATGAGCGGCGGGGGAATAGTATTTCGTCCCATCCATCTTATACCCACGAGCAGCAAAGAAGACCGTTGGGGTCCGACCAATAGTATCACTGGGCGTTGTCACTGTTGCCACATTGCCACACATCCGGATAGATCATCTGCTCATATAAGAAAATCTTGGTTCATAGTTTGGATTCAAAAATCCACTTAGCTTTTTCACAAACAATTAGTTCTATCCAATATGCCAAAATAATGGAATATCTTTTTTTGGAATATTTGGGAATTTTTGTTTTATTATTATATTAATAAAATGTAATTTTTTAATGTTTCATAATTTAAATCTCTTTATGGTATTTTTATATATTGCGTTCAAATAATGCCTATTAACATTCGCATGCAGAATTGAAATATGCAATAGCCTGCAGTTTAAAATATTAACTGTCCAAACTAAGTATTAACTATTTTGTGAAGAAATTTATGCATATTTTGTAGTTAAAATGTATGGTGGTAGTATTGAGTTAATATTACAGTATCACTGTTAACATATTTTTAGGCCTTAGTAATTAGTTGTTATTTTAAAACGCAGGTATTTTCAGGCAACATTTTCATATAGCATCTGAAAGATCTGATTACAAACAGCTATCCTATTTTTTCAGTGCACTAAGGTTAAAAACTTAAAATGTCACTGATTCAAACCCGTAGGTCTGTTAAACCCGTAGGCGCGGTGGAGGGACAGTTTGGCATCGCAGTAAAATTCTTGTTGCATAAGGCCAAGGGCTGAAGGAGCCACGTCCTCGACTGTCTTCTTTGGTAACTTGGTTAGCCATACGTCTATTCTATTTCTAAGTTCAGTCCCTTTTCTGTTGTTTATAGTAATAAAAATGAACAAAGTGCACTAACTGTAACAAAAAATAAGTATTAAAATTCAGCTCATGATGAAATTTAATTATTACTGGGTCTAAGATTAACAATATGAACTCTTATTTACAATGAGTACACATAAGAGTTTGAAATTGTTACAGTTATGTTTCTTTGTGTTATAGCATAAATGAAACTATAATTAGTTTAAACTTTTAAAGAAATCTAAGTTTATGAAGTTATTACAATATTATTTATGTGTGAAGAGAAATTTGAAGCTATTTTATTGTACTATAATTTTCTAACAATAGTGGATAAAAGATATCAGCATAAAATGGAGGAGTCTAAACGACTTTGCTCCACTTCTAGAGCTCATTATAGCCATCAGCTTCCTCCCCGAGTCTCTCCTCCATCTCACATTGCTGTGGGGGGGGAGGGAATAGTCGATGGTTCGGAATGTTCAAATCCTACGTGCTTCTGAAGAAATTAAATGTGAATAAAACGTTCTATATTATCCTATACTTACGTGTCTAAAGAATCTAATGGGAATTTTTTCGTTTGTTTGTATAAAATACAAAATGTCATACATAATAACGGGTAAAAATTCTAATTGCATTGTAGTCCGACTGTTTTGGTTTTTTACTTTAGTAATCATTTTTCATATTTTGTTTAGGTTAATTTTTCAAATTATAGCACTTTGATCTTTGCTGTTGTCTGATAAGAACCTACCTTTGGGTGCAGATACTTGTGATTACTAAATCTGTCCATCAATCTAAAGTTAAAATAATTAAAAAAATGAATTTACTTAATTCTTAAGTTTTATGTACCAAAACGAAAACTACTACTGGCCTGTAAGATTCGAAGCAAACAAGTTTTGGCTATGCCTCTAGCCACACTATAGAGACTTTGAACTAAGAATTATTTGTAGAATTTAACTATATTGCTGTTATTTGTTAGTTTATTTATACACACGAGGAAGAGGTCACATTGCAGATCTCAAAATATAGCGTTACTGATTGGTTGTATCACTGAACGATTATAAATGTAAAGAAAACTATTTTTGCTTCACAAACCCGCTACCGTCAATAGCAATCTTGAAACAAAAAACTGTAATTTATTATTTCACTTTTTGGTTTAAAGTTAATAGACCTTTTCATGCAAAAAGCTTTGATTTTCTACTACATATACTTCTTTACACGTACATCAAGTATAAATTTAACAATTCAATATATTAATACACTGAAGAATGAAAATTTACTTCTTTTTATCAAGATGGTCATATTTAATAATCAAATATTAGTCCGTGGAAAAACATGAACTGGAAAAACTTTTTACTCTTTGAAAAACAAACATTGTGATACATAGTATCACTACTGTAAATGTGATATTTCAGTAAAACAGAATAAATGAAACAGTTAGATTTGAAATTTTAATGTTTATAAACTTTCATATCATGAGTGTTTCGTTTCCGTGACCCAAACTCCTGGGGGAAATAGTCGCTTGCCAGTTGTAACATGAACGTGAAAGCTAAAACACGTGCAGGAACATCGTATTATCCTTTATGTTAGACAAAATATCTCAGTCCTAAAATAGTTTCAGACATATAAACAATGACCCTAACACACTGTCTTTATTTGAAATTAAAAATAAGTCAACAAAAGGATGTAATTTAGATCAAGAAACTATAAAATTTGGACCATGTCTCGTCTCATATATTCATATTATGTATACGTTTCAATGATCTTTTTATATCTTTATCTGTATATAAATAAATAAATAAATATAATATATATATATATATATATATATATATATATGTATATATGTGTGCGTGTGTATGTCACTGAACTCCTCCTAAACGACTGACCGATTTTGTTGAAACTTTTTTTGTGTGTTGAAGAGGATTTGAGAATATTTTAGATTCACAATTTGGTCCAATTTAAATTGCTTATTTATAATACTTCTTATTTGTAAATATTTGTTGATTTAGTAATATTTTACAATGGACCCGGTAGACTGCGCAGCGATACGTAATACAATGTGAACTGATACTTAACAGCTGTTAACACTTTCAGCTGAAGTTCATCAAACAGGCAAAAACATCTGTTTACATTTAAATTTGAAAAAAATATGAAATTTAAATTGATTTATCAGTAGTGTAATGAAGTGCGATGGAGGTAACTCGTGCCCTTTTCCTGTACTGTCTGGTGTTCCTCAGGGCTCTCACCTAGAACCATTGCTATTCAACATCTTCATACGATTTACTTTTTTTCATTGGGACAAAAATGTAAACTATAACAATTGAGATGTATTAGACCGAAGGTAGATTACAAGTGACGGTAGTAGATGATTTTTTGACCCAATACGATCTTAAAAACCATCATATGTATAGATCAAGTAAATAAATTAAAACTGGAAGTGAATTTAATCATACAGATAAGACTACAGTATGATTTAACCGCAGTAACGTTTAAGTAGTACCAAGCTATATATTTTCTTGTCGGAACAAAGAGGCAAAACTATAACACTTACTTGAAAAATGTTTTATTAAAGTAAATTAAAAGAGCAGAAAGAAGACGCTTTATGACCGAAGTTGGTTTTTGATAGCATATATATATTCTTGATCGGAGCACAAGGCAAACTCTACAATGGTATTTGGAAATGAGAAAGTGAATTTAATTAATGAGACTGAACTTTATTATTTAAAACTAAATTAGTTTATCGAAACATCTATGTTAATGTAAGTGTCTTGAATTATGTATCAACGAAGGAATGACTTTTCTCTACGACATCAGGACTGGAGATAAAGTTGTGAAAATTTACATTTTATGAGCAATAAATGTTATTCAATAAAGAACCTGCCATAAGTAATAAAATTTTCTATGTAAACATTATAATATTACAACAAAATCAATTTGAAAAGTATTGCTATTTGTAGTCCTGAAAACATAGAGTAATCAATAAAATAATTATGGACACCAACATAATACATATTTAAAATAAGCTTATTCTATTCCTAAACTAAGAACACACGCACCGAATGCCATATATAATTTATGCATATCACCATTACTATGCACTATATCATTAATCGCTATTGTCTTCCCTTTAAGCATTCCTCCACACTGGCCTTAAAATAGTTTAATTGTTACTAAAAAAGTCGGGGCAAATAAATTATTATAGAATGTTGGAGGGAAATTCTAATAAAAAACTGTTTCACACTTCAACTTCAGGACCAAAAACGCTCTTAAGGAAAAATTTAAATTTAAAATGGATCAGGAGATTGGAATAGCTTTGAGTGATTATCAACTATCATAGAATCGTTTGAATGTCATAGAAAAATCATAATTAAATATACAGTAGTGTTCTGTTTTCAACAGGAAATTGCGTGCGAAGGTACGGGTAACTGCTAGTACTCTATACAATTTTGATAAACCATTTAATATTTGAATAAAAAAAAATCACATAAATTCGTTATAAATGATGACCACAGTAATATTTACTTCCTATATGTTTAGGTGGTGAGGCAAACTTAAAATAGGTCCTTATAGACTGTGACTTTACTTTTAACTCTGAATAAACCAAAACTGGTCGAATAGAGATAAAAACCCCATTTAATGTTTTCTCTATAAGTTTTTAGTCTGCTAAATTCTATTGAAAAATAAAAAAGTTAATATGTTCTTTTATGGTAATATTAACTAAATATCTAAGTAAAAAATTTTGATTAACGTGGAGAAATCGAACCCCACAGAGATTTTCGCATTAATAACAACAATTTCTCATTAAGAGTTGAAAAAAATTTTGAGGGGAATTTATAGTTTTAGGTTAATACAATCTTACAGGGAAACTAATATTTTCATAGGTGTAGTTGCAAGAGTACAGTTTACTTGTATAATGTTTTAGATAGTAACAAAGTTTAAAATTATCTCTTTCATGTTAAAATATTCTATCAGTGTAAATGTTAAGTAACTTGAATGTAGGCTTTTGTCCCTTTTTTAAATAATCTATGATATCCAACCTTTACATCTCTATAAGACACGTATGTATATGTATATTTACAGTAAATTGGTTTAAACATAATAAATAACACATTCGTAGCTTCTAAGTTTTTTTAAATATTCTATAAATCTTTCAGTAAAAAGTAAATCATCGTAAGTTTATAAATGTTCAAAAGCCAATTATTCTTTATGATTATGGCAATTTCATTACCTGATCAAACGAATTATATACAGTAAACCTTTTCTGGACTAAACTATTTATACTTTTCAATTTAAAAATACAAAAACGTATAAATGATTCAATGGGTAGTTTAAATATTAAACTGTAATAATTGCGTGGTTTACTCACTGAATAACCTATATGAGAATTTCATATTCATTATAGTAAACCTGTATTTCTGTATTTATTGGGTTTATTATATATCTCTGTTTATATATAGGGAAGTAAGTTAAAAGCTCAGGGGAAGAATCGTATGTAATGTAAAAGTATAGTACCACTTAAATATAAGTAAAATATTAAAGAAGATCAATAATTACTGTTTTGTATTCAACCAACTGCTTGCACCGACTTGTCTATCTTGTTAATTAAACAAATTTACAATAGCTGAATATATATATTTTTACTGTTTAGATTACATGTATTTGTCTGAACAGAACGACTTATAGTAGCATAATTTCATCATACGAGTTTTTTTAAACTATTTAGAGTAAATAGTTGTCTACTAAATAAATCTAGAACAATATCTTTGCACTTGTTTAAGAACGAATTTATTGTTGAAATTATATAACAATAAACAGCTCCCTGAAACATTACAATGAAATTCGCCAAAGGCTATTTTCTAAGAATTATTCTCTTTTGTTTCATTTATTCCGGTTAACAATTTATAAGAATATTATTGAAAGACAGTTGTGTAGGTGGTGTCTAAATAACATTGTTCAACGAAAGATTGCTGAAGTAAAACTGTTTCTAAAGCGTAACTAAAATAATCTTTGTTGAGAGATTTACAGATATGTGTTCCAAGGCATTATTTATTAAATAGCTCATTACCTATGTAACAGGTTTCAAAAGCTGCCTATACGATTCGCTAACTTCAGCCAAATCAGATTGTCTGTAAGGTGTCAAATGTTGCTGTAATATGATCTCAGAACTTATCTAAAGTACTTTTCATTCCCGGAGGTAATTTTGTATGTAAAGCATTGTTGTTTGTATTGAAAGCAACGTACGTTTCCATTTTATATCCATGTATTCCCATTTGTATTTAAACGATTAAATGTTCATTAAATAGTTTGTTTGTACCACGATTGAAGGTTTAAGAGTATAGTTGTTTTATTTAAATTCTAACTGGCTGATTAAAACGAAGGCTAAAGAAATTTTAGTAGAATGCAGATTGTGTATATACTATAAAAGCTCGCATGCACAATTTAAAAAGTATAAATTAAATTAAATACACGTTTTTCTGCCTGACTAAGTGGGCGCATTAAAAGATGTAATTTTTCTATTTATATCTTGAATTACAGTGAACGGATAAAACTTGTTAACCATCAAGTTCACTGTATCCAAACCCAATAAAGACTCTGGGCCACATGCATCTGAAACTGAATTTCCTTTCTTCACGGGTGTACAATAATACAGAAGTAAATATAATAAAAAATTTTCTTATACCTGCAATATTAAAAATATAATATCCATTACTAGTTCCTTTGTATTATTTTAAATGTGTGTAGCAGCTTTTAAACGCATATATATATATATACCCTGTATATATATATATATATACATTTCTTGTGTGCGTGTTTATGGGACTGAACTCCTCCTAAACGGGTGGACCGATTTTAATGAAACTTTTTGTGTGTCTTCAGGTGGATCCGAGAATGGTTTAGATTCACAATTCGGTCCAATTTAAATAGTTTATTTGATTAATTTTTTAATAATAAACTGTTGTTGATGTTGAAGTGTTTTACATTGGATCCGCCAGACTGCGCTACGACACGTAATACAAAGTGAACTGTTACTTAACAGCTGTTAATACTTTCAGCTGAAGTTCATCAAAGAGGCAGAAACATTTGTTTACATTTAAAATTTAGACAATTGTTATTGTAAAGTGCTTGATCAGAAGTGTAATGCAGATTGCAAAGATGAAATTTCACCAATTGATCTATGCAAACATTATAATATTACAACACAGCCATAATGTTTTTCTATTTTAATTCCAGATTGTCCTAACAGTTTGTTCTGCTATCAAATTTTTGTGTTGTTTTGTAACATCGTGTAATTATTGTGTGAGTGCTAATTGTAATATTACATTAATAGAGATTGAAGATGTTTGAAGTGCATAAAAAACTATAGTTATTTATTGAAGTTATTGTACTTGTGAGTATATTGGTCGCATAACCTCAAATAGCCTAAGAAGCATACAAATCAAAAGGTTGTGTTTCTATGTGTGAATAACTATTGTTAACAGTTTTGATAACCAAGTTTTAAACTAAATGGATTTAAAAAAAAAATGTTGTAATTTACATTTTTAATCTGCATTCAAAATTGGTCACATAAGTTCAAATTAAGTAGCATACAAATTGCATGGTTGTGTGAATAACTACCTTGTTAATAGTGTAGGAATTGGTTTTAAATAAAATCTGTTGGCCTATTCTGATACTATGCTGTAATTGTAAATAACTTTAATGAAATTCTGTAGTTTAGATAGGCTAATCAGAAATATCTATAATTCGATTGTGATGGTGGCGGCTTATTATGTTTCAGCCTTTAAATAACTATAATTTAATTCGGATCGTCATTTTAGCAGTTTAGATAGGCTATTCAGAAATAATACTTATTTAGTATTTTAGATAAATTAAATTCTGTTGGCCTGTTCCAATACTATACTGTAATTTTAAATAACTATAATGAAATTCGGTAGTTATACCCGACAGATACACACATATATATATATATATATATATATATATATATATATATATATATATATATATATATATTATATCAGTTGTTTAATGTATTTGGGGAATAAACTTCATTGAATGTTTCTAAAATATCATTATTTGGAAAAATGGATGTGGTCAAATTTTTATTCAACTTTTAGCTTATAATTATTAAAAGTAAACAGAAATGTGATATGTTATAACTAACTAATGTTAAAATGGTATTATCAATAGTAGAAATTCCTACGATTCAAAGAAATACCTGTAAGACGTTTAAATAAAAATATGGTAAAACATTTTAGTACTTTTCTAAATTTATTGAATTACTGGAAACTGCTTCAAGACTCATTGAATAAGAATATACACGAATGTATGCATTTATTGTCAATGATTTTTTTATTTACTTAATTTCATTATTACATTAATGTACAGAAAAATTTTAATATTATTTTATCATTTATACCATCACGATGTTGTATTAGATATATTAAATACATACTATTTAAATCTGACGTACAAATATTATATATGCAGTGCTTGATCTCCAATTTAATGAAGATGTCAAGACAAATTTACTACCGAACTTTTGTTACATATTGAAAGACTGTTATAAAGCACATCTTAATTGGTTTTTGCCAGAAGCCTTTTATTCAAACTCAACTATGTTATCATAAATATCTTAGAAGAGAATAACCGACAATTGCCATAGGTATACACCTTGTGGCCGAAATAGCTGTCTCAGACTTGCCAACGTGTATATATATTCTTGATCGGGGTATCAACCAAAATCATCTTCGGTTTCAATATGACAGAGCCCCATCATTCATTACATCATGAGTATGTTTACTGACAAGCTAAATAGATTTACTTTAGAATTCCGCAACGTTAGCTTGACATTTGTAAAAATTTTTCAAGAAATCTTATATTATAAATTATTGCAACGAAGTATTGCAAAATACAGTGTCTTTTCGTGGTACTTATAGAAAATTGTTTCATTTATGTTCTTTTTTTGTTCGAAACTGATTTTTTGTTTAGCTTAAAAACACTGCCCTTTATACATATATAAATATAAAATGGCTAAGAATATTGGAATATATTACAGTGATTGTCACCTAGGAGAAGTATTTGGAACGTAATTTTTTCATATGCCCACGATGTCTCTGTTTTTCAGTAGAAAATTGCGTGGGTAGGCCCGGGTAAATATGTTTAATTTAATAAAATAAATTCTTATTAATTTTTATGTGTTAGAAGATGAAATATAATTACTGAATAGAAAGTAAAACTGTTACAAGAATAAACATACAGTGACAACTTGCGTGACCTTTTACCGGATAACGAGCTCACTTAAGGAATATCGACACCCATTTTGCAATTATTATATTTAATCAACGATGAATGACACTCTTAAAAATGACGCAGTTTGCATAGAATATCAGCTATCTAAATAACACAATAAATCAGCTGACTGTGAAGTACGAATTCTAAGAGGAGTAATTTTACATCATTAATATTACGAAACAATAATTAATTTTCAGTATCGAAGATTTGAAGTACTAACCACAACCAAAAGTTGCACAAAGTAAGAGCATAGCTTTTTTATGATGAGTCAAATTCGGATATTGACAACAAGACATACTTGCTTAACAAAATTCATAAAACGGAGGAACGCACAGAATAACTCGAGTACAGCGAAATAAACTGAAACATGCCTTCTTAAATAGTTCAAGAAGCTAATAGCTCTTCACTTTAACTTTAACGTGGCAAAAAGTTCAGTAAATTTTTTTCCTAATTATAATGAATATATATTGTTAAGAATCCATTGTCTGAATACTTTATAAAAACACTTATCAATTTAGTAACTTAAAAATACTGAAATATTGGAAATGTCATTCTACATTTCAATCTAATGGAATAAATAAAATTGTAAAGAAATTAATAGTGGTTTTATCACGTTAGGTTATTCTTATACGAAGTGATTTTAATTTGTAATTGCACCTGTGCATTTCGAAATGGCTGCATTAACATAAACAAGAGATTCAGGTAGTAGTAGTTTATCCGTTTTTTATTTAATATAAGGTTGTTTGGATCGTATACAACATGTGTTTATATTTCTTTCTTTATCTTTTATAAATTATTAGTCAACAAAGCAATTTTAATTGTTTGTTTTTCTTGTAAAGCGTAGGAAGGAAGGCCAGAGGGATCGAGTCCAAAACCAAGATTGAGATGGTCCTGCAAATTAGTCAAAAGCAGACCTGAGGAAGATAGGATGAGAGCTTGGAGTTAGCTAAGATTTCAGAGCAGGGTTGAAAGTGTTAATGCTGCCAAGTACCTGGTTTAGAGTGACATATGAGTAACTAAATGTGTATAGTGTATACCATTTTACTACTTACAATTTATGTACTGCAAAGTTTGAGTAGGTGAAGGTGAGTAGGTGAGAAGCCTATTATATTGGCTATCGAAAAATTAATTTAAATAAGAATTAATTATGCGTTTAAAATGATGTATCTCCCATAGTTCAGTGACATAAAATAAGGGTTTAAAAGTGTCTCAGACTTTACATTGTTCTTGTAGTTCTAAAGTCACTAGCCGCCAATACAACCAGCTCTTAAAATAGATATTTGATCAATCCAACTATATTATTGTTTCTTTAAATCAGTATAATGGTAGTAAAGTGCAGAAAACAGGAAACATTAGTATTTTAAATATGATTTATCATGAAATGAATAACAGTTACACATTTCTGCTTTGTATAATAACGTTTTAATAATTCAACTGTGAGAAATGTTGAGATCAAAATAATCGTCCTTTTCTAAAGAATTTCTGTAGTATTATAGTCAACGATTGTCATACGAATAATACTGTAAACAACATTAATATATTTCCTACTCCTGATCGCTGTTGTAGGATTAGTCTTCATCTTAATATAATACAATTGGTTTTTGGTAGGGATACTTTTTTGTGATAAGTAAATCCACAATGGAAATTCCAATGGTAGATAAACTCTTTTATTTCAACTGTACTACTTCACTTTGAAATAGTCTTACTTATCAGTAGCTTGTTACAGGCTAATTAGCCATTAGACTTGTAATAGTTGTCTCTTATAGCTTAAAGCGTACTATTGAGGCTAATGAATTCCTTGCTGTTTTGCTGTATAACTAAGTATACTAGTTCAATGTTGTGGTTCCTAACTGGTCTGACTTGGTATTTCATTCCTGACGTCATATCAGCAGATTGTCTCCTATTGGCCAGTTGACATGGCGTGGTCTATCCATCGAGAGAAGCGTGGACTTTAGAGAAGTGGACGCTGCAACCGATAAGTGTACCGTGGAAGCTATTGTTAGCTCTCTGATATAACACTATAAAAAACAACATAACCAGACATGAATCGAATTATTATATTCTCCGGTATCATCAAACTATGACTAAGAGAAACTCCACCCATGTAAGAGCGATGTATGAAAACGGTTGTTTAGTTGGAAAAACAATTGATTTATATTCCGCCTTCCTAGAGAGGAGTATTACTAGAGAGGACTGTTTTCTTATCTTTTTAATAATGTATAATATTATTTGTTTTAAGGTAACTCACTTAAATCGTCTCTCAACGACTGGAAGCACACTCTCTAAGACTGATGAAATTCTGCACTCCAACTAACAAATACATCCCTCGATCAAGTGCAATAATCCAATACAAGCACATCGGGGAACATTGACTTTCAAACCGATTTGTGTTGAATGTTTCATGAGACTGACAACCGTACATTTTTTCTTGTCAACCCACACAAATTAGTTGAAAGTATAAATTGTATTCTTTAACGAAAGCGACTCTAGAATTACTGGAAGTAATGTTAAATATATTTATACTTACTTTCCTGTTCTTTTCGTTCGATAAATAATAATATTGTGCTATTATAATTCTTTTTACAATGTGAACTGTGCTTTATAAATATATAAGTACTTTCGAACGACAATTTGCAAAAACAATACTCCTTGAATTGTAAAAATACATTTAACCGTCGTGTTATTTGTAGACAAAATAGTTTTTCACGTAGAATAGTGTTTCCTGAGTGTATTAATTATTACCTATACATTTAGTATTATAGTAATCTTTTAGATCAATAATATGTTTTGAAATCTAATCTAAATGCTACAAGGCCTGTCAAATTATTTTTACTTGCACAGGCATAAACAAACAAGGGTTCATAGACAACCAGAGGCAAAGGTAGATAGAAGGACAGATAAACACAATGGTAGATAGAGGGACAGACAAACACAAGGGTAGATAGATGGACATACATACACAGGGATAGATAGATGGACAGACCGACAAAAGGGTAGATAAACGGACATACAGACACAAGGGTAAATAGACGTCGAACAGGCAGTCTGGCGGACAAATACAGGGGAAGATAGACATACAGACAAACCAGTAGATTGACAGACATAATGGTAGATATATGGACGAACAGAGAGAAGAGGGATTTTGTCATAATCCTAAGTGATGATTAACAATATAGTTATAAAATTTCAAATGCATATTACATTTTTCCTCTCGAGATATCACATTAGGCAATTGTCTTTATATACGGTCAGCCAACTCCTATAGAGGGACATGCACCATTATTGAAATCTTACCCGTCTAAAGGCATGAGATACAATGCAGTACTTAAGGACACTACGATTATACTGAAAGTCTTATTTACAAATCAAACTCTATAACTCGGTTGTACATGTTACTTTGTCATATATTACTTCGTAAACTTTTTTGACTCAAGTCTGTGTGTTCTGCGATTTTCTCATTGTCATCGTAGTACCGAAAAGACTAATGTAGAAATTTTAACGCTTAGCAAAATTTCAAGGAGGCTAAACTTCTATATACCACAAAATTTTACAATTCTTAAATATCTTCCTTAACGAGATATTTTATAAAATCAGAAGTTTTAGAACTCTTAGTACTTATGGCGTAGACGATGGCCATTGGTGAACGACCAATTTTAGCACAAATGTTTTAATCAGGGCTACTACAAACTTAGGGTTTTTTTATTCAAAAAATGTTATTATACGTCCTGTAGAAATCGTAAATTGAAGTACTGTTGTAATTATAAAAGCGTAATCGTAGATTTATAAGCTAAACTACTCCAGTTTAAAATCTGAAACCATGCTAAGTTTTTAATGTAAACAAAAACGTTATTTAATTATACAATTCAATTCAAATTTGTTGAATTTGTAAAGTTCCTGCATTAAATATGTCCAAAAAACAAAACGAAACATGATCAGTGTTGTACTCTATTACATAAACCTTTATATATACGAACATTTTCAATATTAACGTCTATCACATTGATACGCATCTCCCTTCCAGTTTCCGGTGTTCTTATTTTAGCTAGCTTAAACCTGAAATCACACTTTTAAAGTCCCCCGAGAAGCATGTTAGTAACCTCTAGAACGCTCTGCTAATCAATCCGTTCCCATCGACTGAATAATAAAATTTAAAATTTGCTTTTACTTAAATATTTATAAATACTGATAATATGTGTTAAGAATAATCTTTGCCTTTACGTTACATACCCAAGTACTTACGTAATCCTCGCTTATTACTCAGTTGATTACTACTGTGGCAAATATAACAGAAAAGGAAACTACGGTGATTGTACGCTGTTAATATGAGTCAAAAACTTCTTAAAGCCTATTTATTATTTTCCAGGAAAGTCTTTTGAATCCCTAGTACGTGACATGTCTAGAATTTATATAGCATTCTTTTAACACTTTTAGCATTTATTCAAATCCATACAATTTACAGTAGCCGATCATAAAAAGAACATAAATGCTCGCATGACGGGGCAAGGTAATCTTTTTAGCATTTTCACTGTCTGTATACTCTATTTTTAACTGAGTATTGGACTGATAACAGAGAGATAAGCAGAGATCATAGCTGCTACTCATCCTTGTTGTGGAGAATATAGTCTGATCATTGGAAACGCTCGTGAGATTGGTCAATATTTCATATATTGAAATTTATACCACAAAGAATGGTAACAACGCCAGTGTTGCAAATACTTATTATACTACCGTACCAGAAAGAATTAAAGCATATGCATATATCCTGGATAAATGGAACCTGTAATATGTACATTTTGTATATAAATTATTAAAAAAAAATCTCACTCTGGTTATATGGTACACAGGGCTTGACAGCCGTAGCTCTGGCTCATTAAAAATGCGTTTATGACTTCGTTATACAGGCACAGGGTGTCACATAAAGCATAATTTGCTATCCAGAACTGTATCATCTGTATCACGATTTATCTCACCCTGTGTTGAGATAAATTTTATAGCAAAAAAAAAAAACCCGTAAATAGTAAAACTCTTTTACGGTTATGTTCCTGAAAACAGCTGTTTTCAGACTGGGGTATACGATTAGGACAGTAATCTGAATCCAAAGTACAGTTTTGTGGATGATTTCATTTATTTTATATTTTCGTTATGTGTTTGGAGACTATTGGAAAAGTTTTCCATCACTATTTAATGTGCATCTATATGTATAACTTGACAAGCGTGCTTCAATAGTTACTGGTTTTCTTGGTGACAAACCACTATCGACTTTCAGAAAAGAAATTTACAGAAATACATCAAAATGTGTGCTGTGAGATTCAGTTCATAGGATCAGCCCATGTGTGAAATAATTTCCACTGTGAGAGAAAACTTTGTTCATTTCAAAACATAACGGAGTTAGACACGCTTAGGCGACTCAAGAACCACTTTTAACACAATATATCACTCTAATTTGGTTAGTTATTGGGGAAAATATTGTATAATACATTTTAGCATAATATTAAATTATTCGTTAGATTTTAAATCTTTCTTACACTGAAAAAAACGAGTAATAAATCGGCAAGTGACATCTCTGGTGTACAGCCTAGGACTTGGAGTTCTTGGTGATTTTGTACTCAATATTTCAGATGCCTACAAGAATATAATGTATGCACCTATCGCAAACTATGCATTACACTCAAAAAGAAGAATGGCCGTATTTGCGCTAAGTAAACAAATTAGTGTAAGTAATTAATAATGGGAAATTACCTCCAGTTTTACCCCAAATTTACTGTATAAAATCTGAATAATTATGGCTCAAAGAGATATCTGATTGTAAAGTTGTTATCGTTAGAAGTGAAGAGGTTTTAGTGTATGTAAAATTATACTTTTTTAATATTAACATAAGGGATTACTTGAAAACCAATTTACTAGCACATAAAATCCGTTGTCCATTATGTATTTTTAAGAATCAATGCAAATGTAGTATGAGCAGTAACATTAAATGTTATTTTATTAAAATTATAAGCATGTTTGATTAATCTGTTTTCCATTATTAAATTAAAACTTTTATACCGTCGTCATGATTTTTATGTTAAAGAAAAGATTTTGTTGGGGAGAAAAAAAATGTAGTATTAGTATACTATTCTTAGAAGTCTGTATTTAAAAATTAAACCTTGGTTAAAACCATATAGTAAATTGTATTGTCTGATTTAATAAATACATACTCGCCTTCGGCTCGCTGGGGGCTACGCCCCCAGGCCCCCAAAGTAAGTGCCTTAAATTCGGGGATAAGATTGATTTGGTGATAGGTACAATTCGGACATGATGTCATGCCAGGAAATTCCGGGGTGGGGTTAACGTTACCTGGGGATAAGACTTCAGGGGGTTATCTGGTCATACCAGGAACTTCCCTAGGGGGGATTTAAGAGATTTGGTGATTGGTAAAATTCGGACATGAGGTCAAGCAAGGAAATTCCCTGGGGGGCTTAACGTTACCAGGGGGGTTAACACATTAAAAGGTTTAATTTACTTAGAAGGTTATCTGGTCATACCAGGAAATCCCAGGGGGGTTAATGTTACCGGGGGCTAATATCACACCCAGGCCCCCTTTTGGGGTATTGCCCAAATTCGGGGATAAGCGGAATTCAGATTAGTATTAGACCTATTTTATTGAATTTTTCAAGTTTTGACTCTAAGGCCATTTTGTGGCTTAACCGTTAGAGATACGAGAAAAAGTGACTGGACCTTTCGTGTCGGAAATTTAATTTTGTTGTTCGATTATGCCATCAGATTTGAGCTACGAGTTCAGAGCGTGGTAGTAAAGTCTGCACCTGTCAACTATTGTAAATTGTTGAGTGGAAATATAGTAAAAAAAAACCTACCCTAAGTCAACGTTTTTAAGTTGTTTAGGGGGTTTTATTTGCTCAGGATGTTTATATAGTCATGCCAGGAAATTCCCAGGGGGGAAGTTAATCTTACCGAGGTTAGGCCATCAGGGGGTTTAATTTACTCAGGAGGTTATCTAGTCATAACAGGAAATTCCCGGGGGTGGTTAAAGGGATTTGGTGATTGGTAGATCTGATGTACGCTAGCAAAATCGGGGATGAGAGGATTTGGTGATTGGTAAAATTCGGACATGAGGTCATGCCACGAAATTCCCAAGGGGGGATGTTTAACATTACGGGGGTTAAGACATGGGGGGTTATCTGGTTCATACCAGGAACTTCCCAAGGGGGGGTTAAGAGATTTGGTGATTGGTAAAATTCGGACATGAGGTCATGCAGGAAATTCCCTGGGGGGGGTTTAATGTTACCGGGGAGTTAAACACTTCAGGGGGTTTAATGTACTCAGGATAGTATCTGGTCATACCAGTTAATCCACGGGGGGGGGTAATGTTACCGGGGGCTAATAACACACCCCAGGCCCCCTTTTGGGTGTTTGCCAAATTCGGGGATAAGAGTGATTTGGTGATAGGTAAAATTCGGACATGCGGTCATACAAGGAATTCCCAGGGGGGTTAACGTTACCAGGGGTTAAGACATCAGGGGGTTATCTGGTCATACCAGGAACTTCCCAAGGGGGGTTTAAGAGATTTGGTGATTGGTAAAATTCGGACATGAGGCCATGCCAGGAAATTCCATGGGGGGGGTTTAATGTTACCGGGGGGGTTAACATTTCAGGAGGTTTAATGTACTCAGGAGCTTATCTGGTCATACCAGGAAATCCCGGGGGGGGTTTAATGTTACCGGGGGGGGTTAACACATCAGGGGGGTTTAATGTACTCAGGAGGTTATCAGGTAATACTAGGAAATCCCCGGGGGAGGGTTAATGTTACAAGGGGTTAATGACACACGTGGGCCTATTTTAGAGGGTGTTGTGTCTTTGAACATATATAAAAAACACTCTGTCCCTATCTACTATTGAAACTTCACTAAACGCTCAGCCAACTCCCGACGTGGAGGGGAGTTTTAGTCACTCGTAACGTAGTAATACAAGGTCAAGCTGGAACCAACATGAATCGCACTAATTATAGTTGAAAAATATAAAGATTTTCACCTATCAATCACAAAATAATTGCACTTAAACGCGTTTTGCGGTCGAACCATTGTAGATAGGTCGAAAAGTCACTGGACCTTTTTTGTAGATCACCTCATTTGCTAAATCAAAACCTTTGTTTCATTTTGACTTCCGACCAATGGTTTTGCCGCTATCGACACCAAAAACAAACTTTTCACGTAAATATTACAAAAAAAACTGCACATAATCACGTTTTTTCGGCCAAACCAATAGAGATAGGACAAAAAGTCACTGGACCTTTTCTGTAGATCACGTAATTTGCTAATTTGATGGGTCAATCAGATTTGAGCTACAAACGTACCGTTCGGCCACTATCAGGCTCGAAAACTTTATTTTAAGCAAAAAAATCTCTGGAATGTCAAATGTTCCAGCGTTTTGTCGCTTAACCATGGAAGATAGAGCAAAAAGTCACTGGACCTTTTTTGTAGTTCACTTAATTCCTGATTATGAATTTTTCGTCAGATCCGAGCTAGCTCCAACGGTTCGCCCGCTATCGGACTTACAAAAAAGGCCTGCAGGGGCGAAAAATGCGCGAATTTTCTCGAATTTTTTTGAGGGGTTTTAAAAGTAAAAAAAACCCGGTTTCAGAATTTTCCTGTTGGTTATACGGCAAAAGGTACTGCGTGCCCAAATTTCAAGTTTCTAGCTCATCTGGAAGTAGGTTAGAATTAGTATACGTGAGTGAGTGAGTGAGTCAGTCAGTCAGTCAGTTACACATGCGGTTGTATATATATTAGATGACCATAATATAAAGCACCCTACTACTACCTTTAATAAGATGACTATCCCTATGATAGCCCGTACGTTTTGAGTAGAGAAATATGATATTAAGTTATACTTAAAACTATTACATTTATTCAAAACCTGTACTGAGATAATAAACAGAATCTAAGGCTAGTCCACAGATTTGTTTGATCTAGTCACATAATATAAAGCACCCTACTACTACCTTTAATAAGATGACTATCCCTATGATAGCCCGTACGTTTTGAGTAGAGAAATATGATATTAAGTTATACTTAAAACTATTACATTTATTCAAAACCTGTACTGAGATAATAAACAGAATCTAAGGCTAGTCCACAGATTTGTTTGATCTAGTCACATAATATAAAGCACCCTACTACTACCTTTAATAAGATGACTATCCCTATGATGGCCCGTACGTTTTGAGTAGAGAAATATGATATTAAGTTATACTTAAAACTATTACATTTATTCAAAACCTGTACTGAGATAATAAACAGAATCTAAGGCTAGTCCACAGATTTGTTTGATCTAGTCACATAATATAAATATATATTATAGCACTTTTAATTGCTCTAATATTACTGAAGAATTAATTTAAAACAATTCCTCAGTTATCATTCAAATAAACTGGAGTTTATAACATTAGTAGTAGGTTTTGATGAATCTGGAAAACCGCTAACTGTTTGTTTAATTTTATTCTTAACTGTTCATTAGGAGGCTTAAAATAATTGTAATATTTATATCATTATATTTATTAAAAATTGGAAAAACAAAATATAATAGTTGAAGAATCTAGCAGCCTATTTGCATTTTATAACCACGCAGCCTGGTTTTCTATTGACAGAAAAATATTTTCCAAGGAAAATTCGATAATCATTCTCGGGTGATTTGGTAAAGATCAAAGTGGGAGAGTATCAAGAAGTTTAAAAATATATTCCTTTTTTTATTTGTTTGACTAACATAAAATAAATGTTAGAAACCTAAATAAAAGTTGAATTAGTACCAAATAACCATTTACGGACGGAAATTGGCCACTTTGAGTCTATAAATGTGTGGCAATAATATTACTGTTATTTATCAGTCTCACTATCGGTTTTAAATGTGACAGCCGAGAAAACCCTTGTCCTGAGAAAATGTGATCCTTTTATAGTTTTTATCCCTTTTAATATCCTCCCTCCTTCACCTACACCAAATTAGCGAGGCTGATGTTCGTTTTTTTATTTTAGGAAGAATTCCCCAAGGCGATTAGAATAAAACCAGGTTTTTCATGGAAAAATCTTCATTAACAGTTAATTCAGACGAGATTAACTTTCCACAAATTGCAAGTTACTAAATAGTGGCATAAATTGCATTGAAAAGAAAATAACTTTAAATATATTACAAATAGTTACATAGACAAATTCGCAACTTTAATTTGAGGATTATTCTTTGCTAAATTGGAAGGAAACTTACCTTTTGGTTATGCAAATATTAACTCTGATATCCTGCATTCAACATATCTCTATTTTTACTTATCAAACTTCGTGGCTGCTTAAAGCAAGAAGAAATGGGCGTAATGTTATAACGAATAACTGTTACCGATTTTAATAAAATTGGGAAAACGTTTAACTTGATGTCTGTTACAGTTGAAGTGGTTAAGCTTCCAGACCTAATCTAACACGAGAGAAAATTTTTCAGACATTAAATAAATACAAGACCAAAAATCACCCTTTCTTGCAATTACTTAGAATTCTGGTTCAAGGAAGAGGCATTAATATTTTTGTCCTAGTTCTGTGGTGGGATGCATTGGAAATCTAAATACTTCTCTCTAGAGTTGTCGTCCACATTGAAGTTGTTAGAATGTCTTTGTATTGAATCAATATAAATCGAAATAAGAGGCAGATGTATGTCATTCTTGATGTAGTTTTATTAAGCTCTTTACATTGAGTGCAGTATATTAAATTAAATAATAGTAAATAATAGTAGCTGTCATCATATTCTTAGATATCTGCTTATTTACTCTACATGTTTAAAATGTTATAAATCTTCCATTGTCATTTTACTTTCCTTAAAGAAAAGTTCTTACGTCATCTATAGAATAACACGCTGGTGTTAATAAATGATCATCGGAGATTTAACATTTTGTAGTATAATTACATATATTTCCTGAAACTGAGACTTATTGTTCCAAAAGCAAGGATCGGGTATAAACCCGAAAAAGCTAACCCGAAGCAAATAATTTCTTCTTACAATATCCGAAGTAAGGAATTTATTCTGAGTATTTCTAGAAAAATAAAAGGGATTTTAATAGTATAAATGTGATTTACGTTTTAATTATGTTTGGGATTAGCACTGTTAACATGTTAAAACCCTCAAATGATTTGTTTAAGCATTATATAACGTTATGTACACTTTCACAAAGTGCATAAACATCATATCATAACCTAAAAAGTTACTTTTTAAATTAGAATTGTTATTACATGACTAATAATAAATATAAAAAAGCATTGGTTATATATACATTTTTATACGAATAAAATGTTTTGATTTATTCTTAATAATATTCCGCAATCTTTTTTGTTTTCATAGTTACTTTTAGATGGTTTAAATATTATTTACTTTATAATATGACTGACAAAGTTTCAGTGTTTACTTCTTTCATAACTATTTTGTTTCAGTTTGTTAATTGTATTAAATACTAATCCAATGGTACTTTGCAACATGCAAAATTTGTAAATATCACGCATAAATTGTAATAAACGAGTCTCAACTCTTAACTGAAAGTAATGTTAAGGTATTATAAATATAGTTTTTATGTACCGCACTAGGATATCTGTCTGAAAAGTGTTAGATGATCACCTCAAGCAAGGCTAATATGGGCAAAGGCAACATTAGAAGCAAACTATACCCGCAATACGAACACCACAGAGAAGTACTTTAATGCGATGTCCAGTGCATTAGGGTTGTAAGGAGAAGTAAGGTTACCCTTGTGATAATGACAGTCCTTTGTGTCTATGACTTCCTGTTCCGGTCGGTCTGCTACTTTGATTCCTTCCACACATATCACGATACCTGGAAGCCGCACAAAGTCTCATAATGTAGTAAAGACCAGTGCCTAGAACAACCGAATAAAATATATTTACTACTTAGTCACTGAGTGTTATCGAAGTATATTACTCAATGAGTTGGAAAGTGTTATTTATGTCTTTATATCTATCTATACAGCCACACGATATCTCTAAAAAAATTGACATTAAAATTACGCATTCAAATTCAACCCCAGCCATTTCTACATAGGCAGCGCTGAATTCCATGAGGGAACATGGCACTCCATGGGGTTTGGCTGAACACTTATTTTTATGTTTGTAGATTGTTATTAGTCATAGAAATTTTAAAGGATACTATGATGTCACACAGTAAAGTTGCCATCGTTATGTTTTACAATAAATTTCCAAGATTGAAATATATGTTATCCATCAGATGAGAGAACAATAAGTCCATATGCATGTATGCGAAGCTATAACGTACGCCAATGGACTTTCAACAAAAAGAAAACAGAAAAAAATGGAAGGAAAAAATTTTAACACAACCGAAAAAACTAGGAACCCAGAAGGAGTAACAGGACCCAGACGTTAACAATTTACAAAATGGAAATGTACTAATAAACATAGTGTTTTATATTTTGTAACATATAGAGGAAGGTTGCCTAAATCGTACCGCCTCCTAAATCGTACCACCGCGATTTTAACAAGAAATAGAACTACTACAGCACTCTTGCGGCGCTAGCAGGAAGTAGCCATTACTAGAAAATGTGAGACAAAGTTCAGTCTGTGTGCAGTTGATCTCTATGTTTTTGTGAACGATTCCTTGTTTTAACATATGGATTGCTTAAATTAATTTGTTTCTTAGTAAGTAAAACAAGTAAATAGTTAACACAATATTAAAGCGTAACACAATTTATTATTGTGTTTCAGAATGGCAAAAAGAAAGTATGGAGCGTGGGATGAAGAGGATATGGAAAGAGCCATAGCTGCTTACAGAAACAGAGATATGGGATTTAATCAATGTTGCGGACAGTATGGAATCCAGAAACCAACACTTAAGCGCCATTTAGGCAACAAAAATGTTAACGCTAACGAGGGTAAAAAAGCGATGGGGCGTCAAACTACACTACCTCCCGATGTAGAGCAACAGCTTGTTGACCACATAAAAAAACTAGAGGCGTGTTTTTTTGGACTGACGATAACAGACGTTCGTAGGCTTGCATTTCAAATCGCCGAGAGAAGAGGTATCCCCCACGTATTTAATGCGGAAAAACAAATCGCTGGTAAGAAGTGGTATTACAACTTCATGAAACGTCAATAGGACATCTCTCTTCGTGAACCTCAGGCAACATCATTGGTAGAGCAAAAGGATTTTCTAAAGAAAACGTCGATGAATTCTTTGAAATTTTGAAAACAACTGCTGATGAAAATAATATTGATGCTACTACTCTTTTCAACGTTGACGAGACAGGCGTAAGTTCTGTTCAAAATAAATGTCAGAAGGTGGTAGCTGAAAAGGGGAAGCGTGCTGTGGGTACAATATCTAGTGCAGAAAGAGGAGTCAATACAACTGGAAAACTTAATGTTTTTATTGAAACAATTTCTCCGCTTCCTAAACCAACAAAAATGAGAAGTGGGTCGACTGCAAAAATACAAAAAGCTGCTATATTGACCAGTAGCCCCTACAAAAATCAAATTCAACTAGCTCAGGAGCTTAAACTGGCAAAGGAAAAGGTCAAGGGGCTACAGATGAAGATTGGGCTTTTGTCTAAAAAGATGAAAGCAACTAAATCCAGTCAGGAGGTTTCAGGCATGTCTTGTAACGCATCAAAAACATTGACCACTAAGATACCGATAAGAAAATGCCAACAAGTTCAGGAAACTATTGGGTTAAATGTGAAGCAAAATCCAGTAGTCCTAAACCAAGCTGGATCTTCTGCCCAGAGTGATGTGATGGTTGAAATTAATCCTGATGAGTGGTTCTGCTCAGTTTGCGAGGAAAATGCTATCGAGGATATGTTACAGTGCTTGCTTTGCGGTAAATGGGTCCAAGAAAGTTGTGCTGGGTCAAAGGCAAGAATAAAGAAATATGTATGTTCTAACTGTAGTTCTTGAAAAAAAAAACACTCATATAAAACAGTAATTAAGCTTAAAAACAAGTTAAAAATCTAAATGTATCTAAACTTGTAATAGAATACTGTAGTATTAAATGTTTACTAGTAATACACTCTTATTCGTCTAATTCCTTGACTCCTTTTATTTCCAGCTGTAACCAGGTGGTACGATTTAGGAAATAGGTGGTACGATTTAGGCAACTGGTTTCCTAAATCGTACCGATTGCATAGCTTTACAAAAAGTGTTATATCTTAGCTAAATATCACCATATTAGTTAGTAAAAATAAGATTTACTTGTTTTAAGAACCAAAACTTTGAAGGGTATTGGAACTTTTGAAGTGTTCTTTTGTATAAGGTATAAAAAAAATAAAATGTAAAAAGTGGTAAGATTCAGGCAACCTTCCTCTACCACTCAAAGTTCCGAATTCTTACTATCCTATCAAACATTTTCAATTAGTCTCATGATTAACCTAGGTGGAACGACAAAATTACAGAATCCACATCATTTTACTTAAAATAAGAAAGAAATTTGATTTTTACACGTTTCATATTAACAAATTTAACCTAACGACCCAACACATACTACATTACTTTCTAGTGACGTAGTGTATAATTACAATTTTATAATTTAAACACTGCTAATACACCCACTACTATAACAAAAAAATAAGAATGGCCAGATATTCCGAGAAGTATGTCATCAGTAGACTTTAAATGTTGTATATGACTTTATTTCTACATAGGCAAGAATGAGTTCTATGATGGTGCATATATATCAATGAAATTGACTGTCGCTAAGAATTCTGACAGTACTTCTCTTTTGTCTGCTGCGGTTTGTAAAGGTTTTCCCTCTTAATGAAATAACATGATCCATGGGCTGGGTCATGTTATCAAGTTGTTTATTCAGAGTATTCCTAGAATAAGAAAATGGATGTTATTAATAAAAATAATAAATTATTATTAATTAAATAATAATATTGTTATTATTAGGAATAGCTTTTGTGCTGTACATAATTAAAATTATCTATGATTTTTGTTTTAATTCATTTAGTTCAATTTTTTAAAACAATGATGACCTAAAACTGTGCAGAAAGTCATATCATCAGATAGTAAGAGTAGCTTACAATATACCGAAGATGTGAATTCCATCAGCTCTTATCTTTCCTAAATTCGTATCTTACTCGGATAATATGTTTTTATTAGTGCCATCCTGCATTTTTAATAGTAGATAGCTCATTATACCTTGCTCATATATATTTGTTTAGAGTGTAGTGTTATAATGACAGTTCACTCTCTTTTCTGTTTACACTATACCATTGTCACATTGTGTTTGCTTTCATATTAATGTAAATATTAGTTTTTGCATAGATAGCTCATTATACCTTGCTCATATATATTTGTTTAGAGTGTAGTTTTATAATGACAGTTCACTCTCTTTTCTGTTTACACCATACCATTGTCACATTGTGTTTGCTTTCATATTAATGTAAATATTAGTTTTTGCATAGATAGCTCATTATACCTTGCTCGTATATATTTGTTACACTATACCATTGTCACATTGTGTTTGCTTTCATATTAATGTAAATATTAGTTTTTGCATAGATAGCTCATTATACCTTGCTCATATATATTTGTTTAGAGTGTAGTTTTATAATGACAGTTCACTCTCTTTTCTGTTTACACTATACCATTGTCACATTGTGTTTGCTTTCATATTAATGTGAATATTAGTTTTTGCATAGATAGCTCATTATACCTTGCTCATATATATTTGTTTAGAGTGTAGTTTTATAATGACAGTTCACTCTCTTTTCTGTTTACACTATACCATTGTCACATTGTGTTTGCTTTCATATTAATGTAAATATTAGTTTTTGCATAGATAGCTCATTATACCTTGCTCATATATATATTTGTTTAGAGTGTAGTGTTATAATGACAGTTCACTCTCTTTTCTGTTTACACTATACCATTGTCACATTGTGTTTGCTTTCATATTAATGTAAATATTAGTTTTTGCATAGATAGCTCATTATACCTTGCTCATATATATTTGTTTAGAGTGTAGTTTTATAATGACAGTTCACTCTCTTTTCTGTTTACACTATACCATTGTCACATTGTGTTTGCTTTCATATTAATGTAAATATTAGTTTTTGCATAGATAGCTCATTATACCTTGCTCATATATATTTGTTTAGAGTGTAGTTTTATAATGACAGTTCACTCTCTTTTCTGTTTACACTATACCATTGTCACATTGTGTTTGCTTCCATATTAGTTTTTGCATGTCACTTATAAAACTGATATTTTATGTGTCTTATCTTTGATTTATAAATCAATAAGTAGTAAAATTTAAATTGATATCTAGATAAAATAAAAATCATTTTACATCGTTTTTTCAAATCCTGAGATTATCTGTCCGAGATATCATAAATGAAAAATGAAATGAGCCACTACTGAGGCTATTCCAGTCTCCTCAAAACGATAAGATTGACATTCTTTGTATATATAGGTCACCAACACCTAGCTCTGGGTGTAATGTAAGATATTTCACACATTAATTATTTCATAGTTTGGATACGTTGTGTACGCATGTGTATCTGCGAGATAGGTATATAGGAGATACCAATGTAAACATATGCGTATGATGATTCGGACAACAGTGCACAGAGTTATTACATCTTTAGCATCAAGAGGCCTTGATAGAGTTATTTATTTGCGTACCAGGGAAGATATTAGAGCAGGTATCCTTTTAAGATCCTGCATTGACTAAATAAAGAAGGTAGAATGCATTAACTGAGCAAGGGGGGAGGCGAATTGAAAATTAAACTATCTTATCATTATACTATTGATGATATCATGGAATATGCTGTGAAACATGATTTGGAAATTAAGTCAATTGTGAATTTAATTGAAAAACTAGACGAGTACAAATTGACATGAGAGCTACAGGGCACTGCTTGGGAAATTTTACCGTGTAATAATGGAAATAAAGCCTTTCACTGTAGAATAAACAAATTAAAAACATCATATGAATAATGTTAGATTTATCCCCAAAAAACCTTGCGAAATAAAAAAAGTGTAATAGGAGAGTAAATACTGAATGGATAAGTTATGAATTAAGAGATGTTAAAAAGAAAGAGGTAGGTTATTTAGGACTTCTCAATCGAACCATACAAATTTAGTTCACAGAAAAAATATACAATCTTTAAAAATATAGTACACGGAGAAATTAAAACCAACAAGTTTTTACTAGAGACCGTATTTTATGAGTGTGCATAAACATCCTAGAAAGCTTTGGTATGGTGTTAATACATCGTAGAAAGGGTTAAAAATAATAATGATGATACAAGAATTGTAAATTTCATGACAGCCCAACCATTTGAAATAGCTAATGGTTTAGCTAATCAATTTTACACTGGTATTAAACATATAAAACATACATATAATAATAAAAATATATACCTACTTCAATACATTTATTTATAAAGTAACGTTTTTATATTCCTAACGCAATAAATTATTAAGTGAAAAATATTTTTTAAAGCTGTCTTATAAACAAGGCTTAGGGTATAAATAAAATTAGGTATAAAGACTTAAAACTTGTTTCAGCATATTTAGTTTTTAGTTTTAGCAAAAGCCATTAATCTGTCATTAGCCACAGGCACATTTCCAACAAATTTGAAAACCTCAATTATGTGAGACCAGTGTTTAAGAAGGAATAAAGCGAAGTTTATGAAAGACACCGTCCAATCGCCCTAATTTAAATGATAAAAACATTTTTAGAAACATTTGTTGTTAGAATACTAAATACATTTTCGTGTACTAAATAAAGTAATCAGTGGGCGCCTATTTGTTTTATACAAAGGGAAGGGTACAGATAGCCTATTGAGTATTTTTGGGGATCATGTCAGCAGACAACTTAACTAAGGATGTCATGTAATGTGCATTCTTATAAATTATAGTCAAAGGTCTTTGATACTATTGCCTATGATAAAATGCTTAAATCCTTAGAAGGAATAGGCGTGTTAGACAATCAACCGACATGTTGTAAGTCTTACTTAAGTAATAGAACATTTCCATTTAAAATAGAAGACTCTCTAAGTGAATATAAATCGAGATTTGAAATTCATTTGAATCCGTTATCTGCAGTACACCGTTTCACCTTTAAACATTTGAAATGAGTGGTACAAAACACCAAGCACATACTATAGCTTTGTATTGTAATGAGCCATATGTGGTCTTTTGTACCATATTAATGTGGAAACAGTTCCAACTAAACAAATGTTGTATACATTTCATATATTGGATATCAATATGTTCCAATATGCACTAATAATACTATATCTACATTACTTACCAAGTTATTAACGTCCTGGATTAATATTTCCCTAGAGCCAATCACAATATGGGTTTGTGTTGACCGGCATACAAAGCAAGGTAAACATGTCGCACATAAGTGTGTGTATTGGGGTGATCCGTGACAGGAGGTGTATCCAAAGTACGGGTTGAATCTTTACTCCGTTATTTCTTGCAGAAAACTAAAAGAAAATGCGTTACAAAAGGCATTTTTTAATTTAATTTTGGCTGTATCCACTACAAAGAAAAACCAACTTTTTCATGCTACTTAAAAGTAATCAAAAGAAGACTATGTTATATTATACTGAAAAAATGGAAAATATATATCAAAAAGAATTTAACATTCTTTGTTCTTTAAATTAAGATGAGTTAGTATTAAGGTTTAAACAAAATATAATAAAGACAGATATTACAGTATGGTAAAATTTGCGCCTTTTACATTTATGAAAAGTAATGTTATTGCTGTAGGAACATACAACTATATGGTAAAAAGTTTATTGTAAATAAATGAAGTTTCACTTCAGAAGATCATGGACGTTTAATTGTAACCGAGGAACCGAAGGACAATGGCTTATGAGTATTAAAATTATTACCATTACAATTATTTATTGCAACAAATAATGAGATCTAAGGAACTGTAAAACAAGGAGGTGCCTAATAAGATTAGTTTATTGACATAACTGTTAGTATATTTTATTTAAATCAGTTAGAAAGATAAAGAATCCCGACAAACAGTGTATTTCTTCATTTAAATACTATATATTCTTTTGTTTTTCCATACTATTATATAGTTTCTGAGAGATTTGTTTATTCTCTTAGAAAATTGCATCGAGTCCTATAAGGCCCGTGGCGCTGCTTCCAGAGTGACAGTATATTCTGGATGGGTAAGTTTGGGGGTAGGTGCCGCCTCCTGTTGGATTCATAAGGAGGAGTTAGGGCACTAATGTCAAGTCATGTTCCCTCAGGGGAAAGCCAGCTCGATCTGAACCTGCCTCTCCAGTCAAAGCAGGAAGAGGTGGCACACCCTAATGTCCAAGCTGGCAAGAACCTTTGACTCTTAGGGAACAAACCCTAATGAACTCCCACAGTTGAACTAGACCTATTAAGTTACCCTTGTAGCCAGAATCTCACCATTTGCGGTTATTGCCGCTACTGTACATTTATGTGGTTGCCCGGATTTAAGTGATCCATCGGTTTTGATGTGCGCAGTGTGGGTTCAGTTAAAAGGTATAAACCAGCCAGAAGAGATCCCTGAACCGTCTGGGAGGTTATTGTTATCTTGATTGGCCTATAACATTCAACTTTTTGAAAATAAATAATAATCCTTATACCAATGCTATTTGTAATAGTATTCATTTCATTAAAGTATAGTATACTAATAATATAGCTTTTTAATGAAAACCCCAATTCACAAAAAACTTATGTTATGCATATGGGAGTACATTATAATTGATTTAATTTAATATATAAATGTTTGCTATTAATTTATGAAAAGTAAAACATATCTAAAGGTATAAGTTTATCCTTCGTTAACAAGTGAGTTTATTGAAATTGAATTATAGTTATGCATGTTTGGTTTCAAAAACTTGCCCTGCAATGGGCGATTTATCCGAATATTTACGGTTCTTGAGTGGAGTATGTTCAATCAATCCTGCTAAACTAATATTCCTTACTCTTTTCCAAGTTTAATGAGATACACTGTATGAATAAAGTTTTTCTAGAACGTGTATAACTTAAAAAAGAACGTAATTTGGAATTTGGCTTCCGGTGATAAAAAAGCCATATTGACTATAACTGGTCGGTCGATGGTTGAGCTTCAGCCAGTCTCAAGAAAGCTCTGCTACAGACGACTAATACTTACTGGCAGTTTCGGTGTTACATCTTTTGACTAAAGAGGGCTCTTTACAGAGAAAATTGTATAAGCAAAATTTTTGACGTGATGTAAACCAAAGAACTTTGATGTTACTTATGATACCTGCCGTGTAAGGCCGAAAACTAAATAAAAAATACTTCCGGATAACTTATTTGAATATAATATACACCAACATAAGACATCATTAAAAAATAAATAGTAAGAGTTTTCTCTGACTTATAGTTTACACATTATATAACATAAATTTTAAATATTTATTATTTTTTTAACTTTTGCAGTTACGTTTGATTTTTTTCCAATAATCATGTTGCTGTTTGGGAAATAAAAATAAAGAGGCAATATTTTAACACTATTTATATTTTTTTAAACTAGAAATGAAAAGGCCTATCATGCAAAATATTAAATATAAATACTCAATAAATTTGAACTTTACAATATTAAAATTTCTAGTATGATCAAATATTTTCAAATTAATGTAAGAAGTTACTATCACGCATTCCTTATGAGTTTTTCTATCAATCTTTTAAGACTGTACATGTAAGCAAATTGAAAATTGTGGTAAAAATAATTGGTTTCTTTCATAAAGCTACGTTTCTGCAGAACATTTGATTGCGTTTAAACAAGTCTGGAAGTAAATTCAATCTGTTATCTAATATAAAAATTCACATTTAATATAAAAATTTGATGTTTTCTAATTCGTATAAAACTATCTTATCTTTTACGTTAGTCCAAGCAGTAAATATCTAAAAAAATCTTAAAAATCGATTCAGTTATTTCGGAAATCAGCGTAAACGAATTGTGACACGAAATTTTTATATATAAGGAATAACTTATTATTAATGAATTATGATAATTTCTACATATAACGCTTCAGTAATTACAACAGTGGTGATAAAATGTTTATGTGTTGCAGATTATACAGGTATATTTGTAAATAAACCTCTTTTATTTAAGATTAAATTAGAGGATTATCAAACTAACAAAGAAATTTATTTTATGGTTTACTACATTTAGAGATAAAATAGTATTTACTTTAATCTGAAAATTTTATAACTATTCGCTTATTATAAACGACATATTTTACTGATGAGCGAATCGGAAATAATCAAATTTATTAAATATCACTAATGTTACATGATTGGTGTTTAACGCTGAACGAGGTGTATTTTATTGTAACACAAAAATAGTGTGGTTCAGCAAGATCAGTTCTGTAATTATTACTGTTTATTGTAATGAAATGGTTTAGTATCTGTACATACAAAATTATTAAAGCTCTACAACAGTAATCCTAATTATGGTTTATTTATCTATTCTAGATGTTGGTATAGCTGTGTGAAACTCTCACCTCTCCATTTAAATGATTACTAATAATAAATTGAAATGGTCTTCAAAACTCCAGTTATATATTTATTTAATGTTTTTTATCAATCATAATTTTTGGTTACTTTCCTTTCTTTTTTACATGCCTGAAACAAATAAAATTAAACATATATTAAAGCTATCCAACAAAAAATATTACACATAATATTAATGAGCAGCCTTTTAAGGCCAAACATTTTGCAAGTAATTTGTCACTGTGCTACAAATAGATATTGCCTCATAAAAGAGGATATGCTACAGAGACCGTTAGTAAAATAGATAGATACTGGAATATAATTTAAAAATCACAACTTTAGTAATATTTGTTATAATATGTTTTATCTATATTTAATTGAACACACTTCCTAGAAAAAAATACAACGCATCAATTTATAAATATACAAATATATTCCTTAAGTTTCATGGACACAAGGGAAAAATATTTATAATATAGTTTAGTAGTATAGGATGGAAAATATAGTTTGGCCGTTAAAAACCAATACTTTTGGAATTTTAGTTTAAACTATAAAAAATACACTTCTATTAGGTTTGAATCTAAAATAAAAAAGTTATAGGACGATAGAACATTTTTACTTACTCCCTAGGATAATTTAAAAAGGAAGTAGTGTTCAAGCTTAGCATAAAAATTCAATATTAAATATTACTAATAATAATATTAAATATTATTTATTTCCATAGGATTATATCAAACGGTTCATCTTTATAAAAATGTTTCTAGCTTATTTAGGCAGTGGTTATCTTCTAGCTTGCCTATGGCCAACATTTTTAATTACTTTATCAAAACCTAAACTGTTGTGTATGATTCAAAGCAATGCATTTCCTCACCATAAAATATGAATATTGGAAAACGGTTTGGTAAAAAGGAATTAATTTTGAAACCTCCCTTTGCTGGAGGTTTCAAAATATATATCGAAATCAAAATATATCAAAATCAAGGATATAAAAATCTTCCCATAATTATAATATCTCTTCAATTATACACTAATTACTATTATTTATTTCCATTAGATTATACAGGAAATAAAAATAATAAAAGGCTTCAACATCGCCCTAGATACTCTGGTCGTATGCGCGTTTCAACTACCTGGCACTGTCCTTGGTGAAGCAAAATATTTGGAATAAAACTCGTGTTAAAACTAAAATGTTAGACATTAAATACTCAAGATAATACCGTAAAGAGTTCTATAACATAAAAGCCCTTCTTTTGAACCGCTTCTTCAAGAATAAAAGTTAAGATGCAAGTTTGTATTTCATTATTATTATTCATTATTTGATGTCAGAGTTTGTCATATAATTAATAAATTATAAATTTACATACTAAAAATATTCGTCTTTTTAATTATCCTTTATGTGAACAATTTATGTCTTAATCGGATCGCCAGTTTCCAAGTGCATAATTTTAATATTTTTTGAAAAGCGCCTATATCCCAACCCTTTTCTTTTATATTATAGCTTGTAAACTATACGCTCATATGTCGAGGTGGAGATATAAAAAAACATTTATAAAGTAACTTTACTACTAATAGGCTACTTTACCGTAGTTATTTTACACTCGTGTCAAGATGGCACCAACGGCCTTGAACTCTACACTACCAGATATCCGTGTAATGCAGGTTCAGATGTCATTTGATCCTTGCCAGGCATGTCCACGGGTACATTAGAGGTAGGGATAACTCGAGGCTTTAGTAACATCAAACGCCGTCTTTGAGAAACCCCTTTCACAGGTTGGTGTCAGACTAATCAACTGCCTCCCTCGGGGCATCAAGCAACTGTAAAATTAAAATTATATCGCAGCTCAATTAAAACATTTATCGGTGTCAAATGTCGATTATTCCCTTGAACAGTTCTTGGCTGGGCGCTGGAAACGTTAATTCAGTTGTTGCTTCATTTCTTGAGAGTGAAAGAAGTGAATGCAATTATGTACATTGATACTGTAAGAATAAAGTCATAACATAATAGTATGAACAATCCACAACTATTTGACCATTAAAGTGACCATTGATGTAAAATATAAATATTGTATACAGGCTTAATAATAGTTATAGATTTAAAAAGTATTTCGAGGGAGTTGTAATAACTATATAAGCCTAGTTATTATTATTCTCTCACAAGTGCTATATTTTGCAGATATTTAACACTCAGTTATACCAGTAATTTCTTACGTACAAAATTAAGTACTTTATAATATATAACTCTTCAGCAAACGGCTTGTATGAAAATGTTGTACTTTTCCTATGAATTAGACAGTATATTATAAGTAATATATAAAGGAAACAAGGATTGTTTCCGGTTGTTTGCTATCGTTCAGTGCTTTACCTATAGTAACTTGTATTCTGCAGTTTATTTGTAATAATTAGTTTTGTGTTTTGTTTTACTAAGTGCATGTTTTAGAGCTAGTTCAAAAAAGGATGGTGTGACTTCTGAGTTATGCGCGTCACAAGGCTCTGTTATGATTTGTTATATTAATCTAGATTTTATTTATGTGGTAAGTTACCTATTTACTGAGGAAGATATTAGATTGCAGATCGCGAAAGGATCACTATATGTATGCAAATGTTCGGAAAAATTATGTTCTCCATCACAATACTCCCATTGTCAAAAACAAACTTCAAACAAAGAACTTATATTTGTTTCACATTCGTCAATGTATTTAACTAAAACATGAAATACAACTTACAATAACGATATTTTAAATACCTAATTATATATTTACTACAGTTTTATTTTGATTTATCATAGTCATAATGACGTGAATGAAATATATATTTTAACATTATTTATAACGTTCAGTTTTATTTAATAAAAGAACAGAACAATCTTATTTAATAAAAGAACAGAACAATTTTAATTAATTGTATAAGTTAAAAATTGTAAATTGTATAAGTTAAGTTAAAAGTATAAAATAAATGGTAATATACTATATTTAATGTTATTTTTAGTATCAGTGTTTTTTAGGTTGTAAAATATTTATCAATAACAATACAATACGTATTAAGCGCAAAATGTTGCAGAAAATGTGGATTTTTTACTACAAGAATTATTGTAAGCTATGTTTTAAAATGCGTGTGTGATTTGGGTTTTTCAAACTGGCGTGTTATATTTAGTACGAAATTGTGATAGGCTCATTTAAAACACTACGCTATTACCTGGAAATTTCCAATTTAGAAATTGAAGTGTGTTTCCCTGATGAGTCTCATACATTGATCTCATATAACTCGAGTAATAAATTCTTTCAATCCTTGTTTTGAACAATCAACAGAACGTTGTTCTAGGTTATGATGAGTTTTAATTGTTCTATACTTTACGTAAAGTAAGAGGTAGTGAATATTATAATGCATGTGTTCTTTATATATTATCTTCAACACTTTAAAATGTATGCTTTGTTCCATGCGTAAACCAGTTATAGTGTAAATTAAGCCTCTGTTTTATTTCGTAAATGCCCACCTATGTCAAAATTCAAAAACCATTCTCTAATTGTGGTTGTAAAAAATATGCAGTCTGCTATAATGTATCCTGAGAATAACCCTGAGATTAAGGGTAGTCAAGCATATGTTACCAGTGGTAGTAGTTAGAATATTTCGTATAAGTACATCCATACCAGTTAGTGACAATTATTATCTTTCACATTGGGATTGCAATAAAAAGCTCTTATATCAATTCATTGGCATTGCAGGTAAACCTAATATCAGTTAACTTAATAAGAACATATATTTTTCTCTTAAAGTTTCTTTAATTTTCTATTAATTTCTTGTGGACAATAATCATTAAAACAACACAACTCCTGACATTAATGTTACCGGAAGGTACATCTTACATAAACACAGTTAATCTGTTATTACTATAAAGATTGAGAAGGTTCCATATGTAACTGCAATCTATCAAGCTCGCCCAACAAGCGTAGAAAAACGATTTATTGTAATATAATTCTGGCTAGGTATGAAATAATACACATTTATCTATAAAGTAATAGCATGTTTGCGATACATTCACAAATTCTGTAATGTACATAATATTTCGCAAATATTGTATTATATTTTTTAGCTGATGGTTTTCTTGTTGCGTACACATTTTGAAAGATTTATAATAAATTAAGACCATATTTAGGTATAACATCCCTCCCGTTTGGATTTATTATTATTTATTACCATGGCAGGATTTAGTTAATGACATGTTAATGGATACTTTGGAAATCAGGTATCGCAGTCCTTTATCTAATTTTAAATTTTATGAAATTTATGGATATTCCTAGGTACCCTGGTAAATGTATAGGTATATTTTTATTTCGGAGGTAAAATATACTTTTATCTTTAACGTTTTATTAAGTGTAATAATGCTTCGTACTACTATGACTGGTGCTAATGTTACTAATAACTGTTCACCATCAATTTTAGTTTGTACAATTATTATTATTATGAAACTTTACCACGATTCTTTATATATATATATATATACTAGTTATTTGTATTTAATAATAATTTCTGTAACTAATTTAACGGTAGAGCTCATTGTGTATATTGTCTAGGTAATATTATAAATTCCGAGAATGAAATTGCACATGTCATAATAATAAGACGCGTGTAACAGCCTTCTGATTGTTATCTCGTATAACTTGTAATTTTCTAGCCCTTTATTTAAATTATGTCATGTATAAACTAATTTATTTATTATAGGATCTGGCTATGCGCAATGTAACCCTAAAGGGTTAATCTAATCCTATTTAGACATGGACATTTATTTAGAGAGGCACAGAAAAGCTGAAATTCTACTATGTATGTCGTCAAAGCATCACTTACCCGTCACGAATTATAGGTTTAGTGAAGAATCTATATAATAATTTTGTATCCCTAATATAAGTTTCTTCTCTGCATTGTATTTATGGGGTAATCTAGTAAAATAATATACCAAAAATAACTGCAAGAGGTTATTACCTATTTATACTTAGGCAAAATAATGACTCGTTATGGTATGAACAATAACTTAGACATACTAGTTCTTTTATTTTTATAGATGCATTTCTATTAAAAAAGAACATAAGAAACAATAAAGATAGAAAACCTTCTCACTCAAGTTATAAGATGAATTTTGGATTAGGCAGGGAAACCATTAAAATCGTCAACTGATCTCTATCGCGGTCATTGCATAAACTGGTTCAATGAAATACAAGCGGTTCTAACGGACATTGCATCATATATATAAATAGATAAACCAAATACCACATTAAGGTTTAAGAATTATTAAGGCCTTCATCCACTGTCGCAAATCATGAATTGTTTGGTAATGACCCAAGTAAGTATTGTTAATAGTTCGTAATGTAATAACTTAATGTAAGTGGAGGTAAAGTACTTTCATTTTTGATGCCGTCCACATGTACCATTATTTCACATTATTCAGTTACTCTATAGTGCCTACAGGAACTTCGGGACATGTGTGGGGACAGTGTTAAAAAGTCCAAAGTTAATTTGAAATGTTTTAATGCTATATAAGCTATTAATAGCTATATAAATTTGTCACAAACGGTAAACAAAATTTAGATTGTAAAAATCGTTTTAGACATAGAGAAATAGAAAGGTTAGAACAGTTAACTTTTAATTAATCTTTATTTTATTATTAATTTTGAGGGTAAGAAATGAAAAATAAACCTTTGATTTAACGTGTAGGACATTTCATCTTTCTAACAGAAGTGTTCCTTCCGTTTTAAGTAACAACCTTACTTAAAATTAAATCATCGTTTTTCTCAAAACTTATAAAGTTCACGCATAATGGATTTTATTGATATAAATTAAACACTAAAAAGTCATGAGAGACTGTACACTTTATATAAAATAAACATATAGATTAAGTACTGTTAGTTGGATAATAATGGATTATATTTCTTTATTTATTAGTGATTAGCTGTCAAAAGGAAAATCGATTTAAATTGAAATCCGAGAAAAATACCACGCATTTTGAACCTCACATTGTTTATTCCACAAGAAGGCGAGGCTGAATGTGAAGGTGACGGCTCAGTGTTGAGGTTAGTAATTAGATCAGGGCCAAGAGAATCAACAAGTTTGTGTCTGTATTAGATATACTTAAACCTAACCTCTCGGTGGTTGTGTAAAAAAAAAAAAAAAAAATAAAAAATAAAAAAAAAAAAAAAAAAAAAAAAAAAACAAAAAAAAAACAAAAAAAAAAAAAAACTAAAGAAACCAAAAACAAAAAAAAAAAAAAAAAAAAAAAAATAAAAAAAAAAGAAAAAAAAAAAAAAAAAAAAAAAAAAAAAAAAAAAAAAAAAAAAAAATAAAAAAATAAAAAAAATAAAAAAAATAAAAAAAAAAAAAAAATAAAAAAAGAAAAAAAATATAAAAAAAAATAAAAAAAACGAAATTTTCACTCGTCCTCACATTTACTATCGAGACTACAATTAGTTTGCCTCCGCTAATCAGAAACAAAATTATCTTCCAAAATATTAAATTTAACATAATTGTATATATAAATATGTACGGGTTAATTAACTAGTACTTCAAGAACGCATGTAATATTATATTAAATACATCTCAAACATCTTTTTAACACTTTTATTAAGCAGTTCCAATGAACCTAGGCGTTGCAATGAGCTGGAGAATATTATTATATAACTAAAAGCTTTTTTTTTTCAGCATATAAATCACTTAACAGGTTAACTTTTACAATTTTTTAGAGCGGAGGAAATCTAAGTGCACAGTCTCACTTTTTACGGATAAAATTAAGCTATACCCTACTTTACACGACAAAAGAGCTTTGCCCATTCTATAAAAAGAATTTTAGTAGCTAGTAAAAAATGTCCCATGTAATTTTCTGGTATGGACATGATTACCCGAATATATTCTCTTATATGAAGTGGTTATAATAGTTTTATAATAAAACTGAGTAAATATTGTATTTTAGTAGTATAAACGTTGTAAATATGATATTAATTCGATTATATAGCGGGTAATAGCTTTACGAAACAAATATCCTACATTAATGGAAAAAACTGTGTTACATATATATTAACGCGTAAAAGGCCTAGTGTACAATATGGATGCTGTAGTGTACAGTACTTTTTCAATCATCTGGTAACTCAGAAACAGTATTTTGCGGGCAATTATATATTAAACTACTTAATCAAAAATAGTTACAAATAATAATACTATAGTAGCCTAACCTGTCCGTAACTTTTTTAATAGATAATTAAAAATTATAAATCAACACTGAATATTTATTTCAAACCATTGGTTTATTAAAACGTCCCTAACATCCGTAATTTTAAATAAATATATATTACAAACGATTTATATTTAAGTTTAATCTTTCAGTTATGGATCAAGATTAAGTGACTTCAGTCATTCTTGTTCTATTAGTCTTTACCCACAGTATATCTATTGGTAGGTTTCTTTTATTTTACCACTCTATTATAGGGTATGACATGCTACACATTAAACATTCTTCAAAGAACAGAACATTTTAAATATATGTTACAAACTCCGAATTGGGCATTTATTGATATTGGGGTAAGCCGTTATAGGGTATCACTGAGGTCAGTGCAGAGTTTCCTCAGATTACAATATTTCACGTTTCCGTACACAAAGCTCGAAAGCTTACACTCTTCAGTGACATTATTATATTATTTTTATCTGAGCTTCGAATATTCAGGGAAAATCCCTGAAGATGTATAATAATATGTGTTACTTATCCTGCTTATTGAACTGCACTTGGACTCTAATAAGTGTGTATTTGTGTAAATTTACACTTTAATTTGAACCAATTCCGAGAAATGTTTGTTGCCTCATCCAAAGACGTCTTTTAGAACTATAAAACTAGCAGCATTTCTCATATCTGACCAGAATTGCTTAAAATATCAGTCATCACTAGCGTCTTTACCAACTGTCACCTACCATGCGAACGGGGAAGTATCTCTATCTGAAGAATATATTATAGGAAGGCAAGATATTTTTAGCCATCAGGAAAATACTTTATACGTTTTTGAATGAGTCGTTATATGTGATACAATGTCCTGTATTTCTAAACAATTCCTCAAAGTTCAAGGCCTTCAATAGGGGATATATAGCGGATCACATTATTCTTTTAACTGATAGACTTGCATCAATGCAACTAATCTTATTTAACAAATAAAGTGCTGGAAATTGTGAGACAATCGTTACCTATATGAAATGAAATATGCCTTTATTCAAGAGGCGGAGTTAGGGCTGTTTAGCCCTCTCTACCACTCAACCTCAACCTATATCACATTAACACAAATCTTTGAAATCAAAAAATATGAACAAGGATCCCTTGTCACTATGCATGTAACTTATATTATCAAACAACAGGGTTACCGGGTAAGAAAGATTTCACCATGGAAACTAGTGAGAATCGCCATACAGATATAACCTCACATAAACCAAAATAGCATTAGCTATGTTCCATTTTGTTGCCCAATTCTATATTTTAAGCTCTTAAAGAAAAGAAAGAAACGCAAATGAAAGATGGGATGCACTGCGATGAAACCAATACTCTGTAAAATTAACCTATACAATGAAGTATTTCTTTATTATCATTTAATTACCAAACAGACGCAGTTGACCTCATAATCAATAGAGTTCTTTCCAAGAGGTATGTTGCTACTTCTAGGAATACTCAAGAGCAAAGGCGGACAGACAGACGCATAGTGAGATGAATATACTGATCTTTTTGACATGTTGACCAAAAAATTTATAACTTTTTTCCTTGGATAGAGGAATCTACCTATACTAAATTTCAAGTTACCAAGATCTTCCTATTAGGAACGATTGTATATAAGGAAAGACAGGCGGACCGTATTTCAAACGTTTTGCTCAAAATACTTCTAAACCTTCCTTCAACTAAGAGGAAAATATATTTAAAAACTTTTACGTCTCTAGATCCTATGTATAACACATACACGGGTAAACATACAAAAAGTCTTACTGCCCTTTTAATGTTTATCTCAAACTCAATAACACGTTTCCTTGCACAGAAAGGAACATATTTAACAAGTATCAAGATTGTAGGACCATAATGTTCAGATTAGAAATACAGCTGCAAAAGGACATCATGCTATTCGTCTCGTTTTTGGTCATTTTTAGTTTTATTCCAACGACAAAACCATTAACTGTACAAAAAATAAATATCAAACAACAAGGCATAACATAAATATTGATACATAACAATCTATAACAATAAAATAACAATATACAAAAGATACAATTTAAATGTTTATGCAGGAGCATATTGGGAGACAACCATAAACACTCTTTTTTGAGCAACATTGATTGGCGATTGGTGATATGGCAGAAACTATTACCGTGCCTCATCACTATCCGAAATTGGATCATGGAAGGCATAACTAAGTGAGTAGTGATGACTGCTGAACAGATTATGTGCACGAGTCCTTTATGTAGTACGAAAGTACAGTTTGGAGAGGATCATTGGAAAAAGGAGTACGCCGTTCATTAATTTGACACTAAATAAGACAACGGCAACTTCACGCCTGATCCGGAAGGAGAAGCTTGACTTGAAGTTTAACATGTTACATCTGTCTGAAACGCAGTCTCTGATGCATGTCCTCCAGTCTTAAGAACTTCCATCATCTATATAGCTTCAAGCATATTAATCAGACGAAGCTATTAGTGGAATCAAACAGGTCTAGCATTTTGAAGGGATTACACTGTGTTTTTAAAACATCAGGCTCGTCATGCCACGAGTTGACCTTACGATGAATCCCAACATCCTGTGTGCACGTCTGCATCATAGAATGAGAGATGCTCATAGAAGGAGAGATCAGTATAAAAGGTAACACTTAAATCCTTTATAGTGCAGACGATATCTATTGGTTGACCACCCAAAGTTTACTGGAAATAGCGTAGATCGTGCAGTCAGCCGAAGGTCATACAGAAAACTTAGAAAGGTTAGATTCAAGTTGCTTGCTGTACTCCTATCTAGGACATTGTTGAGGCCCGACTGTTGCCAAAGAAAGTGTTCTTTTCAGGAGACCGTTGGGAACCTTGGTGTCATAAGCGAAGATTTGACTGTAGCTCAGAGCAAATAATTTCAGGAGATATCATATATATTGCAAGCCAAACATGCCTAAAATCAGCAAGCATAGTGCGTAAGGTATTCTGACCACAAAAATGTAATTTATTTTTGATGTTGGAAGAAATTAATTTTAATCATTCGGTCAAAAAACTCCTCCTCTTTGAGGAGCTTATATACTCAATTTTAATTCTCTAGGCCCTCTTTCCAGCGAGAGTAATTTTAAAGATAGCCAGATAGACAATAAATACATATTTTCCTTTTATTCTTTTTTTCGTCCTGGTACCAAAAGGAAACTGCTCATATGCGCTACTTTTCAAGTCTCTAACTTTTCAAACCATTCTATTGCTCAAAATGACAGACGGGCGGATGGGTGGCAAACGAAAAGATTAAATCCCCTGTAAGGTCTATAATGATATGATAGTGATTGGGAGAACACACACTAGTATCGCTAAATAAAACCTGAAGTCTTATAGGCCTTATGAAAGGAGACGATAGAAAACGTTTTATGTAAAATTAGTTGTAAATCAAAGCATCCATGCCAAGAAATAATAAGATGGCTGCAAGCTATAATTTCTAAGATTTACATCACCTTATACTATGTTGTATGATATACCTTGTGTAGTGAGGTATTCTCAAGTAGTTGAAATCAGTGATGGTTACGTCGTCGGTGTTTGAAGTGTTATTACTTGAGAAGGTTTACAAATGGAACATTATCGAAAACCCCCATCCGTGTAGTATTATTAATTTTATGTTTAGAAGAAACTTCATTAAAATATACCACATTTAAAGAACTTTCATAAAATTATACATAGTCTACTTTTCATTAATTTGTTTTAAATGGTTTTACGTTTTTTTAACAGAAATATTTTTAACTAAGAAAATGTTCAATACAATACTATAATCAAGTATTTAAATAAATTCAACAAACTCAATTCCAATGGCATAAAAACCCACTCTAATAAGCTTTTCGAAACTGATAAATGCGCCTATTCTTAGAGGTTCGCTTATTTTTAGTACATTATATAAAATATTAAATCAAATAAAATCAGCTTTATTGCAGTGACAATATTACAATGTATAGCAAACGTCACAAATTTTAATCTAAAATTTCTTACATTCATGCCACAAAAATCTCATTTACACATACAATTTTACACTTATGCACCTTTCATCCTTCGCCAATATATCCCACTTTAAACAGCAGAATCAGTCTTGTAATTGTGCGGTCTCCCAGTTAAATGCAAAAAACTCCCCTGCATTATAAAATGCTTGTGACACCAAGAGGGGGCGCCTTTTGAACGCCTTGGGCGTTAGGGAATTTTTTATTGAATTTAGAAGTCTGTTAATAAAATTAACACCTGCCAGTGAGGGCAGGTGTTCAAAAACCACTGTTCTTTGGCTTGCAGTTCGTAGTAATTCTCTACCTCGTGTCTCATGCGTATGTATGTCCCGGCCTCTGGTTAAGGCACACTTATACATACAAAACAATGTGGTTTCTAAAATGTACCGACACGGGAGAGTTAACAGCTGTAATTCCTTAAAAGCTTGCCTGCACGACTCTCTGAATTTTATTTTTGCAATTATTCGAATAGCTTTTTTTTTGGACTTTGAATGCTCTCTGAAACTGAGAGCTTGCACACGCTCCCCACAGGACCACTCCGTAAGACAAATGGGGGTAAAGTAAGCCATAATACGCCGTTATCAGTACCTGACTTGGGCAGTATTTTGCTAAGGATCTCAATACATAAATGACTGAGGAAAGTTTTGCGAAAACATGATTGATGTGTTCATTCCAAGTCAACCCTCGATCAAGGTGTATTCCTAGGAATTTTGAAGAGAGGAATTCTTCCAGTGTGGAATCAGCTAACAAGACGGCAGATCCACAATGGTTGCCTACATCGCGCAAGGCAAAATATAATTGTATCAACTATTATTCAAACACATAAGGTATAATAGTTGCAACCCATGTTGGTAAATAAATAGTATTCTTTCTATTTTGAAGTGCTTATTTTTTAAATTTTATTGTACAGGTAAGAAGTGCTTATCCTCAAGATAATCGCCTTACCAATTTCACGTTTTGGGTTTCTATTTTATATAAAGCACTTAGAATTAGTGAATTGTAAACAATAGTTAAGATATTGTTGGAACTCTTGTTCTGAAAGTATCGCACAGTAATTATTTATAATTATGCACTTATTTATAAACAACAACAGAACTATGAAGTATCCTATTAAGTAACCAAGTGTATGCTATAGCAATCTCGTCAACTACCCCATTGAATCAATGCTATGACGGTAAGCACTATTATTGTTGCCTATGACTATCGAGTTCATGCTAAGTAATTGCATTTACAGGATTCACTAGTTGTTATTCATGTCATCTTAATTTGCAAATTAGCTATGCATTTAAAACCCAGAAAATTAAGTATAAAATAATTCTTAGAAACTAAAAAACTTTTAAACCATTATTATTATTATATATGAATTTTTATTTTTATTCTAACGCTATTATTTCACTAAAAAATTTAAAATAAAATTTTATTTTGACTAACAAATTATTTTTGGACTTTATCTATATAACAATATAATTGTTAAGCAATTCAATTCAATTATATCCATAATATTTAAAAAAAAATTCTTTTAGCCAAAAGGATTGCATCAAAATGTTCAGTTGATAATTATCTTATCTTATCTTCAAGATAAATTATCTTGTTAATAAGTTATTGCACAAAATATTACTGAATATCTCAAACACATTTCATTACCCATGTATATTACATATGTATATAAAAGATTAAGTTCTCACAATTCATCTTTGAGTTGAACTTTTATTTTCAAACATGAAAAAATCTGTGATGAAAACCATAATACAATGAGTTTTCAACACACAACGACACACAAAAATTATATTTTCCGACAAATGGCACTTGTTCCTGTACAACACACAAGAGACCGTCTACAATACAGTATAAATACACAACGGTCCCGCTAATACAAATATTCCCGTATTATTTCTGCCATTACAACTGAAAAAGTATGCCAAAGCTTTATAATTATGGTCGTATATGATAATATACTACCTTTTAAATGGTATTAGTATATTTAAGAAGAAATAAATAAGAATTTCTCTGAGTCAACTTCTGCTGCTGATAGCTGTCATGTCTTGGATAGTTACAGACCTGATATTGACGGTGGTGTCGTTAATCTGTGCTCGTAATATTGACGTCTGGTGCATTATTTTGAAACGATCAACGTTTTATGAAATTTAGGTATAAATAAATGTATGTTTTACAAACAGTTAAATATCAGTGTTATTGAAATACTAAAAAATTATTTATAAGCCTTCAAACCGTGAAATATTTATCTTAATTGCAAGAATGTTTTAATCCGTGTTTCTATGAGCTAATTGGTCTGTATTAAAATAAAATAATACAGATGTTAGTAGAATATAACAGTCTTATTCTTTCTCCATGATGTGATGGATACGTTCTTCAAGTACCGTGGAGCAACCGATAGTTCTACAAACAACATAGCTATGGTGGGAAAGGCTGAGTGAGTGTGTGTGTGTGTTGAGATGAGCTCCAGTTCACCTTCCTCTCAATGCAGCGTGTGAGATCTGTCGCTGTCAGAGACTTGTCTCAAGAATCAGGAGTCATGCTCGTCTGAGATATGTCGCTGTCAGAGACTTGTCTCAAGAATCAGGAGTCATGCTCGTCTGAGATATGTCGCTGTCAGAGACTTGTCTCAAGAATCAGGAGTCATGCTCGTCTGAGGATATCTATGAAAAGTAGGCGACGAAGAAACTGAAACTGAACTCGTTGGATCGTTTCGAAATCAGAACCACATAGAAGGTAAAGTACAGTGCAATCTAGGCGAAGAGGTAGTCTATTCTCATTACCTCATCAAGTGCGAAATTGATATCTGGCATAGTAGAGGTAAAGGTGCATTTCGTATATGGCTGTGATCATAGAAATGCTTTTAGAGGCCGTAAACAACTTACGTGGCTATTATTAGTGTTTGACCTGTTAATGCAGTGTTATAACTGTTATTTGCTTTGATAAAACACATGATACCGTTAAATTATCAATAAATATCTTAAAACATTGGTTTGCCAGATAGCATGTATTCATGCATAGTATTCATAGTGATAGCAAATAGCACGCTACCGATTGCAGAGAACATGTAATAAAAATAGTTTTAGCCCAAAAATAAGTTTAGTTAACAGAATATTATAAACTATAAATATAAAAAAATTTTGACTGGGCAAGTTTTTTTTTAACGAAATGTTAAGTAATCTATAAGACACAAATAACTAAATGACACGTTTTAAAGTGTAGTTCTTAGCTAAATAAGCAAACATTAAAACAAATAATTAGCCCTTTTTTCTTAGTTGGAAGCACTAAAATATTATTAATCTGTTCTCATAAAATTTTATGTGCTCAATATTTAGAGCAATGTTATGGATATTATAAAAACCGTTAAACCACTTACTGATGATCTATCTTAGCGATGAATTCACTAGTAGCAAAAGTGATTTTTTTCGGAGCATAGTCGTGTTTTAGGAACGAGTCGAAGCTAATGTTGGAAATTTTATTAAGTGATTGAAGACATATATATGCTTCGTGTGGTGAACAACCGTTTTGTCATTTATTTAATTTTTATTACTGTACATAATTAGACTGTAAGTTCACGTATCATAAACAGATGTACCTTTCACTTCTAATGAAACAATAACAACGTTTAGGTTTAGTACACTGAAAACACTAGATCTGTGAGCCAGCAGAATTCTGAGATCTCTGTTATAACGAAACATAATCCACTATTGGACCAACTTAAGCATGAAAGCAGTATTATGCAGAATGTAAAAATAATTTATTTTTATTGAAGAATTTAAAATAGCTAATCGGAGAAATAATTATAACTCTTACAAAGTATTTACTTGATATAAATAATATCCCACAAACAAAACCATGCGTCCTCTTTATCTCGTTCATTGAGCAAAGGATGTTGTAAATACTTGTGGTTTTACAATGTTAAACTTCTTTTTAAATAACGTGAAAAATTCCGCGAATTGATCGTTTACACAGAGGTAATGATTCCAGAAATAATGGATTTAAAATGACCCATTAACATAATTCTACAATGAGAGTTTATTAAACAAATTTAATTATATCTAATTATTATAAATATTAATTGTAAAATATAGAAATAGCGTTATGATAACATTATAGTGGTTTTTTTATACAAAATTCAATAATAAAATTAAGTATACTGATAATTTTCACTCTGTTTTTAAAGGAAAACAGTATTATTACTATTTTTAATTGTGAAGTGTAATGAGCAGCATGATTTGAGGCAATTCAATAAGAATTGAATAAATAGCTCCAGCAATGTCAGTAACATACGAACTATTTTAGCCCAAGTTGTAGAAGTATTAGAATCATAGTGTTCTTAGTAAATAGCACTTATGAAATAATATGATGAAGCCATTTAGCAGTTATGAAGCGGAAGAAAAAACATACTGTTTCAACATTTATTATTGATAATGTTTAAATTGAAACAAAATTGCCACATTCAGATGTCCTAGTAGCGTTTGAACTGATGCCGCGATAAGGAAAATATATACATTCATTGTTATTGAACATACCTAAATCAGAAGAGTCTAATTCCTGACATTGTAATGCATTAGCGGTCCAATTTAGGTCTGGTGTAGTGTTTTTTCTTGTTGCCTTGATCTAGAGAATATATGTAAGTTGGTCTAAAATGTCTACTTTAGTCAAAAGTATTGTTAACATGGTCAAGGAAATATAGATACACGAATGTCTAAACAGTATACTTGGGTTAAACAGTTTCTATCTCCGTTCAATATAATCAACTTCCGATATGAGGTATTTCCATAAACCTACTTTCGGCTTAAGATAAATCCGGTACTGATTAGTCTTTTAAGAGTATAACACGCATGTGTACTAAAATTTCATATTTCTAGAACAGAGGGAGGTTTAAATATACAAATATAGCTCGTCTAGAACTTTTAATACTATTACACCTATAGATGGTTTATCTGGACGGAAAATCATTTTTGTGATCATAAAAGTCATTATGAGGCATATATTTGTAACATTTTACCGTTGTATACCACCGAGAAGTTCCTGTGGAATTGCAATCCTACAACCCCTGAAGAGGCATTTGTGTGTCTATTAAGTTGTTGCAACCCCATGTCAACCCGTATGGTTGGTTGATCTTCATGTTAATTGTTTAATTTTCTGTTCATGGCATAAGACGTGTCAAAATTTCATTTCTCTAGGACATTGATAAGTTAAAAATAAAATTTAGTTCTTTCATGAGTTGGAATCCCATTTTAATTACTAAGAATGAGTTATCTTAAAAAAATCTTAACTTTTTCTTTTGACAGTGTGAGACGTATGTTTCAAGTTTTATTTTAAGTCTCAGCCATCGAGAAATTGAGCATCAAATTATAGTTCTTCTAGGGTTTCACAAGCCCTAGAATATTATATATATATACAATATATACATATATATATATATATATATATATATATATATATATATATATATATATATGTGTGTGTGTGTGTGTGTGTGTGTGTGTTCTTGTAGGTGTCGAAAGTACATTTCATTGACCATGGTTGTTTGATCTTCATAAAAATGCCTTTTATATCCAACCATTAATCATACGTGGGGTAAATCTACACTATCTGTGATAAAGGGAGGTTGTAAAATTAGTGATGAGTAAGGGATTGAGTAAGTATGGGCTTTGCCTTTTGTAAATAGAGATTACATGTATTAATAACATATATAAATAAGGTTGCAATTCAAAATTTTTAAATTCCAAAATAATTATAAAAAAAATTGATGGCACATTCTAAAACGACAATAAAGTTAAATTGTCAATGTTCGTAGGATAGTATCTTAAAAACGTAAATAAAAACTAGTCAACTTATGCTTAAAGAAGTATTTATTTTTCAGTCATGTAAATAAATCATTCTTTTGTGTAGTTTTTTTAGTTAATATATTTTAATATATTACATGTCAAATAAAGTAAAGTAAAAGACACCGATAAAATGAAGGTTACTGACCAGAACCAAACAAAAAAGGCAAGCGTCATGGCAAAAACAAAATGACAAAAACATTGAAAATCGCGACTGATTATATTTTTTTTTACCAATAGTTTCAATCATCTAAATTTTTCTGTATGGATCAGAAAGATGATTAGATTTAGGAGAGTTTTTGGTGAGTCATACTCCATTGATTCATTCCGATCCATTAAAACTGATCAATCAATACCTTTACTATATATTTAATTTAGTCTACTTTTTATAGAAAGAATAATATTAGTCTCCTTTAAATAGTTTTCAAGGATGCTGTTTCCTTCCTTTATTTATTTATTTATTCTCTTTCCGTCTATAAATCATGTTACACTGCCAAGAGAGGTCAGTTTCGACTTATAAAACTGTAAGAACAGTAAGGAAAATCGTAAGCTAGAAGTTAGGTCTGATTAATTACATATAAAACAGTCCCGTTATGACTACTTAACTCCTGTTAATTAGAGCCGGGAGAGTGTGTTTACTTTCGTTCGACTTGAATCTTAAAATGAATTGTTAAACAATTTTTTATTTAGTGGCGCGTTTTGTTGGCTATATGAAACTATTATTTTAGATACATTTTTAGTAGCAACCAAAAGCTTTTATTTTATAAATATGCCTCTTAAATACCTTTAACCAGACGTCTCTGCCCTACAGTCTTCCAAAGTTCCAATATGCTGTAATATTACTTGAGTACTTTTGTTTAGTTTAAACGGCTGATTAGTAAACCACTCATGTTGCTCAGACCATTAGTCTCAACCAAATAACTAGACGATCATTGTCAAATGCGTGGTTATGGGTCGTTTTATGTAACTAATACATATTGACCAATTTTGAGTAGAGTGTTTAAACTAACTGGTTCGGTGATCCGTCATGATGTTTAGTAGTGAATGATTATCTTAAAAAAATAACATTTAATATCTTCGAATAATAATAAAATTATCTGATACTCATGCACCAATTACCAATTTTTCAAGTGTATTTTTAATTACAAAAATTCAGTTACATTATAAAAGATAAAAGTTTAAGATTTATAGGATTTATTTGAAATTTTTATAATTTATCATCAATAAGGCAAACACCGATTTTCTTTAATTTGTGTAGTAATTCCTTTGTTATCTCTACATAAAAAAACAGCTTACGAGGTATTACATACTGGTTGTATGAAATATAGTACGTTGACAAAGAAAGGGGAAATATTACTTTGAACAACAACAGCCTTTGTGTGGGCTTGTGGCTATACAGTTTGAGCTCAGTGTTGACTTTCATCTAGCCTTTGACGATGTTTGCTCACTTTGTCTCTTAAGTGTCCTGGTCCATAACTCTTTTAATACAGCACGAAATAGCTCGGGCAACAAGAGACTGTTTGTGTAAGGATGTATTGATAAATAAACTGAAATTGGATGATCCTTTGCATAGAGACAGACAGTAATATTGACTGATTTTCTCTTGATATTTATTCAAAACTAACGAGTTCAAATTATACCTGAGTAGAAATTAGTACACTTTAAACTATAATACACTTTCAAACATGAAATTACACTACTGCTTCCGAATTTAAAATGTGTAGACTTAACAGTTTTGATAAACCTCATTCAATGGTTTGGAAAAACTTAATTTATGTCTGCATTAATCAATATATCACATCTCGAGAATAAACCAACCTAAAAACATAAAAGTTTGCAATAAACTTAAGCTACATCATAAACACATTTAAATCACTCAACGGGAAACGTTAGAGAACATTTTAACGTGGTATTTAAGCGTTAGAATGTGAAGATTGTGAAGCATTAACACGTGCAGCGTAACTATTGTAACGTATATAACACTATGAGTTTGTGTCATTACTTTTAGTACGGAAACACTGCTATGAAACCCAACTTATTCGTCAATATGAAAATAAGACACCGTGACAAAGATTTCATTTGTAGATTTTAAATTTAGCTTGAATTTGTATTTTTACATTAGATAATGCATTTTACACTATGGCATTTGTCTCATCATTATTAACCGTATTACTAAGTGTCATGATATAGGTTTCTTTTAGTTTTCGTGGGGACGCAAAAATGTATGTTCTATTCAAGTATCTGTCCTCGAAACATCTCAAGGAATGACCCATAGACATGAAATTTTATTTGCAACTTACAACTTGCAATTAACAACCTTATTACTTGACTCATTCTGTGGCGTAATTATACCTTGTTTAATTCGTTTGTAACATTCTAGTTCAAGTCTTTAAAAACTTCGTATTGAAAATATAGGAGCGATAAGTCATAATAGTTATTTATTATTCCACGAGAATTTGTTGGCATTTAATACAAAACGAGTAATTTTGGCCTTCTGGAAATAAGGGCAAGACTACTTGTAGGTAGAATCTAGAAGGTTAATAAGTGGTTCGCAGAATATAATCAATATGACTGAAATATATCAAATATATCATAAATACCTCTACATTTAATATCCCTTACCTTCAATATTTTTCCTATACACTAGTTACAGTTCAGAATTGTTTAAAATAACTACGTTAATACAGTTTTTTTTTGTATGATCAAAACTGTTTCTTCACTTTTTATTTATTTATGTCAAAGGTATATTAAAGGGCATTGATTATAATACATAAATAATAGTGAAAACCCCAACAGCAACACAATAACTTTTATATTAATACTTTTACTATACATTTCCTTAATTCATGGACATTGAATTCAAAACTGTATGAATGTGTTAAAATAAATTTGAGCAATGTTTTGATTTTGGATGCTGAAAAGAAGCTTTAGTAAATATTCAGTGTGATAGCAGTTCCAAGCCAGGTATTGATTAGTCGGAAATTTGCAGGAAATTTATATAAACGTTGAGAGAAGGCTATGTGTATTTGCAATGGGACAAAATCTTACATTATTCGAGATAAAAAAATTGGAGTTTTCATCATTTCTCCAAGATTCATCACATTTAAGTATCAAGTATTGAACAACACTGAGTCCTTTATGGAAATGTGTTTGTGAAATGTGAACCTTCAATGGAATATACGTAATACTCGTAATACTTTTAATCTGATGATATTATTGATAACATACCACAATTATCCAAATAACTATAAAAATTGAGTTTAATATCTTAATGCTAATAAGATTATTTGGTGGTTCGCTCCTACGCAATAATAGGACACGAGAAAAAACAATAAATCGGAGTTTGCTGGATTTCCACGGCCAAAGGAGAAACAGCGATAATTCTTTTTTCTTCTGCATCTTGTGACTCATTCCTCCCTGTACAAGTAAAAAATATTACAATTTAATACCTTATGCCAAGATGATCCTAACAAAAGTAAACTATAGATTTGTATTCACTCGGGTCGCGACATCTCTTTCTTTACGATGTGGCAATACAAAGATATTGGAAGTTTTATGGTAAATTATATTTATTGAGATTACTTATGCTCAACTGTATCTTTTTAGTTTGACATTAATTATTGAATTATATTTTAAAGAAACGGAGTACGGCCTCTGTATAAATTTCTCGGGTAATATTATTCAATTGAAAATAAAAAATGGTAGCCTACTTTAACTTAAACGTTGAAAACATTGTAGCATTATTAAACATAAGTAAAATATATTCGACATAACTAACAAACATTTCAATCAAATCGTTAAAGAATAATGTAAATGATAATGGCAGTTGTTCTATAGTAACATTGACAACTGGGTATGTGGGTGGGAATTTCAGCAAATTGTATTGCAATATAATTAATAACGTTTTTGATACGTTTGCCAAGATCAAACTTTTAACATCACGAAATTTATTTATGACTTAAAAAAAATGTAAACTCGTTAACAAACAATCGTTATTTTGATGACAAAGTTTTGGAGTGAATAATCCACTCAAGGAAAAAAGGATTTCATAGAAAATTCGACCGATGTTCCGTTTGTGTCCTGAACGTTTGTTTGCAAAGTCCCTTTACAAAAGAAACCCAGTCATTGAAAAAATATTCTGTTACAAAACTTTAATTTAAATATTTACTGCATTTGTCAACAGCGCATGGAGTATTTATAAAGGTGATACATTTCCATCGATTATATACAGATATAACATTGTATTGGCTTAAACTTCTATTTACTCAATGTAATATAAATTAGTACTTTTATTATTATGCTCTACCAAATTGTATCGTCTGAGGAAAGTATTAGTTTTTTTTATATTGATTCAATTTTAATTTGGAATCGTATTTTATTTAGTTACACTTTCTTCATTTCAACGTTTACCACCTAAAAGATTTTATAACACATTGTTTTTTGTTTCATTTGAAGTAAAATGGCATTAAAAACCAAACAAAACAAAAAAATTAATAAAGCCAATTTAATTTACTAAATAATATGATAGATTGCAAATTGAATGTTTGATAAAAGGAAAGTATCACACCTATCGTTGTGATAAAAACATTTACTTTAAGGAATAAAACTCAATTTTATTTCTAGTATTTTTTGTAAACACTATTTATCTACTATTATACTGTAAAGAAAAACCCCGTTTTCAGTACTATGATTATTATGTATAAAAATACTTCTTAATAAGTTTAAATATTGAGCTGAATTTACTATTACTTATCAGGAACCGACATAATGTATTTTTTATCTTCAGTCACGCTCTGTTACAATACTTCCTTCTAAAACAATTTGGGGGATATGAAATTTCTCCAACCCTAAGACAACCCTATTGTCTTCGTTGACGCTTAGCCAATAACTAAACTTTGTGTAATTGTAGTAATCTCCAAACTTTAAATCGCTACAGAAATATACAATCCAAACATATTCAATGTGAAGGACAGTTTAACTGCTTATATCTAAAATTCATTGATCGGATCCTTTATTCATGATCACAGATTTATTTGATTAAGAGAAACTTTTTAAACAATATGAGTGCAAACGTATTAATTTGTGCATGTAATTTTATATTTTTCGGAAACTGTTTTAAATAAATAACAATCTAAACTCCTATGGTTTTTTGTGCTATGTGGATATAAACGTAACGACTAATTTTGTAAAACGTTTAGTTTTCAATAAAAAATTATATGAGCAGATTATATTAATTTACGATGGAAGATATGACCCATTTAAATATAACCACAAGACTACTCAGGGGTTCCAATGTCTAGGAAAAACAGTGACACACAACTATTTTACTATGTGTTAAGAGATGTACTCAACTCATCATGTTAGATCGATGGAACTGGTTAGTATAATCTCCATTGTTACTATTTAAAAAATATTTTACATCAGACAAGGATTAAAAATACAAATTAAAACGAGATAAAAGTACGCCACACCATGTGTCACATAATAGGCATTGTTGAAGTTTCTTTATAAATTTAAAGTTTATACCTCATTTTGTTTTTGAGATGTTTACGACATAAATGAATATACAGACAACCATTAGGAAAGGAAATGTTTGATTCACACTGCAGACCATCGATGAATTGTCACCTTCCTGTGGGACAAGCTCCAATAACCCTCAGTCCAATTCCATAGTTAAACATGCACCATGATATAACCAATTCTTGTCTATATATAAATAAAAGTTTCACGCAAAATGAAATGTTTATAAAGAAACATTTTCTGCAGATATCATGCTAAATGATACATTGCTTGTTACTTATTATCTAAGATTACTTATTGGTGTTGAAATAATACCAACACCCGATGGGAGTGCCGATGGCCGAGCGGTCTAAGTCGTTGGACTTTGGGTCTGAGTTAGAGATAGCGCAGGTTCAAATCCTGTCTGTGACCGTTGCACTTTTTATCAGTACAATCAACCTCTTACTGTATCGACTCTCCCCTTTATTCTGTTTGATAAGATCCTTGCACAGGCCTGAGGCCCATGAGGACGGACAGAATAAGGCTTAAAAGGAGATCGGCCTTTCCTTAAAAAAAAAAAATAAAAATAACATTTCGGAGGGCTAATGAGGATAGTACGATGTATGAGTGCACTGGCATAAAATCCTATCATTAATTTATAATATTGATTTTCCACTATATTATTTCATATTTGATCTCTGTGAAAAGTTTCACGGTTGTATACCTTTTATGGTTGTACATGGTATGCAAAATAAATGATTTATTATTCTATTTCCTGATTGCCATCATGGTTACCCATAAAATTATTGTAAAAATAATCGTTAACGCTCAGCCAAATCCTACGGAATGACATATATCACTATCAAACTCAGTGTTGATTATATAAAAATTAAAATTTATGTAAACTTTCAAGTTTATAGGTGAGTTTGTTTTTTTGAGATATCTTGTAAACATACAGTGAGATAGACAAACAGACAGAGACAACAAATTATTATTTTTCGTTTGAAAGGTTGGAAAAAATACTAAAAAATGAAGGTTTATTGGGGTTACTAACGCTAATTCAATACATTTAATTAGTTTTCCCCATTAAAAAAAGAATAGTATTACAAATCAAAATAAGTAGATTAGCTTAGTCCCCTTTGCTCCAAATTCTCTCACACTGTGGTTGTATTTTTGTTTTCAGGAAACACAACATGTGACACAACGTAACACACATATGTTTACATTAGTGATGAGCCGTACTTGTTATTGTATATTCAATTGAACAGGCCTCACAAATAGTTATCTTTTAGAGCTTCATACACTGTATACCAAATTTCATATAGTTTATGTAATTACATTTTTATCAATTACAGAAAACTATTGCTTTAAAACATAAGAGTAAGTAAGTATATATTTATATTATTATATATGTGTCATATGTCTAAGAGTTTATTATTACATCCAATTTAGGGGATACGTATGGAGCAACAACAATAAAATCATTCTAGATACTAACTAAATGACGCTATTTAGATTCAATCCAGCCAAGGAGACGATAACTAACCTGATTCATTGCTCATAGTAACAGATGACCTAATTAACGTTACAGATATGATTAGCATAATGTAAACCTCTGCCCTGTTTACTATACATGATAGAGCGATCATAAACTGTGGTATGTGGTTCTGATTATTGCCATTAATTTCAGTATAGGCTGAGAGCTAGCAAAGCCTCAGCCTAGAGAAGCTTATCAAACAGGAAATGAAATTTATTTATGTCTGTACGCGCGATAAGTGTTGATCTAGTTTATCTACTAGGTTAAAATGTGTTGTAAAACTCTACTTCTACATCGGTATTGAAAAGGTGCGTATCTGTAAATTGTTTCAATGTAAATGTCAAAAAGTGACTTTGGTTTCATTGGTTTTTATACATGTTGACAACGAGGAAAATAAAACAAATAATTAATAAACTTAGAATATCTTTTTAATCGATAACAATACAAATCCTGGTAACTGCTTTTTTAATACTTTCTGCCACGGCAAATTCAAAAGATGTCTCTGTCTTATTCATTTTATGTTAGTTAACATTGTTTTATAGATGCAAGTGACTTAGATTTGTCTGTAAATAAGATGCATAAGAAAGTGTTGCAATGTATTTCATAATTGCAACAAATGTGCTTTTCACATGTATTTAAAACTAGCTACACGGAAGTTTAATAGTTCGAGATTCCATTAAAGTCTCTCCCACCAGTTTATGACAAATGCATATTTCTGTGTTGCATCCACGTATGTATGCATGATCACGTTCAAACTAGTTCACTCAGAGGGTTTAAATTCGGTGTGTAACTCCACCTCTCCTAACTGTATGCCAAAATTGAATAATATAATTAACACAGAATCCCCTGCATGCTCGAATTCCGGCGTACGTTTAATCTGATTTGCACACACGTTTTACCATGAAATAACGCCTCAATAAACTATTTTTATTTAGCGAGGTTGGGATCAATGGGTATTTGCAATTGACAAACAATTTCATTGATGGTCCAAGCAGAGGGACCTACGTTACTCTTACACATCTAGTACGCAATGGTGTGTCTGCCGCAGTTCAAATGTTAAGCCACTGTACAACTGTCTAATCTCAATGCGTGCAGTTAATTATTGTACAAGAAGAATTACATTACATAAAATGTCACGTAACAGACTTAGCTTACGCTGTTTGCAAAATTTTGTATATCTTAAGATGTCCTGCTGACAGATTGACAAGCGGGCAGTCATAACGAAAAGACATTGATATATGTTCCCAGCAAGCAAAAGAGGAATGTGCCGGCCTACTAAGTAATAGGCTTCAATGAAGCTGAGCCTAATACCATGGATAGGCATTTAAGATAACAGCACAGTAAATATTCCTGTCTATAGAATAAGAAAGAAATTGAAGCCAACTTTTAAACATCAGATATTTTATGAGATATCTAATTGATATTTAGACATGTCAGAACTATATGATTGTTTTAAGTCTTTTTACACACTAATGTATGGTACGATTTTCGCTACAATCATACTACCCATAACATCAATGTAATATTGTTCTCTAATGTCCTGCCGTGTCGCCTGGAGTTCATAATTTACCATCTTCAAATTGCATATATTAAATTAAACTTCATGTAAAATATGAAGCCTATAAATCAGATCTTATCAATTCTCCTGTCGAGAACCGAAAAGGAGAGATAATGGGAACTATCCCTATAATTTCATCTTGAAAAAAATACTCCAGCGGTCATTCTTTGGAGTCTATTGTGTATACCAACATTTTTTGTATCGACCAACCATTTTTTCCATTAACTTAACAATTTCGATTATGTATATGCGGCTCCAGGACATTCAATCTAATTTATAAACCATGCGGAAGTGGTCCATCCCGGGAAATGCAATAACTTCCTGTACTATGATAACTTGTGGTCTCTATGAAGCGAATATGGATATATCACACTGATATCAACCAATGACTAACATTTTGGAGTGAGTGTGAAGTTACTAAAGAAATTTCAAGTCCTTATTGTATATTATTTAATTTTTAAAAGCCACAGGGTCATGAATGTGATTTAATAATGAAAAATATTTTATTTTATAAGACGCAATTTAGTTATAATTCTGGCTAATGCTACTAGGTAAGAAAGAGATTTATAAATAATCTTTCAATACGATTCAATATATCTACAGGAATAAAAATTCATAAATTAGTTGTATACGATAGTGTAAATAATTTATGTACCTAATTTATTAAATATGGCATAAACTTTGTTGATAAATACAAATTGTTACAATCAATCCATAAGGATGTTTTTCAGTCTGCGAAATTTGTTTAATTTATTATAATTATTAAAATAACGTAAAATTAAACAGTTTATTTGAATAAACTGGAGTATAAAAATAAAGGATGTACAGGGGATTTGAAAAAATTATATAAACAAGTCTACAGGTGACCGGGGAAGCTTACGATAGAGATGACCTGCCCCCAGAGAATATTTTCTCTTCTTTATCTGTCCCAAATAAACTCTCATATGATATTCAGCTTCCATGTTGGTTATTAAAAAAAAGTTTGCTTTGTTGCATTCATCAGGAAGGGATATATATAAGCAGGTCAGACATATACTTAAAATTATAGTAAAAGTTTAGTAGTAACTTAGTATTGATATCTGCATTACAGTATTGAAATAGCACTGCAGCCTTAATATTTGCTAAAACGTACCATTCAAAGTATATTTTTCAATTAATATTCTCATCTGGATAAGAAGTTTTGTTACATAAAACTTACTCCTTGCTTTGAAGATTATTAAAATTAAGGTAAATTTTTATAATCATCATTTTAATGAAATATACGGTTGTGATTTGATAAAACAGTGATCAACGGAACAGTTGCTTATACTTGATACGCTTTTTAAATTAATAACATTTGTGTCCTGTCAAAATTTTTTATTTAATTCATCGAAACTCAAGAGACCTTTACGGGATTTTCGGAATTTCACGGACCGGTGGGTAGCCTAGAAGTTACAGGAGGGATTTTCGAAATGGGATTAGGCCGATATGTAACTAAAGATACTAAGAATGTCTAAGTATGTAAATATAATCGGGTTAGTAGTAATGTTATTACATGATAGCATAGTTATCCTAGCAACTTATAGTCTAGAAATTAATTATAAAGAATATGTCATGAGATATTCCTGATATTTATGGTACACATTAAAAGTTAATTATTTTCATCACATTTCAAATTACAAGATATAAATAGTTTTAACGTTTCGGCTGCACATATATTTCTTCGCGAATCTAATTAGTTCACAGTTGATTTTAAACTCATTTGACGTGCTGAACTGAGGTTTGCCTCATTGTCGGGCTATCAACAAATGTTTCATATTTTCGGTCGTGTTGAGCCAAGAGCAGTTTTGCACTATATAGTGTATAAGTATACAAAATGCACTTGAATTAATATATTAGAATAATATATTTTGATAATTTGAAACGAAGCAATCTTCAACCTTAAATATCCATTCTAAAGGTTTGAATTTTAAGGGTTAGCTGAGGATGATTAAAAATTAATTGTCTTAGCTAACAGCTAGTTATATGTTTTGAGCTAAGGAAAATACCATGTGGAATAAAAGTATAAGGTTATGATTTTAATCCTTTTATAAACTCGGCCTTCAAGTACAACTAGCGAGGTTTACGATCTATTTCATTATGTAACGGTTTAGAATGTAAATCACGTTTAGTGCTTACACAAACTGACTATAGGCTGCTGGATTATTTTAATAAGTGAATACACTTTATCAGTACATGACATAAATATTTCTATTAGAATAAATATAACTCTTGCAACACTTTATGCTTACCTAATTTTACGTCAGCAAATTAAATTGCGTATCTACGCATAAATATTATTAAAAAGGTACAGTTCATAATTTAATGAATAACTCAAGAAATAATACTTGATGGCTGTCGTATATTTTTCGTCTCCATTCACCACGCTTATTATTTACACGACCAAAAAACTGGATATGTTTACTAACATATAACTCAATGTTCATATGACATTGTTCAATATTATGAGAGCCTTTTTGAGTAACAAATTTGAAGTAAATTTTGATTAACAGTTTGATTAAACACACCACAGATTTTAATATTTAGATTTAACTCAAGACATAAGTTAAACTTTACAATAAAATAAATAAAATTAAGCATTCCAGAATGAATATTGGTTTAAACAAGTACAATAAGATTCAAAGTTATTTATGACGTATTATACATAACACAGAGTATGGTTGTCAATTTATCAAAACAATAAAATATGTCACCAGTTGCAATGTGCCATTTAAAAAATATTATTTGCAGTGGATGTAAATCCACTAACTGACAGAATAGTCAAGAATGATGAAAGCTGTGCACAATTCCAGAAATTCTTTTACTTACACGTTTGATTTAGTACGCTTGTGATGTTTTGAAAGACGAGTATATTTCAACAGTCCTCTCTCTACCTAAATACTGATGTAAAAACAAACATACAGCAAATAGTATAAAACTTTCATATTTTCTCTGTGAGTCATGTTCACGAAGTCTTTTGTAAACATCACTTGATGAAAAATGGTGTTTTTGTTTTCTTTCTAAAGTTCACGATTTATTCGATCCATACAAAATTACTTTGATAAAACTTTTGTTCTCACTTAAAAAATAGCAAAATTACATCCCTTTTTATATTAAGATTAACAAGTAAGATTAATCTATGCACCATGTAATGTCCCAACTGTTGGAGCTATAAATACATAGGTACATTTTCTAAACTGAACCCACCGTGTGTCGTTTAGACATTGGTTTAGATTTATTGTTATGGCTGGCATGGGAATGAATGTAGATGAATCAGGTATCTAAATTAAATAGGAAGTCTAAAATATATTTTTATTAGCGTTTAGTTACTCTGGGATCAAAGTTTACTGATTGTCAAGTGATAAAGTTGGTTCCTTCTCACGTATCAAATACATGACCTCGAATAGAGAGCTTGACATTTATTGGCTATGCTGAAGGATTGTTTTTTATTACAACATTTATTATTTGTCAAATACATGAAAACAGCATTTTTCTTAGATGATATTACATACTTTCAAAACGTGTCTAGATTAATAGCTTTTGATAGATATGTATTTGGTGTATACACCACAAATAATATTTGTATGATATTGCACACATGTATAACTGGGCATTTTAAGCTTCAATTACAAGAAGTGTAAATGCCTTTAAGCGGAATAAATCTTTGAATCTTCGACAATCATAACTGATCGAAAATATTTTGCAGCTCACTGACAGTAGTTGATATTACAATAGTTAATAGATATATACATATATATATATCTATATATATATATATATATATATATATATATATATACAAAATACATATCTATCATAAGCTATGTATCATGTTTATTTATTATTTAATAAATAAACCTAGCATATAGACAACTGATATTACAATTTAGATGTTTTTTTATTCAAGCATAAATAAAATGTAGGAAAAATTTATTCTTCTATTATATATATTATATATGAAACATAGGTTATGATAGATATGTATTTGGCGTATACACCACAAATAATATTTGTATGATATTGCACTCATGTAAAACAGGGCATTTTAAGCTTCAATTACAAGAAGTCTAAATGCCTTTAAGCGAAATAAGTCTCTCAATGATAATGAAATAGTTTTGGCTATTTTTGTCACCGTCTAAATAAACAATGAATATGGCATAGTACATTATATATTGCGTTTAAAAATATTTGAATCTTAGACAATCAAAAACTGATCAAAAATATTCTCCAATTTACTGTCAGTAGTTGATATTTCAATAGTTAATCTACATATATATATATATATATATATATATATATATATATTATATATATATATATATGTATATGAGTAGATATGAATATGAGGGTTCTAGCGCACTTTTGGGACAGACAGAAAATCAAGGGAAAATACTGTCCGTTGAACCATAAACAAATCTAATAAAATCTAACAGGAAAGCACGAATGTTAAATAACCGAATCTTTAGCTGTTTTACTGTTCAATGTTTGCTTCTACATTTATAAGCTGTTTTAATGAAAAAATCCAGAAATCTCAATGAAAAATCTATAAACGGAAATAATGAAATTTGCTAACATTCGCTCAACAGAAAATAAGACGATTTTTACTGAATTTCTTTAATATCGTTCTTAATCACATCATAGGCTAAAAATTTCTCAGAAACCACAACCACATAACAAATCGCGTTTGTAACAGCATTTTGAAAATCCATATTGATAATTATATCGTTCTTTGAACTAGAAATATTTGTCAAACTCTTTGTTGTATCAATGACATAAATGGGTCTATTTGCTATAAATTCTTTGGGGTTGTAATACCTTTCCATATTTTTGTAGTAAACTTTCTTAAAATCTTGATACATCTGATACATGATTCTGAAAAGACCACCGGAAATGTTTAAATTTTGTAATTCATCTGGATAATAAGAACCATTCAATTTTACTCTGATATTTTTTACATTCAAACTATCAAACTTTGAAGGATTTTTTTCTTGATTATTCTGTCTATCTGTTTAAAAACCAATGATAACGAACTTGGGATTGAAGATATTTCTATAAATATTTGTGATATCGAACGAATAAGTTGTTCCGGAAATACCTTTTTGCTCAATACATTGCCAATCTAGAAAATTAAACGTGATGTTTTGAGATTTTATAATTTCATCAATCAACTGAATTTTACTCGTGGTTTTGTAATAAATCATCGGAACTCTAATGAAAAACTCGTTAATTGTAATTTTGCCATCAACAGGCATAACATTTCCAGTTGCAGTCTTCAGAATCACATCATCGTCTTCAGCTCTTATGAAACTAATGTAAAATCCACCTTTATAGATCGGAATAGTAACATTTTCAAAGAATCCTAAGCCGAAATGTGCTAAATCACCGACCGCTTCAAATTGTCCAAATTTAAAAGTTGATTCAAAACTGTTTGAAAATACATCACTTTTGGAATAACAAATGGTTCCTTTAATAGTGCTTAATTGACCACAGTTTTCGACTTCTTCTATCAATTTATTGTGTTTTCTTACTTCAATCTTAGAAAATAAAACGGTATAAAATTATCGATTAATCTAACATTATCAGTTCCAAGATATGCTTGACCATCTTGTTTTGTTAAAGTTCCAGAAATATAAAACTGGAAGTTAGACGAGCAAAAGTTATCTCCAAAATCAATATTAAACTCAGTTCTTTTATTCGGTTCATTCAAATGTTGTTTACTAATTGGATAGAAATTTTTAAACTCCGCCCTTTCAATATCACCTGAATACTTTTTGTAGTCCACCATTTAATAAGAGAAAATTTCAAAATTCTTTTACGAAAATTTTAGTCATGTATAAGTGGATAAGAAAAGATAAAACTCAAACTATTATCTACATTTTGAATAATTTGTGTTCCAAATACGTCAAAAATATTTTGTGAATCCATATTTATTAAGCAATAATTTGTTAACAACTTCTTTAAAATCTTTACCATTACTCAGTTCATTCAAAACAAAAACACATAAATGACCACAAATTGGGGGATCTTTATAGTCTTGAATCTGAGAATCATTGTAGTAGACGCTTGATTTTTTCAAATATTTAATCAATTCTATAGGTGGTTTGTCCTCAATTCTTCCATACGAATCAAAATAACATGCATTCTTATCATTTTTATAATAACAAATCCAATGCGTTCCACTTCCCATAATCGAGTCTAAATTCACAATTCCACATTCAAATTTCTTAACTTTTTCAGGTAATGTATCTCTCATGAAGATTCCTCTAAAATGTTTAATATTTTTGCAGATTTCTTCCAATTCCCCGAATGTTAAAGGTTTAAATTTTTTTTTCAATGTTTGATTTCACGTAATTCAAAGTTTTTTCATCTAATCCAGATCCTGTAACATCTTCCAACTCTTTATCTAACCAATTTAAAATGTTTCGAACAATAGGAATCACATCCTTTTTAACGATTGGAGCAGCTTTACGAACATAAGGAACAACATTTTTAACAACTGGAATATTTTCTCCAAAATCTAATAAATCTTTCAAAAGTCCACCATTTTTAAGTTCTTTCAACTGATTATAAGAAAATTCTATTCTGGTTCCTTTATTGTTTTTCTTATGTTTTTCGAGTTTATTGTATTGTCTATTTGTTAAAAATATCTTATCTTCGCCATTTTTTAGTTGATCTATTTTAAATTGAATACTAACGGGTATTTTTTTCTTAAAAGCGGATTTTATTTTTTCTTTCTGATTTTTGCTGAAATTTACGTTCACCTCCATTTATATAGTTAAAATTTCAAGTTCTCTTCAATTCCCATTCCTAGTTTTCTCTTCAAAAACATTGCTCCAACTGTTGGAAGTGCAACAAATCTTTCACCTAAACTAGCATCTTTTGATAAAAATCTATCCATTGCCTTATCTTGCAAAACTTTATCTGCTATATGTCTGGAATTTGTGTCACTATGTTTTGCATAAAAAATATCGTGTTCCATAGCAGCTTGATCTAATTTATTTATACCAGGATCTCCTCTTTGTAGTCTTTTTTCGAGTTTTGTGCCAGGCCCCAGATACTGATAAGTTGGTACGTGTAATTCAAAAGGTAAATTGTTGATAAAATCATTCAAAAGTCCACTACCCTCAATCATAGATGAACTTATTGCCGGAAAAACTCGCTTTAAATATTTAATTCCATCAGGTTTTTCAATCAATTCATCAAGTTTGTTCGAAATAAAATCTTTAATCGCTTTCTTTTCGTTCAAAAAATTGTTGTTTCCAGCCTTCTCTTGAGCATAAATATAATTAATAATTCAATCGAGTTTTGTCAAATCGTCGATATATCTGTACTCAATCTTATTATCATTGTATTTTCTTACACCTGATCCTTCGATTCGTTTTTCCCAAATTGGTTTAATCAAATTGATATATTTTTTACCTCTACTTGACTTAGGCTTCTTAGTAGATGGATCATTATTTTTGTAAATTGAGTCAGATTCCCATAAAATTTCTGTATACTTTTTCAAATCTTCTTCAGAATATAAATTATCTTTTGGAGCGTCATAGTCTGTTAATAATCTCCATAAACCTTGAGTTCCTTCATATGTTTTTTCATTAATAATGATATCATTATGTTCAAAATTCACGGGCAAATTTCCAATCATAAAACTTTTCTTTTTTTTATCCCAATACAAACCAAATTTATCATCTTTTACTCTAGGAAGGAATTTTTTACCAATTTCACCAATTATTATATCCGTTGTTCCAGGACTTATTGGTTCAACTATGGTAGAGTCTTCAATGATTCGAGGTCTAAATGGTGTTGAAGATGGTAATTTTGGCAATTCAAACTCAGATTCTGGAATCGAAATATCAGCAAATTGTCGTACAACTGGAACCAAATTCATCAAATTTTGATTATCACTTAAAACATTTTCAATTTTGCCCTCAACATTTTTTATTGCAGAAGTTACAGGTTGATTAATTTTTTGAATAAGTTCTTGTTCTTCTTCATCCATTCGAATCTGTTCTTTAAATTCTTTGATTAATTTCTTTTCGATTTGATCAAGTTTTTTCGCTTCTTCAGAAGTTACGTTCGCCATTTATTTAGGAAAATTTTGAAACGTAGAACGTGGAACGTGGAACGTGGAACGTAAAACGTGAACGTGGAACGTAAAACGTGAACGTGGAACGTAAAACGTGAACGTGGAACGTAAAACGTGAACGTGGAACGTAAAACGTGAACGTGGAACGTAAAACGTGAACACGAAACGTGGAACGACGTGAACGTGGAACGTAAAACGTGAACGTGGAACGTAAAAACGTGAACGTGGAACGTAAAACGTGAACGTGGAACGTAAAACGTGAACGTGGAACGTAAAACGTGAACGTGGAACGTAAAACGTGAACACGAAACGAGAACACGAAACGTGGAACGTAAAACGTGAACGTGGAACGTAAAACGTGAACGTGGAACGTAAACGTGAACGTGGAACGTAAAACGTGAACGTGGAACGTAAAACGTGAACGTGGAACGTAAAACGTGAACGTGGAACGTAAAACGTGAACGTGGAACGTAAAACGTGAACGTGGAACGTAAAACGTGAACGTGGAACGTGAACGTGGAACGTGAACGTGGAACGTGAACGTGGAACGTGAACGTGGAACGTAACAGATTTACCGTTTTTCAGTTGTTTTCATAATGTAAATAAAAAGTAAAGATAATGTAAAAATAATTGTAACAAATATTTTATCGAGACCACTGAGCAGCATTTATATTAGAAAATTTATTCAAATATTTACCATTTTTAGGCTTCAAAGTTAGATTAATAGTTAAAAATCCGTAGTCTTCCTTCCAAATTTTATCACATAACTCAATAAAGTGGTTAAAACTCATATCAGATCCCACATAATTGTTATAAATCTTTCTCGAATAGTGATCATCTTGCTTAAAAAACACACAACATATTCAAATTATTTCTAATAACTTGTTTATCAACCTTTGAAAAGCATTGGGAAAGATAGATACAAGATATGTTTTTGTGACGAGACATTACGAAATATTCCTTAATAACGTCTTGATTTTCTAAAATACAGTCATCGAAAACGATTAAAGAATTCGGTTTACATTCGCTTAACGGAACTATGTCCTCAGAAGCATTATAAAAATATGATATTTTCTTACTTAAGTTCTTCTCAATATTCTCAAATCTTTCTTGTAATTTTTTATAGGCGTCTTGTTCTAAAGATTTACTAAAAACATACAAATTGGAATAAGGAATCAACCTATTGTAGATAAAATTCAATAATAAAGTTGTTTTTCCACATCCACTTGAACCAACAATTAACAATCTGATTGGTTGATCTTTCTTATTTTCTTCAAACGTTTGAAGTTTTATCTGATCTTTTTGCTTTAAAAATTTCTCCATTTAAATAGAAGATTTTCATCTTGAAGCAACGCTTGCGAAAATGAAGCTGTTCAAGTTGACTTCAGAAAGCTCTAAATTAGTTTTAAACTTGGAACATCCTATACACTTAGAGGAAGAATCAAATTATTTTATCGGTTTAAGCGGTTTTTATTCTGACAATTTTGTAATAAATATTAGTGAAAGTTCTCCTTATTGTATAGGATTTAGTGAGAAGAACATAACAAAATATTATGGTTTAAACAAAGGATATTATACTTTCGATCAAATTAAAAATTCCCTTAAAAATTATCTTAAAACATTCAAACAATCAGATAAATCTTTAAACTTTGACGAAAACAAGTTTGAAATGCAAAAAAATTATCTCTCTAATAAAATTCAAATAAAATCACCAGTAAGAATAATGTTTTCAGCAATTATTGTAGATTTATTAGGGTTTGTTCAAGAAACTATTGAGCCAAATCAGGTATATTTAGGAAATAAAACGCCAAAATTTAGACCGTTTGATGTAATTGAAGTACATTGTAATCTCGTTGAACCTAGTTTTGAAAATCATACCGAACATTTACACAAAGAATCTGAAATTTTGTACACATTTTTCCCAAATGTTGCTTATGGATAAAAAATCAGTGAAAAACCGAATGAAATCGATTATATTCCAATTAGAAAAAATATGAAAAGAATTCAAAAAATCGTCTTAACTGTTCAAGACTCTGAGGGAAATTTATTAAATAATGAGAGTAAAACAACAATATATTTAAGATTGAAAAAGGAATAAAAATGAGTTGATGATGATGACAAAATTCAATATTTTTACTTAAAAAACAAGGGGCTATTCGAATGGCCCCTTAACAATCTTCATCCTGACCCTGTTTTTATCAATGAATCTGGACTTTATACTGAAATAAAAATTACTAGTTAAATTTCTTTTCTATCTAAATGGAGTCAGTTGTAGACCTACTCAATAATCAACTAAAATTCAATAACAAACATATCTTTACGATTGTTGACGAAAACAATGTGATCTGGTTTAAGGCTAAAGACGTAGCAAAAATTCTAGAATATGAAAATACTATGCAAACGATCAGAATAAACGTTGACGAAGATGATAAAAACTTCTATTTTAATCTAAATATAAGGGGGGCTATAAATAGCTTACCTTCAAACTTCCAAAATAACACTGTTTTCGTTAATGAATCTGGACTTTATTCTTTAATTTTGAGATCGCATAAACCAGAAGCGAAATTGTTTAAAAATTGGGTTACGAAAGAAGTATTACCTTCCATTAGAAAATATGGTGAGTACAAACTCAAAAACGAAAATAAGCAGTTAAAAGATGAAATAAAACAGTTACAAATTTCAGGTCAAATGAAATCCTTGAAAATAGAGAATCAAGAATTGCGAATGGAATTAATGAAGAGAGATATGGTATGTAAAGATTTTGATAAGAAAAAACACCATGTTTTTGTATTAATTAAGAAGAATCACATGTGGGAATATCCTTATTACGTTATCAGAGCTCAAAAGAGAGAAATACCGAAAAGATTGAAAGAACTTGAAATTGATTACCCAGAAATGGAAATTTTATTAAGACAAGGAGATCCAAATAGTATAAATCTCTACAACCAAATGAAAGAATCTTTGAATATCTTACACAACGGAAATCATTTTACCACAAATATGACAGAATCTCGACTGATTTATAGAATATCTAAATTACACGATGAAAATGTTTCTAAATTTTACTAAAAACTCTCGATTTATTATATTTTGTTTGTAAATGTTTAGCATAACTAGGTAACCATCGTAGAATTTTTTTTTCATATTCACAAGGCATTTCGTTTTTATAACTTTCGCTGAAAATTTTTTAGCACAATCTTTGCAAAAAGCATCTTTTCTATCTTTACTATACTGCCAGTTATTAAATTCAGAAATATTTTTAATTTCTTTACAAAAGTAACAATTTTTTTCTTCTAAAGTTAATTTGTCCATTTTAACGTATAATTCCTTACAATAACAGTCTTTTCTATTCTCTTCTTGACACTTTGTACATTTCTTTTGAGACTCCATTTATATAGAAAAAATTATTACACGATGAAAATGTTAAACTCTTGAATTATGATATTTTGTTTGTAAATGTTTTTGATAATTATTTAACCATTTTATAGTTCTTCCACATTCACATTGAGTATCTTCATAATATAATCTATGGTGATTCTTCTTTACACAATCTTTACAATATGAGTCTTTCTTATCTCTACTATAGTGATCACTATTAAACTCTGAAATTTTTTTAGTTTCTTTACATTTAAGACATTCTTTATCTTCCAAAGTTAATTTTTCTATTTTATCATATAATTCTTTATGATATTCCCTTTCACAATCTTTGCAATTATAATGCATTCCATCTTTCCTATTTTTATCTTTATAAAATTCATTTAAATCTTTAAATTCTTTGCACTTTGTACATTTCTTTTGATGCGCCATTTATATATAGAAAATTTATATTACAGTTTTGACTTCTTCAATTCATATTCATAAAACTTTCCGGTTATTTCTTCATTATTTAAATCTTTTATACTATAAGTTACAGGATCTGTGTTATTAATTTGATAAATCACAAAGATTTCTCTTGACCAATTGTTCTTATATTTGTTCGAAAATGTTTGTTTTTTACTAACAATTCTTACATGATCATTGACTTTAAATTTAGTTTTCGTGTGAATTTCTGGTGGAACATACTTAAAAACCGACTCTAATAACTCTTTTTCTGCATCTTTATCTACGTCTTTAGGCTTCATTTTGATTGTGCTATGAACAGTATCGTTATATTTCTTTACGATTTCTTGAAGAATATCGATCCATTTAAAGTTTTTATTAATCTCAAAAATTACTTTCATTCTCTCATTTTGAGTTCTGTTATATCTCTCTACAATACTTGATTTCTCTTCGTTTTCAGTATGATAAATCTTAATGTTGTATTTCCTCAAAACATCGTTAAATTCTTTATTTTTAAACTCTAAACCCTTATCTGTATGAAGTAGGTTAGGAGGTTTGTGATTGATCCTTATGGCATCTTTTACTATATCTTCGAAAGCTTTTGAAACATCCTTGCCGTTTTTTCTTTTGATAGCTCTTGACCAAGCATATTTTGAGAAAGTATCAATAACATTTAACATATACTTGAATCCATCATTTTGATCCGAATAGTTAGACATTATAACTAAATCTGCTGCCCATAAATCGTCAATTCCTAAAGTTATAATTTTTCTCTTTTTAAACTTTTTTCGTACTGGTGCATGAATTTCTCTAGCTTCAATCTCGATTTCTTCCTTATTCTTAGATTCTTTCTTTACTTGTTTTTCATTTGGATTCTTTATAAATTTACTCTTATTTGTCTTACATTTTGAACATTTTGCTGCAATTCTATACAATCCGTTTTGAGTTTGAACGATTTTAGAATCTATATTTTTCGTTTTTTTCTTGCATTTGTGGCAGTGAATCAAATCATCTTCCATTTACATGTCAAAGTTTCCAAGTTTATTTAAGTCATCTAATATATCAGATTTTGCTTCATTTTTATAGCCATAAGGTACTGTATCGATCTTATTTTCTAGGACAATTCTCTTATCATCTTTAGCGTTCAGTGCTAACTTGTTTATAGTGATGGTATACAATTCATGTTTATAGCTTTTTATTACAGTCATCTCCCTAAATTCTTCTTTATCTTCGAACAAACATCTCTTCAAGTTTTCGATATTTATTGTTTTATTTACAACGCTTCTCTTAATTCCTTTACACCTAACTGGGTTTTTATCTAGATATTTGTACGAGTACATCTTAGACCTTAAACCACAAAATTCTTCTAAAACTTCGCTATTTAACTCATCTTTGAATTTCCCTATTACCTTCTTATTTTTAGTAGTGAAACATTCATGATCTTTTGGATAATCACTTGTATCAAAGTCATCTATATTTGCTTTAATAATTTTAAAAGGATCTCGTTTCAATTCTAGGAAATAACTGTCTGTATCCATGTAACACAGATTCAAATCTGGATCAAACTTCTTTAATTTGTTGTAATAAAACTCGTACATTAGCAATTTTGAGAGGTCGAGAACTGAAAATCCTATGTAAATCGGTTTGTTAAATTTAACCTTTTGTTTGTACATGTGACTCGCTATACAGTTGTCGTCAAAGATGTTAAAGCATTTGAAATTTGTTTTCTTAGCTTGTTTCATTGAAAATTCTTCATTTCCTAGTCTAATATCACATCTGTTTCTCACATTTTCCATAGATTTTTCCAAAAACTGAGTTGTTCATCAGCTTATAAAAGTCCTTTTCAAAGTCACTTGTAGCTTTGGTCCTCATATTAGTATTAAAATCAATGTACTCTTTCATAAAAGGCTTCTGATCGAATGCAATAACTCTATTCACATGTTTCAAAATCATACCTTGTTCCAGATAGAATTTCAAATTTCTCGAATGAACAACGTATTCAGTTTTATCCAGTAGAGTTAGGCAAAGTTTGTTTTTAAAATGTTCTGGAGCAAGAGGTAAATCCTTGTGATGTTCGTGTAAATTTGTTGGATATTCTAGATCGACTTCAAGAATATAGCCATAATCTTCGTCGCCAGTGAGTTCCAAAATTGTTTCTTTCCATTCTGCTGTTGTATACGTTTTAGGATCCATCCACTTGATTTCGTTATATGGTAAATTTTGCATAAGTCCATACCCATAAAGGTTGTTTGCATCGACGTACAACAAATAGTTTTCGGGCTTTGTCTTATCAAAATCTTTCAAATATTTGTTATTTGCTTTAACATATCGTTTAATACATTGAGAAATGCCTCCGCGAATACCTTTTTCGATCATCAAATACATATTATAATCACTAATTAACTGTAATTCTATCTTCGTTAATTTTAACATAGCGTCCCATGCAAGACTGGGAGCTGTTAGATAGTGTGCTGGATCAAGTTTATAGCAATTCAAACAAATATTCCTAAAATTTTCAAAGATATCAGCGAGCAATAGAACATCTTGAATGTTATAGAGATCGGAGTAATTTCCTAGATTTTTTACTTTTAATTTGTTCCATACATTTAAGTAGTGTTGAAAATCTTTCTCAGATATGCTCTCGTCTGTCAAAAGTGAATAGAAATCTTGAATTCTCAATTCTTCTGTGTAATCAAGTTTTTCAATTCTGTCGATAAATTCGTAAGGAAATATGCCTTTTCCAGATAGAATTTTAAAGATTTCTTCTTCGTCATTTGGTTGTCTATCTAGAATTGCGTTCAGACCATCTTGTATAAAATGATTTGTATGTTTGAAATCATCTTTTTTGAGGTTTTTAGCTAACTTTTCTATAGACGATGCCATAAATCTGAACGTATCTACAAAAGAAAACTTGATGAACTTTCTTGGTTTATCATCTTCAAACTCATACCCATATCCTGAATTTACTGAATAATTTATGTATTTTTCATCGGTCTTTGCGATCAAATCAACATTACCATACTGTTTTGCCAATTCTTTTATGTACAAATGAGCATCGTAATTTGACATATTGTGGCAGAAAACGGGAATATTTTGGGGAAATTTGAGATTCAAGTTACAAGATAAATGAGCAGCACCTCTAAATTTACCTGCTAAATGACAATGATCTCGTACTTTTTTTCTTGTTTGATTATCAAAACCCTCACATTCACAAATATGACAAAGACTGGAATTTTGATACGAAATTTCTTCTTCTTCAGTTAATTTCATGGGTTTTTGGTTCTTAGAATTATATTTTTTAGCTATGTATTTCGATAATTTATTGAGCTCTTCAAACAATTGTTTTGGAACATTCGGCAAATCTTCTTCATTTTTGGCTCGATACCATATCGGTTTGTACATGCGATTTGTCACATTTGACACTAAATATAGAGTAAAACCATAAGGAATGTGCTTCTGAATCTTGGTTGTAGTCGACTTTTGCGGATTGTTTTTGCATGTGAGAATCTTCTCTAATATGCTTTCAAAATCCATATAAATAACGTAAGGATGAGAAAATTTCTTTTGATAATTAGTAAATGATGTTGTTTGACCTGGAAACGGCATAATTGGCTTACAAACTTCGTGTTGCTTGCAAATTTCTAAATGATCTGTTAAATCTCCAGATTTGTAGAAATGGCTTAAACATCTTCTGCATAGAAATTTTTTATTTTTACACTTAGATAACTGAGAAAATACAAGTTTGTTTAAATCTGTTATCAAAACATAATGAGATTTTTCATCTTGTTTTACATACAATAAATTGATTTCTAATTTGGCGTCATAAACTTCTGAAATTTGCAACGGAACAATATTGAGTTTTTCATCAAAACTATAGACATTTACAGACATTTTCGGATAATTATACTTTGCTTTACTGCTTCGTTTTTCAAATAATTGTATATCTTTTAAAGACATAGGATAATCGAACCCAGAAAATATCTCGTCATTTACAAATTTTTCATATTGTTTTGATCTTTCGCAGTCTCTTTCGGGTTTTTCAATAGCGCATCGGATAGAATAAATAAAGCAATAATCATCTTTATTTTTGATATTTATACAAGCTTTTTTATCTTTGATTTTCTTTGGTAAATCGATATATGATCCTGCGTTCATAAATTCGTGTTTATTAAGGCTCAAAATCAGTTGTTTACAGCGTTTTAATGTCCATCCAGAACCTCGATTTGGATGATTTGTCTGTTCTCGATGTGTTAATTTATTAAATTGCTTAGTAATAAAGTCGTTTATGTCAAAGATTTCGTCTGCTTTTATAGTAAAGTACATTGGACAAGTTTGTGTTTCACCGTTCACTAAAGTTCGTTCGTATTCGCATTCTAAAGAGAGATAACCCTTCATATTTTTAACATTTTCTTGAAATTTCTCGATTAAACTCTTAATTTCTGACCGCATAATTGATAGATATTTGTAAATTGACATGGAATTATCGTTTAAATTTGTTAAAATGTATTGCTTGAAAAGACCGTGTATTGAGGATAAAACTTCTACATCAATGATATTTTCAGGTTTCTCATTAAGAGTTTTGTCAATTTCTTTGATCATTTCAGACTTAGTTTTATCGTTTGTTTCAATGGACTATTTCTCAGCGATTGATTGAATTTTTTCATCTTTAAATAGATTGAGATCTTTTTTACTTTCCTTAAAATTTTTCTTTAGTTCACGCAATTTTTCTATATTATACATGTTTTGGTGATCGGCAATTTGATTTTCTTTAGCCCAAGTCTTCAAATAATTTAATTCTTTTTCATAAATATCTTTATTTTTCAGATGATTTTTCGAATTGTAATGTCGAGTATAGTAATGTTCAAAAACATCTTTTTTGCAGTATGGACATGATACCTTTTTCCTCTCCATTTAAATAGGGAAAATTTCTTAACTAATAATTTGAAAAAGTATTGATTTTTACTTGAATTTGACAGAAATCAGCACAAAATTGTAGTAAAACAGCTGTAGATTCTTCTATTTATTATAGAAAAATCTGTAAACTAAGACTTAAAATTTTTGAAAAAATAGTATAATTATAGGACAAAATAGTACTATATTGGTTTGTAGGGGGCAATTTAAATTCTTTATACTATTTTTTCAATATTTTTTTCTTATGTAAATGGAGCTACTAAAGGAATTAAATGAGGTTGGTGATTTAAAGTTCAAAGAATATAAGAAATTGATTGATTTAGAAGAAAATAAGAAGTATAAAATTGTGACATTGGATAAAATGAAAGATAAATTCGGGTTTACAATAATTGCCGAGTTGGAAGATTGTAAAGTACACTTGCCAAACAGATTTTTGACTGTTTTGGATGAAAAAAAGATTAAAGAATTGAACAAAAATGAAAAATTACACTTGGTTGTTACTGGAAAGAAGACTATTAAAGATAAAGACTGTGTTACAATTAACTTCGTGGAATAAAGATTTCGAAGATTTCTGGATTTTTTCATTAAAACAGCTTAAGAAATTAGAAGCCTACAATGAACAGTAAAACAGCTATAGATTCGGTTATTTTACATTCGTGATTTCTCAGATTTGTTTATGGTTCAATGGACAGTATTTTACATTGATTTTCTGTCTGTCCCAAAAGTGCGCTAGAACCCTCATATTCATATCTACTTATATGCATTTACACAACTTAGGTATCTAAATTAAATAAGAAGACTAAATTTTTCCTAGATTTTTAGTTATGTTTGAATCAAAAACATCTAAATTGTAATATCAGTTGTCTATATGCTAGGTTTATTGACTAAATAATAAACAAAGTCGTCTATAGTTCGTTATAGCTCCATTTTATATCAAATATACACGAATAATATTCTCCAATAATTGGTTATTTGTTTATTAAAATCTACTCACACGTAACTCTAAGTAACAACATGAAATCATAAATATTATAATATCATTTCTCTATCCTGCTGCATAATAAAAGGAAATGGTATTTTACGTGTTGTTTTGTTTTGCTTTTCTAGTTCGACATTTTGTCCTTCGAGAAAAGAATAATAATAATTAGTGAAAATGGATAGTTTGTAATAATATTTTCCCACTTGATACTATTTATTTTACAATGTACAAACGACTGAAAAATAAATTATAATTTGTAGTTGGTCACACCAAAACCGTTGAAGAAACAAAATATGTTGAAGTATAAATGCAAATACATAATATACAAATTTTGATGGCATTTAAAAAATTTTATTTAAATAGTTTAGTATATACCACAGACACTTTTCTGCACAAAAACGACAACTACCTTACCCATACTGAATCGAATAACGTATTTAGTAAAATAAAATACATTTGAAGATGATGTATTTCTAATTTATTATATGTCGATGTCATCAAAATTCTTACATTATAAATAGAAAAAGGTGACTTGGTACTTACTTTTCCTTGCAAAGAGTAAAAAATAAGAACTCATTTTTGAATATTTAAATTTAAAAAAAGATTTTTTTTGTGTATGAATCAAATTATTTGATTGCATGCGAAATAACAAAATAATACATTTACAGTTTAATGACTTTGCTGAATATGTCAAACAAACTTAAATGAAAGCATTACTTAGGATTATGTGCGGTGAAATAAATTTCAATTGTCATACTTTAACAAATAGATATTGCTTGAATATTACTAGTATTGTGCAGAAAAACCATGTTTACACCGATGAAACATATTAGAGTGGCTCAGTTCACCTTTAAATTAAAACGTAGTAATATCCGCATGCACCATTCTACGCTTGAATAATCTCGCAGATATGACACAGTAAGCTCCTCTTATAATCTGTTTTGATACGATTAAAACAATCTATACAATTTAAAGTAAAAAGAAATTAATATATCCTGTTAAATATTTCAGAATAATGTGATTAAAGCTCTCTCATTTACTGGTATTTAGGAGATTACTATTACATGGTTGAATTTCTAAAATTATTTCTACGTTTAGTTGTGATTACCGTAAATTTGGATGAATGATTATTCATATATATTCCGTTAATCCATTACTACTATGCAAATTAAACACTCGTGCCCCTGGTTTGGGCTATTCTCTTGGATTCAATATGATTGGCAGAGCATCAACGAATCCTGTCATTAGGAAGTTTCAAACAATGTGTTCTGTATGTACGCAAGATATATAGAGAACAAGCTGATCTACAGAATTAAAAATTTGGACCTTTCTCAATAGACAAAATTGAATTTAGAAAAGGTGCATGTCATTCTTAGGGTTTGGATGACCTTTAGAGAACATTTTTACATTAGGCGTTACACGTATAAAAAATGGAAAGGCAGTCACGAGACTACTTCTTATAACGGGCTGAGATTGTTAAATTTCACTAGAAAGGCATGTAACTTAACTTCCATAACGTAATGTGTAGACGTTATTGTTTGAAAACCCCTTTGTAAACCAAATAACTGAACAAAAATGTATCTTATGTGTCTAGATTCTTTAAGATAGTTTTTTTGACAGACCGTAAACAAAACACACACACACACACACACACACATATATATATATATATATTTTAAACCTATATGTGTAAAACCCTAGCAAAATTTCAAACAATAACGTAAAGTGTTATAAAAATATAATTACCACCGTAAAAGCTATATGAAGTGTTCTACTTAATCAGTTAAAACTGATATAGATGCATTGATAACTAAATTACCCTAAAAGGTAGTACTTTAAGGAACTACCTGCAATAACAACAATAATCTGTTTATATTCTAAAAAAATGAGATTTGCCGAAAACTGTAAAAAACAAAAAATATTCATTTTATCAATTACATCAGTACATTCCAGCCTTATAAGCAGGGGTTTTTTCGTAATTTTCCTCCAGCCTTCTTTTCTGCAGCCTATTTTTCGTTCTTGCTTGTCTCGTGAAGTCTAACACTGCTTTTTCAGCACTTCGGATACGTTCAGAGGCCAATAATTTAATTGCGGTTATTGTGCGAATACCTGGTTGAAGACCCATTTCATGTAGGACTCTGTATTTTGTAATTTGTCCATCCTTGTAACTGGAAACTGCTTCATACACTCCAAATTCTAGAGTTTTTAATTGATACTCTTGTTCACATTTGGCGTCTTACCAATTGCGTCTGTTAGAATGCTTAAATTCGTCAATAGATTTGGTTTAAAAAAGCCACAAACTCTTCCATACGCTATTGATATCAGTTTGTAAAAAAAGGCATTTAGCAAATCAAAGTAGGTGGCGGAAATATGGTTTTCGAGCCCGGAAGTTAGTAAAGCTGGTTGCAATGGTCTGACAACTAAGCGATTGATCGCCACCACCAAACTGATGCCTCAGTTTTTGCTTGCAAACATTCATTTACCTAAATAACTTGTATTTTTATAATAATGCGTACATAAACACAGGATTTAAACTTATTACGGACTTGATTAGGATAGAAAATTACATATGAAATGAAATAGCCTTTTACATTTGTAAGATTATAAATTTGCATAGTGTTGTCTCTAAATTTGTAAATAGACAATAAATTCTTCATAAATTGTGGACGAGCTGTTTCGTTACATTAATAAGCGATTAAGAGTTTAATTTGAAAAATAGTATAGAGGTACTATGCTTAGTACGGGAATATTTCAGTACATTTTTATTAGTAGGCGAAATTAATCGTTTTAGAGATAAGTAGTTTAATTACCTAATAAACATGCCAGAATACCCAAAGTAAGTATATAACCGATTGATTACTCCTTAAAAATCTTTATTCCTTCCTTTATAGCATCATATTCATAAAGGATAAGTTTATTTAATCGACCTGCTTATGCTGTGTCTCGGCAACAATATACCGAATATAACCTTACACTACATAACACTTTTGACATATAAACCTGTAATACAATTGTCATCCAAGGAAGGATTCCCGATAGCTCCATTTCTCCCCCTGGCGTTAACAGTCGCATCGTAATTCTATTACTCGGTATATAATGTAAGAACCTAAATTCTAGGGTACGGTAATTACAATTTTCCCCTATACTAATTATTTACTACTGGGAAATATTGGGCCTCCTTATGCAAATGTTACCTATTAACCATTTTAATATATAACACATAGAGTGTGATACCGACAGATATAACAGGAATGCGATTTGAAATAACTATCAGGGCCTGTAGTAGTGTATAAGGATATCCTTCCATAAGCAAAACGTTTTTACACAGAGAAGCTTATTACTGTTCCAGGGACGGTAAAATTAATAGCCAGATTGGAACTGATTTAGTCCTCATATTGACGCAACTGTTAATAACTGGTTTAGCAATATTCGTCCGTGAAATACAGCGACAACACAAATCACAAAGAAAAATTTATTACTTGTCCAGTGACTATTGAAATAGTGGCCAAATCTGAGCTGATTACTTAATCATATTTACTGTTACATTTAGCAATACTCTTCTTTAAACTACAGTGAAACCTCAAAGAGAAAGTTATCATTGGTCCAGTGACAGCGGAATTAGTGGCCAGATCAAAGCTGATTTCATCATTATATTGACGATACCATTAATAACTGATTTGAAAATATTCGTCCGTGAAAAACAGCGACAACACAAATCACAAAGGAAAATTTATTACTTGTCCAGTGACTATTGAAATAGTGGCCAAATCAGAGCTGATTACTTAATCATATTTACTGTTACATTTAGCAATACTCTTCTTTAAACTACAGTGAAACCTCAAAGTGGAAGTTTTCATTGGTCCAGTGACAGCGGAATTAGCGGCCAAATTAGAGCTGATTACGTCATCATATTGACTCTACTATTAATAGCAAGTTTAAAGGTATTCTTCTGTAAACTGCCGTGTAAACTAAAACTGAAACTTATTTACTGGTTCAGTGACTTCGGAGTTAGTGGCAAAATCAGAGCTGATTACGTCATCATATTGACGCTAACTTTACTGTTAATAGTAAGTTTATAGATATTCTTCTGTAAACTACAGTGAAACCTCAAACAGAAACTTATTTACTAGTCCACAGACTGCGGAATTAATGGCAAAATCAGAGCTGATTAGGTCACCATATTGACGCTAACTCTTAATAGCAAGTTTATAGATATTCTTCTGTAAACTGCAGTGAAACCTCAAACAGAAACTTATTTACTAGTCTACAGGCTGCGGAATTAATGGCAAAATCAGAGCTGATTAGGTCATCATATTGACGCTAACTCTTAATAGCAAGTTTATAGATATTCTTCTGTAAACTACAGTGAAACCTCAAACAGAAACTTATTTACTAGTCCACAGGCTGCGGAATTAATGGCAAAATCAGAGCTGATGAGATAATCATATAGACGCTAACTGTTAATAGCAAGTTTATAGATATTCTTCTGTAAACTGCAGTGAAACCTCAAACAGAAACTTTTTTACTAGTCCACAGACTGCGGAATTAATGGCAAAATCAGAGCTGATGAGATAATCATATAGACGCTAACTGTTAATAGCAAGTTTATAGATATTCTTCTGTAAACTGCAGTGAAACCTCAAACAGAAACTTATTTACTAGTCCACATACTGCGGAATTAATAACAAAATCAGAGCTGATTAGGTCATCATAATGACGCTAACTGTTAATAGCAAGTTTATAGATATTCTTCTGTAAACTACAGTGAAACCTCAAACAGAAACTTATTTACTGATCCACAGACTGCGGAATTATAGGCAAAATCAGAGCTGATTGGGTCATCATATTGACGCTAACTGTTAATAGCAAGTTTATAGATATTCCTCTGTAAACTACAGTGAAACCTCAAACAGAAACTTATTTACTAGTCCACAGACTGCGGAATTATTGGGCAAGTCATATCTGATTTATATCATCGCTTTTTCGTCCCGTTTATAGCTGCTTTAGCTATATTCGATTACGTCATTTGTCAATGGTTGACGTGATTTGTTGTGTTGTTAAAGTTCTTGTTTGCAACTGATATAAGTGAGAATTTTTGCAAAAATTATACTGAAAACAATATTAGTTTTCTTACATCTAAGAATTAAAAAATTTTCCTTTTTAAATATGAATTGATATTTGATATTATGATTTATAATACCGCCATATTTTTTTATTTTACTGTGTAAAATGGCTTTAAACTATATAGAAAGCTTACAAGGTAAATAAATAGAAAAAACAAAAATATTTTTTGTAATACTAAGCCAGTCAGTTAATGATTGAAACACTATGTAATGTAAATAATAATTTTGCCATAGTTGTCACTCCAAATTATTGTTCACATAAATATACCATACTGTCATATAATAGGGAATGCGTCTCATATTGTTTCATATATTTCTTTGTGTTCAGTAATAAATCACAATTTAAAAATAAATCAATTGCATAATTTCTTAAACTAAATTTATAATACATTCTGACAGCTGCAGATAAAGAGGAAATAAATGTGGAAGTTTTTCAAATCATTCAGAATTTAGTTTTCATATATATATATATATACCATATATACTAGCAGACCCGACAGACGTTGTCCTGAACACGTTATAAGAATTTAATTCTAGTTAATTAAAATTACAGTATAGTATCGGAACTGGCCAACAGAATTTAATTTATCTAAAATACTAAATAAGTATTCCGTATAGGGCTGAAGTATAATAAGTGGCCACCATCACAATCGAATTATAGATATTTCTGAATAGCCTATCTAAACTACTAAAATGACAAACTGAATTAGATTATAGTTATTTAAAGGCTGAATTATAATAAGCGGCCAACATCGCAATCAAATTATTGATATTTCTAATTAGCCTATCTAAACTACCGGATTTTATTATCTTTATATTTCTTGTGTGAGTGTGTATGGAGCTGAACTCCTCCTAATTGGGTGGACCATCTTGGAATGTTTTACATTGTATCCAGCAGAATGCGCTACGATCACAGTTTCAAATGTTTTCTATTTTAATTCCAGGTTTTCCTGACAGTTTGTGCTGCTATCAAATATGTGTGTTGCTTTGTAACATTGTGTAATTATTGTGTGAGTGCTAATTGTAATAATACATTAATAGAGATTGAAGATGTTTGAACTACATAAAAAACTATAGTCATTCATTGAAGTTATTGAACTAATTTTGAAAATTTATTGAACGAAGTGAGTATATTGGTCGCATAACCTAAGTAGCATACAAATGAAAAGGTTGTTTTTCTATGTGTGAATAACTATTGTTAACAGTTTGGTCACATAAGTTCAAATTAAGTAGCATATAAATCACATGATTGAATAACTATTCGTCCTCTTCCACGAAGACGTGGCATTTTTCTGTAAAAATAAAATTCTGTATAATAGTACACAATGAATATGAGTAACTTATTCAATATTTTATTTTAATTAAGTAACTTCTAGATAAAAATGTATAACAACATAGACTACAGTATCTAAAATACTAAAGAAGTATTCCCTATAGGTCTGAAGTACAATAAGTGGCCACCATCACAATCAAATTATTGATATTTCTGATTAATCTATCTAAACTACCGAATTACAATATAATTATTTAAAATTACAGTATAGTATCGGAACTGGCCAACAGAATTTAATTTATCTAATAAACTAAATAAGTATTCCCTATAGGTCTGAAGTACAATAAGTGGCCACCATCACAATCGAATTATTGATATATCTGAATAGCCTATCTAAAGTACTAAAATGACGATCCAAATTAGATTATAGTTATTTAAAGGGAGAAATATAATAAGCGGCCACCATCTCAATCGAATTGATATTTCTGAATAGCCTATCTAAACTACTAAAATGATGATCCGAATTAGATTATAGTTATTTAAATGCTGAAGTATATATATATATATATATATATATATATATATATATATATATATATATATCTAATATACTAAATAAGTATTCCCTATAGGTCTGAAGTACAATAAGTGGCCACCATCACATTCAAATTATTGATATATCTGAATAGCCTATCTAAACTACTAAAATGACGATCCATATTATAGTTATTTAAAGGCTGAAGTATAATAAGCAGCCACCATCTCAATCGAATTATTGATATTTCTGATTAGCCTATCTAAAATACTGAATTTCATTATAGATATTTAAAATTACAGTATAGTATCAGAACTGGCCAACAGAATTTAATTTAAAACCAATTCCTACATTGACACACATGTGATTCTCTATTAATTTAATATTACAATTAGCACTCACACAATAATTACACGATGATACAAAACAACACACAAATTTGATAGCAGCACAAACTGTCGGGAAAACCTGGAATTAAAATAGAAAAACATTTGAAACTGCGATCGTAGCGCATTCTGCTGGATCCAATTTAAAACATACCAAGATAAAAAACAATTTATTTATTAACCAAAAATTAACTGATCAATCACTGCACACTTAATATTTACCAATTTCAGTTAAAAGTGTATTTTACTAAAACTTCCAATTTTATATCTGGATAACCTCTATTGATATTCCTGATTAGCCTAATATAAACTACCGAATTTCATTATAGTTATTTAAAATTACAGTACAGTATCAGAACTGGCCAACAGAATTTAATTTAAAACCAATTCCTACACTATTAACAATAGTTATTCACACATGTGATTTGTATGCTACTTAATTTGAACTTATCTGACCAATTTTGACTGCAGATTAAAAATGTAAATTACAACAAATTATTTGAAATCCATTAGTTTAAAACTTGATTATCTAAAATGTCAACAATAGTTATTCACACATAGAAACACAACCTTTTGATTTGTATGCTACTTAGGTTATTTGAGGTAATGCGACCAATAATCTCTATTAATGTACTATTACAATTTTAGCACTCACACAATAATTACACAATGTTTTATTTTTTATTTTCTTCCTTTTGCCTGTTGGCTGGCCTTTATAAACTTATAACGCGGCCACGTAGTACACTTTTTATAACTTTATTCTATTATATTTTAATGTTAGTTGCCGTATTTACTTTTGAAACATGAACCTTACAAAACAACACACACACATTGATAGCAGCACAAACTGTCGGGAAAACCTGGAATTAAAATAGAAAAACATTTGAAACTCCGATTGTAGCGCATTCTTCCAAGATCAACACTTAATAATTTACTAAGAATTTCACTTAAAAGCTAAAACTTCCAATTTTATATCTGGATAATCTCTATCCTCCAAAGTGAGTACAGAATATATTGAAATAAGAAGTGGTGTTATTTATATATGTTTATGCTTACTCTATGCTTTCAAGACTATAATTGATTAAACGTATGGCTGTGTTGTAATATTATAATGTTTACATAGAACAACTGGTGAAAATTTAACTTTGCAATCTGCATTAGACTACTGATCAAGCACTTCATAATAACGTAATCTAAATGTAAACAAATGTTTCTGCCTCTTTGGTGAACTTCAGCTGAAAATATTCACAGCTGTTAAGTATCAGTTCACTTTGTATTACGTGTCGTAGCACAGTCTGTCGGATCCAATATAAAACACTCCAACATCAACAATTTATAATTAAAAATTTAATTAAATTTGACCGAATAAATAACTATAATGAAATTCAGTAGTTTGGATAGGCTATTCAGAAATATCAATAATTCTATTGTGATGGTGGCTGCTTATTATACTTCAGCCTTTAAATAACTATAATCCAATTCGGATAGTAGTTTAGATAGGCTATTCAGAAATATCAATAATTCGATTGTGATGGAGGCCACTTATTATACTTCAGCCCTATTGGAAAACCATCTTATTTGTTTATGTACACTCCTGAAGGATTAACAAAAAATATTGTACATTCAATAGCATTACGATAAATTAAGTTGTAAATTAAAAAAATATACTTGTTATAAAATTAGTAATTTAAAATTACAGTATAATTTCGGAACTGGCCAACAGAATTTTATTTAAAACCAATTCCTACACTATTAACCCTTAAAGCGCCAAAAAGTTTCAGCTAAACTCTGGATTAGCGCTCATTTATTGTAAAAAAATTAAAATTAGATTTTCTCAACGCTAATTTTAATTTCTTTTTTTAGGTAACAAAATAAAACAGAAACTGCAAAAAAAATATCTTTTATCATATTTATTGCCCTAAATACACATGATTTACTATGTAGCGTTCCAGCTCCTTTATAAATTTTACCCAATGCTTACTGTTTCCTTTTTTTATTATGTATCTAAATGATGACATTGCGTCATTATATGTACTAGAATAGAACTAGAAAATAAGTATATTACATATTTAATACAAAGTTATTATAAAAAATTTAATTTTCATGCCAAAAATTTGAAAACCAAATATTTTCCAAATTCTTAGCCATCTAATGGGTGTTATTTTTATAATTACAAAATGGTTTTCAGATGTTTATAGAGGTAAATAAAAAATTGTAACACTTATTGCAGTAAAAACAACCCTAAATATAAATAATAAAAATAAATGTAAAATTTCGGAACAAGAGCCAAAATACATAATTATAAATATAAGTGGAAATATTTCTACGAGGAAAAAAATACTTTTATCGCCATTCAAGAAACTGTTTACTTCAAAAGTTTATAAATATATAACTTTCATAAAAAGATGATCATATAACAAATAAACTACACAGTAGTTTACCGATCAACTATTTGCACTGCTTCAACAGGATATGAAGTAGAATACAAGAGCTGCCCGGCGAGGCAGTGACGTACGCATAAATGCGCTTGCGGCGTTAAGCAATACTACCGAACTGCCAGCTGTTCAACAAAAACCGGTTCAGCATCGATCGATAAACACAAAGATTGTCACGTGATATGGCACAGCCCCGCTACACTACTGTAACATACAACCCTCACAGTCTAGCGGACAAACTCTGAACTAACAGTGCAAAATAGTAAAAACAAGTAAATTGCGCGTCTACGCGCTTACGGCGTTCAGAGCAAAGTCGATCCTCGCGCGCATATGCGCTTACGGCGCTTTAAGGGTTAACAATAAGTAGTTATTCACACATGTGATTTGTATGCTACTTAATTTGAACTTATGTGACCAATTCTGACTGCAGATTAAAAAATGTAAATTACAACAAATTATTTTAAATCCAATTAGTTTAAAACTTGATTATCTAAACTGTTAACAATATTCACACATAGAAACACAACCTTTTGATTTGTATGCTACTTAGGTTATTTGAGGTATGCGACCAATATACTCACTTCAATGTGCAAAATGAGTTCAATAACTTTAATAAATAACTTTTTTATGCACTTTAAACATCTTCAATCTCTATTAATGTATTATAACAATTAGCACTCACACAATAATTACAGAATGTTACAAAACATCACACAAATTTGATAGCAGCACAAAATGTCGGGAAAACCTGGAATTAAAATAGAAAAACATTATGGCTGTGTTGTAATATTAGGCCTATAATGTTTACGTAGAACAATTGGTGAAACTTCATCTTTGCAATCTGCATTACACTACTGATCAAGCACTTTACAAATTTAAAATATTAACTTTCTAAATTTTAAATGTGAACAAATGTTTCTGCCTCTTTGATGAACTTCAGCTGAAAATATTCACAGCTGTTAAGTATCAGTTCACTTTGTATTACGTGTCGTTCGTGGCGCAGTCTGGCGTATCCAATGTCAAACACTCCACCATCAACAACAATTTATTATTAAAAAATTAATTAAATAAACTATTAAAACTTGACCGAATTATGAATCTAAACCATTCTCGGATCCAACTGAAGACACACAAAAAGTTTCATTAAAATCGGTCCACCCGTTTAGGAGGAGTTTGGGACCATACACACGCACACGAGAAATATATATATAAAGATATATATATATATATATATATATATATATATATATCATGATATTTTGTTGTTATATAGCTCAAAAAAGTCGATTACACTAATTAATAATACATTGTGTTTTATTGGGTATACGTAGTCTAACTTTGAAATTAACATTATCGCGATATCTATTTTCAGACTACTACTGAATATATTAGAAACACATTAAAATATTGGAAACTAATCAAAATCTCCTTTCAATACACTCATTTGATTTCTGGTAAAAGATTTCTAATATTTGTGCAGGTGAACGCTTAATTGATTTACAAGTCTAATTTACTGGATTAACTTAACGGAGTTTGGCTGCTATTTAGAATTTACGGAAATGTTAAGTTAAACAATAGCTAGTATTAATTTTTATTTTATTTTGAAGTAAAAATAATGGTTTTAGTACCAATTCGATAAAAGTTCCTATAAACAATTTAAGTTTGCCAGGAGGTCATTAAAGCAGTTTTATAAAACAATGTTATTGATTGGAATGAGTACCTTTCTTGGTACTCCCTTTATTTAGCTTTCGGGAGGGATCGACTCGATCCCTATTCTCTTGTGTCTTGAACACCCCTACTTGAAATTACTGCAACACTTCCTGTATATTGAAGATTCCTAATTTTCATCCCTCAGGAATCATTTGCTTACCTAACATGTTGACGTAATGTCCTACACTCTTTACCTCGCAGAAACTTTGTAAGATGATTATTTCTAAAAACCTGTAATTTTAATGTTTTTAGTGTATTATTTGAATAATAACATAATTTATCATAAAATAACATTTTAAACCTCATATTAGTCTATATTTCACCCAATTTCAAGAAGTCTGAACATCTGATGTTATTATAGATTTTATTTGAAGATATATTGAAACGTCATATAAACAGTTATTTTAGTTCAGATTCAGTATAAATGTACACGAACCCAGCAATCAATAACGATGACAGATTTTCCAAAATTAGACCAATTTAGTATTTATTTATTTATATACAATTTCATCTTTCAGTCAAGTGCGTATTCTTTTCAATATGTGTAAAAGGATATGGAACGTAATTTGGGAATTTCCTGCAAGTAATGTATGTCTGCTGTACTATGGATATGATCCTATTTATTGTTATCCTATACGGATGTTTTTGGACTACCTGTTTACTGTGTGCAATAATATAGCATATAAACTTTAATGTTACTATTTGAAGTATAAATATTTATTTACGAAATTCATGAACACCTGTTCATACATATTCCTAATCATTGTACTGTCTGAAATGTCGAAGGATAGCACCCTATTACAACTTACAGTTGCCCAAACAGTAATTTCGTTTGGTTTGAGAAGAGTCTGTTCAAGAATATGTGGATTACCGGTGTTGTAATAATTACAGATATGCCTGTTTACAGCACCATGGCGCTAGAAAGTGAATTCGTTTGAAAAAAGCAATTTAAGTGTTCCAATTAGGATCTAGGTAATGAAAATCAACGATACGAGAACCAAGTTTCACTCTCCTGTCAAGATCACTTACATGAATATTATGGACTAGGTGAGTTTTTCAAAATTTAATTTTGTTTACCTTAATTATTCTCTGTACTGAAGACTTTGGAACACCGGTTTTAAGTTCGACTTTCCTTAGTGGTTTCGGTTTACCTGGAGAGCGGAGCATTGATGCGCATACTAGTGCTTATCTTTTTCCTTATTTCAGTGCTTTTTAAGAGATCTTTCCACCTAGTTATTTTTGGATTGCTAGGTGGTTCAAGTCCTGGGTAGGCAACCTTAAATCCTCTAATTGCTTCTGTATTGCTAAAAGCACTAGCCCACGCACAACACTTAAATTTTTGTTCTACATTGAAAGCCATTTCGAACTTCAATGTCGGTAAAACTGTAATGGAGGAGGTTAGGTTATATTTTTATAGCACAAGCAATATTGTTCTGCTCAATATAAAACATATGTTTTCTACAATGAGCGATATTAAACAGCTGTTCTCTAAAACTGCAACGCAATAAACAAATCACGTAATTGGAGAGGAAATTTTTGTAGGAAGCAAAATGGTAAAATTTTCAACATGTCACCATTTTGTTCCTACAATTGTTAGGGAGCTTTAATTTTGTACGGAATATTTATAAAACCTACTTTAATAACTGGGTAGAGTTTGAAAATGTCCTGTACATAAATGGGCAAGTCATATAAAACTAAACGTGTAAATCTCTTCGTGAGACACTCTGCATATATATGCAGAGTGTCTTGGTGTAGTAATAATCGGCACGCATGGTTATTTCTTCTCTCTTGAACTTCATAGCTGCGGATCTTGCTCCTAGCCCCCATTTCCGTAATGTTATTTACATTTTCATTTTACAAATTAGCCCTTTTATGTGAGTTAGTAAAGTACTAAAAGTGCTATTCATGATTATTTTTTTGGCAGATTAAAACAGATTAAGTTGTGGTGATGTCCTTCTGACGAGGACACGTTATCATAATTAATTATAAGATGTCTTGATAAATGGCTAATACTGTCGTGATTTTGTTTTAGGTGAGGTTTTTGAGCTTCGAGGTTTGAGTTTCAGTTCATCTATGAGTTCGAATGCTAGAGTACTTCCAATTTTCATGTTCTTGACTTCTAATGTTCACTTTTTCCGACGTGGGGGGCGACATTTACGTGAAGAGAAGTTAATTTTAAATCTTTAGTAAATTGTTAAGTTTGTAGTCAAAATTTCAAAGAACATTGGAAGCATTAGGGCCACATCCTATATATATTTATGTTTATTATTTCTTTCATTTGGCAGCAACGTGGCAAGACATTATTTTAAAGAGGTTTAATGGCCACAATTAAACTTTGCAAATCGCATATTTATTACTGCGACCTCAGTGATATTCATGTCTTCCGTCCATTCGGTAAAAGGGTAGTTTGCCTGTGTGCCTGTTATCCTTATCCTTTATGTCCTGATAGAACAATCCTGGAGACTTTATAATTAGAAAGTAGGATCCTCTAGATCCGAGATAGACCTTTTTTGGTTTTAAAGTATAATTATGTATCAAAAAAGCTTATTTGAATCCTTTAGTGTACTTGCGGACTAAGATTTTTCCAGTGAAATTGCAGAGTTTGCATTGTTGTCCCAACGAAGAAGCAATACGTACGTACTTAGTCTGAGAAGCCTTTTCGGTCAATGCGTCTCTTTCCGAACACACAATTAACTTACGGTAACACAGTTGAGTATCCTTATTGCCTCGATGAAAAACCTTTATACGTACGTAGCGCTAGGAAATAACCTTTCTATAAAAATGTACTAATTCACGCTCTAGTAATCTACTTTTGATTTGACTTATTTCCATTACCAAATTTGAGTTCTCCTTGTTTTCCTGATGACAGCAATATACATATATACGTAAAACTATTACGCTCTAAGGCAAACTACTTTCTACTTCCGTAATAATGGAGAAATTCTTATCTGAAATTCATGAAATTTTCTAAAATAATTGTTTTGCGTTGTGAAGTCGTTTTTCTCTTACTATCGTTAATTTCTCTACATTTCTTTAAGACACTGTAAAAATGCCATATCACAATGTTAAGAAAGTCCAAGAAATTGGAGTACTATGCATGAAAATATCTACAGCTTTAAGGTTATGTTCATTAAGGTTGGTTTAATAAAAGCTGTATGCAATATTTAGAATGCAATATATATTTTAAATTGGACTCTGGTGAAATCCGGAGTAAAATCTTGATAGTTACTTTTTTATTTGCTATCTTTACAACGCTGCTAATCATGCACTGTAAATTAATCAATTATAACATTTTACGTAACAGAAGATTTAGCCTGTTTATTGAACTTAGGCTGAAATTTTAAACAACTGTTTAGTGCCAGTTAAAGTTGATTATGAAACTTAAATTCTAGGATTTACGCTCAAAAATATACAAGGTAAATTTTCTTATCTTTCTCTTCTCCTTCCTCTGATTTAAGCCAATATTTTCAAAAAACAATTAGTCAAATTGGTTTATCCTTCGTCGAGGTAAGCGTTTTGAAACACATTTAGTGATTCATTTTTATTTATAATATACAATGTGTGTGTTATAATATAAAAAAACATTCCCTATCGCCTCCAAACCATAAGGCACTACTAGATAGAAAAATGTACCTTATAAATTATTTGGAGCTCTCAAAGGAAAGGAATGATCTATGGAGCTGCTAAGTGTGAGTGGACGTTGCCAAAACGTTTTGCCATCTATGGGTCGTTTGACTCGGTCATCATTAGAAGCAGGGAGAGTCTGCCAGTGAGACCAAAATATCCATTTTAATATTTCTGTCCGATATAGTTTCATTTGAATTAGATTGAATTTGTATGAACAGAAGAAAGGAGTCGCGGTAGGTTGATTGATTCATACTTAAATATTTGGTTCTTAAATACCAACTCCTGGAAAAAGGAATCGTTCTTTGAACTCGAATCTGAAAAATTAACACTTATAGTGAATCTAAGACGAATTAAAAAAGCTGTATTTTAAAACCTGTGGTTGAATCTCCTTGGACAAAGTAAAGCTTCAGTTATGAGTAATACCAATCAGATTGACCATCATTCTGAGATATTTATAGCAGTCATTCTCCTTACATTACAATCAATAGTTATCTTAGTTCAGTTGAATTATTAACTCAGCAATGTTTTATAAGACAATCGAGTATAATATAAAACTCCTCATAATTATCTTTTGACAGAAGTAGGCTCTCTTGATCGAGGAAAAAATAAGCCAGTATCGTTTATATTCTCGCGCATGAATGTCTTGCCTTTTTAGACTCTGCGCTATGAACTCTCACTGGGGTAGATTTTCCCTTAAGTATTTGTTTTAAGGTGATATAGAGACAACAATGTATTTGTCAGATACGTCTTGTTTATGATATTGTTTTGCTGAAGTGAGGTTTGTTGCTAAGTTTGTGAGGTGGGAACAATGTAGGTATAAAAAAGTAAGAGACCTAATATAAAGACCAACCTGTGGATGATGCTTATATTACGATAACATTATAAAATATATCAAAAGTATTTTCTCTTCCAGATTGAACGTCTTTATGTTAACATCGCACCTTATGTAGTTGGAATCCAGAGTTTTAATTATAGTATACAAGGCAACATCACTTCCATTTCATTATCGCTTTACTTTGGGTGTACGTTACATATAATTACATTTTCATGATTATTTCATACATACTGTATTATAAAGTATTACTTAATTTTCATGCACTGTGATATTTTATATCTGATGAGTTATTTTATGTATATTGCTTTCTGTCAAAATGTGCTCTAGTTCGCCATAAAACTGAATACATTCCTTGATTTTTACATATAAAAATTTAAAATCCTTGTCCCTCGCATACAACCTCACAAACACTCATTAAATAATTATCACGATGTTGGCGCCAGTAATGATTCCTTAATTACTAATATTAATTTAGTTTGTGTTCTACAGTTTATTTTGATTTATTTATTAAAATATTTTTTTTAAGTGAGAAAAATTATCATTAGCTAAAATAGAAGGTTTACACATGATTGGTCAACATAAATTACCATTGTTTGGCAGGCATACGTAGTACCACCATGCATGTTCACATACCTCTGTTCCATAAATTTGGGAAAATACGAGTAGTTGTTCCTTTAGTCTTTATAATTTATTTGTACGGTCATTAAATATATGTTAATACAATGCAAGACTAACATTTACGGTTAATGGATTTAGGACATTCATAATCGTAATATATTACAAAACGTATACCACCATGTTCCGAGATCTGCGATCTGATCTCTTCCTCATGTAAATAACTAATTTAAAACACAACTACAATCTAGGTTTAAATAAACACATCAAACCAGTGCTCCTTGGAGTCCAGTCGAGGTGTTGTCAATGCACATAATGCAAGTTCCGGTCACAAGTTTCGAGTACGAGTATCATAATCACAGGCCACAACAGCACTGGCGAAACTGGGACGCTATTATTGGATAGTGGATTCTACTACTCCATCGTCAATAACAAACCTTAAACAAATAATAGGAATTGGAATTAACTCTATATGTATAGTGCTATGATATTTTGGTCAATATAATATTGAGGTTCATATACCAGGACACAACTCACCACCATGAAAGATTGATATAATTATTAGAATGAATATTAATAATGTAAATATTATAATATTCTAGTAGTATAAGTAAGTAAAAGATGGTAAGAGTAGGCAAAACCACGCAAAATAACCTATAATGAAGTTGTTTGCAAAATTTCAATTCTATTGCTAATTTAACTAGGATACATATTTCACTATGCGTACGATTGCACTCTGTTTAATTTAAAACTCATTTATTTCTCTTTTACAACTTAGTTACCAATAAGATCAATATAAAAAATGCTATAAAAAATCATGTTGCGTGACATAGATCATTTACACTAGTAGTTTGTTATACAATTTTATAATTATGTATTCGTATAATTATGTATTCACTTTTATGATACGAACTGAACACCCGCACATTTCATAAACTAAATATTAAAAAAAAAACTTTCCAGCAGTTATTTTAATAATCTGTCTAAGCAAGTTTTATTTTTATCACTTAGCGCATTGTATTTCACTACAAAATAAATCTCCAATAGTTTTTAATTTACTACAAGTTAAATATGGACGAAAGCGTGGTTACATAGTTTCATTCATTTTTCTGTCTTTCTGAGAGTATAGACGATAACGGTCCAACAGTCTGACTTACAACTGAATGAACCGACAGTTTATATTCAGTTCAAATATTTCTCTTCACAGAGTTTTGTAAAATCGTACAAGAATAAAATGTTTTATTTGAACAGGAATGAAAACCGTTCAAAAGGAAAGGATTGCGCCAACCTTCCTGTACGTTTTCCTCATCAAGACTGCTACAGTGACTATTCTGTAGTGTAAAATATAAAAAATTAAATATTTTTCAGACATCAGCAAAGGATTAATAGGTATGTTTAAAAAAATACAGAATAAGCTACGAATTTCTTTGGCTACGCAGTGCAAATAACATTTAAGCATGAAACAAATTCAAAACTAAAAAAATAAGTTAAGTAGTTAAAATATCACAAGCACATAGTATTGGGGAAAACTTTGCATAATTTCAAATTAATAATAAGATTAAATCTGCAATAAATAGCTGAGATTATTTCACATCGTAGGCATTGACGCTTAGAAATCTTCCTGGAAATCCGGAGACTGGTACTTCCAATGTCACAGTCGTGAAAGTAACTGACAAAAGCACCCTTAAGGCACAGATAAAAGGTCAAGAATTAGAGGTTTCTGATCTATTCCTGCCTGAATTTCGGCAATTTAATTTCATTAGATTTTCCTTGGAGTGTAAAACCCCCTTCCAAGGGGTCATTTCTGTATATGAATTAATTTCTGTAATGACATTATGTATCCATTTTCGATATCGTGAAAGTACTCTGGCGGATATACGAACTATTCTTGAAAGCACATTTACCGAACAGACTGCGTATGATGTTTAAACATGCTAAATAAAATTTTACAGGTAAACCTATTTTAGAAACTGGCAGGTATACGAACGAATCCTGGAAGCACATCTACCTAATACACTGCAAATGATGTTTAAACGTGCTAAATAAAATGTTTACAGGTAAACCTGTTTTAGAAGGTGGCAGGTGTACGAACGAATCTTGGAAGCACATCTGCTAAATTAACTGCGTATTATGTTTAAACTTACTAAATGAAACTTATTATGGTTACCTGAATTGAAGCTGGCAGATAAATGAACGAATCTTGGAAGTGCATCTGCCGAATAAACTGCGAATGATGTTTGAACATGCTAAATGAAGGTTTTACTGATAAAACTAAATTAGAAGCTGGTAGATATATAACTAAACTTGGAAGTACATCTGCCGAATAAACTGCGAATGATGTTTGAACATGCTAAATGAAGGTTTTACTGATAAAACTAAATTAGAAGCTGGTAGATATATAACTAAACTTGGAAGTGCATCTGCCGAATAAACTGCGAATGATGTTTGAACATGCTAAATGAAGGTTTTACTGATAAAACTAAATTAGAAGCTGGTAGATATATAACTAAACTTGGAAGTACATCTGCCGAATAAACTGCGAATGATGTTTGAACATGCTAAATGAAGGTTTTACTGATAAAACTAAATTAGAAGCTGGTAGATATATAACTAAACTTGGAAGTGCATCTGCCGAATAAACTGCGAATGATGTTTGAACATGCTAAATGAAGGTTTTACTGATAAAACTAAATTAGAAGCTGGTAGATATATAACTAAACTTGGAAGTACATCTACCGAATAAACTGCGAATGATGTTTGAACATGCTAAATGAAGGTTTTACTGATAAAACTAAATTAGAAGCTGGTAGATATATAACTAAACTTGGAAGTACATCTACCGAATAAACTGCGAATGATGTTTGAACATGCTAAATGAAGGTTTTACTGATAAAACTAAATTAGAAGCTGGTAGATATATAACTAAACTTGGAAGTACATCTACCGAATAAACTGCGAATGATGTTTGAACATGCTAAATGAAGGTTTTACTGATAAAACTAAATTAGAAGCTGGTAGATATATAACTAAACTTGGAAGTGCATCTGCCGAATAAACTGCGAATGATGTTTGAACATGCTAAATGAAGGTTTTACTGATAAAACTAAATTAGAAGCTGGTAGATATATAACTAAACTTGGAAGTGCATCTGCCGAATAAACTGCGAATGATGTTTGAACATGCTAAATGAAGGTTTTACTGATAAAACTAAATTAGAAGCTGGTAGATATATAACTAAACTTGGAAGTACATCTACCGAATAAACTGCGAATGATGTTTGAACATGCTAAATGAAGGTTTTACTGATAAAACTAAATTAGAAGCTGGTAGATATATAACTAAACTTGGAAGTACATCTACCGAATAAACTGCGAATGATGTTTGAACATGCTAAATGAAGGTTTTACTGATAAAACTAAATTAGAAGCTGGTAGATATATAACTAAACTTGGAAGTGCATCTGCCGAATAAACTGCGAATGATGTTTGAACATGCTAAATGAAGGTTTTACTGATAAAACTAAATTAGAAGCTGGTAGATATATAACTAAACTTGGAAGTGCATCTGCCGAATAAACTGCGAATGATGTTTGAACATGCTAAATGAAGGTTTTACTGATAAAACTAAATTAGAAGCTGGTAGATATATAACTAAACTTGGAAGTACATCTGCCGAATAAACTGCGAATGATGTTTGAACATGCTAAATGAAGGTTTTACTGATAAAACTAAATTAGAAGCTGGTAGATATATAACTAAACTTGGAAGTGCATCTGCCGAATAAACTGCGAATGATGTTTGAACATGCTAAATGAAGGTTTTACTGATAAAACTAAATTAGAAGCTGGTAGATATATAACTAAACTTGGAAGTGCATCTGCCGAATAAACTGCGAATGATGTTTGAACATGCTAAATGAAGGTTTTACTGATAAAACTAAATTAGAAGCTGGTAGATATATAACTAAACTTGGAAGTGCATCTGCCGAATAAACTGCGAATGATGTTTGAACATGCTAAATGAAGGTTTTACTGATAAAACTAAATTAGAAGCTGGTAGATATATAACTAAACTTGGAAGTGCATCTGCCGAATAACTGCGAATACTGATAAAACTAAATTAGAAGCTGGTAGATATATAACTAAACTTGGAAGTACATCTACCGAATAAACTGCGAATGATGTTTGAACATGCTAAATGAAGGTTTTACTGATAAAACTAAATTAGAAGCTGGTAGATATATAACTAAACTTGGAAGTACATCTACCGAATAAACTGCGTACTCATCAAGAAAATGGTGTCCTATCACGCCAGTCTTTGTGACTGTCATAACAGAATAAGTGCTTTCACCAGTCTCGTTTAGACAATATATAGTTCTTACGATGCCACAAATGGTTTAATAACTTTGTTGGCCACCAAAACAGTTTTTATCTATGCTATAAAGTTTGGATTAAAGCTATTTAGCATATTCTACTGTAATATACACAAGAAAGACGAAAGTAATATTTACCTAATATGAATGTGAAATAATTAGATTAAAAACTGATTTCATAGTAATCATGATTCCTAAAGGCCAAATAGTCCCATAGTATTCTCAATACGTTCCAAAGTTCCAAAAAGAGGGTTACCTATTTTAAGAGGAAAAGCATAACACGTTGGGATTAAAATTTAATATATTTAATAATAATAATATTTAATATTTACACGAAATCGTTGGTAATTTCATGAAAACCTCAGTAATAGCACCATAAAGACATAAATATTTATCACCAATACTTTTATAAAAAGTTTTAAACCTTACTCCGGAAATTTTTGAAATGTCTTAAAGCCTTTTTTACTATAAACAAACATATATTATATGTATATAGATTAGATTAGAAATTTAAATGTTATATCCATGCTTAATCAAACAAATATCAATTAAATTTTAAATAAATTTCGATTATTTTTACAAAAATTATTTAGTAATAACAAGGGAATGGATTGTTTATTATACATAGCCGAATTGTATTAATAAATAGTACAAATTAAGGGCGCTTTTCGAATTGGTCTGTTTATGCACTGAAATTTTTAACCTACCCAACGGATGTTTATACGGTTTTCACTATTGGCTTCGGTATAACCTAGGGCAGGTTCATTGGTATGATATATCAATATTTTAGTGATAGAATTAAGGTAAAAGTTTGTATAATGCGAAATTTTATATTTTTGAGTTCTTTCATTGTTAATAGGACTAAAGCTTACAATATAACAAATACTGTACTACGGAATTATACATGTCAAACAGGCCTTCAAGAAAGTCCGTGGTGACATATATCTACCTCCAAAGAATACGCCACAGTAACCATTTCCTCTTTTAAAGTTTACATTTGTATTGGCAAATATCTACCTCCAAAGAATACGCCACAGTAACCATTTCCTCTTTTAAAGTTTACATTTAAATTAGCATATATCTACCTCCAAAGAATAAGCCACAGTAACCATTTCCTCTTTTAAAGTTTACATTTTTATTAGCAAATATCTACCTCCAAAGAATACGCCACAGTAACCATTTCCTCTTTTAAAGTTTACATTTGTATTAGCAAATATCTACCTCCAAAGAATATGCCACAGTAACCATTTCCTCTTTTAAAGTTTACATTTAAATTAGCATATATCTACCTCCAAAGAATAAACCACAGTAACCATTTCCTTTTTTAAAGTTTATCATTTGTATTAGCATTTCCGAAGCTATTTAAATCAATAAATATCCATATTGATGTACTAAAATACGTAAGCTTGAATTATTCTTTAAGAAAATTTCGATCAATGTTTTGTTACACATTATGTATTATTTTTAAAAGCCAGCATGTTTTGGTTACGGACTTATGGCCAAAGAACGACACCTGTGCACTGGTTGATTAATGAAGTAAAGCTGATTACTTACTACCTTAGTATACTTTATATCCTCAAATTTGGCAGTTATTCTTATTTATTGTTCTAACATTGCAAAGAGACACTTTTTATTCTTCAAAATTTTAATTCTTCACTAGGAAGTGTTTTAATACGTATATTAATTAATGTGATAATTAACAAATAATTTACATAGTAAGGTAACACAACCCAAATTAACGTAAAAATAAAAGACAAAGCTGCTATCTAGTTTTTACAATAAGCATTTTTCTTAGTTTTATATAAAACCAATCTTACATCTCTTTTGACAGAATCAGACTCCCCTGTTCTTTGTATGTACATATCTTATCTTGATCGACAAACAATGCAAAATCAACTATAGAACAAAAATAAAAAGACAGAATAAATTACAATGGCCTTAAATATACACTTTTCGACACATTTTGATAATCTTGGCAACAAGGGAAACAAGATTGGCGTCTGAAATATAATTCACTTGAACCAGTTTTCATACAAATGCAAATGCTATGAAATTCAAAAACTGGAGCGAAGAGCAGGTAACTGCTACAAAATTACAAACTACAACCCGGCTTTTTTATTATGACGCTAAACTTTTAATTAAGAACCTGATTTTTTTGGTGTTTCTAAAATTATTGAAACCAAATGAAAACAATAATAACAATATGAATGTAATATAAGGTCCTAAAGAAATTGTATTGCAAAGGCTAAGAGCTTCATTTTATATTTTATACTTCTACACCTTCCTCTCTACCTGAAACGAGGTAAAGTATCACTCTTAAAAAGGCAGTTTAAACGTAATAAATAGCAATACTTTTATCGTAATTTCGAGATATATGTAAAGTGTCACTTCCATTGTGCAGATTATCCACGCTACGTATAGTTATAAATGAGTTTTTTTTATTTTGGAATGAAATTTTGGAATTAAATTACTGTAAGGGGTTACAAGTTACTAACGGAAACCGTAATTAACAATTGTCCTATTGTAATAAATACCAATCTAAAAAACAGTTATTTCCATGTCATTTTCTTAATTTCTTGACCACGGATTTTGACTTACATCAAATATATGCCGAGGAAAAAACAACTTTACAATTTAATATGTATTCTATTTGTTCCTACATTATTGGTAAGGTTAGCCTCCAAACTCTAATAAATTGCTAAGAATCTATAGATTATACAAGCTTATACGGAGTGCTAAAACCCTTAAGGACTTTCAACTAAAATCCAAAATGTAAATATAATAATCATTTTGTTAAGCTTTGCTTTGTTAAACTTACTTAACATTCTATGAGAAATTGAAACTCTTAACCAACGTTTAAATTAGCAGAAAAACGAATAGTAAGTTGATTTCCCAGGAACACTGTGCACTAAAACAATTAGTTACATAAAGAATATTAATTCAATGTATAATTTCTTTGTAAACTGCTTCGAAATAATTGATTGAATAAAGTCCGATAATACAGAAAGTTACAGAGTTTTATATTTATTTGCATTAATATAGTTATGATTATGTTATAAATAACAATATAAAAATGTATGCCAACTATGAAACAGATCCCATGACGTGGCATGCACTCACATCAAATTCGATGTATGTTAAATTAAAAGATTTTTAGAAATATCAAGTTTTTAAAAAGATCAATTCATTCTTTAAATATCGCTGAACCATATAATAGACAAAAATTAATGTTTGAAGCTCCCCTTGAGTGTTCCTCTAACTCTCAACTAATAAAACAGTGCAATCATAATAATGATTTTTTTTATGTTTAATACACATTGGAAATAAAAATTACCTCCACGTGTAACAGAAAAAGTGACCCAAACTTCTCTTTAGATTTCACCTGTGTATTTCTCAAGTCCTAAATCAATTGCGTCATAATTCGTTAGTGAATATAATCAAGTCATTAAATGTTTCTTAATTATTTTACAATGCAAAGAATCAGTTTATTGACTTGACGGTTATTTATTTGAAGGGTGGTTGATCTGTTGTGATAATCTCTGAAGCACATTTGTTTAAGCTGTCAATCAGAGAAGAATAACAGAATTTTGGGCCATAGCCAATGTTAAATTCTGCAATAATTAACATTGCGATACACATATTTTAATGTACGCTCTTATTGTGGCTTAATAAAAAGGAATAAAGGAGAGGAAAAACTAATTTTATAATGCTTAATATATGATCAAACACTCCAATAAATGAAAAATTTTTATTTTGTGAGGCCTTTCGTGCTCAAAGAACACATTTTAAACACATGCCAGTATTAATGTATCCTCAAATTCCAAAATAAGACTAAAAAACATATTAGGAAATTCAAAGAATAAAATAGACGATGATGAAAAATCTGGAATCTATCAAATTAATTGTGACAACTGTGATTTAAATATATTGTCCAAACAAAAAGGAAAATAAAAAAGAGAGTAAAGGAACATAAAGCATGTCTGAAGTATCAACAAGAGGAAAGATCGGCCATGGCGAAACATGCACTTCATACTGGACACTGCTTTTCACAAGTCAAATTATTAAAAGAAATCAAAAACAACAAATTCCTCGATGCTTACGAAACTATTTTTATGCAGAAGAACCAAAATTATTTAGTAAATAATGAGCCTGGACCTCTAAAAAATCCACCGTTACTGCCTTTAATCTAATTAAATATTAATTTTTATATATACAGTAGTCATACTTCCTGGCCTTTAAAATCTTATCTCTTTGTATTTTCAAGTCATATGTTTTTATTTAAATCTAAATTTTTTGTATTATTACTTTACTTTTATTTCAGTTATGTGGGTCTGACGATGTGTTCTTTAAGCACGAAAGGCCTAACAAAATAAAAAAAAAATTTCATTTATTGGAGCGTTTGATCATATATTAAGCATTTAGTTTCCAATAAGAAGAAGCTGGTAAAATGTAATTTTATAATGTTAAATTTACTTAGTTGAAATTTGATGAATAGGACAGACTCCAATATTATGAAACCTGATGTTTTGTTCTAGTAACTTTTAACTATGGAAAATATATGAAATGTTGTTAGTGTTTCAAATCATCCATAGTCAGTAATAAAAATGTAACATACAATCGCCATAAATGTTACAAAGAAAATACAAAGAAAATATCTCATTGTCCTTTTCTACAATTCCACCGATTGTCTCCAGATCGATTTGAAGTCAGTGACACATTAGATCTTGTAATAGAGTCACTTATACAAATTCCCTGACCTTGAGTAACCTTGAGCCAAAATTACCAAATTCTAAAAAGTCTTTTCATGCTGATGGTTTGTATGTAGTCAGTTGTTTTCAGACACTCTACCCTTGAAAAACTTTGGTGATAAATAATTCTGCTATTTGTAGAAATTACATGCCAGCATAACTGTTCTACATAATATTAAACAGTTAAACACATTGTAAGTTGTATTCAGGGGTATAAAGTATGATACACAAGCATGGATGTTCTCGATGCCCCAATTCTTGAGGTCATTAATAAAAACTAACCACAAAAATTTTCGTTACGAATATTGTTTGTAACCTTCATTATTGATAGTTAAAAAAATAGATTTCTACTCCTGTACAACATTTCAGGCCCAGAAGCAGGTAATGGCAATAAGGTCTTCTTGTACCTTAAACTGGAAACTACCTCTTGTATAATAACAGAAGACAGCATTTTTTAAGTCAGCAATAACTATTGTCAAAACCTCCATAACGAAACAAATCTTTACCCCAATTCCAAATTTGAGTATAAAAGTAAAATTAAAATTATTGTTTGCAACAGGCAAAAGTGCATAATATTTTCGAAACAAACCATTTTGATTACGTATAATTTGTTATTAAGATATAAAAAGTTCTACTCAATAGACCCTAAAACTTTAAATAAAAGTTAAATAAAATATATTTAACAAGTCCCCGCCTACTTGCCTGGAGCCTGGAGAAATGATGTACCTAGTGTTTAGTGATCATAGGTAATGTCCAATTTACAGCAGCAACAGTGCCACAATGAAGGGACATGCGTCATATCTCTAGAAACCACATGTCAAATCTGACATAAATAAACAAATCTTTCTTTTCATCATTATTTTACAGTCATATATAGTGCTGAATCATAATATTCCATCTATATTATATAATAAATATTTTATTTCGTTATTTTTAAATAATCCTAATTTTGTAAAAAAAACTTATATTGCTGGTATTCTGAAAATGTATGTAAGCATTTTCTAGAATATGTGCATCGCCACTGAGCATACGAGAATCCCATTAATGCAAATTAAGTTTCTTAGGGAAATGTGATATTTAAAAAGTTCTTTTTGTAACCACGAAAAATAATTTACCAAAATAAAAAAAAAATGAAGGAAAATTACAAATCGTAGTGGTCAAAACGGAAGACCATCGTTACATTTGAAAATTTACTCATCAATAACATTACCTATCAGTGGATTTAGGTAATCAAGAAAAGAAATAAACAGACGGACGGACGGGCAACCACAGTAATACTTTTGATCTCTGCCTCTCCTTCCAGTCATCATCACCAAACTAACCTTACCGCAACCTGCACATTCCCACTGGCCAACCAACAAACACGCACCAAACACATACGAGTACACACACTCACCCATGACAAAAAACACACACACACTCTAACAATAAAAACGATTTCATGCTCTTAGACTGCCCCTTTCAACATTCAAATTCTATTATTTGATTCAATAATTCTACAATTGTGTGTAATCACGGACTGCTTTTCAACCAGTGATTTACACTTATTTGTAAGTTCATAAGGTAGTTTTTATTTTAATAAAGAAGCCGATTCCCTTTTAAGCTTATCAAACTGAATCGATACAGTAAAAGGTCGATGGTCCTGATAAAAAGTACAACGGCCACAGACAAAAAACTTATAAAATATAAAAGTTTAAAAAAAACTTATGACTGTTTGTTTAGTCGTTTCTGTAAATATTGTAGAAATTCATGTGAAGGTTTTAAATAACTATCCATTATCATATTACGATTAGCTATGTTATAGATATCATTATATAATTGAAGCCATTAAACCATAATGGATATTATGTTTCCTGCAATGTTATTTTTTATATCACAAACGGTATAATTAAGAAAAAATATCACATATCTTTTTTAATTGATTCTTTATAAATCTATTTTCTGTTATTTTACAGAATTCTATTACTGAGCATAATACAAATAACTGCTAGTCTGAATACTTATTAGAAAAAGAATCAATCACTAGCTAAAGTTTGCTAATTTGAGTCACTTAAAAATAAGCATAGTTTACAAACAATTCAATCGCTTACGTAATGAATCATTAACATACAAAGTTCAGAACCACTAACGTAAGTGATGCAGTTCATTATTTTAGAGAGTGTCTATTACTGCGTGTTTATGTGTTCACCAGAAAATAATTGAATTTTAGGGTATACCCCGAACTTTAAATATGTTTCATAAAAGTATCCTCAGGAAAAATCTAGATTTCTTTAACCACTTTAGTGAAACTGACTGTCTTAAAGTCCAGTTGAATGCCTATAGGCTTTGAAAACATTAAGATTCTTACAATATTTTCGTGCAATAATTCTGTAAATTGGGTTATGAAGATTTCAATATTTGTTATACTGCGACCATTGGGACATGGTCTCAAAGTTGTAGACATGTGTTTTTTTAGAAATAATATATAAGATACCATGCATTTATTATTATAAGTGGAATGAATGTAGAAGAAAATTTGCTTAGCTTATTTGAGCACTTATTATACAAACATATTGTATCAACCGAAGAAGATATCGAGTAACTTACATGTTCAATCTACCTATGGTCATAATAAACTTATATTTATGAATATCAATATCAAATTCCAACTGCATTTTACAGTATTGATCGATAAATGGCTTTTGAGGCAACATTATTCATCCTAATTTTGGATTAATAGCTGGCTATCTGTTTCTAACATTAATATATTAACCATCATACTTATTACATCCACAGCAAATACAGAAATCTTGTTTAAAGTCGAAAAATACTTGTTAATTAGGTTAATTATTAGCAATTCAGACGGAAACTTTTATTTTACCCTGGTTCTTATGTTATTAAAAGACTAATCATGCTTCCATGATGTAGTTATAAGAACTCATATTCCGAAAGAAATTAAATTTAAAGGTCATACAATTCATGTCACTCGTATACTTATTCGCGCTCTTATCTTAGTCAAAGGATTACGCACAAAATTTAAATAAGAAATTATTAAATAATGTTATTATTAAATTATTGAAAAATGTAGCTTTTACATTATTTGATTTCTGAACACAATCTAATACTATTACTAAAACAAGTACATTGTTGCAAGAAATTGAAGAATTTGGATGAAGGAAAGAAAATGTTAATACTTATTTTGAAAGAACGATGTGATTTTAACCAAGGTGCATCTCATTCTCCTATTATTTTAAGTTGTGGAGTGTTTTTACATGTAGGTATGACATAAGGTTAATATTTTACCACTGGTCTTAAATAAAACACTTTTTACTTTTAAAAGTTTCTATAGCGAGTGAAGAATCATGTTTCTGTGTTGAATCTGTCATTACAGTGAAATGTTAAAACGTATTAGACTATCTTACTTTTGAATTCCGGAAACTTTTTTCCGGTCATAATGCCATTCTTGTGTTCTAACCTTATCCTAAGCATGATCTATTATTAACTTTATATCAAACGTGATACAACATCGCTCACACAGTTCTTCCTAAAAAGCATACAAAGTAACGCTTTAATATCAAGGTCGTTACTTTGAATAAGCTTTACAGATTCGATCACGCTATCACATAAATTTACTAATAAATAACGTATTTGTGTCTTAAAAGTAGCTTCAAAACGTGTTCTTCAAAAATGTATTCTATTACCAATTGGAGCAATATTTTTACACGTGGAATGTGATTTCCAATAATTGCGAAGTTTAGTATTACAATACTACTCGTATTTCTCCAATACTTTATTAACTCAATATTCAGAGGGTCGTAAAATATTTTTAGCTTACTCAAAGGTTTATACTTATTTTTGCCAAAAATAATGATTAAAATTTGAGGGATGTATACTTGTATCGTACTAAATACATATTTACAATTAGATCTGTTAACAGCAGCCCTCCTCAAATTCCATGACGATCAAAGCATTGGCAATTAAAACAGATGATTCGTCTTTTGCCCTAGGTTATACACTTCTTCAAGATGAGGGACTCGTGACATATACATAAAATACTGATTTATCACACGATGAAGCTATACCCAAATCGAGAAAGAGATGCTTTGAAATTGGATTGATCAATATCTTTGTGGTAGACCCGGCATAATTTGGCAAACCGATCACTGGTAAATTGTCAGCCCTTTATGAAGTGTCCAAAAAGACTTCAGTTCATGATCCTCACCCTCAAGCGATACATGATCATGGTAAAGTATAAGGTGGGAGGGACCATGTCTTTGGCCTGTTTACAAAATCAAGAAAAACAGTTCGACGTCTACAAAATTAACAGTCATCTCAATAAGATTGATCAGGCAAGCGTAATTAAAGAACTTGTTACAGAAGTCTACTATGACAATTTAAAATCGGTAAAACCGATCGATGCATCCATCTAAAAGATCATGGACGAAACAGACAAAGGTAGAGCAAATCCCAAACTTGATCAAACAGAACACAGATGGCTGGCCTCAGGATAACGAAAGAGTTCTACCAAGTTAAGCGTGTTCTGGAATACATAATGGACTTAGTGCTTTGGCCAAATATCTTGACGTATGTGGTACATTTGATGTCTATCAATGATCTAGAAATGAGATCTCATGAGCTGCTTCTCAACAATTTAAAAGAATCAGTTTGTATGTGTTTGATATCAAGATATATGTCAAACGTCGTCACTTTCTGATAACAGTTGGCCGCTACTCTGATTTCTTTGAAATTGACGAATTTCATGATCTTACACAAAATAGTGCTCACAGATAACACAACTAATATTTCAGCGCGGAGAGTTAAACATTTAATAATACTAGAACTTTGAATACATCACGAGCAGACATCACTATCCGCCGAGAAACGGAAGGGCTTAGGTGTCTCTAAGATTGGCAAAGGACAGGATAAAGACGGAAAAAGAAGAAAAGACTAACTTTTACAAGTTGTTACTGCTGGAAAGAAACGCACCCAATGAGACCAATTTCAGCCTATCACAAATACTTACGTGTTGCTGTTTAAGATGCCAAATGCCTAACATCAGAGCAATTCAAAAATTTTAGATCTAGCAGAGTTTCACAAGTTTGGTGAAAGAGAACCCGATCAGCAAAAATATACATCACGAATCAAGAAGAGATCTAGCAGTTACTGAAACGGTTTGGTACATGAAAAAGCTTGAAGATGACTCATAGAAAAGGAGTAAAGTGATCAATTAATTGAGGAAATTGTTCATATAAAGTAGAGAATGGTGCAAATGGAGCTGTGAATGACAGAAATAAGATATTAAACCCCGTTTTTTCAGAATAATCTACTATACTGAAGCCAGATTAGTTGACAGTGAGTTAGTATCATAGACTGCTGAATCAAGTGGACAGTACTCTCTTGTGGGCAAGTTTCTTCACCAGTACATGAAATGAAGAGATTAGATAAGAAAAAACCTGGAGTGCAGTTACTCTTCCCAGACGATTTGATGATTATGTAATGTACAGATTGAACCAAGCGTCTCAACCAACAATGAAAACATGAGGATATACGTCCATTACATTGATCAGCTGGTCAACTCATCAGAGTGACTCATCAAAAATCCTATTAACCGGCCCTTACGTAGCTTTTTTGTAATGGTGATACTTCTGAAGTGATCGGTTTGATTGGTAATTTAGTAAATACCACAACGTAGTTTATTAAATTGTTTACAGCCAAAATATACATAGGAAACTTTTTGCAACATGAAGTTTGGGGGATAAAATCATAATTCTAAACTTTATTTATTATAAGGGTAGTAGTATTAGATAGGTCTGAAGTGTAGTTTGTTAAATGTTCGTAGCAAATTGTCATAATAATTAAATTTGTGAATAGCATAACAATTTTCTCTTATAAATTTAGGATAGTTTGTAACCGATTTCCAATACTTTTTCATTGTAAGATTTTCTGGAGTGTCAATTAAAAAGTGTTATATATAGACGAGATTTAAAAGTAACATATGCGACTCGATATTTACTGACCTATCAATTACTCTGCATACTTACTACGACTTTTTATATTCCTTATCTTTTTTATTAATTACAGACGGTTACTAAGGAAACTTAATTTCTTTTTTCCAAAATACGTCATGTCTATATCATGGTTCAAAACAAAACACAATATCTGGAAGCCGTCGTTGTCACCGAACTCAATTTTCCTGATCCAATACCCTACGTTGTTGGCGGTAAAAATCTAGTTTATAAAATCTTATATGCTGAAATTGAAAAGGCATTAGAAAAATAAAAACGTTTCTAATGCATGAGTAGTATTTATGCAATGCTATTAAGTTTTGTGGCCCATTGCAAAGTAATTAGTTGAGACACTTTTTAATGGCTTATTCAGCAGTTCCTTTCACTATAATAACTCTTTATAAGGGTATATTTGTAAGAAACTATAATTTGTTATAATCATTCAAAGAGCTTTGTGATACACCTTACTTGTTTAAAATAGGGCAATACCAAACGTCAGTAGTCATAACAAAGTACCTTTCATCTAGAGTTTTCTAAATTTCATATATGTTTGCAAGCATTGATAATTTTATATTAGGCCTGCGGGGCAAAATTTTGTATACAGTACATAATTTCTAGCTATGATAATTCAAATCGAAGGCAATTGGTTGGATTTTTCACTTAAGTAGTGTGAGTAATTTGTTGTTCTTTTCAAACGTAATATTCAAACTTAAGTATTTTAAGGCATATCGTTGTGTGGGTAAAAACTGACTGAGGGGTATTTAAATTTGAGGGTTTTTTCTACAGGTACTGTAGTCCATAAATTGACGTTGTTGACAAATTCAACACGGTTAACTGCATTACTTATTTTGCGACAAAATACCATCCAACGTTCTTATCTTGCTCACATACAGCATAGTAGGACTTTTCATGGCGAAAGGTGACATTTTACACCGCTCGGTTATCCTTTATTTAAAAGCTTAACTCTAACGATACCTCTATATACTTTCAAAGTAAGTAAATACTATGTATAGTAAGTTATTACTCTGAAACCTTAATTTCATGTAAATATCATGCAGTAAATATCTAGCCACAAATTAGCTTTTATACACCAAAAAGATGATTAAGTATATACCTTCATAAAACACTATATAAATGATATTAGGAGAAAAGTATATAAGATTCGTACTCATACTGACATGTCGATAAATTGGAATAAGATATTTTCCAACTCAACTATATTTGCTTACTAAGGGTTCTCATAAAACATCGAGAACAATATTATAAATTACAATATTGTCTTATTAATTACTAGAGCTTTCAAATAAAACAAATTTGACAGTGCTCTATATTTAGGGTAAGGTTTCAATTTATTGGTTTTCTTCTATTCCACTGATAACCTCTACTGGGAACTGACAATACAGTTTCCTCCGATTTCCGTTTATTTGAGAAAGATGCATGGATATAAAAACATTCTAAATTTATATAAAATAGTATAGACAAGTTAATTACGTTTTTAAATTTCTAAGGCAATATTTTCGTTTTTCATTGGTTTCTCTAAATATATAAATACGCCAAATTGGTTTATTGTATTTGAGAAAAGGGATAGTGCAACACAATTTTGAAAAATATCAATGCCACAAGTATTTCGGAATTTGTAGAATTAATATACTAAATTAAAGGTCTATTAATTGTTGAAACCACCCCTGTGATAAAACAAATGGTTTCAATTTAATTTACGGTATTTATTAAGTACTATTTAAATCAGTATTACTTCAGAACATCTTTAATTGTAACCACCTGAATCATTGATCATTGATTTAAAATGCATTGGTTGTTCTCACATCGAGGTAACGAGGCCTTTTGAATTTATTTCACGTAACCATCAGATTACTAAACTACATTTATTATTAAAAAACGTCTTAAAGTATTTGAACCAGATTTTTTTGCTCTTATAGCCTCACCGAGATGATATGTAAAGCTTGGTTGTTGTGTAATTCCCTCATTTGGTTTTAGTATTTTCAATAACCAGCCCTTATAATTTTTTTCTCACCAACAATGGTTGCATTATTTTCAGTAGCTACTGGTGTACGAGAAATGATATCCTTTCTTGATTTACTGAGGACATTTGGAAGTACCTTTCAGGACTTCCTTTTTATACCAGTAAATGTAGTTATTCAGGAAAATTTTTAAATGTCAGCGCGTAAAATAAGATTCATAGTAAAGCTGCTCCAGACTCAAGAGTGGGTTAAACTGTAAAGAACATAATTTATATAGCAACTCTCCTCCTTCCATTCATTACTTATCTCTTTCCAACATATTTTCCCACTCTTGTTTTATTCAGAGATGAATATAAGAGGTTTACAGCTAGCATTGTATGGATTATATTTAAGAACAACGAAAGAATCATTATGGACATAAAGCGTGTGTGGTTTTTAAACGTTAGACACACATTGGAAATGTTGTGTCGATAAAACTTTAAGTCTTTGTGATATTTTAATTAGTTTTAAAATGAGTAAGAAAATAGTAAAAAGGATTTCTACAAGTGATAATTCTAATTGTACGTATTAGTTTACCTTCATTCTTCATTCGTATCATTCTTCTTTTCCCACTTACATAGAGTTTCCATGACATTCCCCAGTCGTAAATTACTTCCACGATTCCATGTATTTAAAGTAGTGTTCCGAGTTAGTGAAAAATAACAGGAGGTCTCGGAAGCGCGCCCCTCCCAAACTCGGAGCAAAGCAAAAAAAAAAACAATCACCTGCCACTAGTGGGAAGAGACACAAAGCGAGACAAAATTTCCAGAACAAGATATAATTATTAGGTGGCAAACATCTTTACACAAAAGTACAATGGACTGCCGCACCACGGTGCACCGCGTAACTTAAAAACTAAATAACAACAATAAATAGAAACCCAGTAATGACAATAACATAATAAATAGAAACAATAACATAATAAATAGATAATATAATATAATATAGAAATTTTTATATATAAATAACAATTTCAGGTACGGCAGTATAGTAAATATATAAATTTTAACAGGTAGTTTTTTTTTATGAACTTAGGGGAGGGAAAAGGTTGTAGAATTTCTAAGCCCACTAATTTAAAAAGTAATTTGGTTTCAAGTTTGTAGCCGAAAATTAAAAAAAATATATATTTAAAGCCAATTTTCGAAGGAGGCGGGGGCTTAGTTGCCTCCACGAATCCGAATTAAAGATGAAATCCTCCCCTTCAGTTCATGTAACTAAACTAAATAATACTGGCTAGGTACTGGCCCTCCTCCAGATCTAACATCTGGCAGCGCTCCCTGCACCCCAGTCCTCGCAAGTTCAGTATAAGAAGTAAAAAAAAAAAACATTTTTGATCCAACCTTGTTCCAGAAGAAATGAATGGGAGCACTACACTCCGGTTGGATGCCGGTCCAATAGCGCTGGCAGGGCGCGGGCATTCAGTTGGCTTCAGTGCTGTGGGCAGACTCGCCGCATCAGTCCCGCTGACGGCACTCACGGGGACCCTATAGGAATCCCAACATAACCAGTAGATATTCAGAACAACTTTACTACAACCCGAGAAATAATAAAAACTTAATTATGTTTGCCACAAAGTATAATAAAATATTTAAATTTAACAATTAAAAAAAAATAACAATCTGTAACTAACAGTACCTTTTAAGTTATCAGAAGACTATTTCCCAAAAATACCTCAAGACACCAAGTATTATAAGATACTACTTGGTGACAATATTAAATATTACAAACCAAACAAATTTTCAAATATAAATAACATTTACTTATAGGCTAGAACAGCCATACTAAATGATTAAGCGTGGTACAATTACTTGTAACTATAATTCGCTGGATTTTTAATCATTCTATTATAATAATTTACATTTTGCTATTAAATATTAATTGTAAGGTAGGCCTAATAATAATTATATAATTTACAAATAATAACAATACATTATTTCCCATAATAACAATAATTAAATTCTAATCAGTTCACGCTACTATAAAGGCAATAATTAAATAATAAAATTGAAATCATGGATGTTGCCACCCAAATTTGCACGCAACACACGAAACACGAGGTAACAAAAATTTACAAAGTCTGTAACCGTCTCGCTTACACTAAATAAAAACAAGGTGTGTACACGGAAAAAATAATTTCCGTTCGCCGAACGGATCAGTTAGAAAGCACAAGAGCGAAAGATAAAAAAACTAAACTAGCATAGAAAATAAAATTAACAAATTTAGAACGTACGGTACGAAAGACAGGAACGAACACTTTTGCGACACGAACACGTACACGAGGAACACAAGTTACAAAAATAAATATATATATAAATTACTTATAACTAATCTACGATAAAATATGTCTGGGTGGGAGAGAAAAACCGCCAACTAAATAAGTAAAGAGAGTGAAAAAGACAATTACCTGCCGAAAGTCGGTGAATTAGCCAGCCATGGTGAACGGGACGAGCAGTGAACAGACAGAAACACAGTAGCTTCTCCGAACGTCTGACCGCTCCGAACAGTAGCCGGTGCCGGAGCCGGTGTCGGGGAACAGCTGGTCGGTAAACTAGTCAAGGTCAACCAGCTGACCTCGACCAATCAGTCCCAACCAGGCAGAAAATCAATACTCTGACGGAGTGACTCCCCCACCGACTGACAAGAGTGGCCGAGGTGGGCAAAATAAAAGACAAAAAATAAATTGGTCCAAACTGAGCCCCGGCTCAACCTCCCCACCTAAAAGGGTGCAACCCCAAACAAAACCTCTCCCCCACTGAAAGGAAGAACCAAAAAGCTCTGGCACAGGATACGGGAAGTCGAGAACCCAAACAGGAAACGAAGTCCTGAGCAGGATGAGGCAGACAAAACACGATCCTCCTGAAATTTTGAGAGGCGCCTCTCTTGGAGAAAGAAGAAAACAGAAAGAGAGTAAAACGACACCACAGGGAAAACCAGGGGTGATCAGTCCCCGGACACCCCCGCAGCCGCACCAGTATCCAGAGCATGACCAGAGGTATCACCACGGAAGGCCTTCAGATGAGAAAACGTGGGCCTTCCGCCACAACCTCCCCCGATACGGGATCAACCAACTCAGCAGTAACTGGGGAGAGAAAACGAAGAATCCGGTGAGGACCTGTCCCACCGATAGCAAAGTTTGGCTGCCCGTTTATCCACGGCCGAACTGACCGGATGGCCTTACAAAAGACAAGATCCCCCACCTGGAAGGGGGTTAGCAATACGTCCCTTATTGAATTTTCTCCTCACCCTTTCCCTAGACTGTAGGAGCTTAACCCTGACTGCTTCCCAAGTGTCACTCACATTGGGAGTACCAGGCACTGGTAGAAGACTATCCAGACTCCAGAGATTAGACAAGGGATCAGAAGGAGGACGACTAAACATGACCTGGAAAGGCGTGGAATCATGACTTTCGTGAAGAGCGAGCAGAATTGAAGGCTAACTGAAGCCAGCTCAGGTTTTCATCCCAGGTAGTTTGTTTCTCAGCGTGATAAGCGATGAGGGCGGCTCTGAGATTGCGGTTGAACCGCTCAGCATGAGAAGGCTGGGGGTAGTAAGGAGATGTCGTAACATGTTTGATTCCATGCCCAAAACAGAAGCGATGAAACTCCCTCGACACGAATTGTGTGCCGTTGTCCTGAGACGAAGGTGGCGGGCACTCCAAAATTCTGTAGAAGGCGGGACTTGAGTGCCTTGACGGTGAGCGACGCCGTGGCACTCCTAAGAGGAATCAACCAGCAAAACTTAGAGAAAGCATCCACAGCTACAAGCAGGGAGGGAGGTGTTCCCTGACTTGCTACGGGGAAAAGGGTCCCACATAGTCAATGAACACCTTTTCAAGAGGCCGCTCCGCCACCTCGGAGGAAAGAAGTCCTAATTTGGTATTTTTGTGCTGGTTTACTGACCGAGCAAAGATGACAAGCTCGTACTCTACCAGCAATGTCTCTGTCCATACTCTTCCAGATAAACTTATCTCTGATTTTAGCGATGGTCTTTGTGAATACCTAAATGACGCCCCACGGGAGAAACATGGAAAGTAGGAAAAGACCATCGGTATGAGGGCACTCGGCAGAACAATCTTGGGACCACCTCCGCGTCGGGCACGACAGCAGAGGACACCCTTGGACAAGAAGTAAGGAGAGTGGGCTTCTCCCTCCTGGAGCTCACCGATGATGTTTGACAACTCGGGGTCTTGAAGTTGGTGAGAGCCAAAACTCTCAAAGGCAGCAGGGAAATCCAACATCACAGTCCCACACAACGGTGCTTGAGAATCAACAGGATCGCTGGGTAGATGATACATTCTAGAAAGAGCATCGGCGACGACGTTTTGGGTGCCGCGAATGTGCTGCACCCTGAATTAAAGGCCGCAATTTTGACAACCCAGCGACCAATCTTCCCGAGTTGTCGAGGATGGGCCAATAGCCAGGAAAGAGCCTGATTGTCAGTTTCCAGCAGAAATTCGGAATGCTCTAGGAACCTCCGAAACTTATCCATGCCGAAAACGACCGCCAGACACTCCAGCTCATAAATAGAAGATTTCTTTTTCCTGAAGGGTCAAAGTCCTAGATGCAAAAGCTATAGGTTGCCGAGCGCCGTCGAATTCTTGAGAAAGCACAGCTCCTACAGCACAGGATGAGGAGTCAGTCTGCAAGATGAAGGGCCTACTAAAGTCCGGTATTCGCAGCACAGGAGGTTGGATAATGGCCTCCCTAAGCAGTTGAAAAGCACGTTCTTGATCTTCACCCCAAACGAACTTTGCGTCTTTCCTTCTTAAGGCGTTCAGAGGGGCGGCCACCTCGGCAAAGTCAGGAATAAACCTACGGTAGAAATTAACCATGGCCTATGAATCTGGCAACACCCGTGGCATCCTTCGGAGGAGGAGGGAAATCCCGAATGCCTTGGGTCCTGGCAGGGTCTATAGATACACCCCTAGACGACACGAGGTTGACCGAGAGAAACGATATTTCAGACTTGGCGTAAGACACCTTCCTCCGGATGATTGACTGTAAGGCCAGCCTACCCAACCTAACCAAGACCTCCTCAAGATGTTTAACGTGTTCCGTGAAAGACTCACTGTAGACCAGAAGGTCATCAAGATAATTAAAGACATATCTGAACTTCACATCGTGGAAGATGGAGTCAAGCAACCTAGTTAAACGTTTGGGCCCCCACAGCTAGCCCCATAGGCACAGATCGGTACTGATACAAATTCCACGGAACACAGAAGGCCGTGAGAGAGGACGTGATTCCTTCTTCAACGGAATCCTGATGATAGGCTTGGTTCAAATCAAATATAGTGAAAAATTTGGCCTTACCGAACCAATCAAAAGCAGAATGGAGATCGGGGAGAGGCACTGAGTCTATTTCAATTTTGGCATTAAGTTTTCTTAGGTCAACCACCATACGATGTTTTCCATTAGGCTTTGGAACCAAGAACGCTGGACTGGCATACGATGAGTTTGAGGGCTCAATAACTCCTTGATCCAAGAGATCCTTGATGATACCACGCATAACCTCCATCTTTGGAGGAGCCAACTTGTATGGGTGGGAGCGTACTGGCTGATGTGTCAGTCAGACGAATTTCATATTCAATAAGATGGGTAGAACCGAGCTAGGGTGTGAGGACCCTCCGGAAATCTTGAGCAAAGCTCACGGAGAAACCCCAGCTTGCTCCTCATCCAAGTGACCGAACGGGTCCCTCAGGGGCAGAACCTTCCTCACACTCCACCTCACCAACCTGCGGCGTCGATTTGCATTATCAGAAAAAGGGGACTGACACTCGCCGATTGAATTTGAAATAAGACTGGCCCGCCTGAAGATCCCAGCACCAAACCAGTCTTTTGAATAAAATCCGCCGCCCCAAAAATACAATCCATACTCAGGTCCTGGGCCACAAGGAAGCTCCACACCCATGAAAAACATTCAACCTTAAACTTGATTGAAGCCTTCCTCGAAATTGGAAGAGGGGAATTAGAAGCAGTCCAGCAAGTTAAGAAGGACTCCTCGGTGTGCTTCACCAAACCTAACCTTGAAATGGCTTCAAAAGACGGGAAGAGATGAGGCTACAGGCTGACCCGGAATCAACTAGGGCCTTATGCACTGAGTCTCCCACTAAGATATTGATATAAGGCACACCGAAGATGCTGTCCTAAGCCGTAGGTTTCCCTTTTCTGCTAGGCTCATAGTGTCCAAACTATTAATCAAATTTTTCGCACAGGTACTATTTTTTTGAAATTTTTTCTTAGACCTCGGGGGAACTTCAGAGAAAACCCCCCTTTGATCTAGTTTTTTTGGACCAGTGCGATATCTCCTTAGGACACTCCCGACGAGTATGACCTCGTTCACCACAGGCATAGCAGATGGTGTGGGATGAAGCCCACCAGAGTGATGTGGCCCATCCACGGGATATCTGTACGGCCGTGACAGCCCTGGAGGGCTGGATGGAACGATGATTGTTCCTCTCCGCCCTCTGCCGGTCAGCAAACTGCACGCTGCGCGAAGCAATGCACAGACGGTCCAGTTCAGAAAAGGTGGAAGGGCGACCAGCAAAAACTAGACGGGACCTCTCTTCAGGATTGAGACCCTCAAGAATGGTGGTGACCACAGTACTTTCGGGGATATTGAGCCTTAACAACCCTATCAGTGTCCCTCACCTCGGCCACAAACTTTGCCAAACTCTCTCCGTTGCCCTGAGGCCTAAAGAATTTTCTCCACACGGAGACGTTCCCTCAACTGACCAGGACAAAGAAATCCAATGCCTCCCTATGAAAATCATCCAGGGGTACCACCCCTCTGGAGAACTCGAACCAGACAGTCACCCAAAGGTGGCCTACAAAACGGAGAGATGACATGCAGGAAGCTCGCTCCCTGAAGAACCAGGCAAGTCATGCAGTCGCAGGGATCTCAGAAAGAAACCGCAGCAAGGCTTCAGTATCTAGACCATCCACCGTTGGTAGTCGCTGCAGCAACGGGGTAAGTGGGTTTGGAAGCTTGTGATACTGAACAAAGGATCCCGTCATCACAGTCCCCAGTCCTCCAGATCCAGCAGGCATTTGGGTCACAGGCCCCCGGGGCCCCCCGTCCACACCAGACACCTCCGCAACGACTGATCCAGGGATCTGGCCTTCACCCTTAACAGCCGCAACAGAGTCAACCGCAGACACAGTTTTTTTTCAGGAGCCTTTGCCCCCTCGTCCCTCTCGAGTACAGTCAGCAGGCCGTCCACCAAGGTGATGCGTTCCTCCAACCACTCCCTATCACCAGAACTGGTAAGCTTGGATCTAAGTAGCGACAGCCTCATATGTAGATGGGTAAGCCGGGACAAATACCTAGCCCTCTCTCGGCCAGTAGACGGCGACTCCCAACCAGTCCTCCTGACTATTTTCAAAAGTCTCCAACTTAGCCTCCCAAAAATGGGCCTCTGTTTCTGGAACGTCAAATCCCTAGGCCAAGTCGTGTCCAGGTCCATATTATCCCGCAGTATGCTTCCGCATGGACTCGCAGTCGGAACCCGGAGTAAGCCCACGAGCCAACAACTCAAAATGGAGATCCTCCTTCAACAAGTATTCAGGCACCAGAGAGACAGGCATGATAAATAAATAAATGACACAGACTAACAAGTAACACACACTGACTCGAAGTCAACCGACTAACAAAGCAATAACTAAGGCGACAAGTGAACGCAGTGAAACAACACTCTCAGCAGGGTCCCCCAGAAATTCCTGCCGTCCACGAAACACGGCAGCGAAACCAAAAAACCACAACAAAACACGACGCCGTACCAGAACAAAACCAGAAAAAAAACAACGAAGACAAGATATAACAAAAACACACAAGTAACAATAATCAGAAAATAAATAAACAAGTTCACACCACTTCCCTGTCGATCGGCGAAAAAATAGCACAGCGAGACGGCACAGGCGCAGGAAGTCAACTAACAACTTCAAACTCGTGCCTCTCACCACCAGTGGCAAAACAAAGCCCCGGGCCCGCAGAGGGTAAAAACATGTAACCACGCTCTGCTACCATTTTGTTCCGAGTTAGTGAAAAATAACAGGAGGTCTCGGAAGCGCGCCCCTCCCAAACTCGGAGCAAAGCAAAAAAAAAAACAATCACCTGCCACTAGTGGGAAGAGACACAAAGCGAGACAAAATTTCCAGAACAAGATATAATTATTAGGTGGCAAACATCTTTACACAAAAGTACAATGGACTGCCGCACCACGGTGCAACCGCGTAACTTAAAAACTAAATAACAACAATAAATAGAAACCCAGTAATGACAATAACATAATAAATAGAAACAATAACATAATAAATAGATAATATAATATAATATAGAAATTTTATATATAAATAACAATTTCAGGTACGGTCAGTAGTAATTATATAAAATTTTAACAGGTAGTAGTTTTTTTTTATGAAACTTAGGGGAGGGAAAAGGTTGTAAGAATTTCTAAGCCCACTAATTTTAAAAAGTAATTTGGTTTCAAGTTTGTAGCCGAAAATTAAAAAAAATATATATTTAAAGCCAATTTTCGAAGGAGGCGGGGGCTTAGTTGCCTCCACGAATCCGAATTAAAGATGAAATCCTCCCCTTCAGTTCATGTAACTAAACTAAATAATACTGGCTAGGTACTGGCCCTCCTCCAGATCTAACATCTGGCAGCGCTCCCTGCACCCCAGTCCTCGCAAGTTCAGTATAAGAAGTAAAAAAAAAACATTTTTTGATCCAACCTTGTTCCAGAAGAAATGAATGGGAGCACTACACTCCGGTTGGATGCCGGTCCAATAGCGCCTGGCAGGGCGCGGGCATTCAGTTGGCTTCAGTGCTGTGGCAGACTCGCCGCTCAGGTCCCCGCTGACGGCACTCACGGGGACCCTATAGAATCCCAACATAACCAGTAGATATTCAGAACAACTTTACTACAACCCGAGAAATAATAAAAACTTAATTATGTTTGCCACAAAGTATAATAAAATATTTAAATTTAACAATTAAAAAAAATAACAATCTGTAACTAACAGTACCTTTTAAGTATCAGAAGACTATTTCCCAAAAATACCTCAAGACACCAAGTATTATAAGATACTACTTGGTGACAATATTAAATATTACCAACCAAACAAATTTTCAAATATATAAACATTTACTTATAGGCTAGAACAGCCATACTAAATGATTAAGCGTGATAACAATTACTTGTAACTATAATTCGCTGGATTTTAATCATTCTATTATAATAATTTACATTTTGCTATTAAATATTAATTGTAAGGTAGGCCTAATAATAATTATATAATTTACAAATAATAACAATACAATTATTTCCCAAATAACAATAATTAAATTTCTAATCAGTTCACGCTACTATAAAGGCAATAATTAAATAATAAAATTGAAATCATGGATGTTGCCACCCAAATTTGCACGCAACACGAAACACGAGGTAACAAAAATTTACAAAGTCTGTACCGTCTCGCTGCTTACACTAAATAAAAACAAGGTGTGTACACGGAAAAAATAATTTCCGTTCGCCGAACGGATCAGTTAGAAAAGCACAAGAGCGAAAGATAAAAAACTAAACTAGCATAGAAAATAAAATTAACAAATTTAGAACGTACGGTACGAAAGACAGAACGAACACTTTGCGACACGAACACGTACACGAGGAACACAAGTTACAAAATAAATATATATAAATTACTTATAACTAATCTACGATAAAATATGTCTGGGTGGGGAGAGAAAAACCGCCAACTAAATAAGTAAAGAGAGTGAAAAAGACAATTACCTGCCGAAAGTCGGTGAATTAGCCAGCCATGGTTGAACGGGACGAGCAGTGAACAGACAGAAACACAGTAGCTTCTTCTCCGAACGTCTGACCGCTCCGAACAGTTAGCCGGTGCCGGAGCCGGTGTCGGGGAACAGCTGGTCGGTAAACTAGTCAAGGTCAACCAGCTGACCTCGACCAATCAGTCCAACCAGGCAGAAAATCAATACTCTGACGGAGTGACTCCCCCCACCGACTGACAAGAGAGTGGCCGAGGTGGGCAAAATAAAAGACAAAAATAAATTGTCCAAACTGAGCCCCGGCTCAGTAGTTGATAGTTGTAGTTATTCGCTCAACCCGCCAAATCCACATTGTCTGAAAAATAATAACTGTTGTGTGTATATACACACTAAATAAAAGTACTAGTCAACAATTTGTAATATTTCTCTTATTATTCTTTAATAATACCAAAATATAAAAGGAATTTTCGTTCTTTTATAAGTAAACTAGCGGTTACCCGCGGCTTCGGAAGCATTTTCGCAGGCTTTTCACCTGTACGAGCACTTCTGGTTCCAGTGGATTATATTTCCGACGCAATTGTTGAGTTTACCTTCTTCCCACAATCAAGAAAGTATGTTAAAAGGGTAAATTGATGGTTATTCTAATTTACATGGCTCTTAGTATTTTTATCCAAAGCTTATTTGGTATACATTGCTCTGATATATTGTTTTTTGACATCAAGAACTCCATTAATCATGAAAATGCGTGATCACAGTCGAGAATGTATATCACGACAGGTGTATGTCAAAAGCTCGACAGGTGAGGTAATTATGGCTGAGTCTGCACTGCTGTTATAGTGTATCCGACTCAGTGCACATTTAGCATGCATTTAGTTTTATTAACTGGTCTCTATAAAGTATTGGTAAATTTATAACATAATAAATCTAAATAATATTGTAAATGAGAATGTGCCTTTGATTTTTTGTTTTGTTTTCACGTATAAACTATTCTACAGTTTACTGTCCTTTAAAGTAGCAAAATATCTTATCTTGGTCTCTAGAGTAGTTAATGTTAATTAAAAACTTTCAGTAAAATATATTCAACTGCTATGCAGAAGTTTTTTTCGCTTCTTCTAAAGTTACGTTCGCCATTTATTTCGAAAATTTTTGAAACGTGAACGTGAAACGTAAAACGTGAACTTGGAACGTAAAACGTGAACGTAATCCGTAAAAACGTGGACGCGGAACGTAAAAACGTGAACACGAACAAGAAACGTGAACACGAACGTAAAACGTGAACAAAAACGTGAAACTATGCACAGATTTACCGTTTATCAGTTATTTTCAAAATGTAAATATGTTATATTAGAAAATGTATTCAAATATTTACCATTTTTAGGCTTTAAAGTTCGATTAATTGTTAAAAATCCATAGTCTTCTTTCAATATTTTATCACATAACTCGTTAAAGTGATCAAAACGCATATCGGATCCAACATAATTATTGTACATTTTTCTAGTATATTGATCATCTTGTTTAAAAACACACAACATATTCAAATTATTTCTTATAAATTGTTTATCAACCTTTGAAAAGCATTGAGAAAGATAGACACAAAAGATATTTTTGTGCCGAGAAATTACGAAATATTCATGAATAACGTCTTGATTTTCTAAAGTACAGTAGTCAAAAAGAATTTGGTTTACATTCCCTTAATGAAACTATATCTTCGGAAGCATTATAAAAATGTGATACCTGTTTGCTCAAGTTTTTCTCAATATTTTCAAATCTTTCTTTAATTTTTTGTACGCGTCTTCTTTCAAAGGTTTACTAAAAACATACACATTTGAATAAGGAATCAACCTATTTTATATGAAATTGGATAATAAAGTTCTTTTTCCACATCCGCTTGAAGCAACAATTAACAATTTAATCGGTTGATCTTCCTTATTTTCTTCAAAAGTTTGTAGTTCTATCTTATCTTTTTGCTTTAAAAATTTTTCTATTTAAATAGCGAAAACCTAACTGTTCAAATTGACTTCAGAAAGCTCTAAATTAGTTTTAAACTTAGAACATCCTATTTATTTAGATGAATAATACAATTATTTTATTGGTTTAAGTGGTTTTTATTCTGATAATTTTGTAATAAAGATTAGTAAACGTTCTCCTTTTTGTATAGGATTTAGTGAAAAGAACATAACAAAATGTTAAGGTTTTAACAAAGGATATTATGCCTTCGATCAAATAAAAAATTCCTTTCAAAATTACCTGAAAACATTCAAACCATCAGATAAAACTTTGACAAAAACAAATTTGAAATGCTAAAAAGTTTTCTCTTTAACAACATTCAAATAAAATCACCAGTAAGAACGATTTTTCCTGCAATTATAGTAAAGTTATTAGGGTTATTATTATTAGGGTAAAGTTATTTTTTCAAGAAATAATAGAGCCAGATCAGATATATTTAGAAAATAAAACTCCAAAATTTAGACCGTTCGATGTAATTGAAGTAGATTGTAATCTCGTTGAACCTAGTTTCGAAAATCATACCCAACATCTACACAAAGAATCGGAAATATTGTAAAAATTTTACCCCAATGTTGCTTATGGATCAAAAATTAGTGAAAAACCGTATGAAATCGATTATATTCCGATTAGAAGAAATATTAAAAGAACTAAAAAAAATCGTCTTAACTATTCAACACTGAAAGAAATTTATTGAAAAGTGAGAGTAAAACAACAATATATTTAAGATTACAAGTTACTAGTTAAATATTTTCCTATCAAAATGGAGTCAGTCATAGATCTAAGAAATAATAAAATTACATTTAATAAAAAACATATTTTTACGATTGTTGACGAAAATAATGAATTTTGGTTTAAAGCGAAAGATGTTTGTAATATATTAGTATATAAAGACACTAAACAAGCAATTAGAGATCATGTTAAGGAACAATATAAAAATAAATTTGAAAATTTGAAGAGCGTCTATTAGACCCCATTAAAAAAATTACATCCTAGTACAGTTTTCAATAATGAATCTGGATTATATTCCCTAATGTTGAAATCAAAAATGAAGATAGCAGAAATATCAAGATTGGGTTTTGGAAGAATTTTTGCCAAGTATTCGTAAATTTACAAGTAATTTATAAGTTTTAAGTATAAATTTAAAAACAAGATTAAATATTTAGAGGACGAAGTTAAACACTTGCAAATTAAAGATGAAATAAAAACTGAAATAATTGCAAAACAAAGCGTAAAATTTTACTTTATGAAACCAGACGTTGTTTGTAAAGATTTTGATAAAAAAAAAAAAACAATACACCTCGTTTATGTGTTAATTTAGAAGAATCACATGTAGGAATATCCTTATTATTTTATCAGAACTCCAAAAAGAGAAACACCGAATAGATTGAAAGAACTTGAAATTGATTACCCAGAAATGGTAATTGTACTATGATTTGGTGATCCAAATAGTATAAATCTTTACAGTCAAAGAAAGAATCTTTGAATATTTTATACAACGGAAATCAATTACTAAAAATATGATAGAATCTCGACTATATTACACGATGATAATGTTATTAAACCTTACTAAAATCTGGAATTATGATATTTTGTTTGTAAATGTCTATGAAGATTACAGAATTGTTCAATTTTTCTTCCACATACGTAATGAATTGGTCTAGAAAAGAGTACTCTTATTTTTTTATCTTTACTTTAATGCCATTTATTAAATTCAGAAATATTCTTAACTTTTTTTACACCGTGTGCATTCTTTCTCTTCCAAAGATACTTTTCCCATTTTATCGTATAATTATTTTCTACATATTTTATTACAATCCTTACAATAATAGTATGATCCATCTTTGGTATTCTTATTTTAGAAAATTCTTCAAAATCTTTAAATTCTTGACACTTTGCACATTTCTTTTGAGACTCCATTTATATAGAAAGAATTAAAGCTTTCTCAATTTATGTTCATAGAAATTTCCGGTTATTTCTTCATTATTTAAATATTTTACACTACAAGTTACAGGATCTGTGTTATTAATTTGATAAATCACAAAGATTTCTCTTGACCAATTGTTCTTATATTAGTTCGAAAATGTTTGTTTTTTACTACCAATTCTTACATGATCAATGACTTTAAATTTAGTTTTCGTGTGAATTTCAGGTGCAATATACTTGAAAACTGTCTCTAATGACTCATTTTCAGCATCCTTATCTACATCTTTCGGTTTCATCTTGATTGTGCTGCGAAGTGTATCGTTATAATTGTTTACGATTTTTTGAAGAATATCAATCCATTTAAAGTTTTTATTAATCTCAAAAATAACTTTCATTTCCACATTTTGAGTTCTGTTATATCTCTCTACAATACTTGATTTCTCTTCGTTTTCAGTATGATAAATCTCATTTCCTCAAAACATCATTCAATTCTTTATTTTTAAACTATAAACCCTTATCTGTTTGCAATTGATTTGGAGGTTTGTGATTTATTATTATTGCATTTTGTTTTATTACTATATCTTCGAAAGCTTTTGAAACATCCTTACCGTTTTTTCTTTTAATCGCTCTTGACCAAGCATATTTTGAGAAAGTATCAATAAAGTTTAACATATATTTAAATCCGTCATTTTGATCCGAATAATTAGGCATTATAACTAAATCTGCTGCCCATAAATCATGAATTCCAAGAGTTATAATTTTTCTCTTTTTAAATTTCTTTCGTACTCGCGTATGAATTTCTTTAGCTTCAATTTCTATTTTTTCTTTATTCTTAAATTCTTGCTTAACAGGTTTTTAATTAGGATTCTTTATACATTTACTCTTATTTGTCTTACATTTAGAACATTTTTCTGCAATCCATTTTGATTTTGAACAATTTTAGAATCGATATTTTTAGTTTATTTTCTTACATTTTTGTGACAGTGAATTCCATCATCTTCCATTTATACGTCAAATTTTCCAAGTTTAAATAACTTCATCTAATATTATCAGATTTTGCTTCATTTTTATAGCTATATGGTACTGTTTCGATCTTGTCTTCCTGTACTATGCTCTTATCATCTTTCGAGCTCAGTGCTAGTTCGTCGATTCCTATAAATAATATATAGCCGCATGTGTAACTGACTCACTGACTGATATATAGATACATAACATAGTTATAGAAGTGCTGGAAACTTGAAATTTTGCACATAGGTACCTTTTGCAATATGACTCACAGGAAAAGTCTGAAAACTGGACTTTTGTACTTTTAAACCCCACAAATTAATTGGAGAAAATTCCCGCATTCTTTACCTTTGCAGCCCTTTTTTGTAAGCCCAAATACGGGAGAACCATTAGAGCTACCTCGGATCTGACGAAAAACTGTTAGTCAGGAATGAAGTGAACTACAAAAAAGGTCGAGTGATTTTTTGTTCTATCTCCTATGGTCGGCGACAAAACGCTTAAATATTTGACATTCCAGAGATTTTTTCGTTAAAAATAATGTTTCGAGCCCGATAGCGGCCGAACGGTTGGTTATACCTCAAATCTGATTGAACCATCAAATTAGCAAATTAAAACGTCTACAGAAAAGGTCTGGGACATTTGGCCCTACCTCCATCAGTTTGGCTGCAACACGTGATTATGTGCAATTTTTTTGTAATTTTCATGCGAAAATTTAGATTCTGAACCTGATAGCGACGAAACCATTAGTCGTAGCTCAAAACAAGTTATAATACAATATTTATTGTATAATGTGGTCAAAAAAAAGGTCTAGTAATATTTTGCTGTACCGCCCTTGGTTATGCCGTAAAACGCGTTTATGTGCTAAATTCTTATAATTTTCACGTGAAACCTTTTTGTAACGTTTACGTGAAGTTTTAGATTCCGGTCTCAATAGCGGTGAAACCATCGGTCGTAGCTCAAACAATAACTGCACAATATTGTTTAAATGACGTGATCTACAATAAAAGGCTAGTAATTTTTTCCCCTATCCTCAATGGTTTGGTCGAAAACCCCGTTTAAATGGAAATATTTTATAAATGTTTACAGCAGAATTCTGTTTATGGAGGTGGTAGCAGCCGAACCATTGGTCGTAACTTAAATTTTACATTTTCAATAACTAGACTTTGATGAGATATATAAAAAAGTCAAGTAGATTTTTGTCGTATATCCTTACGTAAGCCCTAAAATCGCTCTTAATGGCAAAATCTTGGTCATAATTAACAATTTTAGGAGTTTTAATTTTGATGCGACTACAATTTGGACAATTCATTCTGGTTCCCGATTTAACTTATGTTAAAACGTTAACAAGTGGCTACAACCCTACCCGGTAACATTAACCCCCCCCCCCGGGAATTTTCAGGCATGACTAGATAAACTCCTGAGCAAAGCAAATTAAACCCCATAAACAACTTAAAAATACTGACTTAGATCGGTTTTTTGTTATATTTTCTTAAAAAAAATTACGACAGCTGACCAGTGCAGACTTTTCTTCCATGCTCCCAGGTTCTGCGAAGTTGCAGCCTCTAAAGTTTTCTGATATCTGCAGTGTATGGGTACTAGAACCTCATTATGTCTATAAGCTTTCGGAATCTGGATAATTTTCAGTTCTGTAATTTTTCAAAGCTTCTAGTCATCGTAAAGGATCGGTCTTTGAAAGACCTATATCATTCGTAAGATTTCAAGCTCTGGAACCAAAACTTTGATTTAAAAAAACAAACCTAAACCTTATCTCCAAAGACTTCTATCCAATAACTGCCCAGACTTCTTAGCTACTAGAAGCTATGTATACGGAAGTCACTCATATACTTTGTAATGAAAATTGTGGAGAAGTAACTTTCGACTTTTTGATAGATAGAAAAAAAATATCACGTGTAGTCTTTAAAATCTGTCTTCCAGAACAGAAGATTAGTAAGATATAATTTTTTTATTCACAAATACATATATTTACAACCAATATTCATGCCATATAAGTTTATTTCCTTTATACTTATTTTATTTCATTTTAAGGAATGTAATTTAATTTACATAGAATTTAATGAATTAGTGAAATACCTACTAATGGGGAATAATAACAATAGGCTCCCAAATCTTTTACAAACGCTTTATAACCACTTCAGAATTCGTATCCCATGTATTTATTTATCTTACGTAAAATGTATCAATGTTCAAAATTAAGTATTTAGTAGTTGTACATTTCCTTGCCATAGTAATATTTTATGTAACTTTTGCCCTTGTGATGAATGTCCCACAAAAAAAAAAAATGAAAATTGTTTTAAGTGGTTTTATTCTATATCCGTAGTACCAAAATATGAGTGGGGTATTGGTATATAAAAATACAATTTTTGCTTCACCTCCAGTATCTTATTTCCTCCAAAATTGATTTAATTTTCATTAACTTATAGGGTATATAATTCAATTTTACGTAACGCTTTGTTAAAAATAAAAATATGTAACGGCAATCCAGCAACATTTCGTAACCGATTACACATATTAATATATATTTCAACAATTGGATGATAAAACACAATGCTCAATAATACATTTTCCAGACAACGATAAAACGTAACTCTGCTAAAATATCGGAGTGCTAAATATCAATGACAAACAATAATTCGAGGTTGTAAACAAAAGTTATGTCTCTCTCTGCAATTTGTTCTGTAAATTTGCCAATGAAAATGTATACTAACGGCGACATAAATAAGTTGCGCGTTGAATTCAATGCTCTGCCTCCTCTCAACCTACATATCTTGTTATCGACTGAATTTAACGAAGCCTAGATCAATTTCAATCTAACTTTGTCTGGTATAGTTTATAAAAAGCCAATGACAGTATAACACGCTATTAATTTTAAAAGCCAGATGGACATAGTGAACGGAATAAGCACCTATTTCTGATTTATGTTAACTCAAATTTGAATCAAACAGAACTTCTAGTATTTTCTGCAATGTTATTATATTGCATTGAAAACTACTTATACAGTGTTTTGTAAAATACATCACGAACATTAGAGGGCACTGCACGTCTAAAACCTGTTTAACCAATAACATACTTGTTTATAGCATGTTTAGACAAACACCCGATTCACATTAACTGACTCGGAAAACTGATCTTTTAACAGATGTTTTAATTATCTCATAATATATATGCTAGAAAGGATTATAGGGACCATGATAATGTTGAGTGTCATCCTTGTTGCGTAGTAGGTTGTTGAATCTGTCCACGAGTAATGTAACACATTGTAGCGCAGAGTTTGAGGATTCTGTAAAAACCATGGCTGACTTCAATTAGATGAAACTTTTTAGCTGCTACTAAAAACGCAACAAGAGAATTCTTTAATAGTGTATGCAAGATTTATAAGACTCACTTAATTCTCGATAGTCAAAATGTACAGCAGAAAGAGAGGATAGTACTGGAAAGAAATGTCTACATCCTCGCGGCACATAAAAGGGAAATGAATTAGCCAAGTGAGTGATTCCATATATTTTGGACATACACAGTGATAGAACTCTTTCATGTATATGCAGAAATATAGTTTGATGCATAATGTATAGACTACGGAATAAATCTTTTTCAAGATACCTTGCTCATTATATCTTGAAATTTATGTTAATTAAGTTAGGTTTCATGTATATGCAGAAATATAGTTTGATGCATAATGTATAGACTACGGAATAAATCTTTTTCAAGATACCTTGCTCATTATATCTTGAAATTTGTGTTAATTAAGTTAGGTTTCATTATAGGCAGTTAAAAAAAACTACATTTAGCAAAATGTGATGTTGAATGTGATGGAGTCGTATGTTATGTGTGTTAATGTTTCAAATGGCAATATCTCATATAACTGTCCTCATTTTGTCAGTCTGTTATATTCTTCTTGTTAGTTTGGTTTACCGTAAAAGCAACGTAAAGATATTCAAGGAAAGTCAGCCAAATAACCAGAAGTGACATGAACAACATCAAACTCAGTGTTGGCTTGATGGAAAATAGCTTCGACCTTGCACAGATACAGACAGAAATCAAATGTTTTTAGCTCTCAGAGCGACAGGATTTGTTAACAAAAATTATGGAATTATGCCTTAATTTGTGCCAGGTAATAAAAACTCTTAATAATTTACTTCATTGGTTTGTAATTTACACCGAAATAGAATAATTTACATATAAAGTATCACATTTTTGCACTTCCTATATACGTGTGTCCAAAAAGTATCCGACCCTGACGTCTGGCATGAACTAACGTTACTCGGCGGCAACGGCAATCTGGTCCCCTTCAAAGTACTCCCCTCCACAAGCCAATACCTTATTCCAACGCTCGTCCCAATTCCGGAAACACACCTTAAAAATTCATTTTGCGGAATGGCTAAAAGGTCCTTCGTCGCATTTTGTTTTATTTGTTCAAAATCGTCAAATCTTTTCCCTTTCAAAGGAATTTTTATTATCGGAAATAGCCAGAAGTCATAAGGAGCTATGTCAGGACTGTAAGGAGGCTGTCGTAGTTGGTTGATGTCGTGTTTGACCAAAAAACGCTGAATAAGATTTGAGGAATGAGCTGTCGTTGCCAGTCACGGCTTGTCCACAGTACAGGTCGTTTCCTTCGCACTGCATCTCGTAGCCGCCTTAGAAGCTCAAGATAATACTCCTTTTTCACTGTCTGGCCTCTAGGAGCATATTCGTGATGAACTACACCGTCCTGGTAAAAAAAAAAACTGTCAGCTTTGTCGTGACATTGCTTCGACTTTGTCTCGCTTTTTTCCGGCCGTTGTTCTTCGCGAGATTTCCATTGTGAAGATTGGGCCTTTGTTTCAGAGTCGTAGCCATAAATCCATGACTCATCACCAATAATAACTTTTTTAAATATCCCTGGGTCACTTTTTATCAAGAGGCCTATGTTTATAAAAGAAATCCGTTTGAAAGCAGCAAATGTTTTATTAATGGCCTTTATTACTCATTAATAAAATTAAATGTGATTTAAATATATAAACTAATAAAATAAGAAAGAATCATGTACAACAAATCAATAAGGCTTTCAAATAACTATGTTTGTTTGTATAAAGTAATTCAGCATATATAATGGAATTTACGAAATAAAATAATTGATTTAATTTTGTCTAAGTTAAGTAATAATATTAGAACCATTATAGTAAACTGTATGTAGGGAAATAGACACTGAATATATATTTAGCATTTGTTACCCAATAATTTACAAATTAACACATGTTCAAATAAATTTAGTCAATTACTGAATTATGATTTATTTTTAGTACTGATTGAAAATATAAAATTTTAACAAGATATTTTATATGATTTTTAGTTAATTGGAATTTCCAGATTATACGCCAAACAAAAACCAATGTGTTGATTAAAGCAAGACATGCAACATTATGAATAAACTTTTAAAATAACTTAACAGTTGATAATCATTTATCAAGCGCTGCGCTATCAATATTATCTTCTATAAAGGTAGTATTTTAATGGAGAACAATCCGACATAAAGCGAGAACAATCACGTTCTCGGCTGAATCAAGAACCGTCATTTATATCGCCTCAGGGGAGACATTACTCGTTTTTCCCACCAGTCCATCAATTCTTCATCTTATTCTCACAAGTCTAAAAGGTTTACATTGATCGTACAAGTGCAAAGTAATTGGCTGAGCATTAGCTCAGTCTATCTCTTGCGAGGCTGGAAAAACTTCATATATGTCTAGACTTTATGTATTTATGTGAAATAAACATTGTGATCGGGGGGGGGGGTGTAAACATTTCTATTCTGTACGAGTGCCTGTCATTCTACAGGGCATTTCGAGAATAAAACTACCTTTAAACTTGACATATCATATGCAACCCCAGAAAAGCCTGATACGCTATACGTTTAATTGAAATCTGAAGAAAAAGTTAAATGGCTAGGTACATCTAATCAAAAGTCTTTGGTAAATTAACATAACACATCCAAAATATTTATATAAAATTGAGATTTCCTTTGAGGTATAAGTTTTAGTGACTTTTAATTTCAAAACATTTTTGTTTTGGCGTTTATTGAATTTCCACACCACCAATTTACTCTTTTCTTATCTCTCCTTTTCATCCTGTGTTTATCTCATTTGCTCTTGTCGCTCCGGCTTGTTTACTATAATTTTTTTCCTGAATGAAAAACTCCTTGTCAGTATCCGAGTTTATTTTTCGATATTCTTCAATTATTACAGTATGATTAGTTTTCCCACTTGAGTTTTATTAAATTTAGCTCACTTTCTTCAAAGATCGATGCTATGTCTTTCTTTATGGACTTTTTTATTGCGTTCTTAAATTAACGCATTCATTTTTCTTTATACCTCGTATAAGTCAATAACCCCTGTAAGCAAAGAAATGGTATTGCTATGCGTTGAATATGAATGTCATATATTGCTATATTTTCGGTCTAATTTAAAAACTTTCTCCTATATTCCCAGAACATTAAATTCTCTAGTTTTCGCTATCTAGTCCATTGAAAAACGTATCTGCTGTAAACAGTAAATTAGACTATCAAAACAATATCTCATGATTTTATGTTAAATTTTAGGCATAAGTTGGCGAATTAAATATGATTTTTCCAAACATTTTTCATCGTTCAGTAATACAATAATCAGTAACATGAGGTTTTGAGATTGAAATTATAGCTCCTCCTTAGATGTTTCAGTAACCTAACACAGAACTACGATATTTTTTAATATAAATAAATTATACCAGAGAGTGGTGGCACGCTTAAGTGAGAAATCACAATACTATGGATAAATGATAAAATTTATATTTTATGGGAACGAACCCCACGAACTCCAACTGTCATCTCCCACGGCAGACTAAATCTATCTAATTACCCTTGTAGCCCAGAATCTCGATAATGGTATGAAGAAAAATGGTATGAAAAAAACCATCTTACCTTGTGGTTAGTGATGTGCTGCTCCTGGATATCCGTAAGAATGCTCAGATTGAAGTCATATATCGGTTTTTAATGTGCCCAGTGGTATGTTTTAACTGAAAGTTATAAACCAGCCAGAAGTGACCTCTGCCGGGAAAATGACGCAGTTAAAAAAACATATGATAAATAAACACATGTTTTCTGAGCTGAATCTTTAGAATGTAATCTACCTTTATAATAACATAGTAACAAAACTTGTATTTACTTATCAGCACGAACCTTATAATTGTTTTACATAATGTCTGGTGCTGTATTTGACTTAGATAATTAATTTTCCAACACTTTTATAATTACCTGTATTTGCATTCATTTTCTACTTCCTATATTCAACAACCAATTAAAACTTATAAATTTTATTTTATTTATTCAACTTAAAGGAGTATATATGAATGGGCATTAAGAAGTTTTTAAGTACCTCAATCTTTAACTCTACATAACTAATGTCTTGCATTACTCAAAGGGTAAGGCATACACAATGGAACAATTAAACTGTCACCAATCTCTGGTCCTGAGAGACAATGAACTACTCTGAGCCAGTGTGCTTCCTTAATGTTACTGTATTACCAACAACCCCGTAATTTTTCATTATTTCTTTCATTAAACGTCATCCATTTTTCGAAGCAATATCAAAATGTGCCTAAAAGTGAATTAAATTGCGATATCTTTGCCAATATAACCTTCCATTAATCTTGACTCATTTACATATAATTAAATAAAAAGCCAAACTTTATAGAACGCACCTATATTATAAATTACCCATAACCAACGAGTGTGCTAAATATATTAACTATAATAATATGAAAAATGGTATGGTTAGAGAAAATAATTATCAAAATTGTATAATGGTATTTATGCATTTAGAATGCTTATAATATCAAGCAATTCCCGTATATCCATTTTTTACATACTTTTTAATTAAGAACAATCTGACTTCGTCTTTTAATTGCTGACTGTACGATTAATTCAGTATGATCCATCTGACAGATATATATATATATATATATATATATATATATATATATATATATATATATATATATATATATATATATATATATATGTATTACGATAAGAGATTGCACGAAGGATGTGCAATATTTTTCACTGTGGCCACTAAAGGTAATGATGAGAAATTACTTCAAATAGTTGAGACCATACATTCTATTGTGCATTGTTATACATTATTGTGCTTTTTATTACTAATGTATTTTATTTTTCGGAGGTATTGGTTGTTTTAAAAATCCAAATATTAGAAACTAAACAACACTTCTTATTACAAATAAATTCTAACAAGTGTCATTTATATAAATTCAGTTATTTCTTTTAAGCCAAGAAAGTCATAGGTCGATAAATAAGAAAAAGTCTGAGTAAGTTATGAGTTGCCTATCATCTACATTGAGTAATAATGATTTTCTATATGTTAAATAACTCACGAAAATGAAATAAATTAATAAATATTCATGTTCAAACATTTACATACATTTTTTGTATACTTCCACATTTAATTTATTAAAATAGCAATGTCTTCAAACACATTTATGTGTTAGCCACAACTATTTTCAGTTAAAAGATAGATTTTACAATCAAGTATCCGGTTTACCTATGGGTGGTGTTCTCAGCCCAATAATTACCAACATATTTATGGACCACTTTGAAGACATTGCTTTTGAAACTTGGAGTATTAAACCCAAAATTTGGTTAAGGTATGTTGATGATGTCTTTTGTGTATGGGAAAATAAAATTAACATCCAAGACGAATTTTTAAAACACATCAATTCAATTAGACCATCGATAAAATTTACTATTGAAAATGAGGTTAACAGTGAAATTCCATTTCTTGATATTTTGATAACAAAAACAAAAGAAAACACAATTAAAACAACATTATTTTACAAGAAGACTTTCAGTGGACAGTACCTTAATTATAATTCAAATCATCCTCAACATGTAAAAATTGGATTAGTACAAAGTTTCTTCCAGAAGATTAATAATTTGGTAACTGATAACAAAGATAAAATTGTAGGAGAAAATTATACTACAGAACTTTTGATTAAAAACAACTATCCTCCATCAATTATTGAACGAGCTAAGGCTAAAAACAAAAGTTGCAAGCAAATTACCAAAACATACAATCCTAAATATCTCACTACCTTAACTATTCCTTATGTAATAGGAACATCAGAAAAAATTCGTAGGATAAATTATAAATTTAATATCCGCACTGTTTTAAGACCCAAAATAATATAAGAAGCTAATTGACAAAATTAAAACCGAAAAACAAACATCAAGAAACCAAGAATGTGATATATAAAATTGACTGTGGTTGCAACAAGACGTATATCGGCCAAACATCAAGCCCTGTGGAAATTAGGGTAAAAGAAAATATTTATAATTATAAAAAAGAAAACATTGAAAAATCTAAATTAGTTGAACATGCAGTAAAGGAAAATCATCATATAAATTTTGAATCGTCTAGTGTAGTGTTTAAAGAATCTTCCTGGACTAAAAGAAATAAAATTGAAAGTGCGTGCATGACAGTTTTAAAAGATAATTGTATTTCCCAACCTTCCGTAAATTTCAGTGATATTTTTATACCATTAGTGTAAAAAGAAATCCATTCCAAAATTATGAATTGCAAACCATATTTTTCTACATAATTCTTTTGTAATTTATTAGTTTTTGGTCTTTACATTTAGTTTTAAATTTTATTCTATTTTTATCATATGTTTATTCTATTTTACACATATGTTTTTTTCTGTAAACAATGGCAAACTGATGATGCCTAAACCGGCGAAAACGCTATTTTAATAAATTAAATGTGGAAGTATACAAAAAATGTATTTTCCATTAAAACCAACTTACTTCCACCAAGGATACAAAGCTGAAAATTTACATACATGTTTGCAATACATGAAAAACTTCCAAGTCACCGTCTAAAATCAAGTAGCTGGTCAGTGATAATCATATTAGTGTTATATTATTATTAGGTGGTGGTGGTAGTTATTTATACTCAAAATATTAACGATATAACTAATCACATGTACTTCTTTATATTTTAACTCCCAATGTAAAAACTGTGTATTCCTTTAACTCTTATTAACCAAGTACGTGACATATAATATTAGATCTGTATCGCTGATTTCGTGGCCTAGGTTTTACAAAATGGTTTCCCTAATGACTGTTTTCTAGCTAAAACTATTTTTTGTATAATTTGTATGATGAGAGCATGTAATTTATGAAACATGCAAATACAAACCCCATCGGCCATTTTAGAATTCGACAGGAATAGATGCAATCTAATTGGTTTTTATCTTAACTCTATATGGGCATATACAAACTAATTCAAAAGTTATATAACTACAAATTACGAACAGCCAATTATATATTACAATTATTAAGTAGATTTAAAGACATGATTTTTACACAAGAGTATAATTTTGTGAACAGTTATAATAATAGGAATGTTCAATTTTATAGTAAATGGTACATTTCAAGAAGAAGTGCAGTGTTGTGCTTAACGTAAAATTCAGTGCATACAACTGATGCAGTAACAGTTAAAGAGATTTCGCATTGACAATGGCTGGAGAGCCGTACTCAGTATTATAAAGCACGACATTTTGGCAATTATATAGCTGAGCTATAATTTATAATAATTAATAAAAATTTTAATGTGAATTAATATTTAGCTAGTTTATTAGGCTGATTTTACAACAAAGCGTGGTTTATTAAGAAGGGTAAAACTCTTATTAATGTTGTAAAATTACAAATAGTTCCAGATTAAAGGTTTCCAACCACTAGTTAAACTTATTAATGCATTATTAAGGGTACGTGCTTAACAATATTTAATCATTCAGGATCTATTTTTACCTTTTTATGTGTAACTAATGGTGTATATAGCTAATCCTTCCAGTACAGATTTAATTTAGTGATTAGTTCGGAATTCGAATTTACATCTTGAAAATTTTACTACATGTTTTTAATGTTTCTTACCACAGCATCATCAGTGTAAAGTATACAATTACTGCATTTTTAAGGTTTCTTGTGATTGAAAGAACCAGATTCTTGCAAAGTAATATCTCTATCAGCTAGTACAAGTAACTTTAGATAGTCTTAAAAAGCCAACAATTTAGTTGGGGTAAATCTTTTGACGTCTGCTTTGCGATACGTTTTCTTTTAGCAAATTAATAGCTTTGATTTGCTGTACAACTTGGAACTGTCAAGTTTTTCTTCCTACTCCTCATGAGCCATCCCTGCTGTGATAGTAAGTTATATTTTTATCAAAAAATAAAATAGGCTATTTAGTGAATGTATTCACTTAAAATGTTATTGCTTTATCTTAAGTAGTTACAAAATATTCCATATAACCCCAATTAATCAACCATACTTCATATTAAAATTTAATTTATTCACATTTTATATGAATATAAATTATCTAAAATAAATAGTGCACAATACACAATAGACAGTATCTTTTATAAAATATAGCATTTAATGAAGAGTAACCAAAAGCATCCACCTGTCTAAATACAGTAGTTGTTCCTTACACTACATTAATTTTTCATCTCGATTATAGATCTGAAGTATTGATGTTGTACTTGTTAAATGATGATAAAAATAATAAATTTCTTAGTATAAATACTCATTAATAATTATTTATTTCTGATTACACAGCACGTGTCTTACGTAATAAATATGAACCATTTAAACATTTATTAATCTAAACCTACGAAAGTTTTGTATTTTAAGCAATTTTAGGCATGTTCGTTTAGTACAAGTTAAAGATTACTTTGTGTGAGCATTTACGATTAGGTTACTAAATAAGTTATTGCAGTTATTACGACGGTAATCTTTTTCTATTTAAATTTCACTCCAAGTAAGGGTTCCAGAAAACACTTGGAGGTCCAATACTTTTGGGCTCAGAACAGAGAAACAAGAAGTGGTCTAAAGATCAAGGTTTTCAGCCATTGTTCTTTATTTCATTAAGAGATGCTTGAAAATTGCTTGAATTTTAAATTTGATATACATGAAATGGTTTGGTTAGCTAATCATTAAACTACTGAAAGAGGAACATAACTAGCAGAAAGCAAACCATACATATATGCTTTCAAAGAATCGTCTACTAACAGCAAACACAGACCATTCATATTATTCGTTCAACCAGGATGTCTTTCAAAGTAATTAAAACAAGATACATTTACAAGGTGAGAGTCCATCACACAACGTGTTGTGTAAAAGTCAATTGCATTACTATTCGTTACTATAAAAGATGAGGTTTTATGTAAAGTTTCAATTAATAATTCATTAAATTAGCCTAATGATGATCAAATGATTTATTCAGTTTGGTTACAAATTCTTTTTTTCAAGATTTTTTAGTTGAAATCATTGTTTTTCATAAAACCAATGTAAAATATTCGGTAAGATGAATCCCATTCATTTACATATGAATTCATCAAGAACGATATTGCTTATATACAAAAGAAGTTTCCTTCAAAAGTTCAAGTATGTAGGTCACTTTGTCTATGAAATACTGTGCGGACCGATAGACAGACAGACTAGAAATGGCATTTTTCTAGTCCCGTCAATGGTATGCTTCGATAACACTCAGCCAGTAACCAATGTAAATGATTATGTGTAGAAATAAAATAAACCAACACGCCTAAATATTTCATTACATATTACATTTAACGAAAAGGTTATTGTTTTATTAAACCCAGGTTTTCTCAAACTATACGGTGTTCTGAACGTACCCTAATGGCATTGATTTTAATAACCATTATAAACTTTTGTCTAAGTACTTTTGTCTAAACTTTTGTCTTTCGACTTCATACTTTTGGAAGTTTATAAGTTACAGAAGCAGCCCACCGAAGTAATTTTATTTGAGTTATTAGCTATAATTTATTTACATAAATGTAATAACTTTGTAATGATAAGTGTTATAGATATGAATTTGTTAGAAGAAAATACTATTATTGATCAGAATAAACTTACACTAGTTTCAAAGGGACTAAAATCTTTGATAAACACTCCTACGAGAATTACAAACAAATATAAAACTTGAATTAACCTCATAGCTGTAAAAATAAGAAATAAAACAAACTTTTAACTGAGACCGCAGTTATTGGCGGTCAAATAACGAATCATTGTTTATCAGCTGTTTGGTTTTGGAGCCCAGAGTCGGGAGTCACGCCTGCTGGTTTATTAAAGATTAAACAGACTCGGCGTTCTTATCGCATGAACCATGACCAGCTCAACAATTTACTAGAAAAAGCGGACTGGAGCTATATACAGGGTTATTCATGAAGTTCTCCCCCCACTTCTACAGCACATTTTACTAGTAAAAATAATGAAAAAATGTTATATAAACATAGGTCCGAAAACGCTTCTTTAGCGAGTTACAGCTAGCGAAAGATTTCGCCTGAATTCCTGGGTAAAGAGTAAAATAAAGCCATACTGAACTTTTGGAAAGGTTAATTAAGTAAGAAATATCGTGGATTCTTATTTATTTTTACCTGATAATCAACAAACATTAATTGTAGAGAATTTAATTCTGAGAAAATTGATATAATCAAAGTCTAAAATAAAACAGAAATAAGTACCAAAAAATCGATTTTATTCAGTATAATACATTACTAGTTTTATAAGCAAAATTAATCAGGTTGGGCCAACCGTACGCACCTTTTTATAATAGATGTTCGAAAATGAGGCCATCATTATCAATACACTAGCTGACCCGGTGAACTTCGTTTCACTTACCTCTTAACATAAACCATATTAATTTAAACCCTAATTATGTCTTGCAGAACCGGTAACTTTATAAAGGCATCATCATCATAGTATAGGCCACGCTATGGCATCTTAGAACTGTTCAAAATTCAATGAATACAGCGCCTTCCACACCGCAGCTGTTGAACAATGCCACAATAATTAATAAAAAAAATATAAAGGTGTCATTAGAAAGATGTTTTAAATTTCTGTTAGATCAAGTAGTGTCAGATCGCTTTGTTTTTATAATTGGCTTAATTCGTTTGTAACGTGATAGTCACTTTCCTTTAAATTGATTGATTGATTTGTTTTTATAGAAGAAGAACTTTTACAATGGATTGTCCCTTTTGCAAAAAGTGGATAGAACGGCAGAAAAAAACTGCCTGTCCCAGTTGCACTAAAAAATTGTTAAGATGCGACGAATGTTTGACAATAACCGCTGATACTTTCAACTTTTGTATCAAGTGCGGTCACAATTTGAGCTGCATAATAAGAATTAACAGGGCTAAGGAACAAAAAAATCAAATGAAACGACAATTGTTATCAAAACCGAAGTTCGTCTCAACAATGCTATCATCATCATCATCTGAAGGAATAACATTTTCAGAACTTAATTTAATTGGTGAAGAATTAAAATATTTAGATGAGATAGAAGAAAATGAGGAGCACTACATCGGCAATATTCTGGCTGTGCCAAACTTGTCCTCACCGAGGCCTCCCACCACGCCGTCAATCTCGTTGGATAAAATAGGAGAAAGTCAAGAGCACAACATCAGCAATATTCTGGCTGTGGCAGACTTGTCCGAGTCACCGAGGATCCCGCCACGTCGTCAGGTCCTAGCGAGCAAAGTGAAGACATCATTAGCAAGCCGGGTTTATAAATAATTTTGATATAGAGGTGGAGTATTTTAATTTTAACCATAACCATTCGAATGCTGCTCGTTCCAGGTTCACAGGAGCATTGCGTTTGCGGAATCGGTCAATTTCCTTTTCCCGGGCTCGCTGCTGTTGTGATCGATGTGCCAGAACTCGTTGCATTCTTTGTCTATCCACTTCATTCTGATTTACTGTAGAACGCAAATGTGCCATACCAATACGACTGTTATCATTATCAGTCTCTTGCTGGTCATCAGTGCGATTAGCGCGTGAGGTAGCTCACCGCACATTCGATTTACTTCGACGACCTATGTTAGGTCGTTTTCTTCTCGACATTGTAAGCAGTATCTGATATTAATGTTTTCTTGCACTAATAATGTTAACCTATAATGGCGACAGCTTTTTTACCCAAAATTGCATGCAGTAGTAAATAAACATATGATACTGAGACACTTCGTCATTTGTATTTGTTACAGCTGTTAAATTAAATTAAGTTAAACATAAACATCAATCAAACGTTTGACAGGTAAGAACAGTTTGTATGGGAAAACCAAATTGTCGTTTTTAGTACTTTCCTTGCAATTTTGTTACATTTTCTCATCGTTTAAACCTTCCCTGGACTTCCACGAACATTTCAAGACCAAAATTAGCCAAATCGATTCAGCCGTTCTCGAGTTTTAGCGAGACTAACGAACGGAAATTCATTTTTATTTATATAGATAGATTGTGCAGCACGTTTGTGTATTGCTTTTGTTGCGTTTCTTAATTTTTCAGGACTTCCCTGTATCTGCACAGCCGAATCCATAATACGGGCAATTAATTCATCACGAGAATTCACTTTTGTCTTGTACACAATGTCTTTCATCCATCCCCAGATGCAATAATCCAATGGAGATAGATCTGGTGATCTTGGTGGCCAAGGGTGAGGCCCTCCACGACCAATCCAGTGTCCAGGAAATGATTTAAGTAAGCAGAAACGGCACGTGAAAAGTGGGGAGGTGCTCCGTCATGCTGGAAGTACAAATTTTGTCTGAGATGTGAAGGAACATTCTCTAACAGATGCGGCAACTCTTCTTGAAGGAAATGCAAATAGAACTCAGCATTTAGGCTTCCAGGTATTATGAAAGGTCCAATCAGCCGATTGTTCAAAAGGCCACACCAGACATTGACGCTAAATCGGTGTTGAAAGTTCTGTTCCACTACCTCATGTGGATTTTCTTCTGCCCATGAGTGTTCATTGTGCAAGTTATTGACACCATCACGAGTGAATTGTGCCTCATCCGTAAACAAAATACGCTTGTAGAGTTGATTATTAATATTCAAAAAGTTGCAAAACTCCAAGCGAAGCGGACCATCCCCTAGCTGTAGATGTTGAACCTTTTGTTTATGAAACGGATAAAATTTGTTTCGATTAAGTGACCTCCACACCGTTGACTGCGAAACTCCTATCCGCCTAGAAATACGTCGTGTACTTACACCTGGACTGCGATGAACAGCATTAATAACAATATCATCATCAAGTTGGACAGCTCGTTTATAATTGGTTCTAGTACTTGGTAGTGATCCTCTTTCCCGAAGAGTACGAAAAGTTCCTGAAATTGTTTTGGTATCTGGAATCCTCCTATTAGGGTAACGTAGTTCATATTCTTCTACAGCAGCTCTAGCATTACCATTACAGTAACCCAAAATAAAAACCATATCAGCGTATTCCTCTGATGTAAATAAGTAAGGAATTTTTTCGCTGAATAAACAATCGAATTATAACTCACAGAAAAATTGCATTTAATAACACGATTCACAGAACCCGATCTCCTGCTGTAGCTTGCAAAACACCACTAATACACAGTTCTAACGTAACAGTACAGAATACCATTGTTGATCAGCTGTTATTCGTGCTGTTATTCGTGCGTTACCAACTTAGAAATTAATAAAACAAAAAACTGCATTTCGATGATTAGTAAACAATAATGGGAAAATGTTTGCTTCATTTATTTTCGAACATTTAATGTAAATAAAAAAAAAAATACAACGTAATAAAACATGATGTTTTATTTACAAACAAATTTATTTAACAGTTAATCTTGTTTTCTCAATTTATCTCATCATTAGGGAACAAACATTTTGTTTTTGTTTTATTTTAACTAAATACCGTACGGTATTTCTTTACAGCTAGTAATGTATTATACTGAATAAAATCTATATTTTTAATAGACGGACAAAACTGCTACCTTATATACATTAAATTATATGAGCGCTTTAGTGAGAGGCCAGTTGCACAATATATATGGCCTCTCTAAGTGGTCTTAGAGAGGCAGTTAACTCACTAATGGGGGCAGCACCTGTAATTGACGGGTTAATTCACATATTACCAACACTTATTACCAAAACATGTCACATGTAATAATGTTAGTATTATTTAAGTTTTGAGATAATTGAGTTTTGATAATTGTGATAATATTTACATGAGTTTTCTCAGAAATTTGAAAGAGGTTTTCGTCATTCTAAACTCATAAAAGTAGTACAAAGCTTCTATGCAATAGGCTCTTAATTAGACAAAACCTAATTTCTTAGTAAAAATCAAGTTGGTTTTAGACAAGAATACTGAAACTGCACTAATAGGATATATGGATAGGGTATAAAATGGATTGAATTAAGGCAAGCAAATGAGTGGTTTATTAAAAAAATAAAAATCTTTGATATAATTGATCATGAAATATTAATTATAAACGGTTTAATTTCAGTTTTAGGGATGCTGTGCATAGATAGTTCAGCTACTTGTTACAACGGAAACAGCGTGTAAGATTAAATGGGACAGTGAGTGACAGGGTATTCATAAAATATTGCATACCACAAGGATATGTCTTAGGCGCATTACTTTTTTTACTTTACATTAAAAATTATCTATGTCGTTCAATCTTTTATAGAAAACTCACAACATTCGCGCATGATACTGCACTCTGTTATGTGGAAGAGCAGTGAGTGGAGTTCTAATCATTTTAAGATTAATTTGGACTTGGAAGCATACCAATGGTGGTTTTCAAAAATAATGTGTTTCAACTCCATAAAAACACATTATTTTGAACTTTAGTTTAAGAGAAGATGCTATTTTTAAAAATAAAATTATCTTTTCATGTATAGACTGTATCAGTAAGGGGTGGCTTTGTGCTAAGACTGTTCTGAGATGAAACATGTGGCTACTATAAAATACCTAGGGGTAGTATCGATAATTAACTTAAATTAAAAAATCATATTGGAAATTTTAAACTGAAAGTCAATAAGACTCTGAGGTTATTCTGTTTCTTACGAAACATTTTTAGTCTTGACTTATTAAGGGGGCTGTATTTTTTCATTAGTGCATACCAGACTGAATTATGTCATTATGTACTATGAGGGACATATGGCCCAAATCCAAAAACAATTTACTTAATTAATCCAGAAGCTGTTTATAAGAATAATATGAAATAAATCCAAAAACTAAGAAATCTCTTCCAATCTTACACCTTTGAAAATCTTACGTCTACAATACATGTTTGTTTATAAGGTTTTAAATGTATGTTTTATTCCCAGCAGATACTTTCTAGCTGATAAAGCCTACAAGTCCTTGATTAAGAAATGCAGTAAGTTTTACTGTACCAAAGTCAAGTAACACATATTTCACAAGACCATATTATTGTTTAGCACAAAAAATATTTAATCAATTTCGAATTAAAATTAAGAATTTATAAACAGTTGCTCTCTTTTGTCAACAAATTAAGATTATGGTTTTTTACTTTTACAGATATAGAAGAAAGGTTGCTTAATATAGTTCAATACAGAGCATATATTATAATAGTAAATAAAGCCGTTGTATAATAGTAATATTTCATATGTTTTGTGCATATAGGTTTATATGAGTATGTATTTGCGTATCATGTATTGTATGTGAAATACAACGAATGCGCACTCATGAATGTAGAAATAATTTATTTTATTTATCATTTTAAAAGTTTTGAACATTAATAACTACACTTTATATGCGAGGTCTAAGACAAATTATTTAATCAGTGGAATTATTTACAATCAGGCATTAAGTTGGAGTATTTTTGTCCAAAATATCTGCACTAATGCTTAATAATTAATAACTGTGTACAATTAAGTATAATTAAGTTATGCTTTCTGTATATATTACTATTTGTAACCCTTAGAGGGTTTGTATTAGTAATTGAAATTTTAAAAGTTTCTTTGCTTTGTACATTTTTTGTATTCCTATATTTTGTAAGTCAATGATAGTTTCTAGCTCAAAACGTATGATATTTTTTGGTTTTTTTAATATATATATATATATATATATATATATATATATATATATATATATATATATATATATATAGCGTTATTATTATTATCTTCACACTGCACAAGCTCTATAACAAAAAAAGGTTTTCTAGCACATATTTCACAGGATCAATCTATAAATCTGTTTTATTATTAACCCAATTTAAATTCACTATAAAGGATAGAAATATGGACAGAAATTCAGAGATATATTCTTCGTGTAATACGGTTTATTGATATACTGTATATGTGAAATATTCTTTTATTGCGTAATTTATATCTACCGTTTTGGGTTTGCATATTCATCTTCATTAAATTATTCATAAATCTAATCAAAAAAGGAACTTTAATCATAAAGTATAAATATACCTTGGACCAACTTTTAAGTGTTATAGTCACCAAATAAGTACCCTCCCCCCTGAATACGACCCCTCAGTCCGAGACTAATGACGTGCTCTGACACGAGCTGCGAGTCTAACTGGGTTAATTAAACAACCCATCACAGTTAAATATGGAACTGTCACCTTTGTTTAATCTACGTGGTGCTATTGGGTACATCTGTTTGTAACGAAATATAAAACCTCGCCCTGCAGCTACTGTTAGTGTTATAGTCATCAAATAAGTACCCTCCCCCCTAAATACGACCCCTCAGTCCGAGACTAATGACGTGCTCTGACACGAGCTGCGAGGCTAACTGGGTTAATTAAACAAGCTCTCACAGTTAAATATGGAACTGTCACCTTTGTTTAATCTACGTGGTGCTCTTGGGTACATCGGTTTGTAACGAAGTATAAAACCTCGCCCTGCAGCTACTGTTAGTGTTATAGTCATCAAATAAGTACCCTCCCCCTAAATACGACCCCTCAGTCCGAGACTAATGACGTGCTCTGACACGAGCTGCGAGGCTAACTGGGTTAATTAAACAAGCCCTCACAGTTAAATATGGAACTGTCACCTTTGTTTAATCTACGTGGTGCTATTGGGTACATCTGTTTGTAACGAAATATAAAACCTCGCCCTGCAGCTACTGTTAGTGTTATAGTCATCAAATAAGTACCCTCCCCCCTAAATACGACCCCTCAGTCCGAGACTAATGACGTGCTCTGACACGAGCTGCGAGGCTAACTGGGTTAATTAAACAAGCTCTCACAGTTAAATATGGAACTGTCACCTTTGTTTAATCTACGTGGTGCTCTTGGGTACATCGGTTTGTAACGAAATATAAAACCTCGCCCTGCAGCTACTGTTAGTGTTATAGTCATCAAATAAGTACCCTCCCCCCTAAATACGACCCCTCAGTCCGAGACTAATGACGTGCTCTGACACGAGCTGCGAGGCTAACTGGGTTAATTAAACAAGCCCTCACAGTTAAATATGGAACTGTCACCTTTGTTTAATCTACGTGGTGCTCTTGGGTACATCGGTTTGTAACGAAATATAAAACCTCGCCCTGCAGCTACTGTTAGTGTTATAGTCATCAAATAAGTACCCTCCCCCCTAAATACGAACCCCTCAGTCCGAGACTAATGACGTGCTCTGACACGAGCTGCGAGGCTAACTGGGTTAATTAAACAAGCTCTCACAGTTAAATATGGAACTGTCACCTTTGTTTAATCTACGTGGTGCTATTGGGTACATCTGTTTGTAACGAAATATAAAACCTCGCCCTGCAGCTACTGTTAGTGTTATAGTCATCAAATAAGTACCTTCCCCCCTAAATACGACCCCTCAGTCCGAGACTAATGACGTGCTCTGACACGAGCTGCGAGTCTAACTGGGTTAATTAAACAACCCATCACAGTTAAATATGGAACTGTCACCTTTGTTTAATCTACGTGGTGCTATTGGGTACATCTGTTTGTAACGAAATATAAAAACCTCGCCCTGCAGCTACTGTTAGTGTTATAGTCATCAAATAAGTACCCTCCCCCCTAAATACGACCCCTCAGTCCGAGACTAATGACGTGCTCTGACACGAGCTGCGAGGCTAACTGGGTTAATTAAACAAGCTCTCACAGTTAAATATGGAACTGTTACCTTTGTTTAATCTACGTGGTGCTCTTGGGTACATCGGTTTGTAACGAAATATAAAAACTCGCCCTGCAGCTACTGTTAGTGTTATAGTCATCAAATAAGTACTCTCCCCTCTGAATACATACTCTTAGTCTGAGATTGATGACGTGCTCTGACACGAGCTTCAAGACTAACTGTGTGAATTATTACAAGTTCATACATTTAAATATGGAACTGTGAGTTTTATGTTTTGGATACACCAGTTACTATCGAAATATAATAACTAGTCCTGTACTTACTGATAGTCAGTCACCTGTGATTTCAAGTGGATTTAAACTGAATTAAAAATAGTTATCTTAAAAAATCAAGTTGGAAGTTGGCTTCTACTAAATTTTCAATTGAGAAGTCTTTTATAAAGTGAATAGAGTTTTATAGTTCAAAGCCAATAAATATTTTTATTTTCTTGTATAACATTATTACCGTCCAGCTTCAAAATCAGGTTACATCTTTCGCTTTATTTTGTAGTTATTTCTTATATATAACATTTATTTAGAATGAGGAAATTGCTTATATTTTTTAGGTTGTACGTAACAGCAAATAATATCCTCATTACAAAATTTAACCTATAAAGAGGCATTCTGTCTGCAGAACCTTATTTACATTTTCAAGAAAGTAAATCATTTTAAAAATTGGTCTACTTAATTAAATTAATTCTTATTTATTGTAAGAGTTATTTGTATGTTGCAATATATTATTCAAATGCGGTTTTATGTTATTAATCTGTTATAGTAAAATATGTATTAATAGGGATAATTAATTATTCTTAGTTAATAAACTAAATTATTCTTATTCTTTAGTCTTATTTTTATAGTCTAATTTTTAATGCAATTACACTATACTCGACGACCATTAAAAGTAAGGAACGATTAATAATTTAATAAGGTCTAACATTTTCTTATCATGAGCTATTTGAAAAATGAGCTTTCTATGTAATTACAAATTCCATTTAATAAAGATATTTTCCTTAAACAAGCTCTTGCTAGATAGATTCCTTAATGCTAATTCCAGACCTTGACATTAGTACAAATTCCAGTTTTGGAGAGAGTTTCTTAATTAAAGTCAACAGGATAAATATAACAAATAATATCATTATCATGAATTAGGTAATAATGCAAACATGTTTAAGCAAAATCTAAATAAACTTAAATATCTCTCGTTTTTATAAATCACTGAAGTGTAATGTATAGTTTGGAATCCAAACAGCTCACAAACTAACTTGATAACTGATTATTTTTTTTTATATAATCGTAATAAAAACACAAAATTATGTACAATTTTAAACATTTTGTTAATAAGTTATACCGTAGTTAAAAACGACGGTCCCTTTGAATATGATTACTTAATTGAATACGTTTTTCAGATCCCTCGAATTAGTTGGTTGGCAGGTTAGATCTATGTTTCATAATTACCTTATATTAACATCTAGATTTTCATATAAAAATTTTAAATCTAAATCTGTTAAATTTAAGTAACTTATGAACAGTCAAAAACTTGCCGAAAGAAAAAATACGTGTTTCAATGAAAAATAGTGAAAATAGCGTTCTTTTTCATACGAAGTCACCTCAGGCCGTATCTGTAATTAATTGATTCCATAATGACTAATGAAGTTGTTCATGACGTGTAACTTTGCAGCTAATTACATGAGCTTTGTCAAGTACAAATTAATAATGATTTAACTCCTACCTCACTCAAGGTAATAATGGTTATGTGTGCTGGTTAGTAGCACTCTGGATAGCGATTGATCTTTCCACAATGTATAAAATAATTACGTGTAGTATAAAATTTCTAGTCCTGTAGATCTCTGTTTAAAGGGCAATTACCATAGTTGATCAGTCTATTACAGTTAAGGATGATAATATTCCTTTAAAAATAGGTTTCACTTTATAGGTTAGTAATACAAATTTATACTCGTTATATTATTCCACAAGGAGTTTATGGGTTCATTTAAAATATAAAACTCATATTCAAATATATTAAATAATCTTATAAATAAAGATATTGTTGTTATATTTAATGTTATTCCGAATAAGAATAAATAGTAAGTATAATTCAGAAATTCTCTCAGTTTTTTTAGTAATAATTAAATAATTATACTGCATTGTGGAAAAACGTACAATTGTGTAATAATATTTGTAAGCAATTATTTTACAGACATGTTTTAAATAATATATATGTAAACAGCCAAGATTCAGACAAGTTTATGAAAAATATTACAAAATTATGAACACATCTAGTATTTATTATCAGTATTTTGTAAATAGTTTAAGAATATAAGGTATATTTACCGTTTGGTACATATTGACGTGCTTACCATTACAAGAGATCAATGCCCTGAAATTTGAGAACAAAATTACAAAAACAGTTAAAAAGCAAACTAATATCAGGGGATATTTTATAATGAGACAAATAGAAAAGATGCAAAATATCTTTCTCAAATTTTATTCACTCTCTTCAATTCTACTGCTTATAGATGCGTTTGATTACTTACGTTTAAAATCATTGTGTACTTTTATATGCTTGTGTGCGTGTATGTATATCTGTGTGTGTGTGTGTGTGTGTGTGTGTGTGTGTGTGTGTGTGTGTTTGTATTTTATACAGCTAATGTATTACATAGATTATTATACAATATTATTCTGTGTTATTCTCGAAAAGTTAAAAGAATAGCATATTTTGAATTAATTCCAGTTTTACGGATATATTGTACTCTGATACCAATGAAAATGTCATGATAGTTTAAATTAATTGAAATAAAACAATTTTGGTACATTGCAGCTGTTCGATTTTTGCAAACTCTATTCACCATAAACATACCACCATAAGTAATTGACAAAGTAATTGACAACTTTTGATCTCAACATAACGACACTGTGGTATCTACCACATCAATAACTTCAACGATAATATTAATATTATAACAGAAAAATGTTTAAAAAGCCGTATAAATCACTTCTTATTTTCCGAAGAGTCAAGAATTAAAAGATTAGCTACTTATATGTCTCAAACAATATAAGATCAGTGCATTTTTTTTGTGTGAATGGACGTAAAATTAAGTCCAACTGTGCACGAATGTATAGAAAGTCGCTTTTAAGTTCACTATTTATAGCATTAGAAATTCATTTTATAAAACTTTTGAATAATATTATTATTAGCTAAGCGTTAACAAACCTTTTTATTCCAGTGATTATGAGCATTTAATTTCTATCTGTTCACAAGATATCTTGACAACTAACTGACTTATAAACTTGAATTTTAGCATGGAGTTGCACTTCTACATAGGAATTACTTAATTAAATGATTGTGCATATCATTCCCTGATATTTGGCTGAGCGTTAACGAATAATTTTACATTGGTAACAATGATGGCAACGAGAAAACTTTGACATTTTTTATATTGTGGATTAGTGGGGATTCGTTACATTTTTAGGGTCCTTCAATATTCTCGATTAGTTTATTTCCATAGAGAAACGATAGTTCACTGATGGTTTTTATCTCCCCATGGGATTTGGCTGAGTAACAGCAAAACCTATAACTCAGATTGTTATCTTAAGAATGAACTAAGATATTAGCTCGAAATGCTGTTTATTTTGCATCGGTATCACTAAGGGTTCTGGCAAAATGATTCTGTCTGACTGCCCAGCTATCTATCTACCTTTCTGTTGTCTAGATAAGCTGTAGACATGAAATTTTACATTCAATACTATTTCTACTTAGGCAAAGTTGCCTGATGTTTGATGATACACATGTCCCTTTATGGAGGCTAGCTAGTCTCCCACTACGTAGCATAATATACGCAGGATATCTCAATAACGTTTTTTTCTGTAAACTTTAAATCTTGCATGAAACTGCATTTCTCCATTGAAAATAATGAGTTCTATAAAAGTGGTCTGTGTCAACTACTGAGTTTTGGCAGAACGTCATTGAAGTCTACACAATTAGCTCCAGCAGGCTAGTCCTACCAATCAACACCTTTACTCGAATATCCTTATCTTTTCTGTCAGTGATGTGCCTCTTTTGGACATGTATGGGTTTACACAGAAGTAAATCATAATCGATTTTATCTGTAACCTGTGCTGCTTCAAATGGCTGGTACAAACCAATCATAAAGTAACCCTTATTTGGCAAATGGCTATGCTACTACGTTGTAAATGTTACTAATGGCAGAAAGCCACTAGAACAAGGGAGTTAGCTCCACATTTCGTTGTAACGACATGTTTAATCATAAAGCTAGTCTCCCAGTACTTAGGGGACTCATCATTAGCCTCGTCCAGGATCTCATATTCAGAGTTTGAGCGTAATTAAAATGAACAACACCAATCAATAAATACTTATTTATACACTGTAGTATTTTGCCACGAAATATATTCATCTATATTACTGTAAAAACATATAAGAGTAATGGGTAGTATTTCATTGTCTCTTAAAGGTACACTAATAGTTATTGTTTCATTACAGTTCGATTGGTATAATGTCACTTAATATTAACCTTTGAAATTCTATTAAGATTAGGATAAAAAACTGATTGTAACAGTGTGATTAAAAGTAAGTTGCTTTAACCGTTTTACTATCGGATACTTTTATTAATGAGTTGAGAATTCCAACTCTTCTTAAAAGAGACACGGTATTACATTGTAAAAGTACAATTGTTAATCAGAAAATTCTGAATCTGAATAAAGTTTTAGATTATGTTTCATAAAAGTTTACACAAATTTAGCCACCTTTAAAAATTAGTAATTAAAAACATTAAAATAAAGCATAACCTATAAGATAAAATATAATTGAAGAGTATAGTGTGTTGTACTACATTTTTAAAAGCTTTTACAACATTATAATTTGGATTTAAACCATGTATATGTCTCACAATTATTAGGTTACATTTGAAAAACTGTCTTATTTGGAAAATTAAAAACGTATCTTATAATACTGTTGAAGAAGATTATGATTATTACATTGCTAGGAGTAAGTTTTTGACTTAAGATACAAATTTATGAGAAATAACGTACAATTGTTCTAATTGAATGTTTAACCATCTCTGACTAAAACATATTAAGTTTCAGAGTTTAAAAAACCCCTAAATTCTGTTGTTATAAATCTTGTCAATAATCGATTTAAAATGCAGTTTCCCTTACTACGACGTGTATTATGAATATATTTAGAAAGTTTCCGTAGACATTAAAGATAACTATGCAAATAACGTTCCAATGGGCTTTTAAAAAAATATAATTTTCAAGTGGTACACTTTGTGGTTTATCACTAATTGTCTTTGAGAAAGGAATTTCACGGGAGAGCGTGATTAGTACATAAAACACTGCTAACAGATTGTCTAGTATTATAGCTTACAGATTAAATTTATAATTAGAGACCAGTAGATTAAATGAATTTAGAACCAGTCCCCAGAGCACACTTAAAATAATACTCCTTTTTTGGATACTAAATATAATTGGGTATTTTCACCATTTTCGTGGATTTCTATGTTTACTCAACATCGTCTATGCGGAGTCATTTATGAACAGTTTTAAGAAGTTTAAATTCAACTTTAAACAGTCAATGTATAATATTTACAATAATAATTAGCATACATATGTAACTCTTATGTAACATAAATGGGCCACAATCAAAGGCTTTACTATATTGTCTACTGCTAAAATATATCTGGCTATGTAAAGAGCCGATTGGTAGAGATCATGCTCGTTTGAACTGAATAGTCCTGATCGTTCTTGGTCTTTATATATAGCGGTTAGCGTTCTCTGCTGCCGACCAGATTGACACTGAAGCTTCTTCCTCGACACTGGACCTAGTCCGACCTCTTTATCGATGTGTGTGGTTTTTCATTTCATCCCCGCGGTGGTTTACATTTGCTTCTAACGTTTCTAAAACCCCAGTTGGTCCTCCGTAGAAGTCTTATCTAGAGTATTGAAATATTGAAAGTTACTGTAAATCTAGGAAGTGTATTACAACGGAAAATAGTTCTGAAAACAAATTTTACCGCCGAATTTTAATATTGTCATTGCGTTTATTGTTATAAGTCTTAATAAAACATCATAAGTTAATGTACAATAAGAATGCACTAAGGTTGTTTACAAATTTATTAGTTTTCCAATTTTCTGCAACATTTTTGCATAGTAATCTATTAGACCAATATAAAAGTCAATAGAGTTAAACGATTCATTATTGAACTCAGTATTTAAAATGTAGAAATAAAGCCTTTTATACACCTTCAGGTCTAGAAGCTAATTCGTTTTGGATTTAGAGTGGGGACAGACAACCTGTAATAAATGAAAATATATTACAATAAATGAACACTACAATAAATGAAACTTTTCCAGACCCTGGAGGAACAGGTTTCACCAAAGATTAGCTAATGAATTTAAAAATTGATTTTTAATGTTTTCACATTATCTTTTAAAGTAAAATACTCACCTGTGAGAATTCCAATGTGCCGTCCAGTATTATTAACTGCCTCCAGTCTACCGCAAGCGGTATGGTTCAGTAACCCACCGCGCGCTGCTGCCAATACTTGCAGTGTAAGAGAGTGTTACAGCCGCGAGCTTGTGTGGAGGTGGCGTTGTGTTGAACATACATTATTGTTTGGGACATCACAGTGATATTAATCCGAGTGGAACAAACTGTTAGCGGTACAAGATAAAATTCCTGGAATGTAATTCATAAACCAGAGAAATATATTTAAACCACAATTGTCTGTTTTCCCAAAGAAGTCATAATCTAGATGAAAATGAACATATATACTTTACTTATTACACTTTTCAAGTGGTTCAGTGAGAATAATAAATTATTTCATGGTTAAATAATTTAATGTTTGAATATAACATAGGCAATATGCAACGTAAAATATCAACTACGTAATACATAAATTGGTGATGATTGTAACATTTGCAGGGAGAATTTAAGTAACAAATACTGATAAAATTAATAAGTTCGTAATATCCCAAGAAAGTAAACTATAATTTACACGTTATTTTCTTACTATTTTTTATTAACTAACAATGATTCCAGTATGTATTGAAGGGGGAAGAAATAAAAATATATTGTTTGACAACTGATGTTTGAAAAATATTGTAAGGCTTTATAATATTTAAATAAATATTAATAAATAAATGCTTTTACGAAGCAGATTACGCTTTTTGACATTTAAATAATAATTTGAAGATAAATCTTTCATACAAAATAATAATAATTTTTAATTAATTTACCAGTATCTGCGAACCAAAGTTTTATTGTCTCAATTGATTTTGCTATATCAGGTCTAATTCAATAATTAAACTTCTCAATTTTAATTAATTCAGTTGTCTCTTAGTGATCGTAAGAGCCAACATTCATCCTTGCCACCATAAACTTGTAAGTGGTTTACCAGTGCAATTCGGAATGTATTGATGTGAAATAATTTCAAAACTTGACCTCCATTGTAACCTCGATGGAAGGCTATGGCTGTGGTATCCCATAATCTAAAGTAATTCAACAATGATCTTCTAGTGGTTTGCATCGTTTCCTAAAGGTTTCGTGTATTGAATCATAAGTTCCATTGATGTGTGAAAAGAACCTATCCTCAATAGACCCCCGTAGAGGAGGAGTCATACGACTGTAAGTTAACTGTTCAGTAAGTAATTGTTTCACCGATTAGGTATGGTCTATAGTGTTTTTACTGATACAAGGTTTGTCAATATTTTAGCATTTTTTAAAGGGGTGACTTATTGTCCAAAATAAAGTTTGTTTCGACAGGATAAATAAGCGTATATTCATTCAAAGAAAAAAACTAAATATACAACCAATCCGAATGTTATTTAATATTTTACACTCTCTTTCATTTTTTATACAATATTTTAAATTTAATTATTTAAATCTATCCAAACGACGGAAACGTGAACTAATAGTGCACTCGAAAATCGAACTCGTGTAAAGTACATATGAAATCTCATTTATGCAAACTATTACTCGCTTAGCGCGAGGTTCATAAATTGCATGATTTTCATATTTGATACAATATCAGTACATTGATTTAATTATTTTCAGATCTGATGATCTGAACCCGTTACAACACTACTCGAGACTCTTACTAGACAATTAGGAGTTTAGATCATCATTCAGGGGTGAGGTATTTTTCACCTAACTAATCACTACGAAAACTATTGGCTACAAAATAAGCTACCTTAGATATAGTAACAAAGCATTACGAACTTAAACTTTGTTGAGGCATTACAAAGATTAGCTTGTGGGAAATTTAACCCATTCGTAGGATTTCAGAGTTCCATTCAAATATTTTTTACAAACTAATGTAATGGAGCATTGCTTGAAACATATCCAATGGATTATAGAGTTTGTCTTCCTCAAGATATAATCTTGTTACGAAACAGGAGAAAATAAATGTTCTTACAGACATAAAATACATTTCTGACTCTGTAAAGATATTGTTATTTATGAAGATGTATTTTTTTTTGTTGCGCTCATAACTTTAATGGAGTTTGTTTAACCTCCAACATTTTTCTGAGTCAATCGGAAGCGAGGGTAATAAGTGTTTCGTTGTTTGATGGAACATTTTGCATTAGGTTTTTAAAGTAGTATTTACACAACATTATATGGTGTTTGATGTGATTTGTATAAGTGTAAATTAACTGAATCGGTTGGAACCCGATGAGTTAAAAAGTTTTCTTTATTATATAGCCTACATTGATAATATAGTAAGATGTTTATTTTTGTTAGTTATTTCGCATAAAACAATAAATTTGTTGTGAAATATTTGTTTATAGACAATTCTTATAAAATGTGTGTTATATTATTGAATAGGCTATAGCCAATTTCTCTACAGTCTTTTAACTACTCCCTTATCTCTTTGGTGTATTGGACAAGGACATGATCGACATTAAATAGTAAGTAGATTTGGCTAAAAGTGTTTATACTGATTTTACTATTAATTCTTTTCATGCATTGTCTTTACTAAAATATGTGTTGTGGTCAAAATATTATGACAAATTTATTTTAAATTTTACTGCACGATGTTAATTGTAGTGAATTTTATTTTTGTAACCAATGTGTCGTTCGGTGATAATAGCTGTCTGCAGTCTACCGTAACTGTAACGGTTCAGTAAACCAACGCTGCTGCCAATATTTGCTATGTAAGAGAGTGGTACAGCCCGAGCTTATATGTCTGGGTCGCATGGAAACCGATGTGTCGTTCGGTGATAATAGCTGTCTCCAGTCTACCGTAACTATAACGGTTCAGTGAACCACCGCTGCTGCCAATATTTGCTATGTAAGAGAGTGGTACAGCCCGAGCTTATATGTCTGGGTCGCATGGAAACCGATGTGTCGTTCGGTGATAATAGCTGTCTCCAGTCTACCGTAACTGTAACGGTTCAGTGAACCACCGCTGCTGCCAATATTTGCCGTGTAATAGAGTGTTACAGCCCGAGCTTATATGTCTGGGTTGCTTGGAAACCGATGTGTCGTTTGGTGATAATAGCTGTCTCCAGTCTACAGTAACTGTAACGGGTCAGTAAACCACCGCTGCTGCCAATGTTTGCAGTGTAAGTTTATCAGTGTTACAGGTCGGGGTACGTGTGGAGGTCGCTCTGTATTGTACGTACATTGTTGTCAGCGACTCCATTCCACCTGTGTAAAATAAATTGTACTCGTTTAATAACATATTGAGTTTAAAATAAAATAAATTATATAATTGTTAAATACTGTATTATCGAGGAAAATGTGGTAATTCTATTTTATATTTACATTTGATAGAGTTATCTACATTGTATGCTTAGTGTTTTTGTGTTTAGTCGTCAACTGCTCATGATTACAAAATGTTTGGTTTATTAAAGTAACACTTTGAGAAAGACTTTTTATTTTACACCAGAATTTATTAAATTGTACGCATTGTTGTATTATTCTTGAATTGAATAAAAAAAATACATTAAGTTGATTTTAATTTAATATTTAGCAGAACAAACATCAGACGTAGCTGTAACAAATTAATGCCTAGACTATAGTATAGTTGAATTAAAGACAGAAGGGTATTGGGACGAGCTCAACCGAAGACAGCTGAACTGCCTCACGAAGGCTCGCCCTACCGCTCCACCAATCACAGCCGAGCACTTTCCTTTTCGACGGAGGCAGCGTTGTCACGTCTCCTCTGTTGTAACTGTCATCCGGTAGGTATCAGCTGGGTGATGCGCAGTAGCAAACCGTGCTTCATTACGTCATTGGTTGTTGGTTATTTATGTTGTTTCGTGTGGTGTTATTGCGCTTCTGTGTGTTCGTGGCCAAGTTTTTAAACAGTCTTTTTCAAGACTAAACCTTATTTGAAAGACAAGTGTACGCACGTTAAATTTTTGTGACAGACATTATTTAATTACTGTTAATTCCGTACTATGTCTCAGTGCACTGAAACAGTGATAAAAAAACGCGGTAGGCCCCGCACTCGCCTGATAAGTGTGCCTTACACCAAGGTTGGAGAAAAAGGCGTTCCATTGCGAGGCAAATCCCGGGATTTGGTTTGTCGAGTGAGAAACTACTTCCAGCGAGAGAAAATTAACAAAGGACCGATACTTCCAGTAGAAAAAGTTATCGAAAGAACTGCTGCGGCTTTGGAGAAAAAATACAGTTGTGAGAATTGGAAAGGAGAAAATACAAAGTGAACAGAGTGGCTTGAAACTGAACACTCCCGATAAGAAATATTCGAGGTTTAAGCCTGTTACGGAGCTGGACGCCTTTCAAAAAGATGCCATCCGCCGCCATGTCTACGGATTCTTCGTAAGAAGAGAGTATCCCACGGTAAGGAAGCTACAAGTAAGTCTTGCAGAAGCAGATCTTTTTCGTGGAAACAAATCATCTGTTGCCATTATATTGAAGAGATTGGGTTTCAAACACAAGAAATTTGGCAGCCGTAAAATATTAATGGAAAGAGGAGACATCATTGCTTGGAGGTACAGATTTCTTAGAGAAATAAAAGATTTAAATTTTGAGGGAATAGTTGGGCTTGATGAAACTTGGGTAAATTCTGGGCACTGTAAAAAAATTGGACGGACTGATGATTCTGTTGAAGGTACGTTTCCTGTTCCCGTTGGAAAAGGGGGGAGGATAATTCTTTTGCATGCTGGCAGCTCTGCTGGATTTATTCCTAACTGTGCATTACTTTTTACATCAAAGATAACCAACGAGTATCATGAAGAGATGAACCACAAAGTATTTTCAAAATGGTTTCAAGATGCTTTACTTCCAAACCTAACGAGGCCCTCGCTCATTGTAATGGACAATGCAAAGTACCACTCAAAAGTAGTTGACAAACCACCTAACAGCAGTTCTTGAAAGGATGAAAATTATAGAGTGGTTAAATAATCATGACATACAGTATGAAAAGGCGATTTTAAAAGCCGAATTGTTAGAATTCATTCAAAGAAACAAACCTCAGACAAAATATTAAGTCGACGAAATTGCGAAGAAACATGGTCACCGAGTACTTCGTCTGCCACCATACCACTGTCACTTCAATCCTATAGAATTAATCTGGGCTCAAGTAAGGGAATATGTTGCAAGAAGCATCAGGAAATTTAACATAACTGAAATATTACAGTTGACAAAAGAGGGGTTGGAACGTGAAACAGAGTCCGATTGGAAGAAGTTAGTAGACTACACGAAGAATATAATCCTAGATGCTTGGAAAAATGAAGGGTTGATGGAAGACTCCGTTGAGCAGATGGTAATAAACATCGGCAATGACAGCTCCAGTGAAGAGGATTCAGACAGTGACAGCAGCGACAATGAAGAGGAAGAACGCTGCAGTAACGTGAGTGGTATTTTCCCTCTCTCTACGGTGGCAGAAAGAGTGTTGGACTTCGATGAACTGTAAAAAGCCGTATTGATTGATAGTTTGTAATGATGGGTAAATATTACACCTTACATGTTACTAATATAATTTGTTAAATGCATTTTAATGGCACTACTTATTTCCTGGTTAAACTGTGCAGCAAAGACAGTTGGCTTTTTGTATATGTACTGTTTAGTATTTAATTTACTCAGAAATAAAAGTAATTTCCAAAGAGGTTTTAACCGATTATAAAATGGGCGCTATTGAAAAATTAAATGAAAAATTTATAAGACTTAAATAAGAATAATCGACTCACTAAATCTTACATTTTGTAAATAAATCCACGTTTTCTATATATCAAATTGATTTCCAAAATGGAATGATAAGAAAATTAAGAAAAAACATCCTTCATCACAAATCTGTGGTTCAAAGTTAGTAACATTTAGTAATAAATTAAAAATAAAACAAGTTTCGAAATATTTTTACAGATTTTTTGTCAAGTAATAAGATTACGTTAAGTTGATCGGTAAAAGTCACACTGAAGGAAATTTCATATCATAGTCGGATTGACGCCCTAGTCGCAAAGTTTGCATTTTGGTCACCCTAGCAATTTAAGTTTAGACTCAACAATTAACAATTATTATCCTACAACGGTTTTAACAGGATACCTTTTATCGGTTAAAAATACTATCCTAAACGAGCTTTATCAGGTTCAAACTACAGTATCTTTATTTGTTTTAAGTTGATTTTTGACCGCGGCACAGTGATTATTTCAATGGATTTGCTAAGACTGATAATACTGAGTAAATAATTATAACTTAGCAGACATGCATTTACTTAACGAATATAATTTCTGATTTCTGACTCAATTACTTATAAAATAAAAATTCTCAAAACAACGAACGCTATTAATTTATCGCTTTGATAAATGTGTCCACATGTTTCCGCTGCGAACCACCCCTACCTAGAAGCAGTTGATGTGAACGCTGTGGATGATCGAGTCAGACAGAACAACTTGGCAACACTGTAGCCGACCGGTCCCGAAGAGCCCCGAACCTCGGCCATACTCTTCTGTCTTTAATTCAACTATAGTATTAGTAATATGATTAGTACGCTATACCATTCTATTAGAACGCTCTCCTGATAAATTATCATATTAGCTTTTTATTAACTTGTCTTTTTTTAGTTCTCCCTAGATAATACTCATTAACATGCGCTTTATTGTTGAATAAAGTTTGACCAAATGAGCAACCGGATGATGGAAACTAAAATTCAAAACATCCAAAAAAGTATTTTTTCCTTATTTCATATGACGATTGAAAATATATTTGAAATATATATCTCGATTTTTTCGAGGTATATTTTAAAACATTTGCATGAGATAGATAATATAAATTTCATTGCCATTGCAAAAATATAACTAAAAAAATAAAACTAAAACTTAAAATAATAACTTAAAAAAATAGCTTCATTAAGCTATTTTTTTCCAAACAACACCGAGGAGAGTAGAGTTTCCCTAAAACGACAATATGTTAAATACCCAACACTTTTTTGTGGATGGTGTCAATGATGCTGAACAGCTTCGTACCAAAATTGTAACCCTGGTTCCATTGAAAATAATAATATGTAATAAAAATAATAGGATCCAGCAACTGTAAATAGCTTAAAACCAGTAAGAAAGTATTAATTTTGAAAGGTAATAGAGCTATAGATGGTTTTGAAGATACAACTTTATTGGTTTTCATTAGGCAGAGGACTTTGCGGAAAGCTTGAAGATTGATCTACAAGCTGTCTTTAACACCCTTCCTCCAGTACACTCACTTATTTTTTTATCTTGTTACAATCTGTCCTTTATGCACAAACGAGCTTGTGGAAGACAGGAAGATTTTTGCTGTTTTTAACGTGTAATAACCTCTCTACAGTACCACTTACTTATTTTTCTATTTTGTTATAATATGTTCTTTAAGTACAAGAGCTAGTGGATTAAGCCTGTAATAACCTCTCACCAGTACCTCTCACTTAGTTGTTATTGTTTCAATATGTTATTTATGCAGACGAGAATGTTGAAGACCGGAAGATTTATGGGTGGGCTGTATTACCCTGCAATAATCTTCCTCTAGTACCACTCACTTGGTAGTTATCTTGTTACAACACGTTCATTACGGCGACGAGCTTGTGGGTAACCTGAAGATTTGCGGTTTTACAGCATTAAGACTGTATTATCAACTCACTAGTTCCATTCATTTAGTTGCTGTCTTGTTGCAATTGGTTAGTTTACAATTGAAATGCTGGTTAGAACGAAGTTATTCTTCTACTACAGTTTGAAAAAAAACCTGAAATAATGTAATATAAAATAGTTATGCTATGACAAGTTTAAATTATCCACGTATAATACACCTGTTTCAGATATGAAAAATAAAGAAATTTTATTACATTTTTATATCACATTCCAGCACTGTCATTAAAATTCATATCTAACTGTATATTAATTTAATACGTTAAAATAGAATTGCATCTGTCAGTTTATTTGTAGGTTGGTAATAGCTACGCGCAAATAAATTACTATTTACATACTGGAATTTTGAAAACCACTATATCCATTATTAATTTTATCGCAATCCATAACCAGAATTTAGAATATAAATATTTTTTGTTTTATTACTTCCAAATGATTGCTTGTGGTATGAGTGACTTGGAGAGCGATGTGTCATACGGTGTTATTAGTTGCCTCCAGCCTACCGTAAGTGTTACGGTTCAGTAAACTACCGCTGCTACTGTTTGCTGTGAGAGTGTTACAACCCCGACCTTGTGTGTAGGCAGCGTTGTCCGAGTATTGTTATCAATAAGAATGCACGACTAATAAATATTAACTGTGTCAACTTCAATAAAGATATAATTCTTATTGTCTAACTAAATAGTAGTATATATTTTATAGATGCAATAATTATTATTTAAGTTAATACCATAACACAGACTATATATTCAGTTTGTATCCACAAACAGTAATTATTACAACTTCAAACGTACCATATTTGCTGCCAATATTTGCCGTGTAAGAGTGTGTTACAGCCCGAGCTTATATGTCTGGGTCGCGTGGAAACCGATGTGTGGTTCGGTGATAATACTGTCTCCAGTCAACCGTAACTGTAACGGTTCAGTGAACCACAGCTGCTGCCAATGTTTGCTATGTAAGAGAGTGGTACAGCCCGAGCTTGTATGTCCGGGTAGCTTGGAAACCGATGTGTGGTTCGGTGATAATACTGTCTCCAGTCAACCGTAACTGTAACGGTTCAGTGAACCACCGCTGCCGCCAATGTTTGCTATGTAAGAAAGTGTTACAGCCCGAGCTTGTATGTCCGGGTAGCTTGGAAACCGATGTGTCGTTCGGTGATAATACTGTCTCCAGTCAACCGTAACTGTAACGGTTCAGTGAACCACCGCTGCAGCCAATGTTTGCTATGTAAGAGAGTGTTAAAGCCCGAGCTTGTATGTCCGGGTAGCTTGGAAACCGATGTGTGGTTCGGTGATAATAGCTGTATCCATTCTACCGTAACTGTAACGGTTCAGTGAACCACCGCTGCCGCCAATGCTTGCTATGTAAGAGAGTGTTAAAGCCCGATTATGTATGTCTGGGTAGCTTGGAAACCGATGTGCCATTCGGTGATAATAGGTGACTCCAGTCTACCGTGACTCTGACGGTTCAGTAAACCATCGCTGCTGCCAATGTTTGCTAAGTAAGAGAGTGTTACAGCCCGAGCTTTTATGTCTGGGTAGCTTGGAAACCGATGTGTGGTTCGGTGTTAATATCTGTCTCCAGTCTACCGTAACTGTAACGGTTCAGTAAACCACCGCTGCCACCAATGTTTGCTATCTAAGAGAGTGTTATAGCCCTAGCTTGTATGTCCAGGTAGCTTGGAAACCGATGTGTCGTTCGGTGATAATACTGTCTCCAGTCCACCGTAACTGTAACGGTTCAGTGAACCACCTCTGCCGCCAATGTTTGCTATGTAAGAGAGTGTTACATCCCGAGCTTGTATGTCCGGGTAGCTTGGAAACCGATGTGTGGTTCGGTGATAATACTGTCTACAGTCAACCGTAACTGTAACGGTTCAGTGAAGCACAGCTGCCGCCAATGTTTGCTATGTAAGAGAGTGTTACAGCCCGAGCTTATATGTCCGGGTAGCTTGGAAACCGATGTGTGGTTCGGTGATAATACTGTCTCCAGTCAACCGTAACTGTAACGGTTCAGTGAACCACAGCTGCCGCCAATGTTTGCTATGTAAGAGAGTGTTACAGCCCGAGCTTGTATGTCTGGGTAGCTTGGAAACCGATGTGTGGTTCGGTGATAATAGCTGTATCCATTCTACCGTAACTGTAACGGTTCAGTGAACCACAGCTGCCGCCAATGTTTGCTATGTAAGAGAGTGTTACAGCCCGAGCTTGTATGTCCAGGTATCTTGGAAACCGATGTGTCGTTCGGTGATAATACTGTCTCCAGTGTACCGTAACTGTAACGGTTCAGTGAACCACCTCTGCCGCCAATGTTTGCTATGTAAGAGAGTGTTACAGCCCGAGCTTGTATGTCCAGGTAGCTTGGAAACCGATGTGTCGTTCGGTGATAATACTGTCTCCAGTCTACCGTAACTGTAACGGTTCAGTGAACCACCGCTGCTGCCAATGTTTGCAGTGTAAGTTTTTCGGTGTTACAGGTCGGGGTACGTGTGGAGGTCGCTCTGTATTGTACGTACATTGTTGTCAGCGACTCCATTCCACCTGTGTAAAATAAATTGTACTCGTTTAATGACATATTCTGTTATAAATGAAATAAATTATATAAATGTTAAATACGAGTATTATCGAAGAAAATATGGTAATTATATTTTATATTTACATTTGATAGAGTTATCTACTATGTTACTATGCTTAGTGTTTTTGTGTTTAGATGTCAACGGCTCATGATTTCAAAATGTTTGGTTTATTAAAGTAAAACTTTGAGGAAGACTTTTGATAATAAACCAGAATTTATTAAATTGTACGCATTGTTGTATTATTCTTGAATTGAATACAAAAAAATATTTAAATTTAATATTTAGCATAACAAACATCACACGTAGCTGTAACAAATTAATGTCTAGACTATAGTAGTAGTAGTAATATGATTAGCACGCTGTATCATTCGATTAGAATGCTCTTCTGATAAATTATCATATTAGCTTTTTATTAATTTGTCTTTTTTTAGCTCTTCCTAGATAATATTCATTAACATGCGCTTTATTGTTGAATAAAGTTTGACCAAATGAGCAACCGGATGATGGGAACTAAAATTCAAAACATTCAAAAACGTGTTTTTTCCTTATTTCATACGACAATTAAAATATATTTAAAATGCATGTCTCGATTTATCGAGATATATTTTAAAACACTTGCCTGAGATAGATAATATAAATTTCATTGCAATGAAGCTATTGTTTTTGCAAACAACACCGAGGACAGTAGAATTTCACTAAAACGACAATATGTTAAATACCCACCACTTTTTTGTTAATGGTGTCAATGATGCTGAACAGCTTCGTACCAAAATTATAACCCTGGTTCCATTGAAAATAATAATATGTAATAAAAATAAGAGGATCCAGCAACGTAAATAGCTTAAAACCAGTAAGAAAGTATTAATTTTGAAAGGTAATGGAGCTATATATGGTTGTGAAGATACAACTATATTGGTTTTCATTAGTCAGATGACCTCTCTCTACAGTACTACTCACTTATTGTTATATTTTGTTATAATATGTTCTTTAAGTACAAGAGCTAGTGGAAAACCTAAAGAGTTATGGATTGGCAGCATTAAGCCTGTAATAACCTCTCACCAGTACCTCTCACTTAGTTGTTATTGTTTCAATATGTTATTTATGCAGACCCTGCAATAATCTTCCTCTAGTACCACTCACTTGGTAGTTATCTTGTTACAACACGTTCATTACGGCGACGAGCTTGTGGGTAACCTGAAGATTTGCGGTTTTACAGCATTAAGACTGTATTAACAACTCACTAGTTCCATTCATTTAGTTGCTGTCTTGTTGCAATTGGTTAGTTTACAATTGAAATACTGGTTAGAACGAAGTTATTCTTCTACTACAGTTTGAAAAAAAACCTGAAATAATGTAATATAAAATAGTTATGCTATGACAAGTTTAAATTATCCACGTATAATACACCTGTTTCAGATATGAAAAATAAAGAAATTTTATTACATTTTTATATCACATTCCAGCACTGTCATTAAAATTCATATCTAACTGTATATTAATTTAATACGTTAAAATAGAATTGCATCTGTCAGTTTATTTGTAGGTTGGTAATAGCTACGCGCAAATAAATTACTATTTACATACTGGAATTTTGAAAACCACTATATCCATTATTAATTTTATCGCAATCCATAACCAGAATTTAGAATATAAATATTTTTTGTTTTATTACTTCCAAATGATTGCTTGTGGTATGAGTGACTTGGAGAGCGATGTGTCATACGGTGTTATTAGTTGCCTCCAGCCTACCGTAAGTGTTACGGTTCAGTAAACTACCGCTGCTACTGTTTGCTGTGAGAGTGTTACAACCCCGACCTTGTGTGTAGGCAGCGTTGTCCGAGTATTGTTATCAATAAGAATGCACGACTAATAAATATTAACTATGTCAACTTCAATAAAGATATAATTCTTATTGTCTAACTAAATAGTAGTATATATTTTATAGCTGCATTAATTATTATTTAAGCTAATACCATAACACAGACTATATTATTCAGTTTGTATCCACAAACAGTAATTATTACAACTTCAAACGTACCATACATTACGTGCATTTTAACAATTGAATTCCATTGTGCTTTCTGGAGTAAGAACGGAATGTAAGATATTTCAATGTAATATCTACCTCGATTACCATTCATTTAAATTCATAGAATATTATTAGACTGTAGAAAACGAAGAATTTTGATATGAGCCGATATGCGTTCTATTTACCAAACTATCCTATATACACGAAATTTACCTTTAGATTCTAGGTTTCACGTTTAATAAAATAATTCATAAAGTAAATATTAAAGTTACATAAAATCCTATAGAAGTACAGCATTTTTTGGTAGTTGAATTCGTAGTTGTACTACCCATACTTTGCTGAACAACCGACATAAGGATTCTGCTCCGGTTTGCGTTTTGTTTTTTTTTCACTAGCCTATTTATTTAGGCTACCGATCAGTTTACCGTTCTTTGTTCAAAGTTTGTCATTGACGATTGAAGATTGGAAAGGATAACAGGATTTCAGACATTTGTCATCATTATATGTTACGAAAGGTATAACACAACGTTTAGAGGATTTAAAACTATCCTCTTCGTCAGGTGGGGGAGGTATTAGTACACACAAAAACAGAGTACAGAAAAAAGAAAAGAAGGGAAAGAAAAGGGTTCAAAGATACCAAAGAGTCCAGTCCAGGCGTTGTTACTGCACAAGAATCAAGTCCCAAGCACAAACCACAAGAACGAGAAACATAATCACACATCACACCAGCACAGGCTACAGTGAGATAGTTTACTGTTGTTAGAAATATTCTGCATTCACAAACCAATAATACCGCACGGATCCTTAAATAATTGATGTAAAAAACTATTCATTCATTAATGAGTGGTGATTGCAACACAAAACACTGTGAAATTGGTTGAAACAGTCTCTTTTATCTTACCCTTAATCCTATTTAATAGATCTATTTTATTCATCAATTTATAGAAAAATTCACTTCTTATAGTAGTACTATATATAGGGGGCAAATAAAATACTTTAAATAAACTTTGTGTTATAAATTGTAACAAAACCTAAACGTTACGTTATTTGATGGTGTTGAACACTACCCATTAATAACGGTTACCACATGCTGGTAAAAGCACGTTATCACAGCCGGTAACAATAACAATATTGGATGAATATTACTTGATAATTCATACGCTCAATTTAATCCCAAGCTTTTAATATAACGAGTACATTTTGCAATATATCTCTATAATATGTAATCGGTGCAACGTTATTTCTGTGAAAATGGCGCAGAAACCCAGAGCATGTATTAGTTGTGCTACGGTTTAGCGTTTCTTATGAAAAACGTTATTAACGATTGTAGGTATTTTAAAATGGGTTTTAAATAGAAGCAAAAATATAACTCCAAATAAAGCTATATTTAATTTTACAATTATGAATTATTTGTGCTACAAAACTTTTTGCAAGGAGTATCTGTATTAGGAGTATTAGAAAGGTGAAAGCATTGAATATTTGTAAATAGTGTAATATTTTGGTTATTGTAACAACAAATGTATCATATACAGTCAATAAAATTAAAGCCACTAAACCATTTTAATTATAGTGCAGGGATGATAGAAAATTTAAATGTGTGTTTTGAAATGCCACGCACTAATATTTAGTGGTTGGCATGAGCTCCTTATAATCAGATGAGTCTAGATAGACCACATAATGATGACCTTAAAAAATGCATCTAGCTTCATATTAGAGATATTTGTAAATAAAATAACAAAAAAGTACCATCAGCACTTCAACTAATGGTAAATACAAATGTCAAGGATACTCCGTACTTACTGCAACTAGACTTGTTTTGTTGCAGAAATAATGATGATTCATTTTAACTTTCATAACTGTAATCAACGATTATTAAATCGATTTAAATCTTCCACGTCAGTTTTTATGCTTCTACCTCTAAAGTTTCATGCTTCTAGTAGCCCAAAAGAGTATCTACTCTATTAGTATTTCCACGTACAATATGTTCTATATGGATAATAATCTCAAATACCATTAGTAAACCACTTAAACTCTCTTTTAAGTTACAATAATGCAGGTTGGTGCAAAGAGACTGGTTGCATTAAACGTAAAGTATTTACGACTTATAAGGAACCTTCAGACGATATAAGAATTCTTTATTACGCCCCGGCAAGAAAGTAAGATATTCCTTTCCAAGGCAATGCATTCTTTTTTGTATATTCCCGCTCAGGTAAATACGTATGATAATATCCCTTTCAAAATCTTCTAACTATTAGGTTGCATGCAGTAAGACCTAACATGTTGGCGAGAGGAGAATTATTTGGAAAGGAAGATTTTACAAAGGATATTTAGGAATTATCAAGGGAATTAATAAGGATACCGCTTACTATACACTTAACCCTTCACAAGATATCCATATTAGTGTTGGCTTTTGCAGAAGGTAATAAAAGTCGTAGTAATACTCGTGCCTTACCAGCATTTTCCCATACAGAGACTATTACTATATTTGCTTTAAAAATACATCTCAAGATAGGCTGAGATTGTTGAAATTAAGGAATTCATATGCTGGTAACGAATTCTATCCTACGTTTTGTAATAGAATCCATACCTCAGTTTTCCTACAAAATTCCTATCAGTTACAACACTAAAGTTACTTAAAAAATAATACTATCAGATTAGCTCTTCTCCAAAATTATTAATATCATTTATAACTTTGGCTCGTTTTTGCAACCTTACAAGAACGCAAACTCAGCCTTAGGAAAACAATGAGCATTATTTTACTCTTGACGTACAAATAACTCAAAATTTTGATTATCATCTAAACACAATACGGCAATATGTTCAAGGCTTTATGTTACGTAAAAGATCTTACTAAGTTTGCAAGCAAAATTTCAATAATATTACTCCAATATGCTATATATGTCGCTTTGAATTTTGAGTTAAGCTCCAGTCCACCTTCCTTTTATTGCAGCGTATGGTATCTGAAACGGTCTCAGATTGACTCCTGGAATCACTAACACTTGACCTATAAATATATAGGTCAAGTGACTGTACTATCAGTACTTTAATTCGGAATATAAAATACAAGGCTACAAATGTAAAGTAACAGTAAAACACAGTAAAGTGTGTCAGTGTGTGTGTGTGTGTGTGTGTGTGTGTGTGTGTGTGTGTGTGTGTGTGTGTGTGTGTGTGTGTGTGTGTGTGTGTGTGTGTGTGTGTGTGTGTGTGTGTGTGTGTGTTGGATATATTGGGTATGTCCTTTGACATAATTAGGCTTCTCAAATCTGATATATTTTAATTTTCTGGAAACAAGGCAAAATTAACTATGACACAACAAATAGTAGTCATAAATATACACTTTATCGCAAATTTTCTTATCGCAGCAACACAGCAGATTCAAAATTGGCATTTAAAAAACATAGAGTACATCCTAGTTCTCTATAGGTTGACAATATTCTTCAAATTAAAAACAATTATTGCGATTGAAACCGTTTTATTGCCTTTCATTCTATTTCCCCCTCTTCCAGAAAAAGGATTCCTTTATTCAAATATAAGTACTAAAGCATTGATTAGAAATAATTATTTGTAGATTAGAACATAGTGGCACTCACTCCCCTACCTAGTGCCAAGCATCAAATATACCTAGTGTTATAGAGATTCTAAACGGCAAATGTTAACAGGTTTCACAGGTTGGTGATCTAAAAGGCAGATTGTTTAAACGGACATTTTCAATGCTAAGGTTTGTAATCAATTAAACAGAGGCATAAAAAAGAACAATACAGAGATTACTAGAATTCAAGTAATTCCTATCTAGAAACTATAGGTTCAAAATATGCTTACCACTATTAAACCCCTTTACATTAGTAGGTAATGTTTTAGAGAAAATAATTAAACCCTAATAGCCTATTCATAGTTGTTTGCTATTAATATCGCAGTTACTAAATTTACGCGTATAAATCTAGGACCGACTTAATAGCAAGAAATGGCTTAAAATTACTCTTGTATTTAAAAGCTACTTTTAATTATACAAAAGGAACTTAATACAGAATTTGTACAACTTGTGGATTCGAGGATAAAATTATAAAGTATAAATATATGTACTTTAGTCAGTAAATAATAATGACTATAGACACTGAGCGGTAAGTACGTTGTCACTTTTGTTAAATAATAAAGTTTATACTTTCAACGGACTTGTAAAGGTTGACAAGAAAAATCGTACAAGCAGTGTGCCTCATGAAACATTCAACAGGAAACGGTTTGAAAGTCAATGTTCCTCGATGTCATTCTATTGGATTATTACACATATACCGTGGAGGGGGTGGATGTATCATTTGAAGTGCTCAATGTTTTTCTTTCTAGTGTATAACACTTAATAAACTCCCGACGGGCTTAATATTTCCTGAACGATTACAGGTAAAGCAATATAAAAGGGGTTTTTTGCAGAGATTAATGATAAAAGGAAAATCGTAGTATCAGTTATTATAATATATAGTTCTTATTTTGGGGTTACGCTTTATACTATATTTTATACTATATTTTATACATATTACGTTATATTCTAAACGATGTACGGCTTGAGCTATGCTTACGTTAGATTTTTTGCCGAACACTTTGTAGACCATCCTCCGTTGGATGTAAAGAGTCACTTACTACCTTAAAAACTACTCCTTAAATCCATTATTCATTTACTAAATCACCTAGTACAGGGCGTACATTTTAAATGTTTCAAACTTTGAACCAGCGTAATTACTTAAAGAGTAAACATTTTAGGTCAGATTGTGGCATTGCACTCTACTAATAAATTTATTTAAATGTCTTTTACAGACTAAGTATTAAAAATTTCATTTGATAAAATTGTATCTTATCGTTTGTACCACAGTTTTATATAGTTAATTATGTGTAAATATGAGAAGTTAAAAACCTACAATTTGTGTTTAATAGTGTGTAATTGTTTTATTATTGGAGCTTGATTAAAATGCACATCTTTTTCATTATTTGCAATGCAAGCAGACACTGACGTAAACAGTTATTTTGATCTAGATATCCTGTTACTTAATCTGTTATGAATACGTAAACAAACGCAAATACTATAAGCTGTGGAGTTAGATTTTGGATTACATATTATCATTTCAAAATTGACTCTCCAAACTTACAACTTAAAATGTACCTTAAAATCTCAGTGTAATGTTACATAATTATTATTTATGGTAAAAATGTCAAATAATTTTAGATTTTAGGTACCAGGAAACGTTTAATATGCATTTCTGTTTTATTACATGCAATATTTAAATTGAAAAAGATTCCTGTCTTGGCCTACATTTAGGCAGTATCACGTTAAGCCTATTTGTCGGCGACTGAGTTTGTGAAGGCTCGAAATGTGTGTGTGTAATGACAGTAAATTGAGAATAAAGATAAAAACACTGATGTGTGTCTTTAAAAAATAAACATGTATAGTCCACTCTGTATTTCAAGCTTAATAAGCAGCATTCTAGATGCTTCAAATTTATTAATTTATTTTTACACTGATTACCTATGTTTCAATTTTAGAAATATATGGACTACACTCGTAACTACATTCCTGAAAGGCTAGACCATCACATTCCTCATTTCCTACTTAATGTTCCAGAAAGTACAATAGGCTCGTTAACATATTATTCTGTAACTCCTCTAAACTACTTTCGTTGTCAGTACTTGATTTCATTTTCTGCCAAATTCTTAAACTGTCCAAATTAAAATACTTTACTATATTAGTGGAAAAATCGTTGACGCATTTTTATGTTTACCTAAATTCAATGTCTCTAGTGAGATTGAATTTAGTCGCAAAGTTTTAGAGACTCGTTTGAGTCTTAATATTAATTAATAGGTATAAAACGGTAACAATTATTTAAACTAGTACTCAACTAACAGTTTACTACTAAGAAATCTACGCTTTAGACTATTTAGTGCCTTGTAATATTTGCTACCTGGGGAGGGAAAACTAGCAACAAAATTTCCTGGCTCTTGTATAAGCCTACGTCACTTGGTGAGATACTGAAATTTATCATTTTCTATGTTCAGATATTTATAAAATAGAACAAATTTCATAATATCCAAACTTAGGCCTAATCATCATAGGAAATTTGATTTTTCGTTTATTTGTGGCTAGTTAAGTACGTTGAATAACTCTAACTGAAAGGTCATTATTGACCAAATTTAAAAACTACCAGTATAAATACAACATTGCATTCATCGGCTTGCATAATTTTCAGCTAAAAAAGAGCTAAAGCTAAAAATAAAAAAGCTAAAAAACGCGGAGAGGTTTTGGGCAGAATTTCTCATATTTAGTAAACGCTGGGCTTCATACATAACTTTAAGCCTATCCTATATCTAACTTCATTTCCTCAACAATGAAAAGACTATGATTATACAAATGCTCAGTAATATATTTATCTTAATTTTTAAACAATACATAAATAATGAGTGAATTCGAGCAATCCAGACATGAACTATGACTAAAGTAACCGACAACATAGTTCAAGTACCACATAGCTATAATTTAAAATAAGAAATATATCCATAGCAAGTATTTACACAATAAAAGAAATTAATGACAAAAATTTAACTTATCTACTCCATATCCTTAGTTATTGAGAAAATATCTAGCAGGAAAAACTCGAAATCTTAAAAAAAGGATACAAAGCTGTATGTTAATAGCATTAGTGCTACATGACATAAACTTATCATTACAGTCTATAACGACTTGGATTATAGGTATTAATATTCCACAATATTATGAATAAAATTATGAATCAGACATCCAAGACGATATAAAATATTTTTGATTAGTAAGCTCCGAGTGTATATTCAGTTAAATTTATTACTAAATTTTTAACTATTAAATATTATCTGGTTTGTCTGAAATAAAAATCACAGTTCTAAACTAAAAATCAGAGGTCTCCTATGAAATAAAATAATAAAGTTTTCAAATAAAATTCAAATGTCACTTGGAAATAACTAAAATAAAAATGTTCACTTCTAACTAAGTTCAATCAAAATAAAAAATCAAATTCTCTTTCCACTCGTTGTACCTTAACTTTCAAGTCTTTGCAATTCAGATACAACTATCTCAAACAATTATTAAAGTTCAATTAACTTCCAAAAAAATTACAATAAAGCTGTTCAAATTACATATTAATAAAATACTAAATTTCCAAAAATCAATCAAAGTTATTGACAAATTTCAATTTTAATTCACTTTTCTTGCAAGTTTGAACCAAATGTAACTTGTTTGATTCTATGGTGCTATATTGTTCATCAAGAATCTGAAGTTTCTATAAATTCGATTTTTCCTCAAAATCTCTCGCGGAAATAATTTAGAAACGCGGCGCTTACTTTCATTAACTAACTCACGTTAAAGATAAAAAAGGGCCGAAAATTATGAGCTGGCAGTTTTTATAGTTCCCTTTCCACCCCCTTCTGATGGACATCCGCGGCGTTCTCTCTCATTGGCCCAGCCGTATCCAACTTGAGAAACAATAGCGCTCTCAGATCTGACGTAACTGCAGTACCCAAGACAAATTCTTATCAATAATCAGTAACCACCTTCCTGATAATTTAAAGTTACCATCACTAACTTGCCAAAGGATTACATATTCGTATTTATCCTAACTTCTCACAGTCTAATCAAAATTAAATCCCAATATTTTTTTCCGAAACATTTTATTTAATTTAAGTTTTAATAAAAAAATCAACCAATGTAGCTTTTAAAAATACTACACTGTCTTATGGCAGTCGCACTCCACTTAAGTGCCGTATTAGTAAATATAATTCAACTATTATTCATTGCGACAGTGAAAGATTGTGTTAGTTACCAACAATAATAGATCTTATCAAGTCTTGTTTGGGCCATCCGCCCAGTGTGACAAAGCTCGGCTGAGGGCTGATCTTGTACCTGCTTGTCTACGAGTAGAATATGTTCGTCATTACATTGCTGAAACGTTTTGTTACCTCTTTCTTATAAACTTCCCAGTTCTGTTTTCCTTTCTAGTTTCCTTTCCTCCAGTTTCATAATTTTACATAGACCAGGTAAAATATGAGAAGTTAATCAGTTGGATAATATGTATTTTAATTTAACTGAATACATCAAACGTTGGAAAGAAATCATAATAATTTAGTGTTTCAAATAACTGGTATTCAATAATATTTTAATTCTTTATACTTGGTGAAATTAATTAGGTTTTTATTGTATAGTTTCAACTAAGCACTGGTGAAAATTTGGAAATGAGGGCGGTACGTACTTTATGGTTTATTTTAGAAATCAACCTTCAAAGATTTAGATAAATATAAACTTTTTAAGATGACTATGACTATTTATACAACGTAGAACTTGAATATAATCATTGTAAAGTTTGGAGACATTACTTTAAATAATTACAACTTTAAACTAGTAGTTATTAATAACCATTGATAAAAGTCTTTAAACAACATTTTAAATCAAATTTATCATAAAATACAGGACGTTCCGTAACAATAATTTCAGATCGCCTATACTGATAAATAGTAGGATATTTTATATTTTTAAAAGTAAAGACGATCAACGTTTTACATTTTTTTAACTAACAAATTAAAACATTAATACAATTCATGTTAAAATCATCATATACGTCTATTACTTTTGTTCTGATTAAACCACTTGTATTTTACAATTTACTTAACGCAAAATAAAACTCGTTCTCATTTAAACATATATAAGTACACCTGTTTTTACTTTGTGCTCTATACTTTCATTGAAAAGGTTCATGAAAAATACACTCATTTTTAGGTAAACCCTGTCCAACTCGATTACATTTTCAATTGAAATATGGTAAAATTGCGGTGTAAAAATATTTCTAGATGCAAGCCATATTTTTCCTAACATATTTACATGCAAAACAACATATTTACCAGATTTCGAGCAAAAAGTCTTAATGCTGAAAAACCCAGATTTTTTCGTACAAGCTTAGATCAATAATATTTTATGTTTAGACCACATATTACCCTATAAAATGTCTAGAATATTTATTATTATCCTCAAAAAGTATGATTTTTCTTGTTCCTTTAGATAAACAGAGTTCTTGAAAGAGTTGAACTATGTTGGTGAATTAAAATTTAGAGAACACAAGAAGATTAATGAATTAAATATAAATGAGAAATCTAAAATTTTGAATTTTGAAAGAATTAATGATAAATTTGGTTCAAAGTTTCCAAAAATATTTTTGAATATGTTGGATGATAAAAAGATCAAATAAATCAAGATAAGATAACTTACATTTTATATTTGTTGGAAGGAAGAAAATTAAATAAAAAGATTTTAATATGATTAATATTGCAGAATACAGATTTTTCCAGAGATTTCGAAGATGCTTTCGTTTATTCGAAGCAGATTTTACATTTCCAATAGATTTTTTATTAATACAGCTTAAGAAAATAGAAGGAAACCTTAACGGTTATTTTCATTCTAGATTTACTGTTTGAATTTACATTTGTTATGTGTATATATTATTTTGTATAATAAGCTTATTTCCAATTATTATGTGCAAAACACTTCCAAAATAATCACGTATTTTTGTTATATTTTCTTGATAGCCCAAGCATAGGTAAGTGATGTATTACACTCAATATTATTCTTTAAATGCGCCTTGAACATATAACACCCTGGTGTAAACTTATAGTTCTTCTTCCTGATAATTTCCATTAGTAACTTAAGCCATACGAATAATCCATTTTTTAACAAACAATAATTATTCCTCGTTACCATGAAAACTCAATTTTAAAACCCAATACCTTTGAAAAATTGTTTCGGACAATGGCATTTTGAGCAATTTGGCTTCAAGTTCATACGTAGAAAGTTAGCAGAGTTTATATCCAGTCTTCTTCCGAGCTATGACCCGAACACCTCGGCTGAACCTGTGTCGTTTATGCTGGAAAATTCTTCAAATGGATAAGTAAAAGCATCGCACTTTGTATTGGATGGTATTCACGTAGATGTTGCCTTGTTTGTACTCCTGTATATGTTGTCTGAATTTTGGTGTTAGGCAATTAAGCCTTGAGTTTAGATTGTAGTAACTTACTATTTAGACTTATTTACCCGTAGAACAGCAGAAGTACTATAACCTACTTATTTTACTGTATATTTAGCTGTATGTAATTACTGTATGGGCACCAGCCAGTACTCCACATATTTGTCCGTTATTATCACTACCGCTGAGGCAGTACAGTTGATTAAATATTTACATAAATTAAAAAGAACTAATCACTCTTAAATGAAGTTATGCACTTTTCACAATCAACATTTATATGTATTTCCCCAGATGTTCTTAATTTAGGCTTTTTAGACTAAACTAAAGTGTGTATATCAACGTAAACACACTCACAGGAAGAGAAAAACGGTGCGAGTTTTAATGTAATAATAAACGTATTTTACTGTTAAATTAACGCCACCATTGCTTGTTGCCTGTTCTAAAAGTTTTCCCTTGTGGTATTTACTTTTAAAAGTATTTATTCACTTGTTTATTGTTTTAAGTGGTGTTCGTACAGTATTCCGGAGCCAATTGTTATAGCTCAAGTGCTCAACCTTGTTCTTAAAGGTTTTGGGAAATTTTATCTTAGAAAAAAAGTTATAAGTATTGGGAGTTGAGGTGGTGGTCGACATATAAATGTATAGATAGGGTTAAAAATATGAAATAATTAATTTTTTCTAAAATTATATTTCTTACGCTTTACACACTAAAACTGACCCCAAGACAAGTAAATATATTTTTAATTACGTTTACATATTTTAACTAACGATTTTATCTTCCTTTTAATTGCCTGACAGTGATTAAAATATGACCTAAATGTTAGTGTAAAGTAAAAAGATCTAGAGCATTTTTATAGAAAGATCCCAGCTTGATATTTTGTATCCATTTGGATGCTGTATCGTTTTGATTCTTCCAAACGCAGCGTGGTTGATAATCGATTTCTTCCAGGTTAACCAGTAAACTCGGGTTGATTGTGTCATTTATAACCTTTATATGAACACGCGTTGTAACTTTACTATCTGATTCAACTATACAATGTTGTAAGATCTGTACTAGATGTTTATATTTAAGCACATTAATCTTAGTTCTTTCGTATCTGTATTAAATCTAAATATACATAAAACAATGGTGGAATTGCATTAGTACGAGAAAACTAGCCGCTAATAGTGATCCACGACTTGACTCCCGAGGCTCTGATGGCGTACTAACAGGGTTAGTTGCACTTACTGGTTAATTTAAAATCTCCTGTGATATCAGCACACAATTTCGTTTTCAAATGCTGTAACTTAAATAAATATTCGACCGCAAGTCGATTCTCTTTGTGTCTTCATTGACGTCATCAATGTATTGTCTCAGTTTGTTTCTCCATAAACACCTCCAGGGTGTTGGTAAAGGTAGTACTGTACCTGTGTATCCGCTACCTGTGGTCGTGGGCTAACTTTCGACACAAAATCAATGATAACAGGACGGAAATTAATAATGGAATATTATTAACCCTCCAAGTGGCGGTCATTTTTTCTGTAGTGGCAGCATGTTTTAGAGCCTCGTGCAAGGGTTTTTTTTTAATTTATTAAAAATATAAATTAAAAGTAATATATATAGAAGTATATATTTTTGTGTTCAGAATTAAACATACAATAATATTAGCATTTAAAGTTGGCCTTAAAAAAATTGTTACTAAAAACTTTTTTCCATGAAATTCAAAATTTAAATTTTTTTTTTATTTAGGGGGGACCATACCTAGCAAACCAAGTTATAGTAAGAAAACTATAAAAGTGAGATAGCCATTTTGTGTCAAAATTTATTCTAGTTTCAGAAAAACATAAGCATTATACAAATTTATGAAACTATAATAACGCTATATAACAAAAAGCAACGATGCGCATAAATTGTGAAAAAAGGTTGTATATGTAAGAGTTTGCTAATAAAAGGTTTACTAATACAGTTTTACTTGAATACATGTTATATTGCATATTTTATTACTCAGAATGAAGTAAACTGTACAGCAGCAGTAAAATAAATTCCCTAACTTTTTTTTGAAGAGTCGAAAAAAGTTTCATTTTGTCATTACTCAAAACTTTTGCGAAAAATTTTCAAAGAGCAAAGTATAAAATGTTTTTCAAAGCTTGTATTATATCCAAATGTATAAATCTATGGTTTACATCTGATGGGAAATTGTATGTAGTTTTAGAAAACCATAAACTGTGTCAAAATATATTACATATATTTTGATTCCACAACTACATGTATTACTAAAATAACAGTATATAGCCTACGCGACTAACAATGACCCTGGAATGGTCCAAACAGTTATCATACGTAACCAAAGAAGTTATGGTAAATATATATTTGGTTGTGAAAATTGTTATTTCAGAACTAAAAGAGTGCCTAAAATAACGTTTAGTGAGTGAAAAACAATAACAAACTAGTGAAATGAATGTTAGCCAAAGCCTACACAGATTCGATAATTGATCAAACATATTTCAGTAAAAAGAAACTTATTTATTCTAAAATATATTTATTTGCACTACTGCAATATCTAACAACTCACCACACACTAAACACAACACTAAAACACAAATAAAACTTACTAATAAACACGACTCGTCACAGAAACAAATCAGAACGGCAGCGACAACACGGCGGTCACAATACACTGCATCGTTTTCTTTTACGTTCCAAACAACGAACTTGGTACGTTGCAACTACAATACAAAGAGGAATAAAACTATAGTATTTCTTTGGCTTTTTTTCCCGAATCCAATGGTGCATGAATCGAATCGATACGTTGCTGGAATAGACTGTAAAATTTTGACGAACAACATTACAGGATGGAAAATAACCGTCAAAATTTTGAAGAACAACACTAAGAGGGTTAAGAATAAATAAAAATAAAAATTCCATGAGGTTAGTAAATCTATGAATCCCATTGTTAGAAACTTTCTATAGAAACTAAATTATAACGGTTTCAATATTTAGTAATTTTTAACCGTTTTGAACTTAATCTTTATGACAAGGTAAATCCAATATTTAGCATTGGTCTTAAAGTTGTATATGTGGTGAACGTAGAAGTCTTATCCTATCAGATCATAATAATATTAAATGAAACCTATATTTAATAATATTGACACATCTTTCAAGTCAGCACTTTGTGCACTTGAAAGATTGGGTGCAATTAGGAGTGTACTTCAAGATCAAAATGAACTAAATAAGGAGTAAACTCTATATTTATATTACTTAAATTGCAACCGTGAATAGAATATATTTCTTTTTAATATCAACCGGTGTATAAAATAAAATATATTTTTATTGTCCTAATCTATTAGGACTTCAATAATAATTTAAAATTATGCAGTCTGAAATCATTAAATGCTTTTATCAAGTATTTATACTGTAAAGATCAATACATCTAGTAAAAATTTATGTATCTATATTATTCTCTTGTCGAGGAAGTGCATATTGTATGCGGTAGATGGCAGCACACGTGGCGTAACCTACATATCTCTATTAACCAACCTAATAAGGGAGGGGGGTATTACATGGTTGAAGGGCGACGACCTGCCCAAGGACTGGCCCTAGTACCATGTAATGCTCTAACCTGGGTGCGCGTAACAGTTTCACTGCAACCATTGCTGTTTGTTCTAGTAACAGTGATGGATGCACGGCAACTGTTTTAAGCACAGGCAGTCCCAATCCCTGCCAAGGTTGGTCATTACAAAATTTTAAAGTAACATTTTTATATATCTCCTATACATTTCCTTCGTGATACATTTTCCGTATGCATATTATTACATGACAGCGACATTTATGTCTTAGTTGGTTGCTCTTAATGTAACGTGTTTTATGATGTTTGCAGACTTTATTCTGCGTATCTTTCAGGCTTGCGTATTTATACCAGACAGCAGTTGTTTTACAAAATAATGTTTTAACTACTATAAGTAAAAGCTAAATGTTCTGAACAAACTACCTAAGTGACTGGACTTAAATAAAATAAACGGGTTAGGGACTATGTGTTTTAGTATTTCTTTTAAATGTACCAGATGACTTCAATGTTTTGAAATTTTCCCAAATGATTGTTCGGTTGTATTTTGAGATAATGAAATAGTTTTCACGTAAATTACGTCCTTCGTACTTTTATAAATATTTTTAGTGACGAGTTTTAGTTGATTCTTCACACGTTATTGAACGCATTACTTAAGAGACGATACAAAAGTATGAAACTTTTGCACCGGAATAATATTATAAATAAACAAGTTTATTGAATAGAGGAATTGAAATGAGGCTGTATTAAGAATCGGTGGTAATTAACACTTTTCAGACATTTTTTATGTATTTTATTACAAACGTGCCAACTAGTTAAAACATAATCTCGTTTATTAAGCCATTTGATAATGAAGCATTTTACTCAGTTAAAAATATACAAATAATCAAAAAGTAATTTTTCTAAAATCTTAAAGAAGAAAGTATTCTAAGGTAAGTCTCTCTTTATCTGTGGTATATTAAAGTTAACTGGTTGGATCGAATGGTTTCTGGACTTGAACACATAACACTGAATTAAACATGAACTCATATGAAACGGGAATTTTAATTAACTGAATAATAGCTTTGCCTATCAATCAGAGGGATATATCGATAACAAATTAACCTACTGACTTGAAGTGCGTGTCCTTGACTGGATATACCTCGTTCAATCCTTAGAGAAGCCGTTTGCGTTAAATATTAGGAAATGTTTTACTTAGTCGTTTATTCCATACTTCTATATTTTGTTATAGAAGAAACTCCGTGTTCAAATATTAATTACCTATCTAATATCGCTTATTGAGTTACAAAAGAAAGTACAAAATATTGCATTTCATCACGAAGACTTTCTCCAGATTGTTTTAAACATGGCAGACATACTTTGGCACGCTATCAACATTACGTCACAAGCATTGCCTATTGTCAAAAATTCCTACAGTGTCTGATGTGGGGAGGATACAGTGACGTTGTATGAGTTCATAATATTACGTACATGTATGTAGAGTTTTTAAAAATTACCGAAGTAAAAGTACAAATAAATGCTTTACAGAACTTTTCTGCCGTATACGTACGACGTTGAGCAGAATTTAAACAAATGTATCTAAAAAACGAATATAGCGCTTTATTTCTCTTGATTATAAGTTCATATTAGTATTTCTAAATTCACCGCTTTACTCATAGAAAGTAATTTAAGTTACATTATAATTTTGAGCTAAGCGTTACATTGGTAACTCCCCACAGTAGCAGGCCTATTATTGTTTCTCTCCATGCTTAGTTATAAGGGTATTACCTTATCAAAGCTTTCATAATTATCTTAATATAACATGATTGTAATAAAAAAGAAATATTCTTTCATTTTTACGATCACTTGGACATCTTTTGTGTAAATATTCATGTGAAAAACAATTAGTAATTGTAACAAATACAGAAACTTTCTTTACTAGCCAAAAATCTTTTATAAAAATTATCTTTTTTATAAGCAGTTTACAATGCAATTTACTATACATTACGATAACTTATATTACAAATTGCAAGTCGATATTACAATAATACACAGTTTTTCTCCTTTTCTTTAGTACGTCACAGATCGAAAACAGCACCTGATTATTTTCTTCTTTTATACATGAGACTTTAAGTGATGGCGGAAATATTCCCTGCAAAATCTTTCAGATTTTACCCTTCCCCAATAAAGCACAATTTTGGATGGACAAACATCTATTACAATGTATACAGGAAATGACTGTTTCTTCACTCTATCCGTGATAAAAAGAGACGGTGGATTGAGATTAGTGTGGGATTCCTAGTGATTCCCGACTCGTTTCCCGAGGTCTGGCAGCGTCCTGACAGGGAATAGTGCATTTTCTGGCTTTGTCCCGAACCTCCACCGACACCAGCACACGCCATTTAGATTTCGGCTGCTGGAAATCGAGCCAAGATGAGGACTGCGAGTCGGACTAGCGATTAAGTTACTCATGTCGGTCTGCCTTGACGTCAGCCACTTTTTGCCTTAGTGTGTTAGTAACATCACTTATCTTTGTCGACATCATGGTTTTTAGTTTCCCCATCAATACAATCTACAATGACAAATATTAATTGGGTACAAATGTAATAGCAACGACGTTTTATAAAACTATAATAGATTGTTTCCATCAGACATTTGAAGAACCATAATACCACTTCGTTTAAACTATATCATACATATTACTTTTAATTTTTCAGTGCAAAAATAAATCTTAAATCTGTGCTATCTCTAGCTCAGATCCAAATTTCAACGTTTTACACAACTTGGCTTCCGGAACTTATATACATATATATTCACTTTATATCACTACAATATTATCTATGTGCTGAGTATTAGTTTATTAATTTACTAATTATGTTTTAATTATTAATTTGAAATCATGTTTCAGCAGGCTATATTACTTATCCTCAATGCGAGATGACACAGTACCGTAAGTATTTGGGACAATTCAGGAGTAAATTTAATGCCATTCTGAAACTGCAGTTTTAGTACACTCTTTTATAAGGTATTATTAATAAGTAATCCTACTAATTGATGCCATATTTGTGATTCGAGTGTTTTGTTCTGATTGCTTTCAGGTGTCTTCGGTCCTGCGTTGGCTTGTCCCCTCTTTGACATTATCACGTAACACTCTCCACGTGTGTTGCAAAACACACAAAGTATGACTGATGATTGAAAGGAAAAGTGTGAAAGTGTGCGTGCGTGTAGAACTACATTTAACTAGAACAAAAATCATCCACTACACAACATATTATGGTAACTAAATTTATCTGCTAATATTAGACTTAAGTTTATATATTTATTGCATAAATATACATAATATTAAAAACATTTAATTAAGATATATTGGTTATATTGGGAACTCTATAGTTTATTATGTTACACTATTACATGCTGTCTTTTCTCATTGTTACAGGGTGATGCGGCCAATGTCGCCCCACTCACACTAATACACACACTACACATACACTAGGTGTGTATTATTGCTCTACTTAAAATATTTAAATCAATTTGGTTAAAATTGATGTTTCAGAATGGCATACTTATATTAATTGGTTTAGTATATGTTTACATAATAATAGTTAATAATCTTTATATAATTAAAATGACTCATAACGTAGTAATAATTCGATAAATTAGATTATAATATAAATGTGAATCACTACTATAAATGAATCGCATAGTCTTCCATACTTGGAAACAAATGACCTGTTTGGTTTATATAATTCCCTATTAACGTATTACAGATGAAAGTATTGTAAAATCGCAGTGATTCAGTTTGCAGGGTTTTTTGTAATTCGTATTTTTCGATTCTATTGAATTTAAAATTAGGGCTCGTAACGTGTTAGTGTCTGCCTTAAAATAGCAGTGTATGTGGGTGCTCATTTGCAAACATTTTATAATAAACCATAGGGATCCGGAAAGTTAAATCACAATTAAAATAATGCTATCTATATAACATGGAAATATATATATATATATATATATATATATATTTCCATGTGAAATATATATATATATATATATATATATATATATATATATATATTTTCATGTTCACTAGAAAATTAATAAAGATTAATCGTATTCTAGAAAAATCAAGATACCACTCAATATATCACAGCAAAGCTGACACTTTGTTTCTAATTAAGATAATATGCAATGCATACTATTCTAATAATGTATTTTATATTAACTATTAACTATTTTAATACAAAATAAAGTTTTAATTTCATACAATAAAATGTTCTCTGAACGTAATTTGGACATTTTTACACAATTTCCGACTTACATTGCTGTCTGCACTTTTAACGTATGAAGCACTTGAATCCTCGATAGCAAAAATATATCTTATTTTATATTTATATATTAATTATTTTATTTAAGAAGTTTAAAAATACACTAACATAATCAACAAAGCTAAAATTTATCAAATTTATTTATAAATTAATAGAATTAATAGAAATTTATAAATTAATAAAATGTTTCACTAATTTTATATTTAATATAAAATTAGTAAAACATTTTATTTTTTAATGCTGCATGTTTTTCATTAAAAATTAGGTAGACTCTAGCTGAAATAAATTATATAATAAACAATTATGTCTCTGTATTGGAATTTTTGAGCCTCAGGTTATGGAAGTAAAGGCTTAAACTTGTACTCATACAATGTCACTCGCGGTCATAGGTGCCCAGATATATATATATATATATATATATATATATATATATATATATATATTTTAATTTAAACGGCCGCATTCTCGAAGTCCTAAAGTTATCGCAAAACATAAATGGGTATATATTGGAAGATATTTTAATTAAATAAAATGTTTGCAAAAATTAGAAATTCTGCCGTTTAAAAATGTTTTATTAAATAAAATTGTTTAAAAACTCATCCAAGCTACGTGCTACTGTCTGCACCAAATTTTATCTGGACCTGATTACAAATACGGTAGCTTACGTTATTTGCATATAGCCATTTATATTCCATCAAGATGTCGATTAAATAAATACGTGCCTATTTATTCTATCTAACTGGTAATTCCATTAAAAAGGAATAATATGTTAAATTAAGTTTCCTTTGTTTATAACAGTACCTAAATCAATAATGTTCAGTCATAAGGTTGCCTTTCTTACGTGTCCTTGACAAAGGATCTAGGGTCTCAAGGCATCTCTCTGTTTAGTATGTGGATACGAAATTCTCTCTCAGGCTGCATCAGAGTAGTCAAATATCAAACTTGGTACATATTAACCTGAGGGCTGGAGAAGTGGTTAACGCCAAAGGCGCTGTTTGGAATACATGGTGTGAATTTTTCATTAATGCATAAAATTAGTTTTTAAGCGTCATTATTACAAGGCGCAAGACATAATAAAACTAAAAATGATTTACTTTGGTACACAAGTTGCTATTAAAAGGGTTTCGACATTTCACTATTTTTATTGACAAATTTTTAATGATTTTTAAAAATTACAAAATAAAGTTTAAAGTTATACTATTCCATATTTCTTGACGGGGTATGTTATAAAAATTATACAACAAATAATTGGTGCGCTAAGGTCTTAAGGGGACCTTGTAGTCCCTATACTGCGCATGTTAAAAATGTAATATTTAGGTACCCTTAGAACAAGAACTACTTGGTGTACACATGTAAAACTTTGTACATTGCTTATTTGTATCTTTCTGAATAATGTTTACTTATCCATAAGTAAATATAACGTTAAAACAAAAAAATTACTTAAAAATAAAAAAAAACACTACAATTTTCAATTTTTTGCTTATAAATATTTATTTTTAATTTTTTTCTGACAGTTTTAACAATTTAAATATAGTTAACATTGTAGGACACACAGATATACATAACATAAAAAAATCCGGCTGATAACCAAAGAGGTTAATGAAAAAAGTGTACCTGAGTGTCAGGAAAAGTGATTTTCCGGTAGGTGCCAAAAACTGTAAACTTGTCCTTTTGTCACACTAAAAGAGTCCAGCACCATACACAACAGTTTTTTTTTCTTCTTCCATATCTTCCCTTTTTCTTTTGGCATTTTATTTTAGTTTTCTTTTATTTTTAAAGCATTCTAAGGCTGCTTTGTTGGCATTTAAAACCCTATTTTAATCAATTTGTTTTAGGCCGACTACACAATTTTCTCCAGCGTTACCACATACTTTCTGAATAACTTGCACCTTACCCAGAGCACCACAGTTACATGCAATTATGGCATCTAACACTCCAACTTTTAATGTTTTTATTCAAACAAAGTAGTTTTTTGGGAATTCTCGTCCAGATGACGTTATTTAATGACTAATTTGGATTTTGTATGCGGCCATAAAGACGTTTTTGAAGTAAATTTGTATTTGAAAGGTCCTTAAAAATATGTTTTATTTCCAGCATAATAAGCTCAGGCACTGCATTTTTATGGGTATATTCATCACCTGAAAACAGGCACTTTTGGTATTTGCACCATGACGATTCACCCTTTGGGCAAAGTTCGTGCTGGGGAGAGTTGTCAGTCGAAAGCAGATGAAAATATATCGCCTACACCGCCTTTCTCATTTTATCAACATTTTCAAGGTTGTCTCGGATTGCTTTACCATAATATGTTTGAATACTGTCAATAATTGCATCAGTAAGCCTACCACGTCCTGAAATAGGTTTCCCATCATTAAACTTTTGGCCTCGTAGTTTTCAATCTACGTAAACGACTACCCATCCTTTTTGGACGTGTATTTATACACTCCAACTTACTGATTTGGATACTATCACCATATGGCTTGGCCTGCTCAACCGATGAAAAAGCAGAGCTGTCACCACCACCTAGATATACTGTATATATATATATATATATATATATATATATATATATATATATATATATATATTGTTCTGACACGATGGCTAAGTGAGATTTGAGAGGTAAGAAAAATCTAGGTCGGTATGGCATTCTTTAAATATTTGTTTCAAGTGTAAATACACATTAGATATCAAAGTGTTATATATAAAAATGCTCGGAAATATATGTAGAATCTAAAAAAATATAAAACTAAAATTTAATTTTTTTTTAAATTTTTTGACTACAAGGTTCCCTTAAGGGAAGCTGACACCAGATTTCTTTGTAAAACCTAATTAAAGTTATTTTGTCATACCGTGTATATATGAACACATATAATACCGAGTGTTTGACATAAAACGCCCAGGATACATAGAACTAAAATGAGGTATCGTATGACTTATGTTCCATTTAAAAATTTATCAAAAACTACCATCAACCCCCCCTCCCAAATTCCTTGTGTGCAATTTGTCCCGACTGTAAAATATTTTTACCCATTTCTTTGGTTACATGATGCATGATGAAATGATCTATGCATCTTGGTTTGCTATTGATACAACATAGGTGGTCTAAAAATATAAATGGATACTATAAATCTGGATATTATAAATCAAGAAATGGGATGCTATTTCCTAGCAATTCATAAAATGAGAAACTGTGTACATCAGCTACTATGAATCAAATCAAAATCAAATTTATTTCAAAATTTGCAAACAAGCATAGTACACATAATATGAATGAAATTAGTCCCACATTGGCCATAGAGGCTTGTGCGTGGTGACGAGTCAGTTTCCAGTTGCTGTGCACAGCGGTATCTTAATAGTTATCATTAATAACAATAAACTATTTTATATATATTTTTTAAAAATTATTAAGTATGAAATCTAAATAATCTGTGTAATTTGTAGGCCCCAGACAACATTAATTATGCCACAATACCCAATAGTCTAATTATCTGATATAAAAGATCGTATAAAAATAAGGTATGTTATTTGCTATAGTGTAAATAATTAAATTGAACAAAATAATTACTAACGATACTTAGGTTAAATTTGCGTTATTAGAGGTGTTCAAATCCATCGGAGAGGCGAAACGGTTGACGGCTATCGCAACAATAGTGGAAAACAGATTGTTGCGTGTAATAAAGTAAGTTAGTCCATTAAATAAACGTGATCATATATTTTAGTCTAGTATATAGATGAGAGCAGCGACTCAGCGTGTTCAGCGCCGACCTCCAACAGCCAGACAGAGAAAAGATTTTTGTATGCGGATAGCGGGACCTGCAGGTCCCTTATGTGTTGCGGAATATTTCTTAGTAGGAAATTTGCAATGTAATAAGGATTGGTGTAACTATACGATTTTACAACTCGGAGAGCCTGCAGGCCCACGCTAACAGCATTCCTTGTAAAATATGTGTGTGACAGGGGTAACGATCTCCTGCCTGTGGCTCCTTGCGAAAACCAGTAAGCTTTTAGTATAGAGCTGCCGAATTGATAACAATTGCGTCTCCGTATAGAGCAAGATAGTCGGGTATCTGTTGTGTTTTTTGAACGCAGCATTAATAACTAAATTTTGAACAGTCATTAACGGATATAAAATAGACCTGTAAGCCCCTCTCTATACTATAATACCATATTGTAAAATTGATTGTGCATAGGCGTAATAAATAGTTTTAATTTCATCGGGATTCAATATTTCAGTTAATTGATGAAAACGTAAATCATTTTCCTTAGTTTAGATTTTAACATGTGGATGTGTGGTTCCCATTTTAATTTAGAATTCATGATGACTCCCAGGTACTTGTACTGGTTCACCCTCTGTAACAGCCGACAATCACAGGAGCCACTGTTCGTGTCACCGCAAGAGTGGAGTACCAATCCCATGTCCACAGGCGGCTCGCCCGCGCTGCGCAATGATATCGGCATACATTTAGTTTTTGAAACATTCATGGTTAGAATATTTTCATCAAACCACCGTTTTACTAACGCCAATTCTCCCGCAGCAACACGGTAGACCTGCTCCCACGATCCCCGCTCAAACAATATTACAGAATCATCTGCAAACAGAAATATTCTACCAGTAATCTCGAGTTTAACAATATTAATAAGAATAGAAGTGGACCAAGAGTGCTACCTTGGACTACACCGTAATCAACACTTATTGTGTCACTTAAATGATTGTTTATAGAGACTGCGTACGTCCGCTCAAATAGCTTCTGAACCAGTTCAGCTCTAATCCGCGAACTGCAACACATTCTAATTTGCGAAAAAGCAGGTTTCTGTTTATACTATCAAAAGCTTTTGCCAGATCAATGTAAAGAAGTAGAACTTTATTATTGTTGTTTAAGGCATCTGTTATACATTTATTAATTGCGAATAGAGAGTCTGAAGTATTTTTGTTTTTGCGAAAGCCGTATTGGAACTCTGACAGAACATTATTATCTTCGAGGTACTTCTGTAATTGAGATTTTACACACTTCTCTAGTACTTTACTTAGCACACTTAGCAATGATATTGGCCTATAATTGTGCATGTCTGATTTACTATTGTTTTTATACATTGGGATTACTTTTGCAGATTTAAATAATCCTGGATAAACACCTGAAGATATACTGAGATTTATTATATGTTTTAGAGGGGACGCCAGCTTACTAATTTGTTGTTTGAGCAGGGCTATGGGGAGGCCGTCCATACCGGGAGCCGATCCACCTCGCATTCCCCTGACACACTCCTCCACATGGCTGTCCGAGACCGGGCGCAAGCGAAACTCGTGCCCCCGTACCCTAAGGACATTATCTATTATAGGAAATTTTACAATATGCCACATACGTTCTGCTACTTACCTCTTGGTCCCTAAATGAATTTGCTTTACACTTGAGAGTTTGAATGTATACTTACGTGATCCATGGTATGCCGTACTAATGCCTTATAACTTTAATGTGTTTATATAGATAAGTGATATGTAAAATTAAATGGATCAAGACATTGAAATAGATTTTATATTTGTGTAAAACCCTTTTATAAATCCTCAATTCAAAATTTATCATAGAATTGTCATGTAGGTTCCCAAAATAAACATCAATTTTCTGAAAGTTAGGAAACACATAACAACTGTGATATTGTAGTATTTTTATGTAGTTGGCCATCACAAATAAAATGTCAGTTGCAATAATAATAATTCATAGTCGTAACCGGTTGTTATACAGTACTTTACTGTTTACACTCTATTAAATATTTAAATAAAGTGTGTATACTGTATAGCTACTCTTTTATACTATAATAGCAGTGACCCTAGGTTTCGCACGCAATTTCCTGTTGAAATATACATTTTTTATTAATTTTGTATAAGAATTTGCAAATAATAGGAAGTAGCTCGTTTAACAACATTTACATCTTTGATCTGTCAATTGTCAGAGTTGTCATGTTTAGTGAACTAGCATAAGCTGAGTATTGGATATTTAATCATGCAAAGTGAAATATATTACACTATATTATTCATTTATTGAAAACCCAATGGTACAGTAATTAAATCCGATTTAACTACCAGTATGAGTTATTGTACAGTATACCAGATTATTAGATCTTCACCGTGCAGCGCTATTGTTACCAGAATAGTAATAACGTCATTCAACTGCTACTATTAAAGGAAATGTTTTCATAGCCAATAAAAATTTCGATGTATAACTATTTGCACAGTTTATGTTACATGAACTACACGTACTATCCACCTTACTACATTATGGAATGATCGTAATATACCAATAACATAAATCTTGTTTATTATAATGTGAAAATGTATTCTTGAATTTTGCATTTGTACTTAAAACATAATATTATAACAATTGATAAGTTTAATTTACGTTTTAGCCATTTTAGTGCCAAGAAATAGTTATTAACCGAATATGTCAATTAAACAAAAATTAAAATACAAGTAATCCAATGATACATATATTTTTGAAAGTAATTTTTACTTTTTATTTTTTTATTTATATTTTTACTTTGGTTAAATGAAATATAAGATTTTAAAAATAAACAATGTTCAATTCTTGACTAACTCGGAAAGCAGTACTAATGTCCATATCTGAACCAATACTACATTCCCATACAAGTACACATGCCATCATATTATCACCGTACATGATCACTTGATGTAAATTCTGATCGCTTTAAAACACAAATCTCTTTAAATATTTAACTTAAACATTTCGTTTTCAGGCCTTAGTTGAATTAAAACTAGTCTCAGAGGCAGTTATATGAACTTTCCTAGGCGGTAGACGCCCAGAGAGGAGAGAGCTCGGGAGGCCAGATCGTACGGCACCGTGATCATGTAACCCTATTGGGATGAATAAAAGCTATCTGGTTTTTGAGTAATATACTTATAAACAGGGACACCATGGTCATATTTCTTCTGAATGACACTCCTTACTCCCCCGTGATAAGTTAAAGTCAACTGAACCAGATAAATGAAACCGTTTTTAAAAGTACCTGTACGGTAACTAATTTCTCTTCATTATTTTATGAATTTTTTTTAAATAGCTTTAACAATTCCAGTGACAATAGAACTATTTTTACCCACTGTGGAGATTTCTAAATGCGTTCAGTTAATGCATGTATAATTTAATAAATTATGGGTCTCTGTGTATTGTTTTAACGAAAGTAGGAATATTTTTTGGCACACTTTTCATGGTTAATCGAAATTCCGTATGATTTTTGTTTTAGATTATGCACGTGTATGATCACTTCTGGTTGAAATAAATAGTATTTAGAAAGCCCTGGTTGAGTTTTCCTAGTTGTCCGATCATGAATGTATAAACATATGCAATTTTGAAAACCCTATTACATACAAAAAGTTTTATATTACTCATAAAAAAACTAGCTGAAGTACAAGCAGTCTTATGAAGTACTCAAAATTAAAATAGTTATATTTTTACATATCAGCATTACAATAGTGATCGTAATATTAGGTAATATGTACGGTTAAAGATGTATTTGTAATAAAACTTGCTGTTTTGGAAAGCCTAAAGAGAGTTTAGGAATACAAAAAGTATGGTAACTAGGGCCACTACGAAATTCCATGTCAATTTCCTTTCAATCGGTCCAGGATTTTTTACGTGACTCAGTAAGAAAAAAAATCCATGCATTAATAATATTGATTTACTTTTATTTATGGGTTGGAAAAACTTAAAACTATCCGCTGTTTTAGTCGTTGGTGAAAATTTTGCTCTAGGAATAACTTATTTAAGAGCATATAGAATTAAAAAGATACGAAAGACGGAAAGTTCTATTACGACTGCACACTAAGATAGCTAATCGAGTGAACCGTACGTAACCTACATTCTTTTCTCTTAAGAGCTAAACGATATTCTGTGAATGTAAATGAGCGGTAAATGAGGTAGACAATGCATTGGAATATTTTACGTTCCTTGCAGTAAAGCGGAGAATTCCACTTGAATTATTCTTATTGCGGTTTGAATATCTATTCTTTTTTAAGAATATTAACTCAGAAATATTTATTACCTGTGTCGTAAAGAAATGATAAGAAACTTTTGCATTATGATTGTTACGCTTTGTAATAACAAACCTTGATAGTTTTCAAATACTAATAATATTGTCTTATCGTGTTAACTGTACAGAACTGCCCTTATAAAATCGTCAATATACTGTCAGCTGTTCATTTTCAAAACAGTTTAAAAATATTTATATTTATTTTTAGGTTTATATTCATACAGTTAAATTTTATTAAGTTACTCAATAAGTGACATCAGATAGATCTCGCATGGTTTTCCAATTAGCTTGAGACATACTCATCCATTGTCTAAATTCGGGTATGATTTATGGCAGAGAAGTTAAAATGTGAAAAGTTACGTAGTGTGGAATAAAATGATTTAGAAACAAAACTATGGATGTAGCCTAAAGGCAAAACAGAACTAAGAGCAATATTTAAGATTTCAACGTTTTCTCACACACCTTGACGTACATCGGACTATAGTCATGCAAAAATCAAACCAAAGAAATAAATCATTTACGCTGAGATACACCAAGAGAAATGTTTGTCAACAACGAGGAACATGAGAAAGAAAAGAGGAAGAACAGTTTAATGAAGAACATTATAATGTCTACAAGATAACACGAGCTTATAACCAGCAATAAATCCTCAGTTGCAAATAATGTACACTCAACAGCAGCGGCAGGCACGAAACTAAGATGTAAAAAAACTTCACATCAGTACTTTTGAATCGTATGAAATCTAGTAAAGATTGGTATGCAATATATCTTAGTTTAGATATTGACCTGTAAGTAAATGGACTCATCGGTCACTTTAGTAGATGGTGTAGTATTAATGGCCTAAGTGACTGAACACATACACTGAACACTGTATGTTGATACAAATTACAGTGAATTTAAATGAACTGTTCAGATATACAGGGTGTTAACAAAATAGCGCCAAAAATTTCTGTGGATAATAGTACTCATCATAAAAAATGTCATATAAACATAGATTGAGAAATGTCTCGTTTACCCGCTACCATTTTTATACTAAGAAAATTATTATCTCTAAAATTAGTTAAGATAAAGAAACATAATTTGATACATAGATTTTAAATAATCCATTTTAAAATCTAAAAAAATTGATTTTAAAATCCATTTAGGATTTTTAGGATTTTTTTTTATTTTAAAATAATTGTGTTATTTCATTAATATTAAAAACTGCGTATGTTGAAGATTTTTTAAGCCGAATGAAAAAATGTACATTTATAAAACATGTACTAGGTACTAACTATTTAAAAAATGTATTTATAATATTCTAATAGTACTTTGTTCAACGAAATCCGTCAATTCATAGTAAAGTGTACCATAAGCGAGCACGTCCACTTTAAAGGTACACTTTCACAATCCGGGATCAACAAAATATAATCTTTTGATAGGCATTACCTGTATTATAATAGCAATTCAAATTTACAGGATACTAACTATTTTAAAATGTTTATATAAATTCCAATAATTTTTTTTCCAATGAAATCCGCCAACGAATTAGCGAGCATGATCACATTAAGGATACGCTTGCGCAAGCCGGGAGCGCAAAACATGTTTTAGTTGACAGGTATCAGTTGTTTGTTGCTCCTGGTTGGCCATATATAGCTGACCCGGTTGTGGCTTAGTTAATGTACGATTAATATTATGCAAAATCTATGCATTATTATGAATTGTATTAAACTCAATACTATAAATAATGAGTAAGTAATATCAATAATTATTTATTGATAACATATTTATTAATTAAATTTTATCAGTCAGGTACGAAAAGGTTGATTCGTACCACGCAATAAAGTTATTTTGAATTATAAACATTAATGAGAATGTTGTTTGTTGCTATTTGGTGCACAACATTTTTAGATTTCTGTTTTTTATAATTAAAGTAATTTATATGGATTACCAACACGTGAGCGTGTAACATACAAATGGCCATGAGAAAATAACGGATTTTTTAAATCTAAGCAGAACGGACTTTGTCTGACCTTGATATTTGCTCATGGTCATCGCGAATACTAATCAAACACGAAATTAAAGTCTTTTGAATTACAGTGCTAACTGTTACTTACGGATTCCCCGCAATTTCGTAGGCTTTTTAAGTGTATGAGCACTTCTGGTTCGAGTAAATATAATCATATTTTCGTTGCTAATGTTTGTATTGTTGACACGATCAAGAAAATCTGTCAAAAAGTTTGTATTAATTAGCCATTGTAATTTAGAGACTTTGAATTTTTTGTTTAATATTTGATTTTGCATGGTTTACCGATCAAGAAAATATACATACTTACACAGGAAAGGACTTACTCAAAAGACAACTAAAGTGGTTTTGTAACGGACTTGAAGCATGCAGCAAAATTAAGTAAGTATGATAGTAAGTTTTTCTTTGTAGGAACATTACAGTACTAACGAAGGCCTGTATACTAACAATTTGTTAAAAATGTTTATTAACAGTACATTTTTACTACAATTTTTTATTTTCCCATCTGGATAATTTTTGAATGTATACTCAACAGCGGTTGCAGAAAAGGTTTAAATAAGAACTGTTGTTACCATCAGGCTTGTTTTAGTGACATGAAAGGAGTAAGATAAGTATCATTTTTGTAAAAGAATGTTTTCTTTTACCATCGTACTGTTATTTTTTTAAATAGTTAGTTTGGACACATTGTTAGTAATTACTGTTTCTTTAAGAGTAGTATTGGTAGTTGTAAGATAAGTGTCTAGTATTAGGTCTTTACTATGTAATTTTGTTTTATTGTCTTAAAAGCGCTTTGGAGTTCGGCACAAGAGTAATATAAGTGATGGACTGGACTCACTTAGTTAACACGTTTGTAAACGTAACCAGGGTAAAGTTCTTAAGAATAATAATGTTTTCAAATTGTAAAATATTGGAAGGTATAAATAATTTAAATCATTTATAAATTTATTCAATCATTTATTTATAATACTCTATGCTTTCAAGACTACATATGTAAATACATTTTAAATATTTGTTAAATCAATTCAAATTATATAAACTTTGCACTCTCATAAAACAATGTTAACATAGAACTTCTGTTGATTACATTTAACAGGCAATTTCAATTATATTTCGCAACTTTAGAGGTCAAGATGGGATTTTTCACCACTTTAGAGACCATTGGGACGTAGCCTGGAGGGATTGTATAAATAGGAATAAACATTTATGTTAACCACGGACCCCAATAATATTGATGTAAAATTTCACTGCAATCGGTCGAGTAGATAGGCTACCATTAGATTGTTGTACGTAGGCTTTTTAAGTGTATGAGCACTTCTGGTTCGAGTGAATATAATCATATTTTCGTTGCCAATGTTGAGTTTGTATTGTTGACACGATCAAGAAAATCTGTCAAAAAGTTTTTATTAATTGGCCATTGTAATTTAGAGACTTTGCATTTTTTTCATATTTGATTTTGCACGGTTTACCGATCAATAAAATATACATACTTCCACAGATGTAATAAATAGAATTAGAAAATAATTTATGTACAAACAGATACATAAATGGTAATGTCTGTTGATATTCACCTGTTAAAGCCAGTTACACTTACAAATGCCGTGTTACACACATAACCTTTTCTTTGTCTAGGTTTGTTTTATTGGATTTAATGTACTATAGTAAAATTAAAGAATTTATTACACCACATCATACTTGTGTAAACTGGAAAGCTAAGGATTCTTAGTGAAAAATTTGGAGACAAAAAAACAAAGAAGACAAAGAAGTATTCTCGTTGTCCTATCAGGTCCAGTTTCTGAGCTTCTTCATCACCGACTTTTTTAGGATATCCGGATCTCGACGGTCTCCAGATTTGACGTCATAATGAATAATTTGGTTAGCAACTTTCACACAAAACCATGAACATTGTTTAATAACATCTAGTGATCCAACCTTTAAAAATCCATCTATGAGAAAAAAAGTATACACTAACAATGTTCTGCGATACTAAATGTGAAGCAGCAGTTTTAATAAAATCAGCTAAAACCAAACTAAGTCTAAAGTCTGGATAAACACTTAACAATAAATAATATTTCATACAGCTGATGTTAACACCTAACTGAAATATAAAATAATGTTACATTTACTTGTGAAAGAATAATTACTATACCATGAAGTGTCAGACGATCTAAAAAAAGGCCAGATGAAAGGTAGGATTCAATACACTCGTCTCGAAAGTTCTATTAAAGGGATTGATAACACTTACAAAGCTCGGCTTTGGTCTAGCGTAAATAGTCCCATTCAACAGTAGGTAACTTTCAAAACTTATTGTAAAATGTCCTATTTTAGGTTTATTAATTGTTGTTAGTTTCAGGGAAGAAAGCACTCTAGGGCTTTTGGGTTCACCTCGAAACATGAACATTTTCACAGTAAAGCTTTTGCGTGATTCAAATACCACAACATTTTTCTAGTTTTCAGTGTTGTAAATAACATGGTCAGCCCTATATTAAGATTTATCATATCAGTGTAGAATAACACAGATCTCAGGAGCTGAAGTGTTAATTGGTTGTTATACTCGTTATGCATAATTAATTAATACTAGGTTTACTTAAAAGTATAGCATATTTACAACTCTAAAGCACTGTACAAGTAGCAATCTGCAGCATACGTTGTAGGGGAGAGAGGGGAGAAAAATGGAGGCCGTTTTAACCCCATTATGGGGAGCTGAAAGGGCCATCAAATGTTCAGGTGACATTACGGCGATGTGTTCTCGTTGGCTTCTGATAATGTTTCGATATTTCCTGTTTTTGAATTTTACATTTACCTCACGTCCTGTTTGAAATAATACTTTGTAGTGTTACTAGCGCATCAATATTTGAAGGTTTCTTTATGGATTAAATATGTGCTACAATATGTGGCGCAACTATATGTTGTGTAATGTAGAATTGTATTAAGTGGCGCAAAAACGAATTTTATTTTATACCGGAATGCAATTGTTCATCCGGTATAAAATATACTGTAATATACGGATTAATTCGTCTTTGTAACTGATTTACCTATTGGCACATCTGCTTTTTATGTCTTCCCTTTATCCATCGATCTGTCAGATTAACTATTTGGATAATTTAAACTTATCCACTGTTTGGTATTGAATACTTAACTAGTTAATAAATAGTAAATTCCATTAACTCAGGCCACTCCAGGATAGAGAAAATCAGTCAAGTACGTCCAGTGTAAAGTGAATGTGTAAAGGTTTAATTGTTTTTCTAAATCTCTCTAAATTTTATCTCGCTGGTGCAAAACATTTTCAGAAAGTTGTTTCAATTGTTTAAGTAAACGTTACATATTTAAATAAATCAGTGTAACTAATTATAATTCCTGTTATCTCAATCTCACTTATGTTTCTATCATGATAGTAAGCCTACGCCGAAACTAACTCGATTTTCTTAATTAATGATAAATTTTCTATTAGTTACAATGGAAAGCAGGTTCAGTCCTTATAAAATGTATAATGGTTCTCGGTTCCTGGATTTAATAAAGGAGAAATATGTAAATACGATTATTAAATAACATCGAAACAAAAAGTAGGTTATTTAGTAAAACTTCTGATTTAACGAAGCGTTGGATGAAGCGAGCATGATGCGCAAGGAAGAGCGACATCTGTAATCTGTAACGTGAACGAGAATCCTCCCACACTGACACTAAGGCTTACATTAATCTTGGTCGTAGTACTTTGATAATCCTTGCTTACGGTAATATTTTGCTAATCCTTGTCATCATTGCAATGATAATGTATCCTTAATTTAAAAAATGTTCTCATGTTAAATAGCTGACAACAGACAGAAAAACATATTCTTTACTGGTACTGACTCCGTTTCATATTAAAAGGTCCTGTTTAACGTGTTTCACATCTATATGATTCTGCAGGAATGGTTTTGATTGAAAACTGATTACAATTCGTAAATTTTGAACAAACATTAGAAGTTGAGAAGTAGTGTTGATAATATTAACTCTTAAGATCCGAATGTTGCATGTTGACTTCAAATACTGTTACGACCTGTTAATCGTAGATTAATTTTTTCAAATATATCATTAACAGGGTTCCAATATTTTTTATTTTTTAATTAATTACTCAAAAAAGTTCTCGATATATATTTGCTTTGTTGAATAAATATTAAAAAGTAAAACTAAATCAATATGATACTAACTATTCGTATGTTCGAAATTACTCATATCCCGTCATTCCACAACCATAATAGGGGGCGTTAAAGTTTTAGTAGTTTAACATTGATATAACTGTTTCTTACCTAGCCAAAATCTGCCCTCTTGTAAAAACTCATTAGCCATATTTTGTAAGGAACTGCCGTTAGAATATAACTTTTCATTTCAATGAGGCTTTGTTAATTATACGTGTAAAGTTTCGAAACTGTGGCTAAGTTTTATAGGTTGCATCGCGTATTATATTTCTAAATAACGGTATTCAGGACTAAGGTCAATCCATCCGGTTGTTTGCAATACAAAATACAAAAGTACAAAGTAAGTTCACAGCGTAATTTTCGTTAATGCTATACACTTTAACGTAATATTTAATCTAGGAATTAAAAAGTCTTTTGTTTTCATTAATGTTAAATGTTGTCTCAAAAATACAAATGATCTCTTAACTTTGTATTACCACTTAACATGTAAATCCTTTCAAAATATTCCTCACACAATTATTCTCCTGAAATATATCGGTTTTGCTATGGAGAGCAGGGGGTTTCAGTTTAACATCTACTGACTAAAGATGAATTCACTGTTAGACCGAAATTATTTTAAGAAGTTAAGCAATGTTTGACGTAGGTTGAGCAGGTAGACTTTGTCGATAGTTATGACACTTGTTGCGTAGCCTAAGGACTTGTGTTTAATTTTTCAATGACAGGTAAATTTTTTATTCCCGTTACTCACCGATTACTTGCTGTGGAATAAAGATACTTTAAACTCAGTAAAATTAAAAAGTGATATAAATACATTTTTTACGTCACAAACGTTTTATGTCGACCTGAACAGTCATCAAATGAGGACACGTTCTTACTACCAGGCTCATATGTTTATACGTTTGAAGGCTATACAATCAGTGTGAGTCGTTCAGGTGTAAATCTAAATCACTCTCTTACTATTACTAAATGTTAATAAAAACAATAATTTTTCCAAATTGTTTATTTTTTGGACGAGGCCTTTCGAAACCAAAGGTTTCATCTTCAGGCAACTCCAAAAATAAATATTTACACATTGTTTGTTACAATTCATATTAAAATAACATATCGTGTAAAAATGTAAATACAAAAATTTTGGAAATATTTAAGCCAGTATGAAAAATTAGATTTAACTAGAGTTTAATTTTTGAATAAATTGAGAAGAAAGGAGATTTTAATTTTCAATACTAAACTCTTTCACTGTTTGAAAATATTTTAAAATAACAAAACCACAAGGAATATTTCCACAATGTCACTTATTGCACTGGACTGACAGCTTTAAATCTAGAACACTATTAAATGTATAAATTAACGAAGACAATTTAAAATAATGTAAGCAGTGCTAATAAGTTATGATTTACGTTATATAGTGTATACACCCGACCGCTTTTGGCGGATATCTTCATTTTAGCCAGATAACAATAACGGCCTTATAAATTTTTTAAACCTTGTGTTCAATTTTTAGAATTATATGAAGTGTCTTATTTTAGAGATATAAATAATGGAAGTCCAAACTCTTTTTTTCCTTTTGTCGGTATTTGCATAATTAATCAAGAAAAAATAACAATTATGATTTTTTCACCCTTTACATAATGAAACATATTTATACTTTACACAAAGACTAAAACGCGTTTGAATACGTGTAATTATTTCTTTAAAAGAGACATATAATAAATAACGCTACTATTAAAACGAGGGTTGTAAAATTGCATAAAGTTTAAGATTGCTCCTTTGGGTAAAATCTTAGTGTTGTTTAATATTTTTCACCATATTATATTTGTTACGTATTTCATATATTTCAGCTTTTTACAAAATATATTTATAAAATATTTTAATCTAAATAAATGGAAGACCCACAACACAATTACATCAAAAATAGTAACGAAACAAGCTGTACTGTTAGCCACATGAAAGTTGAAGTGATCTTGCTTCTTGAGCCACCAGCTTCATAAGCCCTCAGATTATTGAGCCATCAGATTTGTGAGCCATCATCTTCTTGAGTTATCCTCTTCTTGAGCCATCATCTTCTTGAACCATCATATTTTTGAACCATCATCTTCTTGAACCATCATCTTCTTGAACCATCAGCTTCTTGAGCTATAAGCTTATTGAACCATCAGCTTCTTGAGCCATCAGATTCTTCAGTCATCAGATTATTGAGCCATCAGCTTCTTGAACCATCAGTATCTTGAACAATTCCATAACACACGTATCACGTTTATTGCGCTGATATCGCGATATGCTGTACATTACTATATTTTATGGATCTAATCGGACAACTGTGTCTCCTTGTAAAACAGTTCCAAAATTTGGATGATGTGACAGAATTTGACTCACATTTTTTAAACATCTTTTCCGTGGCCATTAACTTATTTTTGTATAAAATGAAATAATACGGGTATTTGTTTTGATTCATAGCTGTTTTAGAAAGCCGATTCATTTTATCTATTTAATATCAAAACTTTTTAATTTCAGTGAATACTATGTATAGAGTTAGACCTCTTTGCTGTTGTACCTATTACACCAAGCAAGTGTAGGCAGGGTAGGTTTAATCTTTCAAATGTTGATATCCTTTCCAAAACCGCACAAATATGGGTAGATTTAGACTATATAAAACAAAACTATATATTTAGATCGCTTGCAGGGTGGCGATCCTGTCCTTGCAAGCGGCCCGCCTGCCCGGCCATTGGTGGTGGTTCGGAAGTCACCTTTAAGCCGTTGGTCCCCAGGTTAAGTGTTAGAGAGGGCTTCTTAGCCCTAACTTCGCCTGGTAAAATAAGACATTCTTTACTTTACTTTTTTTACTTTTATATAAATAACTGATTACGTATGCGATGTTATTTACGTAACTATTTATATTTATTCAGATTCACTGTTTTTTTTTTTTATATACACTCGTTGCAGATTTTAGATACAACACGTACAAATGTTTCAGTTCGAGGATTCTCAAACAGTTAATATAAAACACATGTGTTCTATCCCGGATTTCTTAGTTTGGTAATTTACGATTATAGGTGTTTGGCAAATAAATTAAAAATATTATAACCTATAATTTGTCGATAGACAAAGGTATTGGTATATATTATGACAAGAAACACATAAAATTCATCATCAACTCCAGCTCTTTGTCAAATATTACGACAATTAAGGTGATTATGCAAGTAAGACCCCTTGCTTCCGAAACTGATACATCCAAGTTTTCTCTCATCTCATGGAACAATCCATATGCTTATCCAAGTAAGACCTCTCGCCTCCCAAACTGATACATCCAAGTTTTCTCCCCTATCACAGAACAGGCCATATGCTTATGCAAGTAAGATCTTTCGCCTCCTTAACTGCCACATATAAGCTTCTTCCCTGTAACGGATCAGCGCATCTGATTATTTGAGTAGGATTTAATTACTTAATTTAATAAACTTAATTCTAGTTTGCCCAAACGTTTGCATGCCTATAGAATTTGGCCTTGTACTTATTCAAGGAAACTGGCTTTAAAATGAAAGAGTAAGATTACATTTATTAGCGCAGTCTTCCTGTCTAAGCTAAAGGTGATTGTGGAGTTGTGTTAATAAATCAAAAATATCCTGTATCATATATATATTTTTAGTATTTTCAACTAATAATTTATTGAACATTTGAACATTTTGAAACCTGTTTGTTATATTTCGTATTTAAATATCGTTCGTCGCTTTAACTTAACCTGTAATTATCCCGAGGGAAATAAATATAAAACAATACAAAACATTATTTTTATGTTGTCAATAGTATGATATTTTATTATAAAACATAAACTTACATACACACACAATGGCAGTGAAAGTATACCGTTAGGAAATATGACGAAATAAATAAACTTTTCTACACCCTAACAAGGATCAAGTGCCGAGATTAACATGCGACAAAAGTCAAACATATTAAACTGCAAAATATGAATAGTCAACTGATCAGTCATAATAAGTCATGTCATTTTCACATTATTCACAATATTACCCAGGATTGGACTGAAATCACCCAGGTAACAGGTATTTGAGGCTGCTGTATTGAAACTATTCCAACAAACTCAGAATTAGAGACAAACAATGGATCGCTGGAGCAATTTAATTAAACGGTGAATACTATTCATCGGCCTAGTACAATTGGTGGAACGGAAATATAATTTGGCACAACAAACCTGCTAACATCGAGAATTAATTCAATGTATTTCATTTACATAAAAAAATAACATTAAAACACAAAAACACATTCAAAAAAACAAACAAAACATTTTTTTTATTTTTTTTTATTTTCATTTTTAATTTTTAGCTGTAAGTAAGAGTTAGCTACAGAACTGGATGAATTTTAATAACATTCAGCTAAGTAGATTGTGTAAATGTTTCAATTACTTTACATGATACAATTTGTGAATTATTAGCGATTGCAAAATGACATCTGGGAAGTGGTGTCCAATTTGTGCAACATACGATCACGGAGGTTGCCTTATAATATTTCTATTAAATCTGCATTTATTTTGTTAACTATGAGATGAATTTCACCATCCAATAAAATTTATCTAGTTTGCAGAGTTATCCTTTGTAAAAGTTTGATTTTAGGAAGCGTTATAGTACATCAAAACTTTGTTATAATATGCCGACATAGCAGAACTAGTGACAAGGATATATTTCAAAAATAGGTCCTACACACCGTGCTGTAGGAGGGAAGTTTCTTCTTGATCCAGTTTGTCATCAAGATGGGAAAATCTGAAAGCTCTGAGGTCTTACGGGGACGAAGTAACGTCAAGCACACATTCTTGTTTTCCAGGCCATGGGAAAATAAAAGAAGAGGACTCGAGACGGTCGTAAGGAAACTCTAATTTGGCACCATTGATTGGAAAGTGGTCTCTCACAGAGAGGTTTATCACAGTCTCTGAGTTTTTAGCCGTCAAGAATCATGTAGCCTCGCCCAAGTGATGGACTGATACTACAGAAGCCTTGTGTAGGTAGACTTCAGTACGTACTCTCTTGAAGTAATGGGGAAGGCATTTCAGAGGCAGTTATACCAGGGGCAGAAGGCTTCTAGTGGATGTAATACCCACTCTCCAGTGCTGATCGGTGCATTAGCAATTTTCCCATCGTTAAAAGTAGGTCGTTGTGTCATTTAAAAGTACACTTATTTGAATTTACATAAAAAAAGACGGCATTAGGTGGTTTTAAAAATATATTTTCTAATAATTTGCATTGTATTCTGAAACTTAATCCATAAGGAACTTAATAATGGAGGGACTCTATTATTAGTATTACTGTTAAGCTAGGCTACTCACTTCTCCTCAGCTTAAAGTTAATTGATTACATGTAACATCTTATAAATAAAAATGAATCGCTAAGTGTGTTGCTAACCGCTAATCTCAAGACTTGCTTGACCTATATTATTATATTAGATCAATTTATAATAGTTTTTCTACCACTGAATATTACTACTATTCACTACAAAGTGTCTTTGTGCACAATATTTGTGTATTAAGGTTGAGTGGTGGAGAGGGCTTGATAGCCTTAAATCCGCCTCTTTAATGAAGATATGTTTCACTTCATTTCATATTTAAAGTGTTTTTTTTTTCATTCTAGTACAAAATCAGGTTATTCTTGGAAGTTAACCTTGAAAGGGCCACATATAGTTGTCCACGCTACATTTGAGTATTTAAAATTATACTAAGGTAGTAACTCTACTAATCGGTTATACTTAAATTTAGTTAAATTTCTTAATCTTGAATTTCATTACTATACTTCGTAATGAAGTGTTTTATAATGCCTGCTAGACTAATCAGAGCACAGGCGCCGCTCTTTGGTAATAAGTCGCGCAACAAAATCACGCGGGCATTTAAACGTAGTACATGTCAGCCAAACATTTATCGAATCGGATGGCTGCTTTTAGATATCTAAGGAGCCCAGATCGTAGGCCAAAATAGATTATTTTGCAAACCCTGCGATGGAAGACATGTAGGTTCCTCACCGAGCAATTGTGCACGACACGAAAAACTATCCCTGGTGTCTACAATTTAATTTTAAAATATTTAACTTGATTGTCAGCTTATATGTTTCCTTGGACTTTATAACCACTCCAGGACCGTTATATTTACAACTAGCTGTTCCCCGCAGCTTCGCACGCTTTTGGTAAGCTTTGTTCGTGTATGAGCACTTCTGGTTCAAGTAAATTATATTGTCAACTCCGATGTAGAGTGTACCTTGTTGACACTATCAAGAAAAACTGCCAAAAGTGTATGTTTATAGCCATTGTACACGTACATGTACTTAATAATAAAGTGGTCTAACATTCAAGCTATAAAGCCAAACAGAAATTCATTTTAAAAACAAATATCCATAAAAACTTCATATAGTGTGTGGTTATTATACACAACTATCTCGTAATTGCAGTTTACAGTGTGCAGGCGCTTTGATAATTTATATATTTTGCAGCGCCTCCTGGTAGTGAGTTACATCAATGGGCATAGCATATAAACCTTCTACGTGGAAAAATACAAATACATACCAATTTTCATAATGATCGGTCAAATAGTTTCTGAGTTAATAAAGGACAAAAACACAAACATTCATTTATATATATATATATATATTATATTTATAATTCATTTATATATATATATATATATATATATATATATATAATATATATATATTATATATATAGATGGGCACAGCGCGCAGACGTTGATAAATAAATATATATGTAAAAATGTAAGTCTTATCGATTATGTAGGATTATTTTTTTCCTGTATAAGTGGCCGTATGATAAAGCCCATAACCGAATGATGTTGTATTTAATAGTTTAAACGTTATAATCTAACACGGTAGATAAAAATTTTTACAAGTGTACAACAAACGAGAATTATTGAGCATTACATTTAAAAAACTAAGTATTCCAAGCATTTGTAATTATTTTAAATTCATTAAATTGTTCTCAAGTTTGTGAATAAATCAAAACTAATTTCCTACAAGGGAATATTATCTATTTAAACATAAGAACATTTACACTATACAAACAATTATGCGGTATAAATCAAGGATACAATTAGTTACCTCTACTTAGTGAGATACATGAGACTAAATAGTTCCAGTAACATAAGCCAATCATTGTATTGTACCTCAATTATACCTGGAAACCTATATATCTCCGAGCTCTGTAGTTGCGTCAGCCTCATGACAGAGTTTGAAACTGCCAAATAAGTCATCAGTACTTCATTTCCACCCGAGAAATTAACTGCATCCTTTAACATTATTGATTCATTTAGTCGTTTTCCAACCTAAGTTGACTGTCTCACAAAAGATTATAACTCAGGAAAAAGATCGTTATTCCCGTAACATGCAGACCAAAACATAAAATTCATAACAACAATAATCTATTTTAGACATTATAGTACAGATAGTAAAGAAAAAAAGTGGCGTTTTGTACTATGCAAACTAATGGAACAATAATTGGACACATTTATTCCAGCCTTAGTGAGGCAAGTATTTTAAATGGTTTTCACACTCCATAAAACCTGCGTTAACAGTCTCCTCCTTTAAAAGTGATTTTAACAGCCTAAGAAGCTTTTTTGGAATTCTTTGAATAGATTCATACCTTCGCGAATAGGTATGACACAGATTAAATATTTTTTTGACAAATCATTAGTATACATTTCAAATCAATAATATATGGTAAATAGTACTTACTTGATTATTATAATATATAATCATACGCCAAACCGTGTACAATACTGATGTGTACCACGCCTTAATAATTGTTTAGAGAGAAAGGGGCAGACAGGAGTACCTACTTTTCTACTATCGTTGCAAAGTATTATTACCATCGAATTATTCTTAACAATCAGTATAGACAAAGGTTTGTATTAAATCATTTATTTTAAATCACTGTAACTGTTTATATATGCTTTGACTCGGTTTACAGACTACAAACAAATTTTTCTTGTAAAGGCTACTTTACAAAGGCCCATTTCCTGAGTTAAGAAGGACATTGCTTGACACAACGGCAAGTAGGGTGAGCGCATATTTTATAAAGCTTCTCAAATAGAGCTGAAAGTAAAGAAATTAAATTCAATAGGACTACCAAACCTGAAGTTAAAAGAATTTTTTACATTAAAACAAGGATTTGTGCTGCTGTCAAGTGTAGCCTTAGGAGTTAAAAGGAGTTCATATATTTAAGTAGAAGTGAAAACGATTTCAAGGGGCCAAATTCGTAATGATTAATATATTGCACCTAAACTGTGGTTATATAGCACCAGTCCTAAGGGATTGGCTTCCGAAAAAGTACATTCTTGTAAAGTATAATCCTGAACTATTATGTAAAATTAACAGTGTCTATTAATAGTTTAGTACGTAATTATTTGTTTGGCCCCTTGCAGTTTAGTAATTAAAACCTTAATCAAACTAAACAGAATGTTCGTAGTTTTATTTTCATATTTAATGACGTTATTAAAACGAGGTTATCGATAGACACTGTAATGAGAGATTATCAATTAGTTGTATATTACATTATATTTTTATTAATATGTTGTCCAACTTACAGTTTTAATAACCAAATAAATAGTTCAATATATAGATACTGTTTATGATGTACAACTAACTAAAATAAATAAAAATTCGGCCAAAAAAATCTCGGTACAAAATATTTTGATTAATTTATCTGCAATTATATGTCTAGTTTTAAAATTATTTTATGTTACCATTAGTGAAGATAAACAGCATAACGCTTTCTCAAATTATTTAAACATTTTTAAATTAGTCACAGTTTATTAAAACTTAAAACTTTAAGTTGGCATTCAATACAGTAATCTTGACCGAATATTAAAGGTATTTATATTTAATCGCCAATTAGTTACATGTTCACTTTTCTTCCAAGAGGTCGTTAAATAAATTTAAAATTAAATTTAATATTTCTTGATTAAAAATTAAAAATGAGACTAAATAAACTTTTGTCTAAAAATCATAAAATAACCTCTATAATATAATTTTTAAATTAAATCGATTCATTCTCTCCTATGAGCGTAACCATATACAATTTAATTTAACTTTAGTTCAAAACTTCTTCCTTCCATATGTTTCACTTCCTATTACAGTTGGCACGGGTTCAATGCGAAAACTATAATTAAACTGTATTTATTCCAATACTAAAATGTAACATAATAATTTATTATTCTAGCTACATATTAAATTTCTATTAAATAATACTTAAATTGAAGATTTTACTAGTGTAAAATCTTGCTTAAACGGGATATATCTTGTTATATTTTATATTCCTCCATACTATTCCTTAACATATCTATAGTTTTAATAATCCAATTATAATAAAATAGTACAAATCCCTGTAAAAATATCATGATTAGTTGAAAATAATTTCCCCTAAGAAAACGTAATTTAGTTATAATCTTTCTACTTTACACATAATTCCAGGCATAGCGGCTTTTGGAATCTAAAAATAAAAACAAACTAAATAATATGTTTAGTACTGAAAATTTTTGAGTCAGAGCCTTGAGTACCACTCTTACCTAACCTAACCCTATAATAACCAAAGCCTATAATAGGTCCCGACCATCAATCATAAGGCTAAAGAAATTAATTATCAACTGTTCTACCCTATTGTACTCAGTTATCGTAATATAATTCCAGATAAACAGCTGTCTTCCTGCATCATTTGCTATCTTCGCGGATCCTGTATTGAGAAATTCTATTTTTAACGTACCAATGAGTTAAACATTTTAGTTATATTCAAAAATGTGTTAGTAAATAATTTTCGCATGAATATTTATTACCTAATTTTTTAAACCTATGTATTAAACGCTACAGTTACTCAAATGGGTTATAATAATATCGGTTTATTAATTACAAATTTGTAAAAAAATTAACAGATTGTCTGTTTTGCTAAACTGAGTAAAATAATAGTTATGTTATTACACTCTACTTATATTCCAAGGGACATTCCATAAATACATTATTATTTCGTAAAAATATCACAATATTAGTCTTTTATGGGTTAAAACACATGTTTTTATATTTCATTTACTTGTAATCTAAGGCTAGGGCAACATTTGGCGATGTTTTTACATACTTCAGAGTGAAGTGTATAGTAAAAATATATATGGCCACGAAAGAGGTTAAACTGTAACCTATTTAGAGATTCCGTTTTCTTTATCATTGGAAAGTAAAAGTTTGGCATGGTCAAGAATAATCTTGAGATCAAAAAGTGATGTTTTAATAATGTCTTTACTATTTATAGATACTTAAAAATTATTCATGCAATCGTGTAAAAGATGTTTGTACACTAACATTACCTAGAACTAAAAAATTTTTGTGGCTAGTTTCCTACAATAACTATGTTACCGAACGTATTTTATATGCCGAATGCCGATTGGATGTGTAACTTTAATAAATAATTGGTCTGAATGTATATTTATGTCACGTATATGATATAATATAATTTGAATAGTACACAGGGTAATTAACAAAAAAATTCAACTTTACCGCAGTGATCAACGTTAACTTACGTTAACAAGTAATATTTAAATGCCTTCATTCATTTTAATGCTTATCATAAAATAAATCTGACTCAGAATTTTGGGACTTAGCATGATTTAATTATTTGTTGGAAATTAACATTCTAGGTGAATTCATTAATCGTCAATGACTGCTGTTTAATCTGTGTACATTAATTACTTTATCAACAAAATACGTAATCTTTCGGAATACAAATACATTTAGCTAGTTAAGTTGTACACATTACAATAAGTCGTTGAAAGAATATAGACGTTACTGATAAGGCATATTATAAAGTCGCACCGTCTAGTTCTCAATACAGTAATCACTAAACTTAGCTTATAGCTGTCATGGTGAACACTTTTAAATTTTGGTTTACTTAAAATTAGGCTGATGAACCGGTGATTTTCGATATAATACTGATTCTCGATCAGATAAACAAATACTTCTCATAAAAATTAATAACATAATACAATCACGTCTCAAAGTTAGAAATCGATAGGTGGTTAGCATTTAAATAACTATGATAAGACTACTTAAAAATTATCTTTTTTTAGGTGTACAATTGATATTTAAGTTAGGATATTACATTATAGGCCTACATGGTGCAGCCAAGTCACGTATAGAGTTGACATGGACAGGCTTTACGTGACTGCAGTCTTATTGTGTGACCAGTACGTGATCTAGGAAACACAGGCTCTTCACATAAGTGTTTATATTACCTGCGTTCACTTGTTTTCTGGACAAAACTTAGCACTAAATTTACTCATTTCACGTTAAATTTATTATAATTACATTAAGTCAATCCATATTTAGTTTAGCACTATTTAGAGTTATATATATATATATATATATAAAATAAATTTATTTATATTCTTTTCATCACGGCTTTTCAATTTTTAAAACTTTCAATGTTTATAGAAGATCAGGAACTAACACTTATAACATATTTTGCACTTATAGGAGCATTTTTTTTCCAAATAAACTATATTTCCGATGCCACAGCTCAGTTCTCCTTAATATTTTTGTCAAGATATTACATATTATATAGATCTTAAAAATCAACTTCTATAAAAAAACCTATAATTTACATCTATTATTATCTAGCCTACTTCCGATCTAATATAATGTTAAAATGCACGTAGGCCTGAAATATACTATTTAAGCATCCGATGAGTATAGAATATTTGTTTCTTGCAACAACTCTATTATTAAAATGATTAATTGATATCTCTCTGCATTAGTAATAAATAAAGCCAAACGTCCAAGCTTGTAATGATATGTCCAGTATCCTTCTTAAATACGCAATCCATACAAAAAAAGTTCAGTTCAGTTCTCAGTTTACGAATATCTGAGGTTCTTTAATTTTCTGAGTTTATGTTGATATAAAATTCTACTTAAGCATTAATGAGCAATGATAAGCATTGTGTTCCAGGAATCTTGGGTCAATTCCTCGTAGAATTTTATGTACGAGATTGTATTAATTCTTAAAACTTACAAAACCCATATACAAGAAATTGACTTCAGATGCACTAGTTTTGGTGCAGTTTAACACAAGTGTTAAAATTATCAAAGAATAATTTTCACTAAGATGATATTTTTTATCTTGACAAATAAAACTTTAGCTTTAGACAACCAGACAGACCCTTAAAGTGCACACTTCAATCCCTTTTTGAAGTTTCTAACGGTGATATACACATTTTTCCATGTCTTTTATTCCAAGATTACTAAGGTGTTTATACAGTGCACATTGGCTATCTGACCCTCGACTATTAGTTTAAAATTATTTCAGCGGTTCAGAGGAATTAGTTTACGTACATTTATGTAACAAAATTTGCTCTTCTGAAAAATTTTACTCTTGTAAACTAGTTTAATTTCATTTCAACAAATTTTAAATCTTTTATTGAATTTCGTTTACTTCTCAATAGTGAATTGATGGGAAAACTTTATATTTATTTGAAAAAACATAAGACCATCGTATATTTCAGATTAATGCTTTTTTTATTGGTTTAATCTTATCTTTACAGTACTATAATACAATTTATAAACCTCCTTTACTAAAATTTTTACGTCGTATCACGCTTTTTCACCATCTCTATAACTATCGACTAAAAGTGTACCTGTAGCTTTTCGAATATAAGCAAAATGTTTAGAGCAATGAAACAACCAAATAATTTAAGTAAACCCCTAAAGCACGAATCTCCGTAATCAATCCTGTTCAAAGTTGAATTAGTTTATTATTTCAATAGTTCAAATTAAGTTGCAATAATGATTCAAAAAACTGCACTTACTAATGGAGTGGCAGTTCCTCACAGAGTCATGAAGATCTCGGGGGAAGGTGCTTGCCTTTCCCCTCTCAATCATACTTGGCCTATAGCTATAGCTTCGTAAACATTTCAGAGTGCGCTATTACTCCAACAACAGGCGCAGGCTTAAACCGTAAATTTTCAACACAAATAATGTTCCTTATAGTAGTAAACAAAAATACCATACTGACATGTCAAAACCTTACCTCTAAAGTACTGTCTAAGAACTCATGGTTGATGCAGAGATATTCCCTTACAATTTTGATATGCAAGGAAATTGCGGGGATAAAATCTTAAGTTCTCTGGTGATGTCATGAAAGGATCCTTCGATGTTTTATTTCTTACGAGCATCCCCCCGACCTTGCTTCACCACTAGGGTTGTAAAAACTAATCTTTCTTCGGTTTTACGGTCACAAGATAGTTTTTCTGAAACTGGCCATTCTCAAATCGGCTTTTCTCACCTAGGCCCGTCCAAAATTGTGTTATACCGAATCTTAAAAAACTGAACTTAGCCTTTCTGATATTAATACTCAAAACATATAATCCACCTTGATCTTAGTTCAGATAAGTCTACTTCAACATTGAAGTCAACCCACACATATACAAATTAAAATATACCAAACGATTTACAGAGTCAGTTAGCAAAAGCATATAAGGAAATCTACTAAAAAATACAGTGTAAAGATCAACAGGGTGGCTGTTAAAAAATAAAGGAGTTACCATCCTGTTTAAAAAAAGCGGTTAAATATATAGAAAAAGTCACTCAGAAGTTAACAAAAAGCTGTTCACGCATATACTGAGAATCACCATCGTGCTCATAAACGGGGTGTGCAGAAATGTAACAAATATTATCCTGAAATTTATATAAAGGCATCTGGTTAATCGGGTAGCTGTAACATCGTAACAATCGGTAACAAAGCAATAATAGGCGTTTATGGGTTACAGCTATGGACTGTGAAGAAACATTCGGGTTACAGTTATAACCTGAAAACTGAATATGAAAAAATTCTAAACAGTCGATATTTGACAACGATTAAGTTGCAATTGGTGTAATGTTGTAAAATGAAAGTAAGAGATGTCTGGAATATGCTTAAATAACTCAATTGCGGGAAAGTCCATTTAAGGAATATCCTGAACCCTTGCACAGCCTCTTATTTTTCACGAACAGTCTGAGGCTGACCATTGTCTAAATAATATTCAAAAATACAACGGTCGTTTCCAAACGACGTAGTCTGGAAGAAAAGAGACATATTTCACAACACTTATGGTTCAAGGACAGGTCTACAACATAATAGGGAATTTGATCCCCGGAACACAAAAGCAGCGGTCTTAATTTAGATATACTTTGCTAGTGTGACAACAAATATGTCCTTCTATGATGCTAGCTCATAAAGAAACTGTCTTTATTCCACGTACTGCTCTTATTTTGTCGGACTATCATTTTGAATTTAAACGTTTGCAGTTCTCTGTAAAGTTATGCCATGCGATGACCATCAGCAAAGCACAAAACAGAGCTTGAAGATGGCTAATCTGAGGGCGTGTCTGTTTCTCGCATGGCCAGTTGTACGTAGCATGTTCATGTATGTAAGCTCATCTTACAGTCTGGTCTCTTTCAGCAAGAAAGATAGTTTAAAACAGGTTCTCAGGACTTAAGAAACAATAAACATCATCGAATTTAATAGTCCGCACTTACCTGGGAGGTTGTTAGGAGAAGTTCAAAATTAGCATAAAAATTTAAAAAAAAATTACAATGTCAACACAAAAAATTTAATTTTGCAAATAGTCCAATTTATTAATAATATTATTCTAAGAATGGAATTTTTAGGTTTATTTAAGTAATTACCAAGTTCAGGAGTCCGTAATCCTGTATTAAACAGTAGCAAAGCACAGGTACTTTCAGATAGTAAACTTTATTGTGTTTGGTACAGTTTTCAACCAAAATATTAAATTCAGTACGTTTCTACACTTAAACATTAAAAGAAACTTTCTATTGAATGCAATACTCTTATCCAGCTTCATTTATTTTCTTAGCAAATAAATATTGTATTTTTTTATATGTTTTTATATTGCGGGCCAAAATGCAATAATTAGGTTGAAGATTGTGTTTTTCGAACTAGATGTTATTATAGTAAACATTTATACGTAGTATTAGTACTAATTGGCCCTTAAACATAATACAAATCGAAACCATGGAAAATAATTGTTTTTTACAATGCAAGAGTAGCTTTAGAGTTTTATTCTAAATACGAATATATACTGTTTAATTAAGAAAGCTTTTAGAAAAGAAGGAGGTTGAAATTGAGCCCCGAGAGAAGATCTGATTAAAAGGAAGATTAGCGGAGTCTTGGAAACTTTTTCATTTTGCTAAGGAGATTATTCTTGAGGTGTTAGTTGATATAACATAATTCTTAATTCCAAGTAATTTTATATATGTATTTCAGTGCAATAAATGAAAGTATTGTGAAATTGTGTATAAATTTTAAATAGTTAAATCTTTTCTGAAAATATGTCTTCGTGGGCCAAAAAAAGGAAATCACTAATAATCACACTAGTGATACATGTACACAGGGTGGTACATAGATAATTACCTTACTCATATATTTACAAATATAATGGGCGAAACACATTGTGATATGTGATGTAGGCATCTTACATAGATAATTACGTTACTCATATATTTACAAATATAATGGGCGAAACACATTGTGATATGTGATGTAGGCATCTTACATAGATAATTACGTTACTCATATATTTACAAATATAATGGGCGAAACACATTGTGATATGTGATGTAGGCATCTTACATAGATAATTACGTTACTCATATATTTACAAATATAATGGGCGAAACACATTGTGATATGTGATGTAGGCATCTTACATAGATAATTACGTTACTCATATATTTACAAATATAATGGGCGAAACACATTGTGATATGTGATGTAGGCATCTTACATAGATAATTACGTTACTCATATATTTACAAATATAATGGGCGAAACACATTGTGATATGTGATGTAGGCATCTTACATAGATAATTACGTTACTCATATATTTACAAATATAATGGGCGAAACACATTGTGATATGTGATGTAGGCATCTTACATAGATAATTACGTTACTCATATATTTACAAATATAATGGGCGAAACACATTGTGATATGTGATGTAGGCATCTTACATAGATAATTACGTTACTCATATATTTACAAATATAATGGGCGAAACACATTGTGATATGTGATGTAGGCATCTTACATAGATAATTACGTTACTCATATATTTACAAATATAATGGGCGAAACACATTGTGATATGTGATGTAGGCATCTTACATAGATAATTACGTTACTCATATATTTACAAATATAATGGGCGAAACACATTGTGATATGTGATGTAGGCATCTTTTATTTAAAAATTAGAGCAACCAAGCAATATTCCTAATGTACATGAATGGGATTGGAAATCTCCTCTTGATTAAAAAAGATTCTGAAATGAGTACCTGTTATTGTAAGATATCTTCCCTCACGATGCCATTTTCGATTGATCCCCGAAATTTCTAAAGTATTATCAGTTTGAGACATACAACCAGAGATTTTTGAGGTGACTCGTATGCCTGTTTAGAGGTGGTGTTTAAATCTGGATAATATGCGAGGTCGTTTGTCACAAGTTGACTAAATTCAATTAAAATTTGATTGTTGGTTGGGGTATATGATTGGTAATCAGAAAGTTTAAAAGTTCAGAGCGTCTGACTACATCTGAACTGACAATAACTACATTCTTTATAACAATAAGTAGAATCACTCTAATTCCTAATCAATATTCAATTATAAAATTGTTGTTCTATACTGTATGATCTTGGCTAGTAAAAGAAGCACCACGCAGCCAATTTCCATTCATCTAATATAAAACGTATTTAATTGTTTTCATCTTATCTTTGTTATTTGGACACCTGTGAATGTAATACCTAACTTGAAGTTAGTACATGTAACCCAAAAATCTTCAAGTTTTAATATTCTAGTGATGCTAGAATATTGCATTGCAACTTTCGCCAAAGAACAAAAGGCTTCAATGATATTGAAAATCTTTCTTTGAGCCAAATGTTTTTACTTGTCTAGTAAAATATGTAATTTGAGATACAAATTCTGGATATTTTTTTTATTTAATAATTTAAGAGCTGAATTCGAGCTAATTTACTTGTTAGAATCTCGTTATCGATTTTTGGAGCAAAAGCTATTAGGTCAAAAATGAGAGCTTGGTTTTATTGAGAGCAATATTAGGCCTATAAAGTCGTCTTACAATTTACCTCATGCAAGTTTTACGTATAATATAAGGTAATATAATATAATTAATTCCAAAATTTAGGCTATAGATGGTGAATTTATTATATGGAAACTACTGTTTATTAGGCCCAATGTGCGTTGTGGCTATCATAGCATTCGTATTTCTTCATTCCCGCAGTCGTATTAAAGAAACATACGCTAATACTTCTGCCCTTTTAAACAAGTTTGGTCGACTGTTGGGAGATTACATAGATTTCAAATCGGATGGGATCACTCTGAGCTGAATACTGTCTGATTCTGGATCTCCAAAGTGCAAAGTTAACATTGACTCCGTTCAATAACATTCTCGAACACGTTTCTACTACCAGGAAAACTTCTAATTTACATTAAATCTTTAAATTTTCATAGCCACATGGATAGAATATTGATTATAGCAATATTATGAAACTGAATTAACTTTTACAATCACCTTTTAAGTCAGGGTTTGTGATGGACTAACTTAGTTAAAGACTAAGTCATTATGCAATTTATTTATGGTTGGCATAAATAAAAAGTGTTCATGTAATGGTAGATCCAATTTAAGTTTTGTATTTTGTGTTTGAGAAGAAACACAAATTTCTTACATTTCCTGTTAGAGTAAAACATTGCCATTTTCATTAACAATAGAAATTTATATCAGAATTGGTGTAACAGACGGCCACCTCTGGAAATTCTACAGCAACTGATTTCTTTCAACGATTACTTAATCTTCTAATCATGAGATATTTGAAGGTTGGCAAAAAACAACGAATCATTGAATTAGAATGTTATACAATCATATTGGCTGAGCGTTGGCAAAGTCTATCACTTGAAGGACTAGCAAGTTTCACTGCTATCTGTCTGCCTTCACCACTGAATGACCTGATATAGACATTTTAAATTTTGCACGAAGCTTTATTTCTATAGGGGTGACATTGAGTTCAATGATGGTGCACTACTCGGAAGGATTTGATAGAGGATTAGTGAACATCGTATGAAATTTTGAAACATTACATAGTAACACGTATAGGTAGGGATTAAAAACTGGTCATACAACCTCAGCAAAGCCTGTTAGTGACGTGGTGTGGCTTACTTCTGCCTTTTTCATAACTTGGTGCCTAATGTAACAAACTACATTCTGCGATAATAATTAATAAACCTCAGTATAGAACGAAATACATTTTAAACGCCTATTTTGAGATAAAATATTTACAAAATTAGCCACAGGTCAGCAATAAATTATTAACTGTAAAGCAACATGAGATGTAAGTAATTTGTATTGGAGCTCATAAAGTAGTAAGCGACGACTATAGTACACGACACAAGCAAGGCTTATCATAGAGACCAGTCTCTAGGGAACTGTTTCTCTTGTTTATCTGCCGCAAGTCAACACTCAACCTGTTACAGAATAGTGCAGCCCAGCTATCCTGCTTGACTCGTGCTTTGTCTTTGAAGCACATTAAAAACTTACTTAGAAACTACGTTGTATATTTATTCTTTGTCTTACAAAACAGAATAATTACAACAGTGAGTCTGGTACACCTAACTTCATGTATTTTCACATAGTTTTATGTAATGAGAACTTTATTTACAATTAGTTTAAGATACATTAGTATTACAGTTTTAGTGCTAGTGTCACTATTTGTTAAGACTAATAAGGAGCTATCAAATTTTAGGGTATTGTTATCATATACAGACAACACTTTTAAAAGTGTACATATTGATAATTATACAAAGTATCATTTTAGTATGAATAGCAAGAGCATATATTTTTATAAGTTAAGTTCGTTTACGAAATAACCTTACGTCAAGCGTTAATTGTAACCTGTAGTAACAGTTAATTGTATTATACGTAACTATCCTGCTTTTTGGGAGTCAGACTTAAAATTCATTGTTTCCTGCCCTTGTGTAAGAGTAGGAGAATTAACATTGTGTTTCTATATGTGTAAAATAAGATATCAATTTTGTAATTAATTGTATTGAATTTTAATCGGTTCTGGTCAAACTTTTCATGCTTTTTGCTATAATTTAAACCTTTGTGCAATTTTTTTTAAATGCATTCTATGAGGAAATTTGGATATATTTAGTAGAATTTCTTGGTTTAATACTAGAATTAGTTAATTCAGATAACTGCAGAATATGCTAAATAGTTAATTTCCTTAAAATTTAAAAAAATTCAATAAACCCATATGTACCATTCCTATAATTATAATCACAGATGCTATAGAATAAGTTGTTCCGGGAACCAAATAGTTCATTGTCGTAATATAACTGTCTCTAATGCACAACGATTGAAAGAGTTCCTTACTGACGTCTTCATAGCCAAGTTGTTTTTTTATCTTATCAGACGGACTCTGATTTGCAGAATACAAAATATTCCCTCTCTCGGAGACTAGAGGAGTTTCTAAAGTGTAAATCATATAAACATACCTATGGCAGTGTCAGGTTAGAGTTGCTGCACTGTCTTAAAATCTAAAAAAGTAAATATTCACATTGAATCAAATCTTTACAGCATACATACCTTCGTTATGCGTATCATTCAGCTATCAATATGGTGTTTTATAAAATGCTTTTTATTATTTTATAATCTGATGCGATTACTGTATTCCATCATCATATCTAAAGTGTATTTTCAATTTCATAGTAACCTGGTTGGTAGTTTTATTTCATTAATCTTTATTCCATGTTTATAAAAGATAAGCATGTTTATTGTTTGGTTTCTTGGTGGTATGAATTAAATTTTGTAAATTTGATTTGATACTGCACTATTCTGGTGTTGGTGAGCCAAATTAGTGCACTAATATTTACACGTATTTAGTGTCTCATGTAGACTGAACCATGGAATTTGCAGAATCTAAGCTTATAAAGTGCAGCTCTTCGTCTGTATACAGGGTGACAATTAAGTCTGGAACCTCTTTTTTAATTTTTGAACCACAATAGAAAGAAATATCAAAGTTTACACGTGCTTACTGGTGATAGTAACGCACACATCTGCCCAATTACCGACCAGATAATCCCTTTGGGGGACGGTCCACAAGGAGTCAGACAAAATTCTTAAATAGCAGCATAGGTCAAGTTTCGTATCAAATTAAAGTTCTTACTTAGCAGAGTACAATGCCGCAAACCGGACTTCAAAAAGTGGATTCATTCTGTAGTTATAGCTATTTGAATTTTAAAACAATTGAATAATGTAAATTATTAAGTATTACAAGTAAACACCAATTTTTTAATACCTGTGATCAAAGTAAGTGTTCAAAATGTTCCCCTCCCATCATCTGACAATGTATTAATCAAAGCCAGGAATCAATAATTATTACCAATAACACAACTACTGTTAGAATGTGAAAGTGGCAGATTGAGTCATACACAGCATCCACAGAAACTTAACGTTTGGGCAGGTATTACAGGAAATCAAATTATGGGCCCATTATTTATCAATGGTAATTTAAATGGTGACTCGTGTCTAGCAATGCTCCAAAATGAGATAATTCCTGCACTTGAATTATTCCTGCAAGCTGCTCTTGGTCGACAATTTCAAAGAATTTATTTCCAACAAGATGGTGCGCCACCACACTTTGCTCTCCTTGTTAGAGAATACTTGGACACAATATTCCTTCACAGATGGATTGGAAGATGTGGTGCAGTAGAGTGGCCTGCTCGTTCCCCTGATTTATCTCCGATGGATTTTTTTCTTTGGGGATACCTCAAAGATAAAGTTTATCGTAGTAAGCCTCGAGATTTGGCACACCTAAGAAATCTCATAGTCCAAGAAGCTCATGATATTCCTCGTGACTATCTTCAAAATGCAGTAAATGGCTTTTACAACCGCCTAGGACATTGCCAGACGATGGGAGGGGAACATTTTGAACACTTTGATCACAGGAAAATTGGTGTTTACTTGTAATACTTAATAATTTACATTATTCAATTGTTTTAAAATTCAAATAGCTATAACTACTGAATGAATCCACTTTTTGAAGTCCGGTTTGCGGCATTGTACTCTGCTAAGTAAGACCTTTAATTTGATACGAAACTTGACCTATGCTGCTATTTAAGAATTTTGTCTGACTCCTTGTGGACCGTCCCCCAAAGGGATTATCTGGTCGGTAATTGGGCAGATGTGTGCGTTACTATCACCAGTAAGCACGTGTGAACTTTGATATTTCTTTCTATTGTGGTTCAAAAATTAAAAAAGAGGTTCCAGACTTAATTGTCACCCTGTATACTTAACATTTGGAATCTGAATACTTAACAAAAATAAACTGAGTTTAAAATGCTTGTTGCTTATAATGTACAAACAAAGACCAATACGTAACAGTAATATCACTTACTTGCAAAAAAGTTAAGCGGGATGATACATTTATCAAGGCTCAAGGCCTGAACTCTATCCGCTTAGAGTTCAGGCCACATACTCTAAAGCCTTTCCTCATTTAGGTGGTAAAATTAAATCTTGATAAAACTAAACCAAAATTCAATTAAAATTGTTATTTAATCATGGTTAAATACTTGCAGTAACATTGTACTAAGAGAATTAAATAATTGATCATATTATTTTTAAATGATTTGTGATATTAGAACATGATATTATATTTTCCGTAAGGAAAGAAAAATAATTTATACGTATGAAAATATCTAGTTCCTAGGTACCATTATCTTGAATATTTAAAAATTTAACAAATTTGTGTACATTTATATTTTTATGTTAATATCATTTTTATGTAGGTGTCGTTTCAAAATGCCCATATAACCACTTTAAATGCTTAATCTTATCTTGGAACCGAAAAAGTTTTAAATTGTCTTTAAACGTGATATATTAAAGAGCTGTTATTATTTATATATTAAAGAGCTGTATTGTTTTACTTAGAAAAAACTCTTAGTTTGTTATGGATATATAACTATGTAAGAATCTGCCTATTCCAGGGGAAAATATTATACTTTTATATTTATAACATGATAACTGTTGGATTTTTACTCTTCCAGTATTTAATAATAACTATAATATATATAAGTATCTAAGTTGAAATATTTAGCAGTAACTAATATTAGATAAAATGAATAATTAATAGGTGTTTTAAATGTTGTATTTGTTTTCAATATTATACTTCTAAGCACCACGATAATTTCGTGTAATATTTACAACATATGTTGAATGTGTGTATGTGTACGTACAGGGTATTAATAAATTCTTGCACAGGCTTGATAATACTCAAACGATTAAAGGTAAATTAATAAAACATGATACATCAATACTGCTTCTATAATCAACTTTATAAGTAACTGCCATCTATGTTATGTCATAACCCACAAGGAGTCAGAAGTAAAGCTGTCATATTTACTGTTAAATGAATATTGGGCTTAAGAAATAGTTTTTAAAGTAGTTAGTTACTCTTTACGCTCAATGGATAACTATAGATGTACATAGTTTTAAAGAGGCTGTCTATCAGATTTTAATGATAAAAGCAAGGTCCTGGTAACATTTATTACAATAGAAAGTTCTTATTTTGAGTTTAACTGATTTACATCTTACATTAAGCTTAAATATGATATACATATTTTATGATATGACCTTCGTTAAATAAGTTCAAAAACCAGCTTCATTTCTTAATTATGAGATTAAAAACTTATTTCATCAATTGTATCCCTTCCCCTCCAGTCCTCTTTGTTTGAAATAATAAGTCTTTAAAACCATTTATTTGGCTCTTTCCAAAGATTTAACTCTGTACCTGTATTAATTCTTTTATGTACCCATAAAAATATGTGTTTGTAATAAATTATTTTTTTAGATTTTCCGCAACATCAGCGGATAATTAAAAGTATAAATATAAATAGAAAATGTGTGATAGATAAATGACTGGTACTTCCTACTAATATACTAGGTAACTCCTTTTTCACTGACCTGACTGCCTACATGTTAAAGAACACGATAAAGTACCCAATGAAGTACCATATTTGATCCAGTAACGTGTATTAAGTGAGAACTAATAACCCCATGGTGGTAATTAGTTCAGAAATAAATAGGATTTGAGGGCTCAATTTTGAATTTGGTATAATCCTTATACACACTTAATGGATTCCTCAAAACGTATACAGCGTGTCTATTTTACCTTTTCCACGACTTCTCAAAAATTATTCCGTGTACAAGCAAGTTTAAGTGAATAGAGCTTGTCTGCTTTAAGTGATAATTAAGAATACAAATTTATTGTAGAGTATCATAATTTGGCCGCCATTTTTCAATAATACGTCAGTAAATTTTTTATGATACGCTAAATATATTGTTTTTTATTATTATTGTGATGTTCTCTACTGTGAAAATGCGCAAGAAGAATGCGTATGAAAAACGCACGACGCACAAGTAGTTCTACTGCACATAAATAGTTAAATCTTCTCATAACAAAAATATCTAATTTTTTATTAACACAACTTACATTTCATCATATTAGAGGACGCCCTGGCCCGCAAGGACCATGAAGATATTCTTATGAATGAGCTTAGGATGAGTAGAGTTTCTAATTAAAAGTTTCTATAACAGAATGGCACAAATCCGAACTCAAAAAGGATAAACTATATATATCCCAGAATGACGATCTATCTTGCTCGATAAATCTAGTGTGGATTATCGTGGTTGTACTATTGTAACTAATGGAATTAATAGCAACAAAGCTATTTTCAACTTCATCATGTTTCTAACATATACAGGGTGATTCATGAAGTTCTCCCCCCACTTCTACAGCACATTTTACTGGTAAAAAATAATGAAAAAATATTATATAAACATAGGTCCGAAAACGCTTCGTTAGCGAGTTACAGCTAGCGAAAGATTTCGCCTGAATTCCTGGGTAAAGAGTAAAATAAAGCCATACTGAACTTTTGGAAAGGTTAATGAAGTAAGAAATATCGTGGATTCTTATGTATTTTTACCTGATAAAGCTAATAAAATAGGTTTTCAGAACTGTACCTGTAGTAGTTTTTGAGGGATTCAGGGTTAAATGCAAAACATTGGGGCACGAAACAATGTTTTTTTTTTTAAGTTTGATGTACAATAACTGTGTTAAATTGGTAATAAATACATAAAATCAACAAACATTAATTGTAGAGAATTTAATTCTGAGAAAATTGATAATCAAAGTCTAAAATAAAACAGAAATAAGTACCAAAAAAATCGATTTTATTCAGTATAATACATTACTAGTTTTAAGCAAAATTAATCAGGTTGGGCCAACCGTACGCACCTTTTTCATAATAGATGTTCGAAAATTGAGGCCCATCATTATCAATACATTTTGCAGCACGTTTGTGTATTGCTTTTGTTGGGTTTCTTAATTTTTCAGGACTTCCCTGTATCTGCACAGCCGAATCCATAATACGGGCAATTAATTCATCACGAGAATTCACTTTTTGTCTTGTATACAATGTCTTTCATCCATCCCCAGATGCAATAATCTTAATGGAGATAGATCTGGTGATCTTGGTGGCCAAGGGTGAGGCCCTCCACGACCAATCCAGTGTCCAGGAAATTGATGGTTTAAGTAAGCAGAAACGGCACGTGAAGTTGGGAGGTGCTCTGTCATGCTGGAAGTACAAATTTTGTCTGAGATGTAAAGGAACATTCTCTAACAGCTGCGGCAACTCTTCTTGAAAGGAAATGCAAATAGAACTCAGCATTTAGGCGTCCAGGTAATATTAAAGGTCCAATCAGCCGATTGTGCAAAAGGCCACACACAGACATTGACGCTAAATCGGTGTTTGAAAGTTTCTGTTCCACTACCTCATGTGGATTTTCTTCTGCCCATGAGTGTTCATTGTGCAAGTTATTGACACCATCTCGAGTGAATTGTGCCTCATCCGTAAACAAATACGCTTGTAGAGTTGATTATTTAATATTCAAAAAGTTGCAAAAACTCCAAGCGAAGCGGACCATCCCCTAACTGTAGATGTTGAACCTTTTGTTTATGAAACGGATAAAATTTGTTTCGATTAAGTGACCTCCACACCGTTGACTGCGAAACTCCTATCCGCCTAGAAATACGTCGTGTACTTACACCTGGACTGCGATGAACAGCATTAAATAACAATATCATCATCAAGTTGGACAGCTCGTTCATAATTGGTTCTAGTACTTGGTAGGGATCCTGTTTCCCGAAGAGTACGAAAAGTTCCTGAAATTGTTTTGGTATCTGGAATCCTCCTATTAGGGGTAACGTAGTTCATATTCTTCTACAGCAGCTCTAGCATTACCATTACAGTAACCCAAAATAAAAACCATATCAGCGTATTCCTCTGATGTAAATAAGTAAGGCATTTCTTTGCTGAATAAACAATCGAATTATAACTCACAGAAAAATTGCATTTAATAAACACGATTCACAGAACCCGATCTCCTGCTGTAGCTTGCAAAAACACCACTAATACACAGTTCTAACCTAACAGTACAGAGTACCATTGTTGATCAGCTGTTATTCGTGCGTTACCAACTTAGATATTAATAAAACAAAAAAACTGCATTTCGATGATTAGTAAACAATAATAGGAAAATGTTTGCTTCATTTCTTTTTCGAACATTTTGATGTAAATTTTTATTAAAAAAAATAACAACGTAATAAAACATGATATTTTTTATTTACAAACAAATTTATTTAACAGTTAATCTTGTTTTCTCAATTTATCTCATCATTAAGGAACAAACATTTTGTTTTTGTTTTATTTTAACTAAATACCGTACGGTATTTCTTTACAGCTAGTAATGTATTATACTGAATAAAATCGATTTTTTTGGTACTTATTTCTGTTTTATTTTAGACTTTGATTATCAATTTTCTCAGAATTAAAATTCTCTACAATTAATGTTTGTTGATTTTATGTATTTATTACCAATTTAACACAGTTATTGTACATCAAACTTAAAAATACATTGTTTCGTGCCCCCAATTTTTTGCATTTTACCCTGAATCCTTCAAAAACTACTACAGGTACAGTTTTGAAACCTATTTTATTAGCTTTAATCAGGTAAAAATACATAAGAATCCACGATATTTCTTTACTTAATTAACCTTTCCAAAAGTTCAGTATGGCTTTATTATTTTACTCTTTACCACGAATTCAGGCGAAATCTTTCGCTAGCTGTAACTCGCTAACGAAGCGTTTTTCGGATCTATGTTTATATAACATTTTTTCATTATTTTTACTAGTACAATGTGCTGTAGAACTTCATGAATCACCCTGTATATGTACCGAACCATTTCAGATTCTAATTGTCAGCCGTTACGTGACCTAGTAGAAGTAACCTATAATTTCCTGTAACAAAAAATTAAAGATCTCTTTTTAATTCCTTATGGAACGTTCCGTGATAAGATAAAATATAATATATTGTTCATTAAAAATAAGATAAATGTATATATTATGGACGGGAAAAGTTTAATGTTTTATCTCGAACTGATAAAGGAGTATCTAAAATGACCTGATTTAGTATCGATTATCATGGTAGTAATGTTTTGCATAGGATTAAACCTTTGTACTCCCTGTATATTGAAAAATGACAGGATAAAGTGACAAAATAAAATTACTACTGTAAATTAAAACAACAAAAGTTTAAACGGTGCATGGTTGGGTTATTTCCTTTCGGATATTGGAGTTAAATAGCAAACTAAACTGCACTAGGTTCTGTTATCCGCTTGTCCGTAACAATTTTGATTGGCATGGCAACAAGATACACCTCCAGTACTGTGAGAAGCTACGTGCAAGGTCATCCAACCAATAACCTCTCTGCAACCCGAGGTTAGAGCTTCAATTCCCTTGGAGGTACAAATAATAGGTTTGGATCCAAACAATTTAGTGCGATGGATTAAATCGCTGAATGCGTAGAAAAAAACCCTTTTAAATAAAAAGGTACTATAATAAATTAAGTAAATTTTATTAAGTGAATTAATATAAAGAGTTAATTAGAGCGATGAAACTATTGAGATTTATAATAATGTATACAAATTCTTTGGCATTGCAAATTAACTACTTAGTCTCTACGAAGGTACACACCATCCTGCTGCTGACACTTTCTGCAATGTAATGAGATAAATGACAAGGCGCTATAGGGAACATGACTCCTCTTAGGTCGGTGGAAGCAATTTTGTTTTCATTCCTGAGCCTTTCTTTTCACTTAAGCATTGACCGAAATAGTATATTTTGTATTTAAAACCTTTCAATTTCATTGGTTTTTAACGTGTCAAAGAGCATGATGTTAAAATTATGTTTTTGTCTTTTTTTGATCGAATTATTTATTACATTTCATATTTGGTGAGTTTTAAAAAGGTGTAGAGATGCAAAATAATACCTTTAATTTAAATTTTTTAAATTTATTCTTTATTATTGAAAAGTGCTACATAATATGAATTTAAATTAAAGTCACATTAATTTAATCTAATATATTATACCGATATAGCACAACAGAATATTCCAGTAAATCCATATAATTAATATTGTTCAAATAAGAATGTTCCAAAGCGTTCAAATGGAAATAGGTTATAACAATTGTTCGTTATTCCCTCATTTTCAATTTGATAGACTGTAACCTAAATCGGATAATGTATATATTTAAAAGAATTACAGTATTATGTTAAAAGAAAATTTTTATCCTACTGTCCTATTTATTATTATAAATAACAAACTTAAAATGTATTAGTAACCTTTGGTCATGCCAAATTTTAAAGAGGGAATAAAGTATTTTTAAGTAATAATATCGTGCAAACAAGTTGTCCTGTCTATGAAGATCATATTATATATATATATATATATATATATATATATATATATATTTATATATATATATATATATATATATATATTAATGTGATGAATATATATATATATATATATATATATTCTTTTAATTTTTTTTTGTTAGTGTAGACTATCAACAACAGAATTTAACAATCAAGAATAGTAAAATATATATATAAAATAAGATACTGTTATATGGTTTGCTCTTTTTTTACCTATGATTTGAAAAAATATTATTTTCTAAATATTTTTGTATATATTGTATCTCATAACTATTATTTATTTAGTAAATATTAATTTGTATATGTAGTAAATAAATTATCAAACGTCCAATTTAAAATAAAATTAACTGTCATGATACATAAACGTCTTCAACCAAATCTAAAATAAAACTACATAGACTCACGGAAAGCCTTTTACTTTCAATAACCTTTAGATAAATTTCCTGCGCATTTTTACCAGAAATACTCAGATTTATATGGTTTAACATAATTACAACATATTATTGGAATATTTAATAAAATCTGTATAAATTGTCACAAGACTGTATGATATCTCTGAGAAGTCAAACTATTATATTGCTAGATAACTCCTACAATAATACTCCTGAATAGTCTTGCAGATTCCAGGTGGAGAGTTTGAAACTGATGTTATGAAAGCAATATAACGAAAACAAATTGGAATTTCTCACGCTAGCAATATAAAGTAGCTCCGGGCTGTTGGCGTCCTACCGTTTGTTACTTTGCTTTGCACTACTCATATTACCCTAGATATCCTCGCAGAAAAGACCGCATGTTTTTCATAAAGCCAATGAATTATTTTGATTTTTCCATTTACTTCCTCATTAGTAATAACTCAAGATAATAGGTATTTATAGATTTAAATTAATATAAACTACAATCTCTGTATATAGAAGTACTCCTTGACTAAATTTAAAGTTCAACCCTATAAAATTGGATATTTTTACTCATTTTCCCTATTAACTGGTATTCATTCTGAAATTTTTGTAGTGAAAAACTAGTTTTAAACAAACTAGTGGTCATTAAAGTATACGAAGGATTATATTTTCAAATTCAAATGCAAAATTATTTTACAAAGACATGTTGTGTATTTTAACAGTATCGGATATCTTTCACACTATATTAGTAAGATTTTTTTAGTATAAAACCTTTGTTAGAGATCAACCGACAGTGTATGACGTCATTAATAGTTCGTTTTCAGTCGGTCTTACATGTTTCCACGTAGTGCTTAAATCGGCATTAAACAACTAATGACAGCTGAAATATGATTGCCATCTGCGGGTTTTCTTACCTACTTTAAGAAGTGATCACGTCGGTAACTTAATATATCGTAATCTGATTCGTTTAGTCATGGTCCATGTCACTACATCGGATTTTGCTGAGCGTTAGTGATTATTTTTATATTGCTGTCATGGATAACCATAATAGGTTTTAATAAATAGAAACTCATCCTTGTGCTATTAATATAATAGTTATAATCTCTTATACTTACTGCTATTGGTTTGTTAACTTAGATTATCCATAGTATTATTATAGAATTCTTGTTTGGAATGGTTATTATTCGATAAGTTAATATTATGAATAAAACCTTTCTATAGTATATTCATTAGATGTGTGATGGTAATAACAACCTGGACAGTGAGTGTTTCAATAGCTTCAATTAATTATTAAATGTTTCAATAGAGGTATTAACCATGAGAATTTCTAACTACCAAGTTGTGAGAAAATAAAGGATTATTGGTCAATATTTAATGCTTACTTCCTTTATACTTAAATACGTTTAGTTCAGAAGGTTATCATAAGTTTAACGGTGCCTTTAATATTAAACGTTTTTTACAGAAAGTTTTATTACACGAAAATATTCAGTTACATTTAAGAGGCAAGATCTATATTTATAGATCAAATCAAGTTGTAAACACAATTTCACTGTACCGCCTCCGCAGTTGTTATATAAATATCCTCAGAGGGTGAACGTCACGGCCGAGCACAGAGATTGGACTGTGATTGGGTTACATCAATGTCCGGCCAATGGTAACTGGCTGCAAACTCTCCCTCGTTCTCCTTTAGAGACCGATTTTATCATCGTTGTGATTAATGGTAAGCTTTGGACAAAAGTAACAATTCTAAAGAATAATTGATATGATATATCGTTTGATTTTAAATGAGTGTATATTTTTCTATATTAGGTGTACAAAAGTCCTTCCCCCCTAATCTGCGTCACAGCGTTTGGACAGAAATACGGGCATATCAATGCATAAAAATGCGTGAATCTTTATAAGAACAGATCTTTGTGTTTAGAATATATAACATCGTTCAAGGTCAACCCTAAATATTGGGATGTGTGAAAATTAAAATGTTTAAATTAAACCTCCATCTGGTGAATTTATCGTACTCGTAATATTAACATTAAAAGTTTGACCCACCATTATTTTCTACAGGTTTAAGATAGAGAGAATCTCGTTTGTGCTATTGTTCTTATTTTACACGTAATACATTTAATTATAAAAAACGTTATAATCACTTGATAGAGACTTTAAACAAATTTTAACAAATAAAAAAAATTTTACTCAACCGCAGTCTTGTAGTATAGTTCTCATATACGATCGTATACTACAAATTTGGTTGATAGACTTATAACGTTTCCCTAGATATGTTCATATTTTACCTTTCCCATATTTCTTGGGTTGAGATTAGTTTAGGGCTCCATCGTACCTTGTACAGTTCCAGAAGTGTAGAACGAAGGCAGGGATTATAATGAGGAATAATTGAGCATTAATAACACGTTCCTACGTATTTCACGGTCCACTCGCCAGAATGGTCAGGCTCGGAAATGGTTTCTGCGACAGGTTTGACGTCTTCAATGATAGTGCAGCAAATATTAGAGGACGTGTGCTAGCTGCTTTCCAGTATACAGTAGAATAGATCGGGGACTTGTTGAGTGATGTTGACATGGCATAAATATGTTTTTCTTTCTTTGTAGGAAGTAATTAATTTATTCATAGCGCTATGTAGTAGTCACTTTTGTCATAATTGTAGCTGTTCGTATTTATTTATTTATATGCTTTGTGCAGTTGTTATTTATTTATTTATTATTATATTTGGCATTTGTTTTGTATGTGTAAGTGTTTTTCACTCGTTACTGTTAAGGATGGTAGTTTGTATTGTGAAATGTTTTATTTATTTACTTTTTTTTTACTTTGTTGGTGTTTATAGATCTTTGTCACTTGTTATTCATTCTTAGTTTTTTTGCATTGTCACTTATTTAAAAATATTTTTTTAACATTGTTGTTCATTTAAATATTTAATTTTTTTTGTTCTTGTTATCCATTTATAGTTTTCTGCATTGTTACTTTTTATGGATAGTTTGTTTTTGCACTGTTATTTATTTCTAGGTTGCTTATCTGCTCAACAATTATTGTTATTACTGTTATATTTATTATAATTTATACTAAACTTATTATGTACACTATCAATCATGTCTAGGAGTATAGAGTCCAATCGCATGTTTGGCTTGTCCCCGTCATGTCTGGGCACTGTAATGTTAATTAGCTACCTTGCACTATGTTTATTGTTATAAAGTGGTCTTTGACCGTTGAAAGGAAATAAAATGAAATAAACAAGCCACTAGGGAATATTTTAAAATTATATTTCTCAAATTGCATATTTAAAACATAAAACTTGATACGGATACTGCACGAAGATAAGTATAGGGATCTCAGTACGCTTGTGTGGGAGGGGGGGGGTTAACATTCAAAAGGCGGTTTCATACAATTTAGTCGTGGCTGCTGACAGAAGAAGAAAATACTGTGGAAAGAGACCGATTCACTTATGATATTATACTTTTCTTTCTACATCTAAAACTTTAGCTTAAAATAATTTCTTATAGAGGATATTTAAGTGACAGGTAGTTCCCTTTTAAAGGCTACTTTTCCGTGTTAAATATTTGAGTACAAGTGTATGTATGTGTTTTGGACTCTAAAAAGGATAGGTTAGATGTCAATACTTGAATCATAGTTTTACACCTCTTATAATATATTACGATAGGAATTGTCCGAAATCATTTTATTATTCAATTCCTTCAAAGTTCAACATTTGAAAAAATAATTTCCTTACCTGTAGAGGATCCAAAATGCAGCTTTCAGACATATAAGAATATACAAAGAGAATTTGCTATATTATGGTGTCAATTGGTGTATTTTATGACAATAATTACTTGTTTTATACGATACAAACCATTCAGGCTGTCTATTCGTTATATTTGAGAATAGCTTCCCTTGTAATGCTCACATTATAAACTCAAGAAAAAGGTTTGTGCACAGCTTTAGAGTACGTCACTGCACTGAAGAAGGGTTAATTAAAACCCCGAGATCCGGTTATAATCCAGTGTATACTCCATGCTTGAACAGACACCGAGACTCTAGTCAATACTGTACGTATGAACCTTTTGTACATCACTGCTTGAGTAGGTTTACATTGATGATGTTCTGAAATATTATCTGAAATTGATGTTAAAATCGACCATAGAAAATAAAGTAGCCTACTCAATTAAATTTACAATAAAATATAAAAAATTTAGGTCTTACAAGATAGAAACGCGAGGACTATCTCAATAGTAATGTACAAAAATAGGCTACAGAAAAAATCAAATTTGATCGGAAATATCTTATCGTAAGTTTCAGAAAATAATATAATGTTCGGTATATTTGCTCATTATTGTTTTATATAACAGTTATGACTCGTACATGTAATGCAGTTAACATAAATTTTATTTATTTTTGATATGATGAATCTAAAAGTTCAATTAGTAGTTGCAATTTAACGTTACAGTTGGTAGATTTGTGGAGTTAAACGTAACTCACCAGGTCGCTTAAATTAAACGTCTTGATTTGTTGACAGTTACGTCATTTGCTTTAGATCAAGCAGTTATGTAGACCTAATCTGAATGTACACAATCTAATTACAAAACCATTGTCAAATCGTGCATAGAGACCTTTGTCAGGATCAATCAAATTTTTGTATAAGGCCAATCTCTACTTCTCTCTCTTTAGAAAGAGATAAGAAAGACACTTCACGATAGAATACTACATTAATGCACGGTTTGGATCAAACAGAAAGACGAGGTAACATTTTTTCAGAGACTGAACGTTGAGGTAACAGAAACTTAAGTTCCCGAGGTTTAAATGAAAATAATTGTCCTGTACTCGAGGACGTTCCAATTCGTTTACTAGTGATGATTAGTGACTGTAGCGATGTGTATAAGCATTAAACATAGTGTATAATTTTGGACTACCATACATATGCCTAGCATAGAAAAACAATGTTTATAGATACACTTTTCTAAAATTTGTAGTATGATAAATAAATATATTAGTAGTAATAGTACAAATAGTATGATAATGATATTTAAGGTTACTTCTGTAAATTTTTTGATATTCAGACACTGCTTAGGCTTTAATAAAAACAAAAGTGATTTTTTCTTTGTGGTTTATTACTCAAATTCCTTATTTTACTAAGTTAATGAAAATATCCATTTAGTTACACTGATAGTTTAGAACTAGGTTATGAGGAATGACAATACAAAAGCCTACTTCTTATAATTTTAGTCCGTACAAAACCGTATTGTCTATCAAACTCACTGATGAGTCTCATTTAATAATAAAAAAAATATTTATGTCTAAAAAATATATATTAATATACAAGTATGGAAAGTGAAAAAATATTCAACGTAATCATTATATTAATGATATTTATCAACTTTGCATCCCCATATAAGGAGAATAAGGACAACATAATTACGATAACCTTTTTAGACGTTGAAGTAACAATAGTTCCCAGGTTTTTGGCCGTCGGATTGCCGTTACACAACATCTGATCCTAGCCTCGAGATTACTCGAAATGAATAGATATACAATATATCCAATTCTTAGTTTTTCCGTCTTTTTTAATCTCTCATTGTACAGTAATACTGTATTTGTGCAATGCATATAGTAAATATAAATTTGTGTTATAAACGTTTCTTTGTCGACGAAATTTTATTTTTTTTACTTAATAACGAACATTTGCTGTAAGTTTACAGCTCCTATATACCATATAAAAACAGCAGTAAATGGATATTAACATGGAAACACCATTTGAAATGCATAAAAGGACGAAATGTGAAGGATGAATGTAGTGTGAATTATATAAACTACATTACACTTATATCGGTTTGCTAACATATAGTATCGATAACTATCATCATTTACTATAGTAGCAAAAAATGTGAAGTTTCAATCCAAATAACCCAATTCGAATTGAAAACTTTGTTCTAACCTTTGTAAAGGGGTTAAGATCAACCATCCCCAATGCAATATTACTCACCCGAAATATGGAAATAAGCTATTGTTCAATGAGATCAGTAATTTAATTTGCTTACATGTGGTAATGAAACCACGCGTGGTAATCAGTTTTTGGAGTGGCTTTGTCGGCAACTTGCTATCTATTGTGTATCAATGTTTTGTCACTTATAACGCCAACTTGATACTGAATGTATATATTTATCAATTCTTAGTAATAAAGGAAAAATAAATTAAAACGAAAGGTATTTTCCTATATACTACAATATATAAAATCCCTATTTTTATTTTCTTAAACTTTTAATAATAAAAAAATGTATTATAACACCAACAACGTAACATTTTAAATTTGATTGACTCTGTGTGTTCCCTGCATATTAAAACTTTCCCTTGTAAAGAATATAACCCAAATATTTTCTTTATTTATGTATTTCAGTTTCTAAATGATGGAAAACACTTAATACAGTGTTATATCATGTTTATTCATAAACTAATATATTTAAATAAAATCTGTTTTGTTATAAATAGGAACGAACCATGGTAAAGATCTTTCCAAAACTTTCGAGTAAACTCGTATCCAATATTGTGATCGTGGAATTAAAAATACATGCATTATTTTAAGTAAGATCATACGGCTTTAAGATATATAATACCTCTGGTTCATTTCGTGTAATCAAGCTAAAGTAGATAATCTAAACTAAGTTGACCAAACATGGATTAAGAGAAGTTTAGAGATAACAGTTACCTCGCCCACTGTATCCTACCTACTTCAAGTAGAAGAAGATAAAGATTGCTATCAGCTTTACTTGCTCTTCTATACTATTCTATTTTATGTAATAGTTATGTAATAATTATATATCATATTTAACATTAATATAAACAAGAGTAACATAAAGGTTGGGCTGGCTATGTATTTTCAAATTCTGCATGTAATTAATTACAAGCTAAAAATGAACAATATATTTCCCCCAATTTCCATTTCGTTTAGCCACTAGCTGCAATTTTGTTTTTTTACTAAAAAGTTTTTATCTCTAAAACTAGTAAAGCTGAAGAAACAAAATTGGGCACATATGATTGAATAAGTAATAGGAAAATTAAAACAAGAATTTTTATCTTATTTAATATTTAAAAAAATTGCGCATTTTCAAAATTTGTATAGCTAAACAACAACAAAACAGTACAGTTATAAAAAATTTACTGGACACCAACGGTACTAGTTTTAACGAAATCCGCCAAAGCATAAGCGAGCACAACCTCTTTAACGATACGCTTGCACAAGCCAAACACAACAAGCAAACATTTAGTCTTATGATAAGTATTAGCTGAATTTTGAATCAGTAGAACAAAATTTACAAGTTACCAACTATTTGAACAATGTTATTACAATTATTATAACACTACTTTATTCAACGAAATCTGTCAATGCGTAAGCTAGCTCGAACAAACATACTCTAGTAGAATCCAAGAGCATCAAACAACTAATAACTCTCAACTAGGACTATTAATATTTTTTTTTTAATATTAAAGAAAATAACATAATAAATTTTTCCCTGACCTATTCAAGCATATTTGCTACATTTGGTTTCTTTGGCTTTTATAGTTTTATTCAAAATAGTTTGCTAATAAAGATACAAAATGGCAGCGAGCTGCTAAACGAAGTTGAAGTTGTAAAAAAGTTATATTTCATTTTTAGCTTAGAGTAACACATAACGTCTGAAAATGCATAGCCTTTTTGTTGCACCATGAATATTAATATTAATTTAATATATATACTTAATATAACACTATTGCTGAAACACGTGTCCGTATAAAAACTTTAACAGGGTACGGTTTTATTTACGCATTTTACACAGTTTTCAGGTAAAGCAAGCAATTTTTATAATAAAATACTTATTAAAACTAAATCTGGGTGTTGCCATCTATGCAAATATATATCTATATATATATAGTTGTGGTTGTCAGATTTTTTTTGTTCTGTTACCCAAAAGCTAATATGTACAATTTTGTAGCTTTTAACATATTATCTGACAACCACAACTATAGTACTTTATGATTAAATATGTACATAAAAGAAACACGCGCTTATTTTACCGTTCACTTAGCTCGTATTCTGTTGCACCTTCAGTTTTAATTCTTACGAGTATAAGTATAAATCTACTCGTATCCGTAAACCCGATTCAGTAAAGTAGAATATCTTTCTCTCTCATCTCTGTTCACTGTATTATCTCATTTTCTTCATTGGTTCTACAAATAATATAAACCTCATCAGTGTCGTATTCATCATCAATTTGAAACATCGCTTCTCCCTCGATGATTTATTATCCACAAAAATTGCTATTTGAGTCTGGTAAATTGCTTTGTGATTCTATGTGCAAAATCAGAGGGTCGCTGCATTACTCAAGTTATAATCATGAATGGAATGGCTCGTTGAATTAAGTTATTACTCGCCCTTCTTGTTTTCACTTCAGCTACTGTCAATTTTCCATGTCAAATTGCTAATAAAACCCAATATCGGGTGTCAATAAAAATAGTTTTGATCATTAAGCCTTATCTAGTTTTTAGCACCTACATTATATAAAGAATGGAGTAAGTTGCTATTGTTTTATTACTGGTCCGCTTTTTATAAAATGGTAAATAATATTATTATCATTCATATTTGCAGTTCAATAATACTTTATAACGCTAGAATTAGCTCCTATCCGTGCAAAATATCACCCAATTCTTTCAGATTTGTTCCATCAAAACCTAATTGAAAATATAACGAACAACTTATATCAATAAATATAGAACAAATAACGTTTTATTATTGTAGGCAAGCTCTTATCAATATAACAACCTCGCCTTCATAACTTGTTTTAAGAATATATTAGTTATTCCGTAATCAAATAATGTTTAAATAGTTATATCGGAATCGAGTGATTGAGAGGCTTTATATGAAAGGATTATAAACAATCTAAACAGATCAATACATAGTAGTATTAGGATCGGATATCACCGAACTGCTGATCGTACGTAACACAATCTGTTTTTAATAATATGGGTTAACATATCCGATACCTGTCTTAAAATTTACACCAAGAAGATACGCATTAGGTATAATAAAACTGATTATAGACTTCGCCTTTATAGATCTGATAAACTCCCAAGAAATATTTAGAACTTTATTTAGAAATATGTACAGTTTTCAATCATAGCTGATGGCTAAAAAGGTAACATAACAATAAAAGATAAATGGTACCAGTGAATTTGAATATAATCTAATAACCATAAATAATGCTTTATCACACGCTGAAGCATTTTTATGTTGAATTTAAAACTCCATAAAAATTAAAGACTTAAAAGAAAATGTTTGTTCTCTGCAGTAAATTTGTATAGAAACTCGCAAATGCATATTTATTACCTCTTCGCCTGTCTCATTTCCTGGCTCCATAGCCGAGTTCTCATTACACTCTCTGCGAGTACATGGCGGTTTACGACCTTGATTATCCGATCGGTGGGATATAAAGCTATAAATTGAAACATCAGTGTAAAACCAAGACTTAATTAAAAAATATCATACTTTATATTAAATTACCTTAGGTCTATGCAATTTTCATATACAACTACACTTATACTGCATGCAAATTACCCTCACTTAGCTAATGTTTATAGACATTATTTGAATATAGTACATTGGCGTTTATTTTATACTTTTTTACTTCTTAGACCAAATTTTTAGTTCAAATATTAAAAAAATGTAATTTAATTTTTTACTAAAAAAATTGCAAACTATGTCAAATACAATTTTTACTGCCAACCTACCCATTTGAGGTAAATTAGTCGAGACTATTTTCATAATAATACTGAAAAACAATTATGTGAACATTTCATATTTCAATTCAACGTAATTCTCAAGTTTAACCTTCATTACTTTTTTACATTTTAATGCGGATTATAACTTTTCGCTGAAAAATAATTAAACCCTAGCCTATTCTGTTTACCATTAAATTATTACAGTTTGATCAATTAATAGTATTATAGTATACTCATATACATCATAAGTTGATCAACCAGGATGATCTAATTATGACCGACAGTTGGTATGAGACTAATAGAATGAGGCTCAATATTAAAAACTGCCAAGAAGTAGGATTTCATCGTTGTCACTCATATATAACCTTTGAGTATATTGTAATTGGCGAACCATAACTCGTGTCCAAGAGGTAAAAGATCTTGGTGTTTTATTGACACCTTCATTGAACCCTGAGCCCCGTATACTGAACCTCTGCGGCAGGGCAAACAGGATGCTTGTTTTTGTTCTCCGCTTCTCTAGACACTTCAGCTACATATTAGCACTTAAGACTTTGTACTGTGCCTTGGTACGTCAAATCCTTGAATATGGCTCCCCTGTCTGGAATCCGCATCAGAACTTTCTCATAGACGAACTAGAGAAAATCCAGAGAAGATTCGTCCGAGCGGTGGACGTCAGGATGGGTTTCACCTATCAACAAGTCCCCATCGAAGACCTGTTCCGTGATCTAGGGCTCCAGCCACTTGTGAGTCGCAGATTTACCGCAGACATTATGCTGCTCCATAAGATCCTCAACGACAACATCGACTGTCCTGATATATTACAAATGGTCCTATTCAAGACTCCATCATCCACCCGGTCTAGCGACCTGTTTGTCAGGCAACATCACCGCACCAACTACGCTGCAAATAGTGCGATGGCCCGTCTTCAGAGATAAGGAAACAATGTTGCCGATGTCGTGGACTTTTTCCAGGACAGTACAAAAACACTCAAGACGAAGATAGCGGGTCTTCAAATTGGAGTAGAAATGCATGAATGACTTTTTCTACTTACTTTTTTACCTTTATATTGTTATTTTATGTTGCATATTTATATTCTTATATGTTGTTATATGTGTATAGTTATTTATATTGTTATATTTATCTTGTTGTATTTGAATGTTACTTTTATTTGAAGTTTATTTATCTCTTTTTCACTACCTCTATTTGCTAAAAAGTAGTTTAAGGTACGGTATTTCATATATCTTTCATTTGCTATCAAAGATTAGAGTAGGTACCTGAATGTCTTAAGTTCTTATCATCTGTTTCTGTTTTTGGCTTTTTCATACTTAATTTAGTCTGGTTTTCGACCATTTAATTTATTAGAATGAATGACTTATTTTGCTTGAATGGGCTCTATATGTCTACTGTTTTAGTAGATGCTGTTGTATTGATATATTGTATCTTTTTTAGGCCTATCTCATTTTTATATTTATACTGTTATACTTGTTATACGTGCATGTTAAATTTATTTAAGTCTTTATTAATTTTTCACTACTACTTATCAAATGCCGAATAATGATGCCTGCCACTTAAATCAATCTTTTGCTACCATTGATCAGGGTGTACTTGCAAATTTTTTTCATAACTATCAGTCACTATTTTTTATTTACAACTAAGATACAGATTAGCAATGGTTTACATGGTCCAACTATTCCATCATTTTAGTTTAGCATCTTGAGTAGAATTATTCAATTCTTTGTCTAATATTTGTAAAAATGGAGATATGCCCGTTGATATGTAAAATAAATAAATAAAAAATACATTTAAAACAAACAATAGTAAAGCAGCAAACATATATTAAGCAATAACAACTAAATTCAAATGAAACAAAACAAGTGTTTTAGTAATGACGGGTTTCAAAATAATGTATTTGTATTGAAAATATATCACTGCGGTAGAAACAAATGAATAATTACATCATTGTTGGGAATTTTGAATAAATTATTAATTAAAACTTTTTCTAAAAAATTAAAATTCATTCAGTTGTTTCAGTTTTGTAATTAAAACTGAAACGTGATACGTTTGGATATTGAATAGAAGTCATTGTTAGAGCCCGGCATTTTTTTCAAGCTGACCAATACCAGGCCATTCCGTCACTGGTCAATGGCGGCCATTGTAGTAAATCAATATTTCCATTTATCACTTCGTCTCGCTACTATTAGTTAGGTACGGAAACTTCATTGTTTCTTCAAGAGATTTTATACCAATCTAATCTGGAATATAATATAGTACCCTTCCAAACTTGTCATTACATCCCAACGAAAATCTTAAGCAAAAATATCACCTTGCATATTAAATTGTAAATATTATAAAAAATAAGAAAATAATTTAATACATGCACTTTACTCTTTAACATTAAATATATTTATATAATTAAACCATTTTGGACATTTAACATTTGTTAAAACCAGAATGCAGAAAAACAGCTACTATTTTTTGCATGCATGAAACATTTAAAATCAATAGATTTTTATAATATTGGCCGAGTGTTAGCGAATGATATAACTCGAGGAGACGGGAAGTTTTCATTACTGTTCGCACCATATTTTGAAAACAAAATGACCTATTAGCTTAATTTCTGTAGATGCAACATCGAGTTCAATGATGGAGCATGAAACTTCGCAAGAATTAACAGACCATTAGTGACACATTTACATTAGTCTTTTGGCTAACAATGATAACAGTGGGAGAATCGCAGAATAAGTACATTTGTAATATGAAATTTTAGCAAGTGAGATGTGAGATGTTAGTAATGAAGCCTATTTATATGAGCTATACACTTATTATAGCTTAGTACTGCATACAAACTCAGTAAAACCTGTTATGTGGCACGTAATAGGTGGAAAACCTTGCATAAGTTAACTATTAAATATGTAGTAAATTTCATTTTCAAAATTATACTGTTATTTTATTTGAAACATCATATTATTTTATTGAACATTATAAATCTATACTTTTGTTATCAAAGTCGTAAAATTAATAGGTCTTTATATATATTGTATTATAGAAATAATTACAATTTAGAACTTTTCTTAACAAAATAAAATAAATCACAAAGTAAATCATTTATAGTTATGCAGCTTTGGGAGTGTTAGTATTTTTATCTGTACCATTCCTCATTAAGTTAATATTTACTAAGCATATGTAAAGATAAAGTCAGAAGTTACATCTTTATAGAGCATCAACAGACACGTTCCGAGCCTTTACGAGGTTAGTTAATTAAGCTGATTATGTTTTAGATGGATGCGAGTTTAAGATAAACAACAACGTTTTAATGAATTTTTAATAAGTTTTTTTATTATAAAAGTCTACTAGATAAAAAAATATATTTTTATTACTCGTAAAAAAAACTTAAATTTATGAGTTCACCAAGGAATTTTGTCAGAATTTGACACAGTTGAATACCCAAGCTTTATTTTTAGGGTATAACGGTAAATAACAAAAAACGTTACAGTGAGAGCATTAATTCTCTAGGGTTATATATAGGTATTGCTGTTTCATTTTAAGCAGAAGCTGTATCTTTGTACAGTAATAAAGGTCACGTTCTGAGCTATTTATCATCCAGAGGTAACTTTCCAAGGTAATTACACAACGTCAGAAGCCTCGTAACAAAGTCCAATAGTACGGTGTTATTAACCTAAAAAAAGGCCTAACCTTGACATCCAAAGTAAAAGTTTAATTCCAACTCCAAATTGTTCTATATAACCCTCTTATTGTTTGGTAAAAAGTTACACCATTTTGAGCGTCGGGTTTGGGGGGGAGGGGGAGAAAAAGTAGGAAATTTAGTAGTTTTTTTAGTTTTTTGGAAATTGGTTGAAAACTAAGCTGTTTAGCACAAAGAGTGTTATATACAAAAATATTCTACATGAAATTTTAAACAAAAAATGTCCTATGCATATTCCCTGTAAAATTTACGGTTCATGAGTTGCAGACGGTGTAAAAATAAAAATTATATAATTTTTAAGGTTTTTTTTCCAAATAAAGCTATATAGAAATAAGTAAATGATTTAATTAAAGAGTAATAATATACTACAGTATTATAGTCAAAAAGAGGCTAAGAGGCACCATAGAAGGTTGAAAAAGTAAAAATAATTGTTAGGAGAAATGGTTGAAATCGTTCGAATGTTTATAAGAGCAGAGAGGAGTGGGGACTTTCTCCTTCACCTTCATTGTGTCCATCAAATGCTTCCCATTTTCCATGCATCTGGTCACTTTAACTACGCTAAATCTGCACACGTTTACCTACAAGACTCGCTGGAACTTCTCAATACATTGCACCAAGAAAACGATTTATTTGTTAATTGTGGTTATTTCACCATCCGACGAGCTGAAAAGTTTTGGTCTGGAGTATGGAGTGATATTACCATAGAACAGGTTTTGATGAGGTCCTTAAAAAGCATTGGTGGATTGATTGCAGGTAGAGGAATCTACAGCGATAACTATTGCCACTTGGATCAATTCCATGCCGACTTGTTCTCGGGTGTTCGAAGCAATGGAAGAGTTTGCAGGTGTTCGCAGCCTCTCTTCAGAGCAGCACGTGGAGCTATGAGATGCAAGGCATAAAAGAAACAGTAAGGACTTGCAAATCTTCATTTCTTGGATTGAAGAACATAACCCGTTCTCTAAATCACCTGAACTCTCTTCCTTGTCAACAGGGGTTATAGGTGATGAAACTGTAAACTGCGATAAAGCATTTGAAATAGGAGCCATAACCATCAAAGCTATTGAAAACAAAACATTTAAAGAAATACACATGAAAAGATTGTTTGCTGTCAAGTCTCTAGCCTCTATAACGAAGCCGGTGAAAATTAACAACGACATGGTATGTGTAAATCCTAACACTCTCTTACATCGGATGGTGTGTACAGTAAGGAGTGATGAGAGATTAGAGGAAATTTTTCAGTTTGAACTCTGTGCATATCCTCCATCACTGTTTGACGAATCTGGCTTGTTGAGGAAGGGGAAAAAATCATCAATGGTGATGGTTTTGGTTTCAGATTCAAAAGAATCATCAAACATCGATGACCCAGTGAAAGTGTCCTATATAATTGACGGAGGCCACCTCCTACATCGTGTTGTCTGGCAACAGCCTGCTACATTTAAACAGATTTGCGAGCAATATAGTGATTACGTATGTACTCATTATGGAAAAGCGACTGTTGTTTTTGATGGTTACGAACGAAGTAACACAAAGGATCAAGAACACCTACGAAGATCACGTTCCAACATTGTGGTCAAAGTAGAAGACTCAATCCATGTCAACATAAATCAAAATGAATTTTTAGCTAGTGCTAAAAACAAGATGGGTCTAATAACCCTCCTTTCATCGCACTTGCAACAATGTGGTTGCACAGTTCTTCAAGCATCGGGTGATGCTGACCTATTAGTAGTCTTAACAGCTATTGATGAAGCGAAGAAAGATGTTCAAACGTGTTTTATTGGTGATGACACGGACTTATTAGTACTGTTGACTGTCCACGCACCTTCAGGGAATAAACTGAAAATGGTCGTACCTAAAAAAGGAAATCACCAGGAAAAAGTGTACATTATTTCTGACATTCAGCAAGGCATTGGGGATATGAAAGATGTACTTCTGGTTACATACGCCTTCACAGGATGTGACACTGTGTCTGCTGTCTATAAGAAGGGAAAAATCGCACCTTATAGGAAAGTTCAAGCCAACAACGTTCTTCGTGAAAAACTTCTGGTCTTCAACAACCCCAAAGCCGACCCCAGTGCAGTGGCTGATGCAGGAAATTACTTCCTACTTGCAATGTTTGGAGCCAAGAACACTGAAGATCTAGATTGTCTCCGCTACCAGTCCTACTTGAAAGCGATTGCAAAGCAGCCTATACATGCATTACTGAAGTTGGATGCACTACCCCCCACTTCAGGAGCGTCCAGACTGCATTCATTTAGGACCTACCACCAGGTACAACAGTGGCTGAATGAAGATAAGGATCCACTCGAGTGGGGTTGGAAGAAGATTGGCGACCACCTGACAGCAATTACAACAGCACGTCCTGCAGCCCCCCAGGAATTACTGTCCCTTATAATGTGTACTTGCAAAGATGAATGCGTTCGTAATTGTGAATGCAGAAGGAGTGGTCTAATCTGCACTAGTATATGCAGCAATTGCTCAGGCCAAGCATGTGATAACATGGACAATAATAACATCTTAGACGACGAGCTAGAGGAGGAGGATAATGTGCTGGAGGATGAGTGAAGTTAATAAAGACATTGAACATTCCAAATTTGAAAGATATTTATGCTTAAGAAGTGAATTTATGTTGCAATGTTCGTAGAAAGTTCAGGGTGGGTTTCTCCGTACCACAGGTTTATATGGCCTAGGCCTGTGGAAGCCTCTTTTCCATTAAAAAGGATAAGGTGGTGAGGTTTTCGTTCCTTCAAGGGCTTATCACTAACATACCACCGGCCACTGAAATAGCAACATTCTTTTACGAAGCTTATTTTTTAAAAAAATTATCAAAATTACGAAAAAGTTAACATTTACACCGTCTGTAACTCTTGAACCGTACAATTTAGAGTGATTATGAAAAGGACCATTCTTATTTAAAATTTAACGTAGAACATTTTTGTATATAACAATGTTTAGGATAAACCGCTTAGTTTTTGAAATATTTACGAAAAACTAAAAAAACTAGTGATTTTTCAAATTCCCCCCCTCACCACCAAACCCGACGCTCAAAATGGTGTAACTTTTTACCATAGAATAAGGGGACTATGTAGAGCAATTTGGTGTTGGAGGAAAACTTTTACTTTGGATGTTGAGGTTTAGGTCTAATTACACCGTACTACAAGTAAGGATCACAACTCCCACTCAGTGTGTCGTTCCTCGAGCCACAACTAATTGCCAAGCTCAACACAGTCCGGTTATACGAGAACATGGCAACTTTGTGTAATACTTAACCTCAAATTATTAAGTACAGTGTTTCTGCTTCGTCTAGAACATTACAGTTGCATTCAACTCGGCACGTGCTTTCGTTGTTTTAATTTCCATAAAACCTTTTTGGAGTTGAAGTAAGTGCGAGAATATGATTTCCTTTCCGGTAAAGAAGTAAGTATAGAATTTGAAAAGTTACATATAAAACATATCCTACTAATAATTCAGACTGGGGAGAATGAACCCCAGGGATGTCACTGCACAGGAGCCCAGAGTACAAGCAAAACGTCACATACATACTAGTTAAGGCGGAACACTGAAGAGGAAATCAATCTCTGTATTGCCTATGGAAATTTTTTGGGAACAGTCAGTAAATTAACACTTTGTTAATGGCTTTATATGCCTAAGATATATATTTTCGCAAACCCATTTAAGGGTATCTTTTATCAATATACTATTTTTAAATGTTTACTATTTCAGAAAAAAGGTGTCTATTCCCTCATTGCATTAAATAATGTATTAAGCTCCCATCACAAACTAGATTTTACTACTTATACTTATATAAATTACGAATATAATTTAATTCTTTTAGATTTGTTAATTTATTTTAAAGTTGAAACTATTTTAAATCTCTCATAAGCAATAATTGGAACTTTAAATAGTTGTTGTTAAACAATATCACTGTCGGCGATGCGAGTGGTGCAAGACGGATTCAAAAACAATCTAAGGTACCCGGACAAACCTGGATATGAACCTTTTCCTAACTTACCTTATACTTCTCATAATACTTTTCCAGATTCCGATCCTTGTTACTTTCGTAATTATAGTGGTCAATAATTAATTAATTTTTATTCTAAAAGTACTAAACCTAGTAGTATTTTAGACATTTTCCATCGTATGTTGCAAAAATAGAAGTTTAAAGAGTTGGAATCTATCCTCGAACACAGGTTATACGCCTGTACAAATAAATTTAAAAAGTAAGCCAAAAGTGGCTGCCTTTTATCCCTCACTATTTAACCATCGTTATACATTCCCAATTTGTGTTTCACATGACTTGCGGCGATACTACAGGAAGTGCCAATATTTAACGTGTTATATTAGTGCTATGATGTTCAGTGCGGTTGCTCTGTGCAATAACATGGTTGGTACTTACTCAAGGCATTAGTAAATATCATATATAGATAATAGAAAAATTCATTTAACAAAGGACTACGTATAGTTTTAAAAAGGATTGGAGATATTATACAAAATACAAAAAAGGTGTCTATTCCCTCATTGCATTAAATAATGTATTAAGCTCCCATCACAAACAAGATTTTACTACTTATACTTATATAAATATATAAACAGTGACACTAGCGTTTTCCTAAAAGATTCTTTTTAAAGCTGTACCTCAAAGTAATATTTGTTAACCAGTTAAAGTTATTTTTTTAAAGTATAGAAATCTTTCAAATACATGTTATTAAATTAAAAACACAAGTATTTGAAAAACATTCAATATATTGTAATATAGTATTTTAAACGTCTTACCTGTATTTAACATACCGGTACAATTATAATGAACAGTAAATTGTATTAAAATACTAATTAAGTATTAAATACATAATTATTAATATATAATAAGTAGTTCATCCCTTATCTACAACATTTTTAACAAGAAATACTAAATATGAAAACACAAGGTCACGATGAGGAAGTGTATTGTAAGCCACTTGACAGTTGAGAATGGTGTGATAATTATACACAACGTCTGCAATGCACTGATATACTGTTTCCGACTTTCAACACGGTTTGTTTGTCTCACACAGCGTACGTTTGTAATAAACTATTTCAAATGTGAATGACATTTATTTCAATATACATCCTATGTTTTGTAATTTTTAATGTATGTAAATAATAGAATTATTATGTAATTAATTTAAGCATTGTTGTACTATTATTACAGTAGAACTGACTGAGGGGAAGTAAAACATTGCGTGAGACAATTTTTCTTGTAATGTAACGCTTTCTAAATTTAATGTTTTGTAATGGATGATCTATTATGGATTAAGAAGAGAGGTAGTTACCGTGATTTTTTTTAGCACTTGGATCGAAAACTGTATTAAATTGTTCTCTACGTGTTACCATAAGTGTGAATCATCTGGGAAGCTAAGGAATGAACATATTTTGCTATATGGAAATATAAAACAACAATTTTTCTTTTTATTTAAAACAATTGGAAGGAATTTTTACATTATTACATTCCGGTTTTCATGTTATCACTATTAAACCAGTTCTCGCGTGGCATTTGCTTTGTATAAGTTTGACACTATTGACAGACATTAAATGAACCAATTAGTGGTATAACCGGATTAGTCGATTATCGATTACTGGCACACATGGGCTATTAAAACTATTTAGAGTACCAATTCCTGCAATTAAAAGGTGTTCACGATACAGGTTTACAGTGCAAATAGCTCACTTTACAGTCTTTAAGTGTTAACCTGGCGCTGACGAGAATGCACTGTTGCCAATAGCGCAGTGTATCGGGTACAGCGGCTATCGCTAGATAACGGGATGAAGCAACGTCGAGCGTGGTTGCTGCTTGGATGGATGACCACTGTGCGATTCTGTTCTTACAAGCAGCCCACCTTCCTTGGTGGTTGGTGGTGGTTCGAAAAAAGTTGATTCCCAGTTTAAGTGTTAGAGAGGACTTCTAGCCCCAATTTACTTTACTTTATGATTTCGGCATCCATATAAAGAGTCAGATATTAAACACTGCTCAGATTTTCTACATAGGTCAATTTAGAGGACCCCGAATTATAGGGGACTCCAAATTATTTACAGTAATAATATTGTTAGCAAAAACGAATATGACTTAAACGATTATTAAAACTAAGCGTTTGAAATCTAAGTTCTAGGCTAAGCAAAACATTAATATAGGTTCTTTCCTCACTCAAAGACGATATGAATGTTGCAGACTCTAGATTGTATTTGTTACTTCTTAAATTCACAGAAGATTTATAAGTATAAATGTACGCATGCTTATTATCATATATGTAGAGTAGCAAGAAGTTTTATTATGTTATTGTCAAAAACAAAAGGGATAACGGCCAAGAGAAGTTTGATTGTGCTATTAGGAATCCAAACCACCAATCTCAAAAAGTAATAAATAATATTAAGCAATAAAGCATCCTGCGTATCTGATCATAAAGTTTGCGCCACTGGAGGCAATGATAGTTATTGGCTATAAGTTGTGGATTTGAAGATGTTACGATATTGAAAGTTGTGTAGCCCTAGGGTAACTGTTGCATATTTAATTCTTTTTGTTTCTTGGTTTGTGAACAACATTTCCTGTTTCATAATGAAACAAAGGGTAAGGAAATTATAAAAGAGTTAAGCGAAATGAACATTATTTTTACCAATAATATTCCGTAAACTCTATAAGATAATGGGTTCTCAGTTGTATTAACGGTACTGTATTATTCTTTGTATTCACAACTTTATTATTATTATTGTGAAATCATAACTATGGATTATGGAAAAATCTGAGAAATTGTAATTTTATTCTTTAAGCTCATATTAAAATGTTAATTGCATATTTTTATTTAAAATATAGCTGCATTAGTTTAGAGAATTAAAATTGGGTAACTGGTCACCCATCTGGTTTACTAGACAATTTTAAACTGCCATAAATTAATATTTGTAATATATGTCCATACTTATTACAGCATGCCTCCATCGCTCCTTTAATTATACAAGACAGGAGTACGCAAAACTAAATATCAGGTCAGGTTACCTGAGATTGCATGCTTAGTTTCTCTCATATAGGCGGACAAACATAGAGAAAATAAATGTTTGCTCTCTGACAGACCATAGAAATTGTTCCATCCAAACAGTATTATTGCACTCGATGTTGCCTATAAATCCAGTATACTGTATAAATACAGTCTATAGTTTAGTTTGTTTTCAATATATTGTGGGAGAACACAAATAGACAAACGGGAAACAAAATTTTGCAGTCCCTCGAGTGATACGCTTCGATAACGCTCAGTCAATGAGTATAAAAACAAAGCTTGATTCGTAATTGCTTGGTGCCCGAACATATGAATCTACCTACATTTCCTCTGATTAACTGATAAATTGAAATTGAATTGGTTTATTGATTTTAAAATTTTCGTTGTACCATGTAGGAATATTATATCGATTTCATTTCAGTTTTCAAGGCACAGCACGGGTACCAGTTACGGGTTTCTGTTGACGGCTTTGTCGGTGGATTTGATTTTTCGTGTTCTTTCAATATAACAATGGTTTACAGTACGTGGTGATTAGAAGTAAAGTGGCACATATCACTTTTATGAGTAAATCTACTGGCTGTATTATTGTTATAAATGTTAGTTTTTCATTTGGGACAGAAAGCTGAGAAACTTCTCATTGCAATTAGTTCTAAGAACTTTCCACTTGCTTCCAGAGTGCCGGGATATTCAGAATGGGTGCAGTTGCTGTAGGGACCGTCTCTTGTCTGGATCCCACGATGAGGCAGAGTATATCTGTTATATTACCTTGAGGAAAAGGAAGGCGACCTATGTTCCAGCCTCTCCAGTCAAAGCGGGAAATGGACAGGACTTCCTGTAGCAACTGCCTTTAACCAATTCAACTTCTCTGCAGTAGACTTCACCTATACTTTCATCCTTTCACCCCAATATCATGAATTTTGCGTTTATTTATTTTCCTTTCCTCATAAAGTTTTCCAGTTAAAAATGACAAATCTACTCTAGCCGTTCTCAGTATAATTTGAGCTGGAAGGTATAAACCATCCAGAAGTGAACCCTCCTGTTCATGCTAATTCATTAATTACAAAACAAACAAAGATAATAGGAGTAAAAAGTAACCAAATGTGGCGCTAGGTTTATTGCAATAGCTTAAATAGTTTTGATTAAAGAATATTAGTGATTTTTAACGCCCATCATTATTTGAGTTTTCCAGTTAACGATAATATTGAAGGTCAAAAGTTTACAAGACTTGGAAGACAATACACAATGCGGAGCAAGGACAACGTTTTCTCTTAATCATCAATACTGATATTGGGGATAATTATTTTCCTACTGTTGTCCTAATCTTTCCGCTAACGAAACAGTGAGTTTGTAGTTTTGTTCCTGTTACGACATCTGACCTTGACATATTTCAGCAATTTGAGGGTACAATATTTAGAAATAATGCTCCAATAATTGTAAATAAATAAAAAAGCCTGATCAAATTTACGGTATAGTATTATTTAAATGAAGGATGTATCAGGCAATATAAATTTAAGCTTACATTTAACAACGAGAAAATGTAAGGATATACATCTAAATTGCTTAGAAAGGAAAATACTGAAACCATACGTATACATCCCAACAATGTTAATTGAGAATTATTTCCTACCTACACCATATTTGTGTAATGCATTTTAACATGGGTTATGTAAGAACAATTGTGATACTCACTGACTACAGTACCTGTCTTCTGCCTCTGACTTTGACCCCGCTCCTAGTACTTAGTAAAATGACTACGCTGTTCTAATCGACCACTTGGATCTCGTGTGAGACCTCCTCCTCCTCCTGAGTTGCACTGACTTTGACCCCTCTCCTAGTACTTAGTAAAATGACTACGCTGTTCTAATCGACCACTTGGATCTCGTAGACTGCGCCCTCCTCCTGAGTTGCACTGCCGCAATATCTTCTATGTAAAGGCCAGTTCATTCCGAATCAAAATGTGGGATTCTGTAGGCAGGGGTGTGACTGAGACACCATGATAATCTCCTTTTATGCTTCGCAACACACTAAAAACTACAGTCCTGCTTATAAAATAATATTTAGTGTAATATTTTGGAAAGGTTATGTGATTGCTGCTTTCTGTATTTTAATAAATATTAAAAGTTCTTAATAATAGTATACAAATAATACTTATTTATTTGTTTCAAAATATTTTGTTTTATATAACATTTGTAAATAATATATTGAACTCAATTCTTTATGGAAAGTTTTATTTTATGAACTAAGTGACATGAAGGTAAATAGAGAAGTCTGAGCTGCACCATGGTTAGCAAATATATCCTTGCATCTCCATTACGTGTTTCTGACAACTATCTGAATTATTTGGATTTTGTATTGAATTAAGGGAAAATTAACCCATTATTAATTTTTAATTTTATTGCAACAATAAGGATTTCATGGATATCTTTAAATGCTGCGTAACTGGTATGGAATTTATTATTTTGGTGAACTAGTAGGCAGTCATGATTAACCATGCAAGATCAATGCAATAGAAGGTTATCATTTCGTGAGCTGACACACAGAGGGTCTCGTTTTTATAACTATGGGTTTTTTATTATAGTTTATTTATATAAAATCTTTATTACGGTTTCAAACAAATTTACTTCACCACTATGTATAAAAACGTACTCTATCTCTATATGAGGCACACTAAGTTAGATAAAGGCGCATGCCACTCCAAGAGATATGGTTGAGCCTTAGCAACGAGAAAATGCACGATATAGAACGAGAAATGTGCAACATACAATCAATAAACAAACAAACTTTGTATACCCAAAAGAGATTTTAAGCATGCAACTTATTATTACGTGTAATGAACATTTATTGCAATAGTCCAACGTCAGTTTTAAAAACTGTTTAATATGAGCTATTTCTATATAACATTACAGTTCTTAAAAGGTTTTACCCTGTTATTCATGTGCTGACGACATTAAATTATCAGTTGGATATAGATTTACCAGAGTTACATAACTGAAGTACCTGAAATATATCCACGAATATATAACATACTGAACGGTAAAATATGACTAATACAACTCTTGGGTTCGGTATGAGTATTTTTATGTAATCACTTATAGAGCAAATCTTTAAAGTTGAGGAAAGAAGTTGCAACCTTTATACAGCAGCAACGGTCACGTTCAAATATATTTATCATCCAGAGGTAAACAGTTTCCAAGGTAATTAGACAACGTCAGAAGCCTCGTTACAAAGCTCGGGTAAGGATCAAAACTCCCACTCAGTTTGTTGTTCCTCGAGCCACAACTAATTGCCAGGCTGAACACGCTTAATTTACCTACCTTTAAACTATTTACTTTAGTGTTTGAGCTTCACATAGGTTATTAAATTAGTATAAAACTCGACACGTCCATGTAAATTATTCGACTTAATATAAATTATCATTTATATGAAGTCTCTTTAGAAGGTTTTTAAGTGATTTAAAATGTCTTATGTATGCTACACATAAAGAGCTATTAAATATGAGAAATTTAGCTAATACAGTTTATGAGATACCGGTATTATGAAGGTACCGTTATTAACTACTAAAAGGTGGATATAAATATAATGCGGTTAAGTGAATATTTATGTACGTTCTCATAGTGGCTTTATATCTTTTTTAGTAATACACTCATCCAACTGTGTTGCATGTGTGTGAATATTGTGTAGATATGGAAGTGATCACAATAAATACGTAAAAGATCGACTAGAGCACAAGAAGAAACATTTTTCACAAATTAAAAAGCTCTAGAAAATTATACAGAGTCTCCAAATAAGTATCTTATGTCAAATCATTTTATAACTATTTATTAAATAACAAGAATGAGTTAAACGATATAATTAATTACTTTTACAGTTAAAACTACCATAATATTAAAAATTGCTAGAAGAAGTAAAAGTGATTTGTAATTTAGTGAGTGATTGATTATTAATTTGGCCTGAGGGGGATATTCATATGAAATAGTTGAATTTCCGAACCGAATTTACTCGTAATTCTCTTGTTATCGCTGATAAAATAAACTTCTACCTCATAGCAGCCCACTCGAATCGACAGGACATTGCAATCCTGCCTTTACGTACCTGCGAGCATTCATTCTTTATAATCAAAGCACTAAAGATAAAATTAAAAGTATAACAATCATTTAAAACGTAATGATCGTAAGTAAATTTGATTTGAAAATACTAATGAATATAATTTATTGAAATGTTTTAAGGCTGAACTACTTACCAAAGTTAGTGTGTATGATAACTGGAAGTTTGGTCAACATAATTTCCTGAAAGTTTACAACTAAGCTCAGTGGTATGTATTTTACAAAAGTTACAATTACATTTTACTAACTTTGACTATATATTCCATGGCTGCCAACTGCATAATCTAAATACACTTGTACTCCTCATTGATTTAACAAACCAAAGTAAAACATATAATACTCATAGTAAAATAATGTTACCCGTCTGTTTGGCTCTTGGTAGGTGAACTCATGGTAGGTAGACTATCGTATGTAAACCGTAATAAAATTAAGTATTTTATTGTTTTACGGAGGAACATTTAAATTGCATACTGTATAATTAACTCTCAGCCGTTAAGCTTTAAACGCCTCTAATGAATTCTAAACACTGTAATTAAAATTCTTAATTACTCCACCATATTACTCAACATTCTATTACGGGCACTAAGTTAGATGTATATGAAGTGAGAAGCACGTAAAGACTACGGACAAGGGAACCTAGATGATACAAACTTGTTATACGTGTAATTCCCAATTGAGAGACTTGTCAACGTCAAGAACCAAAATCTTGGTGAATACGTGATGGCTGAAAGCACTGTAGAATTTCGCTTCATATTGTAAAGTTAACTATTTAATATGCAGGCTTTGATCACACGCATTTCTTGAAATGAGCCAAACAAAATATAAAATACATCGATGGAAAACATTACTTCCATTGTCATAGCTCTGTTTGTCGTTGCATACCAATATAGTACTCGCCTTCGACTCGCTGGGGGCTACGCCCCCAGGCCCCTAATACATTGGGGAGTTGGCTAAATGCGGGTATAATCGGAATTCGGAGACAGGTTAAGTCCGAGCATTAGATTAGGGATCTTGAAGTTTAAAGTAGACCTTTTTTATTGATTCATTCTGGATTCTACCAAACTTTGGACTTTGAGGGCGTGTTGTAGCTTAACCATTAGAGATACGAGAAAAAGTGACTGAACCTTTTACTGTCGGATATTTAATTTTATGTTTCGATTCTGACCTGGGATTTTAGCTTCCGAGTTTCGGTTTAGCCAATACACAGCATGGAATAAAAGTTTGCACTGGTCAGCTATTGTTTAGCGTAATGATAATAAAAACCGATTCTAAGTTCGAATTTTAAATTGTTAAGGGAGTATAATTTGCTCAGGAGTTTAACTATTAATCCCAGGAAATTCCCTGTGGGGGGTTAATGTTACCGGGTGTTAAGACATCTCTTAATTTACTAAGGAGATTATTTGGTCATACCAGGAAATTTCGGGGTGGGGGTATATGTTACCGAGGGTTAAAAAATAAAGATATAAAGAAAAGTCATTGGACCTTTTTAAATCAGAGAATTAGCTTGGGAGAAATGTCTGCACTGGGCAGCTAGATGTTGAGTGTAAATATAATAAAAAACATACACTAAATTAGTATTTTTAACTTGTTTAAGAGGTTTCATTTGCTCAGGAGTTTATCTAGTCATGCCAGGAAATTCCCTGGGGAGGAGGCTGTTTGTCGTTGCATACCAATAATATTCGTTGAGACCGGGAAGATCGCGACCGAGTGGTCACGGGTTCCGCCATAAAGAAAAATGCTGGTTGAGTTTATAATGAAATCAGATCGTTTCTACTGCGTTAAAAACTATTAAACCAATAATGTGTATGCGGGGAGTAAGATGGTCCTATCTCGCACATGTTATACTTATTTAATAAGTTTGATGTATCTTTTTTACAAAGTATAAAGGAAATAATTTAGGTTTTTAATTTGGGCCTTGATCTTTGATATGAACAGACTGGTTTTTTATCATACAACAATGGAAAATTACATTTTTTAAACTTTAATTTTTTAAGTGAATCCTTGAATTAAAATTTAATATTAACATTTTATTTTTCATTACTTTGAGATTTCCTCTACTTAAAATGGTTAAGCCTAATTTCCTGAACAAAATAAAAAATACTTTGATATCTTGAGTGTTTCTTATGAAAAGGTACATTGATTAGAAAAAATTCGTAAATTAAGCATTTTGTAAAACATATGATAATATAAAAGTAAAACCCTATCTTAGTACATTCCTGGACAATACAATGGGTTCTTTGGGTCCCCCTGTTCTTCATAATGTTTCTCGTGTTTTCTTTTAGGTAATATTTGTTTTTCCTGCGTTTTTAAATTTATTCTACCGCTTCCTCCGCTTTCCAGATTCTATTTAATCAGCTTTCTCTATACGCTCAATGCAGTTCTTACCAAGACATACGCAATTTTCTTCAGAATATTACATTTTATAATGTTTCCTTGTTTGTGTGGAGCTGTGGCTTCATAGACACACAATTCAAGTGTACTTTTGGTACAAAAGTACTTGTTAGCACCCGTAATTATGCTAATTAGCGACTGTGCAGCATTTAAAGTTCCACCATTTAAGCATCTGCGGACCAGAACAGGGGTTACCAACTCCTTGAATATAGGCTTTAATTGTTCCATCCATATGCTGTCAACATAACTCTACAAGTATCATGCTAGAGTAATTTATATGTGTACTGTATAAAAGTCCTATTAGTTAAAAAAACATCAAACTTTTGCGATAATGTCTTCTGTACGCACTTACGTTTTAAGTCATAAACTTTTTAGTGACGGAATAGAATAATCTTTATGCTTAAATTTAGCCTAGCAACTTTGTATATTCAGATAAGGTAGGAGAAAATACCGACTTTTTGTGCAATTTTCACCATTTCACTCCTCTTAAAATTATTTTGAATTTAACTAGAGTCCTTCTGATTTCAGTTGTAATTTATAAGTAAAACTAAAATCAAACTGAGCCTTACTGTTTCGTATGAACATTTCACATAAATAATTGGGGATTTATTTTAGATAGTTCAAAAATCTTCGACCGAATCTGTATGGCTATTACCAAAAACAGTTTATTGCAAACGTTTTAATTTATTTTATTTTATGCTATATAGTATCAATATTGTATTAATTTTATTTTTTAGTAAAAGTAGAGAATATATTAACAACGTTAATTAATTTGAAAATATGAAAACAATATAAAGTTTAGATGATTCATTAATCTTTTTTAGAACAAAAGATTCGCAAGAACACAAGAAGCAAAGTAAAGGGATTATCACTCGAAGTGTCTTTTAATTAAGTCTATTCTTTGAAGCGGATCTGATTTAAATCCGAGATTGGTTGAGTGATCATCTATCTACCTTCAAGTTATAATTCCACGAATCTTTTGAATACTTGTAATTATTCTCTTTACGGCGTAAATGAAACAGTTGTCGACGGTTTATATCCTTAAACAACAGTTACTTATGCGAAAGATTTTTAACACATCATAATTCTTTTTATCACCAAAACAAAATTTGATTTTTTAAATTAATTTACAGTAATAATAAATACTGCTGCAAAATTAATAGAATCTCAAATTCTAATTTTATTATATATATAATAACCCGAATGGCTGTTGTTAATGTAAATTTAAATATAATAAATATGTACCAGACATTTTATTTTCTATGCCGTATCTGTTCGTAAGAAAACTGATGTAATTGCAAGTTTCAACAAGATTTTAAAAACTGTTACTACAAACTTTATAATTTTGTTCCCTCAACCAAAAGGAGCTACAAAGTAAACGCAACCAATTGCCTATCTATTTTTAACTCCGCCTATTTGTCTCTTTGTCCGCCTATTTGTGTTTTTATTGAAGGATGTTATTTAATCATTATTATATTTTATTATTAAGACATAGTTTTTTTAATAATCAACTAATTTCAATCTAAGATTAGAAAACACTTTATGGTCACAATCATTGGCACAAATATAATCTATATTTGTAGACAAAACTTTAAAACTACAATTCCATATGGCAAAAGTTTAAATTTGTTAAAAGTAATAATTTCTTAAGAACTTTTATTACAACATTTAAAAACTAATCAAATCAGTGTTTGGATGTTGAAACGGGTAAGAATAAATTATTATTAGAATAAAGTTTGAACCAAAGTCCGACGTAATATCAATTTGGGTGTAGGTACCCTGGTCTAAAATTAACGGACGTATGCTAAGTAATAGAGTAAGATTAACTTGGGTGTTTATAATGGATTGTTATTCAAATTTTTATATAATGCAGAACTTATAGTCACTGACTCTTATTTCCTGTTCTGGTTCGATTGCTCAAAGTGTAATACAGTGCTAATATTTTTCAACCATTTTAGCCTTATTGAAACAGATAAAATCCTAGCAATACAACTGTCAGCGACAAACTGTAACTGTTAATGAAAGTTGGAACACACCGAGGGGCTAGCCCGCAACGCGAGGCATTCTCTCCGTGTATTACCTTTTATCAATTTAAACTTCCCTGCTTTGACACAATAATAGGAGGTTCATTTTGTTTAGTAAGTGAAGAAATATTTTATAACGATTACATAGCTATCTCAGATGTAACATTAGGTAAGGATATTTATAATACTTTGTTCTATTAACCTTGACAAATATGTCGTTTTATTTACGAGTAGATCTGCAATGGTGAATTTTTCAGAATTGGAGGGTATCACTATTGTGCTGGACTTATGCCGGTAACTGCCTGTCGCACCAGGTATTTTATTGATGTATAAGACATTATAATGGATTTAGCATCCCATATTCGTACCTATTATTGTGTTGATGTATTAAACATACAGCAAGCTTCTGTAATATATATTTATATTATGGGCTGTTTTGTATCAGTAAGAACTGCGAAAGCAACATACACTAATGCTTCTTTATGTTTTTTACCTTTTTAAAATTCAAATTTAGTATTTTAAGGTCCGAATGTTGTGTTGCAATTTAAAGTTTTTTTTTTATTTCAATAGTGTTGAAATATCTCAAGAAGCCGTTGTGCAGATGATATATGTTTCCGATAAATTGTATTATCAGAGGGTAAAAGACTTACAGGAGACTATTTTCTTGATTGACAACTACTTTTAGATTGGGTAATAAGAGATGTGGTTGAGTTATCAGATTTTTTCCTCCTATTTGTTTACTCCAGATTGTCCATTTTCTTGCTAATCATTATAACACATAGCTATGACTATAATCTTTTTTTAATTTCTTATATTATCTTAATTTTATTTATAATTATTCTTCTTTACTATTTCTTTATTTATAAAACAATCCAAAACTGTCTGTTAGCCTCCAGCTAATTGTAAAAGTACATAGTTTTTTGGCATCTTTCCGGTACCAACCGCAAGATATACATGCTTAAAAGACATACATGTTTACATAAATTTGAATTCATTTACTCGCTGAATTCGTTTATCAGCGGATAAACTCAATAATATTTTCAGATCCATAAAAGAGATTTCGATTTTGGTAAAAAAAAAGATCCTATGTTATAGAAGTACAATTATTTTCTGAAACTACGTAGAATTAATGTATTACAGTTATGTTCTTGTTAGTAGGCAAGCTACAAAACTACGTTTGTTATTTATAAATGATGCTGATATTCTGACAAATTTACAGAAGACTGATTTTTTTTCTTTCAACAGTGAACTAATTATATGTGTCGTGCGTATTTCTCATGCATTGAGAGCCTATTTCCCCAGTACCAAGGAGAAATAGGAAAAGAATACACGTAAATCCTTTAAGGAGTTTATTATTAGGTGGTATAACCATGGATGACAGTTATCTTATATTGAAATACCTGAATAGAATCATGTTAACAAGAAGTTTTTCACTTAATTATTATGGGCCTTGTTAAATTTCACATATCAAGTGATGAGCAGTAAGGACTTTTTGCAGTTTTAATGTTGGACGAATATTGATGTAACCCAATCACAGGTTAATCTTCTTCGCTGGACTGCGACATCCAGACTCCGGGGAGAAATGTACAATGTGAGATGAAAAACAGGTATATATTTGAATAATATATTGTAAGTTTTGAATGATAAAACCTAAGATAAAAACAATTTAATTCTCGGACAAGTATTACTCGCATTATCTGAGTAGTAGGAATAAAAACTTTAAATTAATACTAAAGTAAATTAACTTATCATGGAAAATTAACACCAAAACATAACTTAATGAATTTTATAAAGTAATCGTTATGTTTTGAACCTTCAATTGAGAATGTTTGTCATGAATCAAGGAAAGAAACTGGATCAAGAGTCAGTTTCTTTCATTATAAAAATGTATCGACTACAACGTGTGATTTCATTTTCACAGCTATCTGTCCATGTTGTTGGCACTAGTTACCATATGTAGCGATAAATAAATGACTATAGCATTTTCATCAGATAACTTTTAAAACTATTTTATAATGGAACTACTATAAGTAATATCTTAGTTCATCCATATCAAATATCTAAACTCAAATACAAACTGTTATTACCTATTTTAATTTAAAATGTATAGCAGCAAAAGTCACTCTCTAAATGAAAAATGTGTGCTCTGTCACCACAGTAAAACATTCAAACATACAATATTGCATTCTTAAAAGCCGTTTATTTGCCAATTGATTCCAAGATGAAGAAAAGAAGGTCTCATAAGGTAATTTTCAAACATGTTTAAAGCTATAAAACGTTAATAAAACTATTGTACAGTCATGTCCAACACATTCACAGTGTGTAGAAGTTCATATAAAAACCGAATCCAATCCTATTGGCCGTACAAAATTTCTTCTATTAAATTCAGTCATTGCACCCATTAATTTTTGATAACGAAATCGTATAACTATATCACGTATATCGTATAATGTCATGTTCTACTGGAAAGAAGAGTGATATGTTATTGACCAATTCAATCCTGTCTGAAATGACAAAGTTCTCTCATTTAATTCAGTAATTGCATCCATTAAATGTTGATAATGAAATTCTATGCATCGTATCATATACTTTCCTCCTGTATTGGAAGGAAAACGGTTATATTTTAGACGAATTGCTACAAGGATATATTTTAGTCACTTTTATAATAACGGCAAATAATATAAGGCTGCAGCATTAGCTATTACAACAAATTACCACTTATTGAACAAACGAATGCAATTTTGTACTGAAGCCACATATCCTAACCATAAAACATAATTTATCATACAATCTTTTTTGTTTGTAAGATTTTTCTGATTCAGATGTACTATTTAAATCATACATCTAAAAGCATATTAAGGAAATCATGCAACTGCAGTAACGATGAGGGTTTATTGGGTCTTTCAATTTTTTTTCTTTAAAAGCGAAACGATGTTCTTAGTAGAAATTAAGTCTTTAAAAGTGTAATGCCTGCATAAAAAATGTTACAGAAGTTTTTACATTGCATAAAGAAAGTCGGTTGTATGCCTTGAGACGTAATGCAAACAAAACAAAAATTGCCACACGACTGAAAACCTAGTATTTTGTTTTTTATACAACTCTTCTGTTCTCTAAATTACAATTTATAAGTGAATACGGCTTATTATGCTACATGAAAAAATACATTCTTGATGCATAAATAACGACAAACATGGGTTTTTTATATAACTATATCTAAAAACCATTCAACATCCCGGAATCCTTCAAAATCTTGTCGTTTGTTTAAACCATATACAATGAACATCACCTATCATTATTATCAGGGTTTATTAAAATATTTTCCTTTCTTTAACTACGCCCGATAGCCATTACACGTCACATATGACTAGTATATTTTGTTGTTTGTTTAATCATGTTCAAAGACTTTCACATACCATAAGGAAATTTGGACATCTTGGTGGTTGATTAAGTATACCCTTTTAAATTTCTTGTACACAAAATCCTCTAGCAATTCATCGGATGAGGTGAAATTTGAATATTTTTTAAAACAATCATGATAATCTAATAATGTGTGTCTTCTGAAAATCCTTTAGGAAATACTATCTAGGTATAAAAACGTCAACTAATAAAATATTTCAGCGATATTTGGTAATAATTTCGTATTTTAATGAATAAATATTGTGAAAGATTGTATTTATACACATCCAGTAATTTTATAGAGAGTCTGATCTGTTGTTATCAATTATAAAAGTAAAATAATTCAAATTGAATTATCTTCATAAATTTACTTTTTCTCTAAAACTGAACATATCTTCGTTAAATATTCACATTAATATTTCGTAGCGAAAGGTATCCATTCAAGAATAACTATTTATTTCTTACATCATTTTCAAACTTTGTAACAACGACCCATATTAATGTAGAAGAATTTAGTACATTTATCAAAACTTATACGAATTGAGAGGGTACAGAGTCACGTATCGATAAAGTTTGGTGACGTTACTTAGTGTCCGCTTCAGTAGTTATTGCTAATTTCATCAAGAAATGAACATTCATTCAAAACATGAGGTTTTAATTAACTCGGTAAAGGGGGGGGGGATAAGCCGAAACAACACTGTAATGATGTGGATCTCTTTAACGTATAACTGAGCAAAGATATAGACCATCAAAATATTCTTTTTACGACTGAGTCTTCATTAATCCAGCAGAATAAATAAATTACTTATCGTTTGTGATACAAGATTTTCTAAATATGTTATACAAGTTTAAGTATCAAATGTACAGAATTCGTAAAACATTTTGACCACATAACATCGCAGTATTTTATAATGCAGCCAAAACTAAAAATGTATGCATTAACTTTTTGGAAATATGTTTGTTTTATATGAGGGTGGTGAAGTCTCGACCCTTGTCACTCTTGTGTATAGAAACTGAATATACCAAGATCTGATATGACCGGATCAAATTAGTATTTTTGCTTAAATTAATTTGGCATAGCTACTTCAATAATATATACACACCGAAGCGTTCATGAACTCGATTTCATACTGAAGTTTGAGTTTTCTTGATGTGTTATCATTGATATTAGAAGAAACGGATACTACACACCGCATATCATGTAACAGGCTAGGCTGAGGTTACTTACAAAATTGTGAGTATATAGCTCATTTCACTAGGCTACATGTATAGCGCATTAAATGGCATATTGTTACCCAGAAAACCAATGGTTGATTCAATGTGGATATAGACTGCCCATCATCATCTTCTTATGGCAATGCCTCATACACGGCGTCGTATTTCGAACTTTGCAATAATAGGAGGGTGAACTAAACGTTATGTGTAGACAATTCGGTTGCTCCACAATGCACATTAATCATGTTAGAAACAAATAATGAATAATGATTTATTCCTTCAAAAAAGTACAAAAAAATTACAAAAATAGAATCTGGAATAGCTTAATCACATGTCCAGTAGTGTGATTAGGCTTAACAAAATAAAATAAACATCGTTGGTACTGAATTTTACACCTGACGAGACAATGACAAAACCTCTTCACCTAGATTATATGTCTCTAAAGTTGAAACGATGCAGAGTTTTTCTTTTCGAAAAGGTTTTGGATTTATTCAGGCTAAAATAATTCCAGATTCTAGAAATAAAGTCTGCTACAGTGTCAGATTTCAGACATTGCACTATGATGAAGATTAACTGGAGCCGCACCCAACATTCACGTATCTAAGGATATAATGGAACGTGATAGTTATTTTAAATGGATTAAACTATGATGAAGATTAACTGGAGCTTCACCCAACATTCACGTATCTAAGGATATACTGGAACGTGATAGTTATTTTAAATGGATTAAACTATGATGAAGATTAACTGGAGCTGCACCCAACATTCACGTATCTAAGGATATAATGGAACGTGATAGTTATTTTAAATGGATTAAACTATGATGAAGATTAACTGGAGCTTCACCCAACATTCACGTATCTAAGGATATACTGGAACGTGATAGTTATTTTAAATGGATTAAACTATGATGAAGATTAACTGGAGCTGCACCCAACATTCACGTATCTAAGGATATAATGGAACGTGATAGTTATTTTAAATGGATTAAACTATGATGAAGATTAACTGGAGCTGCACCCAACATTCACGTATCTAATGGAACGTGTAAATGGATTAAACTATGATGAAGATTAACTGGAGCTGCACCCAACATTCACGTATCTAAGGATATACTGGAACGTGAACAGTGATAATTTTAAATGGATTAAACTATGATGAAGATTAACTGGAGCTGCACCCAACATTCACGTATCTAAGGATATACTGGAACGTGATAGTTATTTTAAATGGATTAAACTATGATGAAGATTAACTGGAGCTGCACCCAACATTCACGTATCTAAGGATATAATGGAACGTGATAGTTATTTTAAATGGATTAAACTATGATGAAGATTAACTGGAGCTGCACCCAACATTCACGTATCTAAGGATATACTGGAACGTGATAGTTATTTTAAATGGATTAAACTATGATGAAGATTAACTGGAGCTGCACCCAACATTCACGTATCTAAGGATATACTGGAACGTGATAGTTATTTTAAATGGATTAAACTATGATGAAGATTAACTGGAGCTGCACCCAACATTCACGTATCTAAGGATATAATGGAACGTGATAGTTATTTTAAATGGATTAAACTATGATGAAGATTAACTGGAGCTGCACCCAACATTCACGTATCTAAGGATATACTGGAACGTGATAGTTATTTTAAATGGATTAAACTATGATGAAGATTAACTGGAGCTGCACCCAACATTCACGTATCTAAGGATATAATGGAACGTGATAGTTATTTTAAATGGATTAAACTATGATGAAGATTAACTGGAGCTGCACCCAACATTCACGTATCTAAGGATATAATGGAACGTGATAGTTATTTTAAATGGATTAAACTATGATGAAGATTAACTGGAGCTGCACCCAACATTCACGTATCTAAGGATATACTGGAACGTGATAGTTATTTTAAATGGATTAAACTATGATGAAGATTAACTGGAGCTGCACCCAACATTCACGTATCTAAGGATATACTGGAACGTGATAGTTATTTTAAATGGATTAAACTATGATGAAGATTAACTGGAGCTGCACCCAACATTCACGTATCTAAGGATATAATGGAACGTGATAGTTATTTTAAATGGATTAAACTATGATGAAGATTAACTGGAGCTGCACCCAACATTCACGTATCTAAGGATATACTGGAACGTGATAGTTATTTTAAATGGATTAAACTATGATGAAGATTAACTGGAGCTGCACCCAACATTCACGTATCTAAGGATATAATGGAACGTGATAGTTATTTTAAATGGATTAAACTATGATGAAGATTAACTGGAGCTGCACCCAACATTCACGTATCTAAGGATATACTGGAACGTGATAGTTATTTTAAATGGATTAAACTAAACTAGAGTTTTAAAAAGAAGTCGTCTAGGAATTTCCCATGATTTTAACTTGGTTTTTTTGTTTCAGAGTTATTTATTGATGATGTATTCTTGGTAGTGGCGTATCATTGCGTATCATATTAATGGGAGTAAAAATATGGTAAATTCTAATTTATCCTACATTAAAGCCCAACCTATTTCGTCATGTCCGGACCATGAAACATATAGCTTCAGCGTCATTGGGTACCTTCACGTGAAAGGCATCTTAGCTTCAAACACCATTAAAGTCAGTAATGAATACTGCAAGAACTCATTTTCATAATTTCTCACTAACTTAAACTAGTTTAAAAATTTTAAGATCATCTGTTGTTCACGTATGGCTATTTCAGATGTTGTAATTGATAAAAATCGCTTTGGTCATACGAAAATACTATCATACATGAGGGCGGTTACATGATTTCATCAGCAACACAATTCTGAACTATTGCAGTGGATAATGAATATCAAATGACAAAGCAAACATAACTTCTATGTTGTTCTAAATTGTTACGTTTCACTACCATTCGTTGGAATAGTATTTGAGCAACTTTCTCAATATTGTTCTGGTTTATTAAAATAGACCAATCTGTTATTATACAGTTATATTCCATCGCTTTTAACAACTTTCAGTTAAAAACATTCTCACATAAAGACTTTTTTAAACATCAGTTTGTTCAAAATTATTTAGAATTTTTATTGTAACGAACATCATATGAACATAACAACATTGTACTTAAAATGTTCATAAAACTTCCCAGCGATCATTACATTTAAAGCATATCAGAAAATGTTATTAATTTTCTGTATCAAAGAACTGCACAAAATTTATTTTTACTTTATGCTTATAAGAGACAATGCCAGTTAAGCAATACAGATATGTATTCCAACACATAAAGGATGTTATAAATTACATTATTTTCTATTTTATCGTGGCACGACGTCTAGTAAACCAGATGCACCATATCATGAGCCCTGCTGCCCTATTGAACATCCTTTCGTTACAAATAACGCAAATTTACCGTACGCAAAATACTCATGTTACCGTAATATGAAATAGTTACAAGATACCAAAATTGAACTTCAGAGATTCATGCAAAAACACCTTCAGGGAGCTTGAATTGCTGACTTTGCCCTGTCTCTATATCCTGGAGGTTGTCCTGTACTGCCGTTCTAAGTGTAACTTGGTTCAAGGCAGGGACGTTCACCAGTATGGGACTAGAGGCAGGGACAACTTCCGCGTTCAACAACACAGAACTGCAGCATTCGAACATTTAACCGTCTGAGGTTGGGGTCAAGCTAATCAATAAGCTCCCTGAAGACATCAAACAATTGAATGACCAAAAAAAATTTAAAACTCGACTAAGACACCTTTTGGTGTCGGGGGTGTTTTACTCAGTTGACGAGTTTATGGAGAGCCGCTGGGACGAAATTCAAAACTAATACGATCAATCCTCTGGTTCTGGTGTGGCAGTGGCAGGATTGTCTGGTGAGAATGAAGATGAGAGTGAATGAGAGAAACATGTGACTGTGTGACTGTGTGCTTGAGTGAATGAAGTGTAGGCCTAACTTTTTATTATTTAAATATTCTGTGACGTTTGTATGCAATTTTATTATTGTTACCGCAATAAAGTTATATTATTATTATTATATACGTAACATTTGACGAAACAAGATGTCACATAAATAATAAGTATAGCCAGAATTTCAGGAACTGATTTTGAACACTGTATCTTGACTGAAATAAATCATTTATTTTAGATAATTAAGCTGTATTACATACATATGCAAAGAAAAATGCACTGGGGCGTTATATGAAGAGTTGTGTTCAGAAACCATTCAAATAATATTTAATTAAACCAAATTATTTTGGTAAATTTTCTTATGTGATTGGGATGATATAATTTTAATAATTCTATTATGACTTATTGATTTTTAAAGCTTTATTACTCAACGCAAAAAGCAGAGACGAAATGAAATAGAAATACGAGATTGTTAACACTACATGTGAGAACGTATTTTTGTACAATAAATTAAACCGTTTAGTTAATTATTTACAAATTACCTTCGCCTCATAAATATGCAAAACTTCGCTCCACAAAACTACAATATTCAATGAAACAATCTAGCTAATCAACTTTAGATGGTTGATAGTGTGAGAATATACTTTATAGTTTCCATATCGGCAATAAAGAGGTGTTGATTTTCTAGTGAATTGTAATAAAACATTCTTTATTTTGGAATTAACTGGGGCATTATAATTAACGAACTATTAAAATGAAAACCTGCACTCTCGTAACTGATTAACATGTTTTCTCTTTATGTAAGATGATGAGACAAGAGTATCATATAACTACTAAATGTAGCTAGCACTTTAAATAATGGTTTTGAACACTTTGCCTTGACTCAAATAAATATTTTGTTTTTGATAATCAAGCTGCGTATGTTCTACTTGTAATGAGAAATAATGCAATGTTTAGTATTAGTAGAATTGTATTAATAATATCAAAAAATACATATACTTTCACTCAATCAAATTAATACTGTACAGTTAGTTATGTAACTGGAATGATATAATTTTCATATGATGCCATCAAAACTTATTGATTTTTAAAAGTCTCTTTTGTTATCCTATGTAAAATTCGTATACAAAAATACTTAGGCAAGATTTTTAAACGCCTATGCCATCAGGTATTTTTCCGCACAGTAGATTAAATATTTTAATGAATTTAATAAAAAATAACCTTAGGATGTAATTTCATTTGTTACGTCCAACATTCATATTATGAACTATATGTTAATGATTGTTATGTAAGCAAATCGATGTTGTTCTAGCAATCTAGGATCTTCAATGATACAATCAAGCTATCCAACCTTAGATGTTTGCCAGTGGGAGTATAGCTGTTTATGTTGTAAGTGAACATGTTGTTGGGTTGTGTTGCCTGTCTAATCTCAAGGCTTAGAACTACAGGGCTGGAATAATACAGCATGTGATATAAGCTTATATCTTAACCATAACCGTTGTAATAATTATAATAATTAGTAAATAAGCCATGTATTAATATTTTTTATATATTTAAATTATTTTCAGTATTTATAAATTAAGTGAGTATTAAATTTAGTGTTGTATAAAACATAATTTTTGCCTGTATATCTACGCCTGACCTCACCATGTTCTCTGGAACTATGTGATACAAATTATAAGTATCACAAGAAGGCCAAAGTTCGTTAGCAGTGTTTTAAAGTGCCTATGGAAAATATTGTTTAGTATTGTTTTCAAACAAAAAGGGATAGGCTATTTCACTTTTGCCTATCCATCCTATGATATCTTAAGCTTTATTCATAAACTTTTTGAAATTTTGTTGCTATCCGTAAAAAAGGAAATCCTAGTGTATATTTAGACTGTACAGTCTTTCTTTATCATTTTACCAACATTAAAAATTTCCCATTGGAAAAGAAAATAAATATTATGTAATCCTTTTGAATACACAAATCAAGAAAAACTAAATAATTATCTTCGCAAAAACAATTTAATTGGTATGTGTTGTGTCCTATAATTAATGAAGTCAGGATACAATTATTTTATATATATAAGACTACACTGTACATTTTAGTGTAATAGTATATATTGAAAACTAATGGAGAAAATTTCAAAACTAACAGCCATATTGACATCGTCAACAGATAACAGATAAGACATGAAGAATGCTGTGACGCTTCTCCTGTAAGAGTCTCGTCGAGGCCCTTAAACCACATATCAGAAGATAACAGGATGTTGGAAATTACCCATCGTTATATGTTATAAAATGTAAAATCCACAATGTTTTGAGGATTATCCTCTTCGTCAGGTGGGGAGGTATTAATGCATACAAAAATAAATAATGGAAAGAGAAAAGCAGGGGAAGGAAAGGGTTGAAACATACCAAAAAGTTGCTTGTCGAAAAGTTCAGGCTTTGTTTCACCACAAGTCACGAGTACGAGTATCACAATCACACTAGCTCAGGATACAGTAGAATACTAAGAAAAATGTCAATGTTTTCTATTTCATCGGAATCGCGTAGTGTCATCTAAAATAATTTGAAAGGAAGGCGATATTCAGGAGGGGGAAGGGGTAAAGGCAAACCGCTTTCGGCCCTATGTTTTGGTCCTATGCCTTAGTGTCCTGGTGTGTTGACGAATTTTGTTTGTTGAGGTTTGTTTAGTTGGTATAATATTTTTAGGATTCCTAGTTAGTTCAACAATTTAATATTGGTACCCAAAGTGGTCTTACCTCAAACGAAGGTTGACTTAGCGGTTAGTCTGCTAGTTTTATATAGAAGTTTACGTTAAAAATTCTCCTCGGGTTGTATTATTTTGGTTTCGTCCCATGTCATGTTCGTGTGACATCCTGTTATCCTTTCAAATCTTCTATCGTCAATAATAAACTTTAAGCAAAGTCTCTGAAGAGATGGCGCCCGTTGCCTCTTCAAGCCAACTAATGAGCAGTATCGGTGAGCCTGTGTCTAATAAGCTCATATCGGCTACGTACACAGGTGCGAGATATGGACGTTTGCTTTACGTCAAAAGCACTTGCAAAAGTACGTGGAAAGGAGGCACTTTGGATCTGCTCACTTTCAAAAGGAAGTGGGGAATGGAGTGGTAACACGTAACGATTTCCGAGTACACACCATAACAACGGCAAGAACGATGGTTGCTGGACAGTCACGCTAATCGGAGATCAGAAAGAATGACAGGAGGAAAAACACGTTTGTAAATTTTTATTTAACCATGATTGTCACCGGCTGTAGTAACTTTTGAGCGTACACGTTTGCAATTGGCAATACAAGTTTTGAATGCCCTGTGGGACGCGGAGTACGTCAACTGTTGTGTTGTAGACGGCGGAAACAGGAAGAAGGGGATTTTAGTTTACAAAATCTCACATGTCTTTGTTCTCTTCTGTAAGTTTATGTAGGTCTTAAAGTAATTCGGAAAGTAGGCCAAAGAGAGACAGACGCTTGAGTCGGTAGAGTTTTAACTGATGGGAGTGTTATTCAACACGAGAATGCGTTGGCAGTGCATTATCATTTTCCCCATCGTCATCGGAAGCAAGCTTTACTGCTATATTGATAGAGTCGATGTAAAGAAAAATTATGATTCGTAAACAATCATAACAACGTTTGAATGTCTGATATCATACTATTGGAAAATTTTTCTCATAAAATAACTTTTATCTTTTAATACGAGGTATGAGCGTAGATAACAACAAGATATCCTACTGAGAGTCCTACTTGTTATGTGAGAACGCTTTAAATGGATAGATTACACCTCAGTGGAAGTATATATGTGACCAAATACAGTAGGGAATAATCGAGCTCGTTAGTTATAGGCTTATGTTGGTCATTAATTAATACGCTTATTGTCTAATACGAAACCCAGGACGAGGCTAATGATGAGCTCCTCACGTACTGCGAGGCTAACCTGTTAATTAAACATGTCGTCACAACTAAATCTGGAGCTAATGCCCTTGTCTGAGTGGCTTTGTGGCCTTGGTACCAGTAATACATGAAATCTGCCACAATCAGGATGTAGATTCCTGGACTAAATTAGGTTTTACCAATTAAAATGGGAGAGAAATTTACCAAAAATGGGAAATTTTTACTTTAGAAGAATCCTTTAAATCTTTTACTTAACTACTTATTCCATCAATAAATCGAGCCTGAGTCATTCGAATCACTCCATCTATTGAACTTTTACCCAACCCCATCAAATTTGATACATTAAAGGAAGACTGTAAATAAAAAACACTCCATAAACCCATGGCTTTCACAATCAACTTAAAAATAGGGTAATTTATTAAAAAATAAATCACAAAATTGTGTGGTATTGTCACAATAAATAATGATATAACCCTATAACTAAATATGTTAGTATATAAATGTCCTGCGACTTTTATTTTCAAGTAAAATCATCAGACGTTGTTGTCCAATTTGGGACTGTAATAGGTAAAGTTATTCCTTCAAAACTATAGACTCACTTTTAGAAATAGCAACAGCCCTTCATGATGCGTACTACGTTTAGAGAATTATTCATAAAATGAGTGCCTCTTACAAAGGTACTGTGGTTTATTGGTTGAAAAATTCTTGAGAACCACGCAGAACGTTAGCAGTCCGCAAAGAATGATCCATAAGACAAATTTTGGTAACGTCTCAAAAATGAAATCATCAAATCGACCTAAGCTGAGGGCGACAAGTGTAGAATTTAATTTTTCTATCTGAGGCTTATCTGAAAGCTTCACGTTTCAGTAAAGTTTAGCCCTCTGTCCAGCAAAACTATTAGCTTGTCACACACAGCTAATGGTACTCTATATTTACACTTTACCGAGACAAACTTTTTCGAATAATATTTAACATACACGATGTTACAAAATGCGGGAGAATATGTGTCGGAGTTTTTAAATAGAAAATATCAAACACAATCATAGAGTGCAGCAGTCTATTTGAGTTTGTTTAGCGTTTGTGTACAAACGGTTCACGTTACCGTTCTTTTATTTTTGCATGTTTGTACGTTCGGATTTTTAATTACGATTTTTAAAACCTACCTAAACTTACAAAACTGTGGTAAAACATTTTAAAGCAAACTTTTATTAGAACCTATTTAAAAAAAGAGAAGACCTTAAATTCACGTAAAATACAATGTAAAATTCAAAACATTTTATACCGCATTTGCTATAAACGAATGAAAAAAACGGAATAAATGCATTGTATGTGTTTGTATGTGTAGACGTCGTTGGTTACTTTTTCAGATGGCTCATGAAATCTAAACAGGTAGAAGACTCTAAAACAAGCAATTAAATTTCATGAACTACTATTCACTGAGCGATGGTGAAGATACTCAAGGGTTTGATAAAAATATTTTTATGTGTGTATTTCTATCTGTTTGTTCAGATAACCAGGAAATATGTCGAAAGTAAACTGACCTGTTTACTTGAAACTTTACACGAAATACGAGTATTTGTATACACTAGGTACAATAATGTAACAAGTCACTCCATGGGATTTGGATAATCGTTAGCGAATCTGATGTGTAAGTTAAAAGTATGGATAGAGTATGTTTAGTTTTTTATTTATAAAGATGGAGGGATGGAATTCGGACACACCTTTTCAAGAAATAGAAATGGACTTTTTACACACTGTTACAACTTTGCTCATTTGCCCAAAATGGGATTTGGGAGGTAAGTGGCTCAAAATATTTAAATGTAAAGACGCATTAAGTGATTTACCTTCTGAATATGGATGTTCATGTTTTGCCTTATTAATTTTTAATTAATTTCTATGAGCTGCCATTTTTAACTGGGTTGAGATATAAAGCTCTAGTTTCCAATATTCTTCATCTTTTATAAAGACCTTTCATGAGATCAAGACCAACAAAATCCAATTTTTCCACAAAATCAAATGTGTATCTTAATTCACACTGTATTTACATTAGTCTTATAGGTAATGAAAGAGAAAACAGCAGAATAAATAAAATTTTAAGTGAAATGAGTTTAATCATATGGGATTTTAACCAATGGAATGTTTGTTCGTAGGATAAAATAACAATAGAGTGGAAAATCTATGTTATAATTTGGTGTCAATATTTTATTTCAGGGTACTCTTGGGTTGAAGTACCTTTCCTACATCACCGGAACGTTTATTATTTAAATACTGCAATGAGACCTACATGGGGGTGCCAATTGCCGAGCGGTCTAATAGTTGGATTTTTATTACCTATATTACCATGAACCTTGTACTGTATCTAGCCTCCCCCTTATTATGTTTGATAAGATCCTCACACAGGCCAGTGGCCTATGAGGACAGGCAGAGTAAGGCTTAAAATGGGATCGGCTTTTCCTTAAAAAAATTCATAACTAAAAAGATAATAGCCTTAAAAAAATTGAACTACAAAAATTTTACCTTCTTTGATTATACCTCAAGAATATCCATCCTACCAGAAGCCATGGCAAAATTAATTACAGTAAGAGAATTCCTCGGCTTCTTGTCTTAAGTGGAAAACGTTGCTGAAATAAAAGTATTATAATCAATAATTAGTAACTGGCGCAGTTCGTTATTTTACTCATTTTATAAAAACTCATTATTTATTTAATAACAAATTTATTACTGAACGTCTCCTTACATTAAGAATGAACACCAATAAGGTTATATACCTTATATTTAATTGTAAAATGTTTATACTACTTTGTAACTATCTCCTTTTATAAGGTTTAATGTAATTAAAATTTATCTATATCACATAAAATATTTTGACCAAAATACATAATAGCTGATAAATATCTTACTAACTGATATCATCTTACTAACTTTTTAAATACATTATTAGAAGTTATTATATTTAAACTTAAAATTTATCATCAATAGGTGTCACTAAATATATGGCACTGCTTTTTGCAAGAGAACAATTATTATTAATTATTTTTATATTTAACACTTTTAAATTATTTGCTGAAAGTAAATTTCTTATACATTTTCTGTATGTTTATCATCATATAATCTTGTTTTCTCTATTAGTTTTAAGCCAAAAAATACCTCATCACGGATATATAATTTCTGGAAAATAAATGGAAAAGTAATTGTATTAAAGGGGCCCTCAGGAATGAGGGCCCCTTTAATATTAGTCGCAGTCCATTAAATTATATTAAATAATATATAATATAAAATTTGTATCGTGATTTAGTTGATTATAGTTAATTATGAGTAGAACTAGTATAACTGAATATCAATTTTAATTCAGAATGTGTGATAATGTATGTGGAGCATTAACTGTTTGCGTTAAAAATACTATTGTCTCCATTATGCTTTATTTGTGATTGGCTTTGTAGTTTGAAAAATTCAATAATTACGTACGTAAATACTAAAGAAACAAAAACAAATACTGTTTACTAGATTCACTTGTTGAAAACAGATATTTTAATCAGTTGGGTAAGCTTATAATAAGCATTTTTATTAAAACTTTTTTTTCAACAATGTTTTTTTGCAAAATCTACAAGTTCTCAACGAAATTCCCTAACATCGACAATTAAAACTTCCGATGTTTAAAGAAAATAAAATAGGTTATAAAATAATTTCTAACTAATTAGATATGAAATAAGCCATCCCCACCATTATTTCCCTACCCCTATCTTACTGAAAAAGTTTTACATAGTCTTTTGAGTATTTTAATATTAGTTACTGGAATTGAATTCGATATTAGGGGGAGTCTTATTATAAATAATAGTTTTAACAATGGCCTTTAGTTTAATAAACTATCCTATTATAATTAACATAATATAAATAAACTTTTAACACTTTTTAACTTTTTATTTTTATTACACTATGTATCCTATTATTGAAAGTTTGAACAACAATTAAAAATAATACATAGGATAGCTCTTGGGTTGGAGAATGTAACTGATCTAACAGACAGTGGATAAACAGGTTTTATAGGTTTTCCTAGATTACGTGCATTTGTAACAAATTTTTAGAGTGATATCGTATGTTATTAGTCTATTAACTCACTAACCAAAACGTTTTATACGACACTCTTTCTTGACATTCTAAGTTACTGCTAACAATCAGTTGTGAATACCATCCTCTGGAATTGACTGTATCACGAGGTTATGTAAACCTCTTTTCTGTTACAGTCTGACAACGTTTTACGTACGTCACGTCAAGAGAAGTAACCTTTTTACTACATGGACACCACAGTGTAATTATGGCCTTAGGAAATTAAGTTTGGTCGAGAATGTTTTATGGAGTTTATGGCAAGTTTGGGCTTCTAACTGTATATAAAATAACATTAGAGGGTAAAATATTTACAACTTAAAGTACTAGGCTAATATATACAAAGTAAGAGGTATGTGATTATAACAATATTGAAGTTTGTTTTACGATGCAGGGATTGTGATGGAAGCAGAATTTTCCGGAAACGTTTTCATTATTTAGTGATACAATAAAATCAGTAAAACTACGTTACGAGATCTATAATCCGACCTCTCTTTAGGTAAATACCTAAACCAATGCAGGACTAAAATATAGGTTAAAGTAAACAAAACATACCAGAGCGTTGTGACACGCATAAATCGGGAACAACAACACCCATGTTGTGTGTCTATTCCATTCATACTAGCTCTAAAACATGCACTTAATGAAAACTAAATTGTACATTTTAAAACTGAACTACAGAATACAGGTCACAATAGGTCTGCACTAACCGGCCAACCAGTTGACAATGAACCCAATAAAATTGTGATACTCTTAACTTGTTTGTTCATAACTTATCGTACTTGATTAAAACAGTCTTTGCACCACATATATGAGAAACATATATGACTGAACATATATAGAAAACAGCAAATGTGGTTTGTGGATTTTGTACATAAGAAGATCGTTGTATTCCAATGAATTATGAACGTTCTTTAAAGCATAATGAAATGTGAATAGAGTTTGACAATTTGTTGTATAGGAAAAGAAAAAAAAATGTTCTGAAGGGTGCAATAACTCTTCTTTATGAATAAAGACAGTGGAATCAAGTAAAAATATATAAAATCCTTTTTGAGTTACGTAGTTGCCAAGAATTTAATGTTTGAAAGCAGATTTAGACAAATATAACTAACTGTTACTAATAAACTTTTTTTCATTTCTAATTTCGCAAGAAACATCTTAGTTACAAGTTGAACTTACTGGACCGAAAAACTGATAACTAGCTGCCAGTTTGTAAGACTGCAGAAAGAGAAATATATTTTCTAGTTCGGGCGTAAGTATTATCTGTTTCTTTCTCATTTCTCTCAAATAGTAATTAAGTTCCAAGATAAAATATACGGATGTAGTTAGTTTTGCTAATCTGTATTTTCACTTTTATATATATATAGTAACGCAAAAACCATTAGTTTCAAATTGTGCAGTTTCATTTGAATACTATTCAATTCTATCATTCCAATATCAGATCTAACATAAATTCATCTGATTTCGTAATACATTCAAAATTATTCAACAAAATGAAAACTAATCTAACCGAAAACTTAACATAGTCCCTTTTTATACTTACCTGTAATCTAAAAATAATATATTAAATATTCAACAATATGTTTATTTTTCATTCGGCTATTAAATAGCGAAGTTAACGTTTCATAAATAAGTGTTATTTCATTTCGAGATTAGAACCTTACGAGTGTCATTCATGTTTTGTTTTTGCGAATCCAATTATCGTTAATGTAGTTTATTTCAAAAACTAGGTATAATACTGTTAATATAATTTGCTGCGCTTGTGATCTGCGTGTTAGCAGTTGCCTGATTAGCAGTTCACCTTTAGACGCTTTACTCGTAGGTGAGCTTCAGCGTAGTGAGAACTAATATTGTGAGAAACCTATAACAATTCAAAACTTAATTCACTACCTGGGCTGGCAAAGATTAAGAAATACATACACTAGTTAGTTTAATCTTTATTCAGGTAATGAAGTGAGAAAACCATACTCCCATGTAAGGCACCATTACGCTGTTATAGATTAAACAATCGATATACTAGTTAGTTATTTTATTAAAATGTTTAAATTATAGACTTGAAATAAAATTTATATTTATGTACCCTAATGCATTTCATTAAGGATCAAGGCGTAATTACTTTAAATTACTAAAAGGATTGCGAAATGCACCATTTCATTATCATTACTTGTCTTGAGAGCTCCATCAACTGTTAAACTGCCAGTCTATTTCCTTAATATGCAGCACTTTGAATACTTCACTCCTTGTTTCTCCTTGCCGAATCTCCGTATTGAAGACATCTTCTGCTCTTCTCAAGTTCTTAAGAACCTCTTTCCACCTGAGTAATAAAGAATATGAGATTGGAAACTCTGGGGATGCAGATGCTAATCGATGCCCTGCGGCTGCTTGAGCCAAAAAAAAAATTAGAATAGAAAGTAAAAGTGTAACTGCAAAGAACTTCGTTGGAATTCTTTTCTTCTACTATGCTTTCGATTTCTGGGAAGCTTTTTAGTGTCTCACGAATTATTAAACAAGTTTCGTTTTATAACGATTTTATAAGTTTAATGTACGTAATGTATGTAATGTATTTGTCTTGTGTGAAATACTCTTTCTATTTATTATTTGAAACTAAAAATGTTTCGCTTGTCATTTGTTATGTTTCTCTACGAAATAATCTGACGTGAAACTAATTAGGTTGTTTTAACCTAATAATATATAATTGTTGAGTTTATATAAGTTTTGATAGTTGTGTCATTATTTATGTATAATCTAAGGACATTTTACACTTTCAAACATTTACAAAGCAATATAAATTTAGAAATTCCAAGAAAGAACCAATAAAATATGAACCAACTTATTTTATTTTTGCAAATTGTTTAAATCACACCCGTATTGTTTAATTCAATAAACGTAAGTAATTAATATGTACTATTAACATTAACATGACTTGCTCTAAACAATGTTATTGTGCTTTAATTATTGTTTCTGGGTCACTATTTAATAGGAAACTCTTATGCAATGTTAAAATGCGTTAATTGTCCAATTGTTTTTAAGTAAAGCACTAACTCATTGAGGCTTATAAGCATAGCAAGACATTAACTGCGGCCAAAGTGAACAATTACGTCATCTGCTGAATCAAGTGCCACCATTCATATCATGAACAATACTAGGTGCACTCGCCTCGCCCGCCGTTAAATCCATTCTGCTACTCACTCTCACGCATTTTAGCTTTCATATCGCCAACAATACTAGGTGCACTCGCCTCGCCCGCCGTTAAATCCATTCTGCTACTCACTCTCACGCATTTTAGCTTTCATATCGCCAACAATACTAGGTGCACTCGCCTCGCCCGCCGTTAAATCCATTCTGCTACTCACTCTCACGCATTTTAGCTTTCATATCGCCAACAATACTAGGTGCACTCGCCTCGCCCGCCGTTAAATCCATTCTGCTACTCACTCTCACGCATTTTAGCTTTCATATCGCCAACAATACTAGGTGCACTCGCCTCGCCCGCCGTTAAATCCATTCTGCTACTCACTCTCACGCATTTTAGCTTTCATATCGCAAACAATACTAGGTGCACTCGCCGCGCACGCCGTTACATCAATTCTGCTACTCGCTCTCACAGCATTGTAGCATTCATATCGCAAACAGTACTAGCTGCTCTCGCCACGCGCGCCGTTAAATCCATTCTGCTACTCACTCTCACTGCATTGTAGCATTCATATCGCAAACAGTACTAGCTGCTCTCGCCACGCGCGATGTTAAATCCATTCTGCTACTCACTCCACGGCATTGTAGCATTCATATCGCAAAGAGTACTAGCTGCTCTCGACACGCGCGCCGTTAAATCTATTCTGCTACTCACTCTCACTGCATTGTAGCATTCATATCGCAAACAGTACTAGCTGCTTTCGCCACGCACTTCGTTAAATCCATTCTGCTACTGTAAGGTTTTTATTTGGTTTAGTTTAAGATTAATGTTGTGACATATTATGAGCAAGGGTTGTTGTGAGAAGATTTAATAATAGGTTAGATTGGCAGTATAAATACCCACAAATGAACCAACACATATTTTATTTTTGACAACATCTCATTAAATTGATAAAACATTTTAATTAACAATATATTGCGTTAATCGACATATGAAGCACAAATTTTAATACCTTAATTCATTGAAGACATATTTAATATTAAATTATTCATTACAATTTATTTTTAACTTAATTCATTACAACATACCCCCCTATATTACCCTATATTATGGTGGATTTGTCAAAATTTGTTTGATTTTTATAAAAGCCTGTTCACATAGATCCGTCCATTTAAATGCCATGTTTTTATTTGAATCTTTTATTATCTAAGTAAGGGGGTGTGCTATTTTGGCATAATTTTGGATGAATCTGCGGAAGAATCCTGAGCATCCTAAAAATTGTCTCACTTGCCTTACACAAGTTGGTCTTTTAAATTCGGTGATACCTTCTACTGACTGTTTTTGGGGTAAAATGCCTTCCCCTGATACCTCGTGTCCTAAAATGTTTACACTTTTGTAGAGAAATTTACACTTTTTTGTATTTAGTGTCAAATTAGCTTTTTCTAGTTCTTCTAATATAGTTTCTAGATTTTGTAAGTCATTTTAAGATGAGTCATCATAACAGATTAGGTCATCCACGTAACAGATGACTTTATTATAAAGGTGACGGTTTAATATCGCATTCAAGGCTTTACTAAATAATGTGGTTGAAGTTGAAAGTCCCATCGGCAGTCGGCAAAACTGTAGAAGTCTATCGGGTGTTTTTATGGCTAGGATATGCCTATCTCCTTTCCTAACCTCCATGGAATAAAATGCATTTTTTAGGTCTAATTTTGTAAATGTGTGCGCTTTGTTCAAAGAGCTTAAAACCAGGTTTACTGAAGGAATGGGGTGGGCATCTGTTTTCAACTGTGCATTAACCTTCCTGAGATCAGCTACCATTCTCTCGCTTCCATCTTTATTTTTCACTAAAAATACTGGGCTTGCATATTCTGTGTAATCCTGACATTCCTCTAATATTTTTGCTTGTACTAAATCGTCCAATAATTTGTTTAATTTTCCCTTTCTGTTTTACTCTGCCTATACGGTGGAGAGTTTACAGGTTTCGTATTCGGTTTTAATTCGAGTTTAACAGGAGGTATGTTTGCAGGAGTTAAATCGATTACCTTTGTTGTAAATATGTGTCTGTATTTTTGTAAAACGTCAAGGACTTTTTTGTGTTCTTGGAGGGTTAAATGTAGTGAGATATCAAATACTAAGCCGTCCTTATCTGTCAATATTGTTTTTCCTGTGTCACTTGTAGTGGGATGGTGTTCCAGGGTAGGCTGTGCTTCAAGAGTTGGGTAATGTATATGTCCTATCGTAGTATGTGCGGGTATCCTTTTTGGGAAATTTGATGCATTATAAATATTTACAATTGTATCTGTACCATCTTCCCCTTCTGAAAGATATGCATGACATTTCTTTTTTATTCTTAGATTCCTATCTGTTTCGATGGCTGTTCGAGACTCTATACCTTTTAAGGAGCTAATCCTAATATGCTGATGCGGTGCTATAATTATGTCTTGTGGGGCTGTTACATCTGTTATTTGCTGTACTTCTAACTCCTGTGTGTTTTTAAAATTCTTGATGTCTAACTGCCACTGTTCATTCATAGGTATTATATGTTCAATCTGATATTTGGTAATTTTTATTGTTTTATTTTTATAGTTTAACTCCACGCAGTTCTGAAATAGGAATATGTTTCCTACCAATATAGGGCTGTTTAGATCAGGTGTCACATAAAACGTGTCTTCAAGTATTACTTTGCCAATTTTTATGGCGATTTTTGTCGAACCCAAAACTGTTAAAGGTATACAGTTAGCCGATATCAACGAGGGTATGTTGATAGTATTTAATTTTGTTGCACAAACTAGGTCTGCTCTAATAATTTTTATGTTACATCCTGTATCTATAATGCAGGGTACTGTATGTCGAGGGTTTGTGGTCAAGGCTACGTCTATTGTTAGGACAGGTATCTTCTTCGTGGTTTTATTTTCGCAATTAAATATGAGTTCATAAATATCCTCTAATAATAATGTTTTATTTTTCCTCGGTCTGTGTATCCTGTCTTGCGTTATTTCTTGCAAGTTAGTACAATCTATCATATTCTGTTTCTTCTGTTGCTCTATGTGATTTAAAATCTGTATAGTGTCTATCTCAATGGTTTCTTCCAATCCAGTATGTGTGTTTACCTCCCCCATACTAAAATCTGGGTCCTGTTTTACGTGCGCTACCCCCTTTAATACGCTAGGTTTTATCTGTCGTGTGAAATTTTCTGAGACTGCAAGGTTTCTTGTAAAGCTGGGTTTATTTATATTTGTTGTTCCCGAAGGGTTTGGTTCGTTTAGGGTTGGGGTTGGATTGAACACAGATTGAAGTTTTATGGTGTGTATAGGCTTTTGCATAATAGGTTGTTCAATTTCTTCCATCTTTTTTAAGGGTGGGAATTTTTGATTATAATCTATGGCTTTAAATATCACTTCTGAACTGGTCTTTCCAGGGGTTGATAGTGGTAGTACTTTGGGGTTAGTTGGAGTAAATTTCATAGACTTTATACATTTGTAAGTTTGTCGATTCCTTTGGTTAAGATCTATGGCGTTATTTGTTTTCGCTTTTGGTAAGGGGGAAGTTCGGTAAGGGATAGTGTGACCTCCCCCTATTTCCCGTTTTTTTGTTGATTCTGTTTATAATAATTAGACTTGTAACATGATTCGATATTGTGGTTTGTTCGCTTGCAGTACCTGCCGAACAGCTCTTGTGTATTGTTGGTTTTAGGTGCCAAGCGGTTACTTTGGGGTTGAGAAGTTAATGAACGTTGCTTGAACCAACATTGTTCAGTGTTATGGTTGTCTTTACGGCAAATAGTGCAATACCTATTTTGTCTAGCAGGTTGTATTTGGGAATGGTTTTGTCTTCTCCTTTCACTGAAGGTAACGTGTTTAATCATATGTGGCCTTTGGGTTTGTTTGGGGTAGTTTGGGCTTTCCATATGTCTATTCTGGTGAGGATTAGGTGTTCTATCATATCTTGGCTTATATTTTGAGTTTTCATACGGGGATGGAGACCTTTCGTACCTGTGGTTATGATTTGAAATGGTTTGTAGTTAGGGTAGCTAATAAATTGGTTAGGGTGTTAACTTCTGTTTGTAGTTTATGGATGATGTTTTGTTCATATAAGGGTGTACTATAGGGTCTGTTTGCTGCAACCCTATTGTACCTTTCTTTGTTTTTCATTTGTGTTAGAACTAGCTGTTCTGTAATTTTTAAATTAGTCTCTAGATCACTTAAGGTGTCGTTTTTCAGGCCTATAACTCGTTCACAGATTTCTGGTTTTAGTCCCTGTATGATAAAATGTATAATTTGCTTGTCCTGTATTGTAGGGTCATATCTTCGGCATGTTGTTAATATATCTAAAAAATAGGTTAGTGTTGGCTCGTTCTCTCCCAGTATTTTGTGTTCTAAAGTCATTTGTAGACTCTGGGTTTGTGCTAATGGAGTGAAAGCCTCTATGAAACTTTTAGCAAGTTGGTCCCATTGTATGGCTTCCCCTCGTTGTTTTTGCTTGTAATGTTTGAACCAAGTTAGTGCTGTGCCTGATAAATGCGCTGGGAATAAATTAACTTTAGTGTTATCTGTCCATTTGTTTGAAGTTGGTGCCACTAGGAATTTGTCTAAAAAATCTTGTGGATTTTCACTCTGGAGACCTGTGTAAGTCCAAGCTGATATTAGCGGTATGTTTTCCCCCATGGTTGCTGTGTTAGTTCTGTCAGATAGTGTGAGTGGCTCGTAATGTTGTGCTAAGGTTGGGGGTGCTTGTGTCTTGATTTCCGCCTCAGGGTTATGAAAATATTTTTGAGTTATTGAAAATTTAATTTATCTTTTAGGTAAATGAGTGGTTTGTCACTGAAGTAGGCTATTTTAGTTAAATACTTTCTTATAAATATTATTTAGTTCTAATTTATACTTAGCCTATGAAACTATGTGCTTGCCCATGTGAGGAATTTGAATGCCAATCGAGTTTTAGCGCCTCCACCATGTAAGGTTTTTATTTGGTTTAGTTTAAGATTAAAGTTGTGACATATTATGAGCAAGGGTTGCTGTGAGAGGATTTAATAATAGGTTAGATTGGCAGTACAAATACCCTCAAATGAACCAACACATATTTTATTTTTGACAACATCTCATTAAATTGATAAAAAATTTTAATTAACAATATATTGCGTCAATCGACATATTAAGCACAAATTTTAATACCTTAATTCTTTGAAGACATATTTAATATTAAATTATTCATTACAATTTATTTTTAACTTAATTCATTATAACATTTACTAGTAATTTTGTAGTGTTGCAATAATTGTGAGTTCATGGACTAACGTGAGAAACTTTCTTTTAAATAGCTAAACATTTACATGAATTTCCATTTACGAAATTGTGAATATTTAAATAGATATGGAATTGAAAATGATTAATGAACCCTAAAATATACTAAGTTCTTAAAATTACTTACATTTTATTTCACATCACACTTATTACGCCTAGAGATATTTTTCCGCACACGAACACCAACACTAGCACTCCCGAACCTCGCTTTTCGACTTCCCGTCCTCGACTTCCTTGTTCTTCAGTTTTGATGTTGTTCTCCCGCCAGCTCATGACCACGCCTCTGCCAAATCTCTCCATCATAATTGGTGAGTACCAATTTTTCATATCAGCATGGCTGCCCCTTACATCGTCGCACGGTTTTTTTTATATATAAGCATTTCTGCTGCTTAAGCAAGCATTCCTGTTTGTTCACCATCGGCGTCAGGGGGGATGTGCGTATCCACTTACATACGGAGGATGTTTGTCTCGAATTGTAATACAAGACTTCCTTTCCAGCAACTATCTGTACATTGATTCTATGAATTTTATTTTACTAATAATTACATATGTCTTACACTACTCACTCTCACTGCATTGTAGCATTCATATCGCAAACAGTACTAGCTGCTCTCGCCACGCGTGCCGTTAAATCCATTCTGCTACTCACTCTCACAGCATTGTAGCATTCATATCACGAACAATACTAGGTGCACTCGCCGCGCGCGCCGTTACATCAATTCTGCTACTCGCTCTCACAGCATTGTAGCATTCACATCATGAACAATACTAGGTGCACTCGCCACGCGCGCCGTTACATCCTTTCTGCTATTCGCTCTCACAGCATTGTAGCATTCATATCATGAACAATACTAGGTGCACTCGCCACGCGCGCCGTTAAATCCATTCTGCTATTCGCTCTCACAGCATTGTAGCATTCATATCATGAACAATACTAGGTGCACTCGCCACGCGCGCCGTTAAATCCATTCTGCTATTCGCTCTCACAGCATTGTAGCATTCACATCATGAACAATACTAGGTGCACTCGCCACGCGCGCCGTTAAATCCATTCTGCTATTCGCTCTCACAGCATTGTAGCATTCATATCATGAACAATACTAGGTGCACTCGCCGCGCGCGCCGTTACATCAATTCTGCTACTCGCTCTCACAGCATTGTAGCATTCACATCATGAACAATACTAGGTGCACTCGCCACGCGCGCCGTTAAATCCATTCTGCTATTCGCTCTCACAGCATTGTAGCATTCACATCATGAACAATACTAGGTGCACTCGCCACGCGCGCCGTTAAATCCATTCTGCTATTCGCTCTCACAGCATTGTAGCATTCATATCATGAACAATACTAGGTGCACTCGCCACGCGCGCCGTTACATCCTTTCTGCTACTCACTCTCACTGCATTGTAGCATTCATATCGCAAACAGTACTAGCTGCTCTCGCCACGCGCGCCGTTAAATCCATTCTGCTACTCACTCTCACAGCATTGTAGCATTCATATCACGAACAATACTAGGTGCACTCGCCGCGCGCGCCGTTACATCAATTCTGCTACTCGCTCTCACAGCATTGTAGCATTCACATCATGAACAATACTAGGTGCACTCGCCACGCGCGCCGTTACATCCTTTCTGCTACTCACTCTCACTGCATTGTAGCATTCATATCGCAAACAGTACTAGCTGCTCTCGCCACGCGCGCCGTTAAATCCATTCTGCTACTCACTCTCACAGCATTGTAGCATTCATATCATGAACAATACTAGGTGCACTCGCCGCGCGCGCCGTTACATCAATTCTGCTACTCGCTCTCACAGCATTGTAGCATTCACATCGCAAACAGTACTAGCTGCTCTCGCCACGCGCGTTGTCGAAACCACTCCAAAGGAGGGGGAGTTGCTATTTTTCTTAAACAAAATTTGTTATCTACACCTTTTCCGATCCAACAATCAACCGAAAAAGATTTTGAAGCAGTCGGGATCAAACTTCAAACAACACAATCAAAATTACTTGTGATCGGAATTTACAGGTCTCCTAGTGGTAATGAAGAAATATTTTTTTCTAAATTCGAAAAATTATTGACATGCCTGACTAACCAACGTCAAGAATTTGTCGTCATGGGGGATCTCAACATTGACGCGTTGGACAACACTCACCATTCCACAATTCGATTGGTCGATTTACTTAGGTCATTTGACTTGGAGTTGCTAGTCAAAACTCCGACGAGAGTGACGGCTACTACACAATCGGCTATCGACAACATCATAACCAACCACCCAAGTGTCGCAGTGTCTGTAGTGAATACAGCTATTTCTGACCACTACGGCCAAGAAGCCGTCATTAGTGGCGTACAATTAAAAAGGGAGCCCAAAATTAAGCAAACAGTAAGAGACCTAAGGCCAGAAAACATTGCTCACCTCAACAAATCCCTTTCTAAAGAAAGATGGGATTTTCTAAATTCATTTCAACCCGTAGAGCAGCAATTTAAAGTGTTTAACGACACTCTAAATTTCCACATTAACATATGCTGCCCTACAAAAACGATCAATGTTTGCGAAAAATTTAAAAAAAACAACTGGATCACAGCAGGTATTTTGGTTTCTAGAGAGAAACTAAAATTCTTTTCTGAAATTTACAAAAACACTTCAAACGAACAATTCAAAATTTTTTTCAAGAATTACAAAAAAATATACAGGAAAGTGATCCAAGCCGCAAAAGCATATGATGTCTCAAAATCAATTCTCTCTTCCAAAAACGTTTCAAAAACAATTTGGGGCATCATTAACAATAAAACAAAAGCTCACAAACAAATCAAAATTAAAATTGGGGATAGGCTTGTGGAGGATGAAACAGAGATTGCCAACCAGTTCAACGGCTTTTTCGCATCCGTTGCTGGTGGGCGGGGTCCTCGGCCATCTGAACCTCAAGTATGCCCCTCGCGAAGACAGAGCCCCATATCGTCAATGGCGTTGGCTCCTGTAATTGAGGACGAGCTTCATCGAATTATTCAGCAGCTCCCAGCCAAAAAATCGAATGACCTCAATCTAATGTCTCCATGGCTCATAAAAAAATGCTGCAAGCATTTAGTGAGACCTTTAACTCAATTGGTAAACTATTCATTCCAAACAGGAGTGTTCCCCTCTCTCCTGAAAATTGCTAAAGTTGTTCCAATTTTCAAGAAAGACGACCCAGCTTCAATCACCAACTATCGGCCTGTCTCAATTTTGCCAGTTCTGAGCAAAATTTTTGAAAAGCTTTTTCTTATAAGAATGCTTCATTTTTTGGACGAACACAATCAGCTCTCTAGTGAACAATTTGGATTCAGGAAGAGCAAATCGACAACAGACGCAGTCGTGAGTCTTGTCGATATGATTGTAGAGGGGATTGAATGTCGTAACCACACAATGGGTGTGTTCTTAGACCTGTCCAAAGCATTCGACTGCGTTGACCACGGTACACTGCTTGACAAACTTGAGTCTCACGGTATTCGAGGTTTGCCTCTTAAATGGCTTACCTCGTTTCTAACTCACAGATCCCAGGTTGTCCAGATATCTAGTAAGTCGTCCAAAAAAATAGAACTGAGTTACGGAGTCCCTCAGGGATCCATCCTCAGTCCTGTGCTTTTCCTGCTTTACGTCAACGACGTAAAATCATCGCTTCTGCATGCAAAATTAGTGCAGTTTGCCGATGATACGACTCTCTTTTTCAATGCAATATCAAGTGAAGTTTTGGAACAACAGGCTTTTGTTGACGTCAACAACTGTGTCCAATACTTCCACAGCCTCAATCTTACAACAAACCCTTCAAAAACTAACGTTTTGAATATAGCCTTGCGCACTGCGGGCAACCAGTGTGGGCCTGCTATTTTGTTAGATGACTCCACACTGGAAGAAGTCAGCTCTTCAAAATTCCTAGGAATGCTCCTTGACCAAGGGCTGACTTGGAATGAGCATATTGACTATGTTTGCGCCAAAGTCTGCTCAGGTATTTTTGTTCTGAGATCTTTAGCCAAATACTGCCCGAGTCAGGTACTGATTACGGCGTATTATGGACTGATTTACCCCCATCTGGCCTACGGAGTGGTCCTTTGGGGAGCTTGCGCAAACACACAGTTTCAAAGAGCATTCAGACTCCAAAAAAAAGCAATTCGAATAATCGCCAAAATCAAATTTAGAGAGTCGTGCAGGGAATCCTTCAAGAAATTGCAGCTGTTGACTCTGCCGTGCCTCTACATTTTGGAAACAACTTTGTTTTGTGTGAGTAAATGCGCCTTAACCAGAGGCCAAGACATACACATGTATGAGACACGTAGTAGAGCAAACTACCGAACTGGGAGACACAGAACGGTGGTTTATGAACGCCTGCCCTCGCAGGCGGGTGTTCATTTCCTCAATAGACTGCCCAATTCAATTAAAAATACTCCAACGCCCAAGGCGTTAAAGACTCGCCTTAAACGCTTCTTGGTGTCACAAGCATTCTACAATGCAGGTGAGTTTTTGGCATTCGACTGGGAGACCGCCCAATTAGACAACTGACTCCGCTGTACTAAGTGGGTTGCATTGGCGAGTATGAAAGAGGCGTAACTGTGAAACTGTATGTGTGAGTGTGTATTGTTATATGAATGTCAGAAATTTATTTAAAAAACCATGACGTTTGCCATACAATGTAAGAATTGTCGATGCAATAAAAAAGATTTGATTTGATTTGATGAACAATACTAGGTGCACTCGCCGCGCGCGCCGTTACATCCTTTCTGCTACTCACTCTCACAGCATTTTTGCTTTCATATCGATCATAAAATGTGATTTAACTTTGGAGAGAAATGACAAAATAAATTGTAATATTTTGATGTTTCATAAATAATTGATGATAGTCAAATACATAGTACATCCCATATTCATCTTCTCATGTATCGTATTTTACGTAAATATAAACTACTACTTCCGAAACGTTTTACGGTATGGTCGTCATTCAAAAATGTTAATTAAAAGTTACAATTTAAGTTTTTCAGGGTTCAGTTGCAGGTTACTTTTGAGCTTTTAAAATTTGCACGTTACACATTATTTCAAACATCTTAGTTAGTCCTTTCCTTAATTGGTCAGTATTTAAATACTTTTGGAGGTTTAAATATTTCGATTTCATTCATCATGTAATGCCATAAATTACTTAAAACGTTTTATTAGTTTTAGAAACAACTTTTAAATATAATATGAATACACATATAATTAGTATTGGAGAGTTACTATGGGCGAGCTGTATAAGACGACGGTTTAAATTTTTCTCCAGCGCAGGTTAATACTCTGTTTGTGACCGTAGCACTTCTTATCAGTACCATCGGCCTTGTATCGACTCTCAGGAGTATTCTGTTTGATAAGATCCTCACACAGACCAGTGGTCTATGGAAGCGGGCTGAATATGGCTTACAATAGATTAACCTCTCATTACAAAACTTAATTGATGAATTTAATATTTCAGCATATTTACCTGTGCATTTATTACAAAGTCTTACCTGAATTTAGTTATGGCGGGAGACCAAATTCTAAAGTATCCGTTTGGTAGTAAGACCACGGAAATACATAAAAACTATGTCCCTCTGAAATACAATTTTGTGTTTTTATCGCCACAACAAAACTTTGAGCTGTACAAGTTATTGCTGATATGTCAAACTGGTTATATGACAACAATATATATCTGCATCATACATAATACATAATTCATACGTCACATGCATCATAGTGTTGGCTTTTATTTTTAAATATACATTATTAGTGATCAACATTGAATATTTTATTAAATAACAAAGTCGTGTATATTAACGATTTGCGACGACAAAAGATGGAAGACAAAAGATTCATGGAATATAAGTACCCAGTTTATAAAAGTGTAAATTATTTTTAAATTTGAAAATTCCTTATGTAAATTTTGGTAAACATTTTATAATGCATATGCATGTTTAATTTTAATTAATTTAGTTGTGGTAAATCTTACCACTTGTAAAAATACCATAAATACTTACCAAATAAAACTGATATAATAACGTTATTCTCAACCGATTTCAACTAATATGGTATAAATAGTTTAAATCTGTAACAACTAGTTATTCTTGTAGTTCTTATACACATAAAATTCATCTTTTTAATGTATTTATTTGTAAATTCTTTTGAAAGCCTCAAAATTTGTATGGAAAGGAGCATTATTTATTTTTTTTCTTGTTATTTTCCCGTTAAATTGCTTAATATAAACGCCAAATTTCTTAATATTCACTCAAAAAGGTATTGTCGTATATATTTTTCAAAACAAACACGTAAGAACATACAGACACTAAATTAAGTAATATAGGACGTATATTCATATGAACTGTTTTCCCTGTTCCAAAAATTGTGCCGACCTCCCGCGATACTTCTCGTATATATTACCAATATTTCAGATTAATATGGATTAATCACTTAATGGTTATATGTACTTAAGTTAGGCCAAAAATAAGCCCAACTTTCATTTATAGAAGCATTTGGTGTATATACCTATTTAACCTTATACCTATAAACCATTGAAGTTTTCACGATCAAGTAAAGTTTATGTTTTTTATTGTTTTTATTAATGAACCAACATTAAACATATTTTCCTTTAGACTTCAACTACGTAAAAGTAAATAATATAAACCTAATTTATCATCAAACTCTGTAGAATTATCTGAATCGTGAATACACTTCTAAATTTATAATCGGAGTGCAATGTATATGTATTACTATTTTTCTTATTAACATTTATATTCTTGTTCATCAATTATATTGGTATTACAAATCATGCGTTTATTTAATACACGTTAAACTGGCGGAGCAAGTCACGCGATCCTACAAACCAATCACATCAAAGCATCATCCCTCTCCAACAAACTAGAGCCTTTCTATTTCACTGCATGTTCTTCCAGCAACCATATAACACCACGTATTTCTGTGTCCGCTCCGCCGGTGTAAATTTCAAAGTCTATTCATATTATTTCACTCCTTACAAATTAATAACATTAATGGTGCAGTGCCTAGAAACATTACAGTTTGGCGGCGACATTACATTTTGGCGACGAGGATAAAGTAATGCAACATTTTAATCAAGTGAGCGGCGTGGCGCAGTGATACATAACCTTAATTCTATAGTGCAGTAAGGTGCATTGGTTTGGTAGGCAAGCGTCGGTATTATTCTATTTCATACTCACGTGAAAAGTACAGAAAGGTGTACATACAGTTACGATTGTGTGCACAGTAGTCAACGCTACAAGTTTTTCATGGACATTATTTCACCCTTGTTTTTGGATAACCTATTCACCAACGGCTTGGCGTCATCCAACATAGCGGGATTCATCGGCGTCATCGGTCAATTTCGACAACACCAAAATACAGAACTACGATATCCAGTACGAGATCGTCGACCTGTATTGAAGCTGAATTTGTAAATATTCATGATATTATTTAATTTGTCAATATTTCATAAGTTAATCAAATGTTTGTTACTTGTATGCTTGAATATTATTTTGTTAAATTGCATACTCATTTTAAATAAAAGCTTGTGTGTTTATGTTAAATGTACTTTGCAGTGAATTTATCGGAGAATCTTCAAATGGACTTAAATATTTTTTGTATCATGTGAAAATATTTTATAAACTTGAGAGGGAGGAAATGTAATGCATTGTATATGTAATACTATTTTTTTTATTAACATTTATATTCTTGTTCATCAATTATGTTGGTATTACAAATCATGCGTTTATTTAATAAACGTTACATTGGCTGAGCAAGTCACGCGATCCTACGAACCAATCACATCAAAGCATCATCCCTCTCCAACAAACTAGAGCCTTTCTATTTCACTCCATGTTCTTCCAGCAACCATATAACACCACGTATTTCTGTGTCCGCTCCGCCGGTGTAAATTTCAAAGTATATTCGAGTCTTATTTCACTCCTTTACAAATTAATGACATTAATGGTGCAGTGCATAGAAACATTACAATCTGTCGGCGACATTACACGGAGGTAATTGGGACAGTGTATATCTTTGGATTATCAAATCAAATTTTCTTTCCAAACAATGCCTTTTATAAAAACTAAATAATGAATATTTAATTTTAATTATAAATGCACTCAAACTAAACTAAAATCCAAACAATTTACGTCCATTCATTGCAGCATTGTTTCATATATAACTAGAATTAATAAGGTTCGAATCCAATCAGGGAAAAGAGTGATAAGCAAGGAACTCTGTGGCTAAAAGGCATGAAACAAATATATTGTTCCCTAAAGAACTCGTACCATAATTATACTCATTCCCTAAGGTTGGAAGTAATCAATGATGCCTCGTCAAGTTACGTGTTTGTTTTTTTAAAACCGTTCATTCAATGTTGAGTTGATTTCTTTAGGAAAAGTCCTCTTAAAGCGTTAAGATAATTTCATACACATTCAATACACAAGCACAACTCGTAGTTTATTGTCTGTGCGTTAGTGAAACCTATTAATCAAATTGGTGGAAACATTTCATTTATATCTGTGTTCCCACGATATTTCGAGAACAAACTGACCTATAGACTTCTAAATAAGAAAAGTTTCTTGATGTTGCATGTTACTCCATGGGATTTGGCTGAGCATTAGCGAACATTTCTACTCTGGTCTTATGGGTATCCATGACGGTAACGAGAACATGGGAGAATGAATTATTTATGAAGAAACTGAGCACATTAATATGACACTTTAAAATAAGTCTTTAAATGCACGTGTACCTAACTGTCAAAATGAAATGAGCAAGTTAGATTCATCAAAAATTTGATCGCGATAAGAAATCGCTTTTTATTGTTTGTTTCCTCGTACTTGATAAGCTACAAAGCTTTTTGAATGCATTATATTTCAAGTACCTTATATAGGGTACACTATATGTTACCAATTTACACTATTTAAATTTGAAACTCCTTATGGGAGAAATGGTTATAATTTAATGAAATCGCCATTGGGATTTATTTGAATCAGAAATATTAGTGGACCATTTTTACATATAATTGAGTTCCAATAGCATACACTATTGATAAATGGAATCTATATAGAAAGCTAATTCACATACGGTGTTTATAGCAATAAAATATTATGAACAGACTAACCTAAAAAATTAAAAACTATGAAAGACATACTTAAAAGTCAAAATCAAAATATTGATTTCCTCAGCAATTTCTTATTCTAGGAACACTTTTTAATTTAATTACATCTTACATTAATAGTTTTCTACAGCAATTAAAAAAACTAGTCATATATGATTCTATATTAAAAAAATAAACTTCAAGACGAAGTTGCAAGAAGCAAAATTTAGAATCAATTAAATGTAAATATACTTTATATTACACAGCTACTATGTGATACTAGACGGTTAGTCCAATAACTGAAACCTAATGAACTATAAGTAAATTAGGGGAACATAACTGTGGAGTAAAGCAATCGACCATGGGAGCTATTGTGTTACCGGTATGTGACCCGGTTGTTGCAGCTGTTCGGATATATACCGTTGTTAGTGTAGCTGGACCAAACATGTCCAAGCATGTTGTGTGCTAGTAATGTTCCATGTCTAATCTCACATCTAATCTTAGATTCTGCTACGGTAAAATGTATTAGCCGAGCGTTATCGAAGCCTATCACTAGAGGGGTTAAAAACTTCATTACTATTTATATCTCTGACTGCCCATCTGTCCACCCGATATGTAAAAAAAGAACTGGCTTAAGTTATAAATAGACAACATCTAGTGCGTGTTACTCCATGGCATTTTGCTAACCCTTAGTGAACATTTCCTGTGGTCTTATACGGAAACTTGATTGCAATGAAAAAATTTAAATATCAATACCTTAATACACAGACTTATTACAATCATTTGACGTGACACATGGGGTTGCGTCCTCCTGTCTTGTTCGTATATGGTACATAGAGGTGGTGTAAAATATCAATACTAAAAGAAATACAAAATGGAAAGGTAGTCGCGAGACTGACTCACAGACGTAACTACTTCATATAACGGGCTGTGAATATATATCTTGAAAAAGTACGTTTGCTACTTATTAAATAGATATTTTTATATTTAAGATAAAATAAGACACTCAATTCTTTGACACAAAATTTTTTTGTATTTTCCATTAGTTTTATTCTCATTTTTCAAATATATTTTTATCATTTCTTATATTACAATGACTACTGACTTCTAAATAATACAGTAATACACTTTACACATTTGTATTCAAATCAAATCAAATCAAATCAAATTCTTTTATTGCAAGGACAACATGTATGAGTTGCATAGCAAACGTCAATATTGTATGAGTCTATTCTAAAATTTTAAACATTCATACCACATTACCTCATTCAAACATACAGTTTTACAATCCCGCATCTTTCATTCCTGGCCAATGAAAACCCACTTCAAACATTGGAGTCAGTCATTCCAATTGTGTGGTCTCCCAGTCGAATTCAAAAAACTCATCTGCATTATAAAATGCATGCGACACCAAAAAGGCGTTTGAGACGAGCTTTGAACGCCTTGGGCGTTGGGGGTAGTTTTTATAGAGTTGGGCAGTCTGTTGAGGAAATTAACACCTGCTTGCGAAGGCAAGCGTTCACAAACTACCGTTTTCTGTGTCTTCCCGTACGGTAGTTTTCTCTGCCTCGTGTCTCATACATGTGTATGTCCCCGGCCCTCTGGTTAAGGCACATTTGTACATACAAAACATGGTTTGTTTCTAAAATGTAGAGACACGGCAACGTCAACAGCTGCAATTTCTTGAAAACCGGCCTGCACGACTCTCTGTAATTGATTTTTGCGATGATTCGAATCGATTTTTTTTTGAAGTCTGAAAACTCTCTGTGAAGAGAGTGTTTGCACACGCTCCCCCACAGAACCAGAACCGTAGGACAAATGGGGATAAATCAAAGCCGTTAATACGCCGTTATCAGTACCTGACTCGGGCAGTATTTTGCTAAAGACCTCAGAACGAAAATTCCTGAGGAAATTTTTGGCACAAACGTGGTCAATATGATCATTCCAGGTCAACCCTCTATCAAGGTGTATTCCCAGGAATTTTGAAGAGCAGACTTCGTCCAGTGTGGAGTCCCCCCAAGAAAACTACGGGTTTCACCAAGGTTTTCCCACCACACGCAAAGAAAAATTCAAAACATTTGATTTTGATGAGTTTGCTGTGAGATTGAGGCTGTTGAAGTGTTGGACACAGTTGTTGATGTCAACAAAAGCCTGTTGTTCCAAAACTTCACTGGATTTCCCACTGAAACAGAGAGTCGTATCATCAGCATACTGCACTAGTTTTCCATGCCGAAGTGATGATCCTATGTCGTTGACATAGAGCAGGAAAAGCACAGGACTGAGTATGGATCCCTGTGGGACACCATATTTCAGTTTTATTGGCCTGCGACAGTTGATTTGAAATTTGGACAACTTGGGATCTGTGGCTTAGGAATGAGCTAAGCCATTCAAGGGGCACGCCTCGAATGCCATGAGACTCAAGTTTGTCTAGCAGTGTGTTATGGTCAACGCAGTCGAATGCTTTTGGACAGGTCAAGAAACACACTCATTGTGTGTTTCCGATTTTCTAATCCCCTCCACAATCATATCAACAAGACTAACAACTGCGTCAGTTGTCGATTTGCCCTTTCTGAACCCAAATTGTTCATCAGAGAGCTGATTGTATTTTGTCCAAAAAAGAAAGCATTCTTATGAGAAAAAGTTTTTCAAATATTTTGCTCAATACTGGCAAAAAATTGAGACAGGCCTATAATTATTGATAGACAGCGGATCGTCTTTCCTTAAATATTGGGACAACTTTAGCGACTTTCAGAGGGAGGGGAAAACTCCACTTTGGAATGAAGAATTTATCAGTTGGGTTAATGGCCTCACTAAGTGCTTGAAGACACTTTTAATGAGCCATGTTGACATCAGATTTAGATCGTTTTGATTTTTTGGCTGGGAGCTGCTGAATAATTCGTTTTAAGCTCATCCTCAACAACAGGCGCCCAACACCATGGAGTGTGTTGGGGCTCTGTCTTCGCGAGGGGCGTACTTGAGGTTCAGATGGTCGAGGACTCAGCCCACCAGCAACGGTTGCGAAAAACCCGTTTTAAACTGGTATTGTTATCGTTCATATTAATTTCTATAGTTTGGTCACCATCATTTTCACTACAATCTCGTATTTCCAAAATAATATCATAATTGTAATTGACATTATATTCCAATCATTTTATTATGGATATATCATAACTGAAATAAGAAACAAACATTTTGGATTGCAATCTAGCAAAATTTCTTTTGCACACAGCATCTATTGTTGTTCCATATCTCGTACTTGTGCTTTTATCGTTGGAATGTGTAAAATTTAATTTATCTTTTAAAAAGTCAATGACGTATTGAATTGACCTATTTTTCAGAACAGTCTGTTTTACAAACTTTACGTAGTTAAGTGAATTTATGGTAAGGCCCAATGTAAAGATTATAATTATAACTAACAGAAAGACTAACTGCCTTTCCGGATTAAATCGGATTTGTTAGGTTGTAAAAATCTTTATGTATTATCAATTTTTTTATCTATTTTAAACTCTCATCAGGACGAAACTAGTAGTAAACTGGAATAGAAATCAATATTAACCGTTTTGAAATTCAATTTAGAATCCAGTGAGCTTTAAATACTGTTATCATATAATGCAGTAACTTAATAAATTTTGGGTATGTATTCCTTGATAAATTAATTAGTAGTTCGTAGATTTATTCAAACCAATTCGTAGCCCGGGATAAGAAGTAGTCACTTCAATAAGGAGCTACATTAACCTCTCACTTATACACCTGGATAGCCACTGAACGGAGAGAAACTCCCTGTCTGACATAAAAATGGCCACGATAATCCCACCCCTAGAGGCTACTGAGCGAACACGCGTGACGCTTCGTTCCGTGACACGAAATGAAAGTTTTTTTATTCAAAATATATATACATAGCCAGCCAAAGAGTAGTCACATCAAAAAGAATGATAGAATGGTCCCTAATTTGAGTAAAATCTCTGAAAAAGTATATTTACGACCATGTTTTTTGAGTCTGCTCTGGTTGAAAGAGAACGATCAAGATGTAGGAAATTATTTTTGAATTTGGGTAAAACCTTTACGAGTTCCTTTGTATACTCGTTACCTAATAGTTTTCATTTTCTATTTTATGGATATAAAGAGTAATTGTAGTAAAAATGTCTATAATGTGTAAACAATAATAATATAGAGCTGTAATGATAATGAAAGCTCCATACAGACATCATTGTAGGTATGTAATTGTAACACATTTTTAATATAACTGAGACAACTCACTCATGGAATAAGGTATTTTAAAACTTAGGTTTAAATATTCATCTTTATGTACGATAAAAATTTCATATATAAATATAATTTTTCAATAAACTAACTAATAGTGCTCGTAGGGACTCGAACTCGTTTCTCTCACTTACCGGGTGAGCGCGCTACCAATACACCAAAGAGCCTTTACTTTTTACAATTCAATTATTTTTTATTTGGCCGTATCTGTATCATATGTGTTTAAATAACCAAACTATCATATGATCGGAAGACTAAATACCTGCCAAACGACTTTTATTTACATTCATTAAATTTTTATAAATCGAAATAGTCTAATTTCATTTTTCAATAAACATTGAATCACAAAAAGTACTTGTGATCTGCTTGAACCCGGGACTTGAACTCGGATCTCTCACTTGTCGGTAATAGCATTTAGCTCCTATATGATACCTATTTACTAGTTACAATATTAATGTTTACTCCAATTCATGAAATTACTAATTTGTACAAAAATATCAGCATAAACCTTAGTAACGTGTCAGCAGGGTTAAGTAAAGGTTAATTATATTGTTACTTTTAACCATAAAGAACTGAAGGAATGAGAGTTGTAGCCTTCAGCTTAGCGGGATATGTAATAATTCTCCTCATCCGTTCCTCTTTATATTCACGAGGCGGTTACATTGTTTTGTTAAAAACAGGAGAAGCCGATCTCCCTCTATGCCTTATTCTGCCCGTCCTCATGGGCCACTGGCCTGTGCGAGGATCTTATCAAACAGAATAAGGGAGAGAGTCGATACAGTACAAGGTCGATGGTACTGATAAAAAGTGCAATGGTCACAGACAGGATCGATCCTGCGCTATCTCTAACTCAGTCTCAAAGTCCAACGTCTTAGACCACTCGGCCATCGGCACTCCCACACGACACCCTCTCGAAAATTAGTTTAGAAAATATTTTTAACACTACAGAAATGTTCATGTATTCTAGATTGCTTAGCTGTAATAATTATTCAGCCCTTATGAACTGTAAAACTAGTACGGTATTTATATTCAATGCATTTATAAGACAAACTCTTAAAGTTTTATTAGCTTGTCATCATGTAAACAACTTACTTTACGAAGCAATCAATTAAAACCTCCATAAATAACACGAGCAGAACTGGTTTTCTCTGAGGTATATTCTGCTCTGCTGTAGGTTTTACTGTGGTTGAATGAAAAATTTTAGATAAATGATGTACGTAATATACTGAAAATGATAAAAATCTATATATATATATATATATATATATATATATATATATATATATACTGTAAGTGTAATAGTACTACTACAGCTGCTAATGAGTATATAATAAGGTATCACAATAAAATGCATATACTTTACATCAGAAGCTATCAGTATATATTATTAAAAATCTATGAAGGATATATTAAAAATACAGGATGGTGGATGTTCGCGTAATCATTGAGTTCTATAAAGATTGAATATGATATCTTGGTTTGTCCTTAATCCGGTACTAATATTTTAATATTTTGGTAGAGACTTCCTTATATTTACAAATGTGCTACCTTACTCTCCACAACGTTCAGCTCATCCTGCACACGGGGAGATCAAACATGTCCTGACACGCCCAGGAGAGCAACTCCCTGGCAATGTTTGTAAATGTTTATTGAATGCAACAGCTGTTTTCTCGTCATCGATTCCTCTATACAAGTATATAACGTACAATAGCCTCAAAGTTATTTGTATTCTCCTATTACTACATGTGTTAAGTCCTTATCATATTTATTGTGTGTTTATCCTTGTCACATGGTATATACAATGTTTGAAATATTTGTGTTGTATTATTTTTATGGTATTATTATTCGTAACTAGTACAATTAAATTCATATTACAATTCAAACGTTATTACATCTGTAGTAGATTATTATATGAAAATATATATTTACTGAATTAGGTCTCCAGAGGTTCTGTAGGAAAGAGTAGTTTTATGAGATGGGGTTAGTGAACTCATTACCTAGATGTTAAGTGTATTACCATCATTAGCTTAAGGTTTAGCAAAGTTTTTCGCGTCATTTAAAAACAAACTAAATCTGATTTGTGCCCATTTGTAGGTACGATAGGTGTCGAACTAGTTGACCTAGAGGGTTGGAATTCTATGTTAACACGCGAGAGATCGCGCCCGCGGCAGTTTGCCGCGCTTTTTTTATTTCTTTATATTTTCGTTTGCAGTGATGCCCCAGGATTACAGGGTCTCGTTTTATCCCTCCCAGTACATCCCTGCGCCTGACCTTGACAACCGTTAGTCTGTCGCTGGCTTTGTTTGCGAGTGGTGGAATTTTTGTTGTAGCTCTACACCTGCCGCGGCAATATGCCTTCGCGCGATCTCTCCCGTAGTGCATTCTGTTAAATCTGCGAATATTGGAAATATTTCTAAATCTTCAATATTTTAATGTTCTTGTGTTTTTTGTAACGTTTTCGAATACATACACACTTCTTCAGTTAGCTTAGACGATAATGTCCACTGAAACAAAAATAGTAAACTTGTACTAATTTACGGGTTTTTATATTTTAACTTTTTATGAAACTTAGAAAGAAATTTTAATTTTTCGTTAACATTTATAATTTTTCTTTGATATAAAATAGGTTTCTTCATTTGCACATAATATTTTATTGAATTAGTAATATTTTGCCTAAATATTGATTTATTATTATATTATAACGTTTTTGAGGCAATTTGTTTTGTTTTAAGGAAATATACATATTATAAAATTTATTTCTTCCTCATAATAAAATACTTTATTGTAATAAAATGTTTCATTTAAAAGCCTAATTTATATTATTGCGGCAAATTGCTCACACGCGACCTTTTTCGTACCAAAAAGTCACCAATTCCAAACCAGATATACAGTGTATCATAATAATATTTCTCTTTGTTAGAACTTAAGTACCCAATTACTTTGATTAGTATATACTGAAAGACAGTAATAGATACGACACACAGTTTTTTTATTGAAACTTTTCTCACCAAATTAAAGCTGCAATTTGAGTAAAAGACGAGCGTGAGCAATTTGCCGTCGCGCGACCTCTCGCGTCCAAGAAGTGAGGGCGATCTCTCGCGTGTTAAGCTCTAGATCTATTATCTCAATATACATTGCTGCTAAAATGGTCAATATCGATTTATTGAGAGTCCCTATTTCTGGTAAAAGTTCTGTGATTACATTGCTTTTATGCCAAAAATTTTAAAACAAAATAACCCAATTGTAAGCAAAGTTTAATATACAAATAAATCGTACGCCAATTTACAGAAATTTTTCAACACACGAGATGAAGTTACAACGTTGGATTGGTTACTTAATCTCATATTTGAATAACAATCTAAACTGTAAAGGACATTTTAGTGTGCTTTGCGGACTGTGATTACTGATGAATGATAGAATGGACTTAGCTTGGATTTTATGTATGGTAGAAAAAGTTTGCGCACTAATATATATATATATATATATATATATATATATATATATATATATATATATATATATTATATATATATAGTGTGTGTGTGTGTGTGTGTGTGTGTGTGTGTGTGTGTGTGTGTGTGTGTGTGTGTGTGTGTGTGTGTGTGTGTGTGTGTGTGTGTGTAATAGCTTTTTAACGCGGCTTCGCCCGCTTATTTCCTACCTACATGAAAAAAAAGAAAGGCGACATAAATATTTTATACAAAATAATTAAGAAGTCAGTTAAAAAGTTTAAAATATATTTCATATATTTTAATCCTTAAAAAAATATTTTTAGCTAGTTATCAAATGCCTACTTATATTAAAAGTGGTAACGGCAATAAAAAAAATACTTAGAGTAAAGGTGTATGCAAAATGGATTGCTAAACAAAGGTCCTTAAAACTTAACTACAACATAAATTACAATTTTAATGATATTAAAAGGAAACTACTGTAAACGGATTTACTATCGTTATATGTTATATATTAAACCTGACATTTCGAGCACTTATCACAGGTGGTCACAGACAAACTGAGGTATTGGTCTTGTTTTAAATAGTTCATATCAATTTAGTTTCATACTTAATTAAAGCAAAGTTTTACATTTTAAATATTACTTTTTACGTTTTATTATAATATTTTAGAAATCATCTCTAATAAGTATTATTTGTATCCTAAACGGCTCAGTTCATAATGTTTAAAAATAACTCAAGATATAACACTAAATATGTAAGAATTTCAGGTGAAACATATTATAATTAACACTTTTAAGTTTTTAATAATGTATCTTCTTATAAATTAACAATATAAAATAATATTTTCATTACTAAACCACAGCTTGACAGTTACGATATTGGAATACTTAGTTACAAACAGGAACTGAAACAGTCTCAGGAATGACACACAATCAGTCTTTTTAATTTATAAATCACAGTAAAAAAACCGGTTCTTTTATTCTATAAATTTCTAACAACAAAATTTGGTACACTCAGCTGTAAAAAAACAATTCCAATAAAATGTAAACAAACAAATTTTTCAATTTGAATTCGACTTTATTTGGTGAAATGAATGTGTTATAGGTGGTAAAAAACACTCTAAATGTTAATTCAGACCAAAATCTATACCTGTTCCAAATTTCAGCACAATCCGTTTAGTAGTTACAGCGTGATTCGAGGACAAACCTCCAAACATCTAAACGTACAAACATCCAAACATCCAAATACTCAAATACCCAAAGATTCAAACTTTCGCATTTATAATATTAGTTGCATATTTATATACCTTTCAAATGAGTTAGATAGAGGGGTTTAAATTTGGTTTCAAACTTAACCTTTAGTAATTCTATACTGAAATAGCAAATAATAATGACGGAACTATTGAGAATCGCTTTACAGGCCGAGTTGATATCGGCTGTGGGCGAAGCTCCCACACTGACCCGGAGTCTGGTGTTTGTATAACTTTATACACGTAAATAAATATTGTATATAATACCATCTATGTCAATCTAATTGAATATAAGCAGAAAAAATAACCAAACTTTAACAGTAATAATTACCTGCATATGTATGGTAATGATCTACGAGTCCTGACCGCCACGTTTTAAAGTGCTTTATCCTTGTAGACAAGAATAAAGAATGTACAAAAATAATAGTTAATCGCTTTTATACCGTTTGTATTGCGAATCAAATATAACTGTAATATGATAATGTCCATCATTGACAGAAAATGGTGTGAGCCATGTAGTTTGAGAAATTTTATAAATTAGATTTTGTTTCACTGCTTCCGAAAAGTGCACAATCATCCACCAGCGAGATTTTAATTAACCCAGAATGGCGAACGGTTTTATTCACCTTTAGATTTAGAGGGATTTGATTTGTTTCATGATTCGACTGAACACGAGATCTCGTTCATCAAATGAACGTGCTAAAGTTAATTTAATCTCACTTTTGTTATTGGCCATGATTAACTTATATAATCTTTTTGGTCTATTATTATCAGTAATCAAGTGTAGATTATTTTATAGAACATTAGAATGGCCTATCACTTTAGTAGCGGCAATATTTCATGTCTGTCTTTCTTTTTACACGATATCTTGAAAACTATCTCACATTAGAAATGAAACTTCATTTCCATAAAAACCATCGATTTTTATGGTATTAAATATGCCCGATTTTTAATATGGCTGAGCGTTAGTGCTCATTGATATACCAATAACAGATTAATCTATAGACTTAATAATTGTATACATTTTGGTAACACCCAGCGAAATGTATACAATTACAGAAGGTACAGAAGGGTACAGGGGATCTGAAACCCTCCTCCCAAAATTGTTAGTTTTATTATCTTTAGAATAAATAACCATCGTTGATTAAGTATTTAATATACCTCTGTATTATGCTATGGTTTGTTATTAATCTATTCAAATAAAGTAAAGGGCTAAATAATTTTTTCCAAGTTTGGTAGACGACCTTTCATCTCTGCTTGACGGTCACACATGTGTGAAATGGTTATACTCGCTAGCGGCCATGTCTCTGTGGTACGTATCTACTTTCGCGTCTAGTAGACGGCGTGGGTGGAGTGAGCATAGCAAGAAATTAATTTAATAAATAGAATATTATTAATACACAAAATAAGCAAAAAGGTGACAGAATTCTTCCGTGTATAAAATAAAGAATAGTTTATTATGCTGAATGTCATTAAAAATATATATTTTGCATAATGTCACCCTGTCTTCCCGCCAGTTTTATGACACTGTATCATTTCATGAAATTACTAAAAATACATTTAAAAAATTATTGCATTCAATAACGCTTATAACAAAAATTCTATATAACTTAATAAAAAATTATTTTTCGTCCTCTCAAAGGCTAGAAAAAGTTCCAATAGAAAATTTTCATCTGCTTGTCCTGTCTTGTTTTTTCCCGACCAGAACAAATAAATCTATATATTCTCTAAGAATATAACTAATTTTCTTTGTAAATCTAAAATTAGACAAAGACGTACTCCAAACAAAGTGTCGTAACAGGCATCGCTGAGGTTGCATGCAAACTTTCAAGCACATAAATCAAGGAAAAATATGAATAACAGTGAGTCATCGTAGTGCATCTAGGAGAATTTAGGATTCTTGCAAAATTAAAAGTTTACAGATGAAACTTTTTTAACATGTCTTACAACTGAATACATTAAAATTTTTATTTAACTTTTATTTAACAAATTTAGTCAAATAAATGTGTAATATAATAAAAATATACAACCAAGATGCTGTAATAGAATTTAATAACTACGTTTTTTGGAAACTTTTAAGTCTACATATGAAATGTCATCGAACATGTCTTGCCATGTGTTACATTGAAAGTTTTTTTCAATAAATTGCGTATAATATCCATGTTTACATAATAGTCAACATTGTAAATTTTTATGAACATTGTAAAAACGAAGTTTCTTTTAATAATTTTGTAATAACGTAATACATTGCAAATGTTTTTTTATAAATTTCGCTTAATATCAGTGTTTACATAATAAAGGTCTACACACCAAGTTGCTAGCAAAGATATGTGTGTGTTATGATAGTCTAAATGCGTTATTTATCATATGTTTGGATCTCTATTGGATGTTTACAAATTTATTTTTTGTAATTTTTTCTCATTTCCATCATGGCTATCCATAGACCTATGTAAAAGTATTCAAAAACTCAGCCAAATTCCATGAATCTGACATGCATTATAATCGAACTCAGTGTTCCTCGTATACAAACGATGCATGCAAAATTCCAAGTTTACAGGCCAGTTCGTCTGTGAGACATCGTGTAGAAAGAAATACATAAAGACAGAGAGACATAAATAAAACATCCATTTAGCACTCGTGCTACTCTAGAAGCACCATAACTTTACTACAGCTCAGCTAATAACAGTGCCTTCTAAAAAAGTAGTCATCCGACAGTAAGGTTGGGGTGTAAATTTAAAATTTTTTTAATTTGGTTTTAAAAACTTAAAATTTTAGCTTTATTTAGTTATAATACAATATTTATTACATAATTTCTAATGCTCTTATGTTATATTAAACACTAATAAGAATATAAAGTGGTTGGAGTTTATTGAAATGTCTTACATACTCTCAGGTTCGGGTCAATGACGAGGAATTTCATTAAACTACAATCGATCTCTTGGTTCATTATTTCCATTGGTTCCTTGGCCTTGTGGGCTCAAACATTTCTAGAAGGTACGTGAACTTAGCATACAATCTATTTTTGAACAGTTATCAAAACGCTGTATCTTAATGTTATAATAATGTATGCTTAAACCTATTTTATTAACATTTTTATTAAAATGTATTTAATAATTTATTCTTAAGAAACTGTACCTAGAACTAACTTTTGCAGTCTACATGACTGGTTACCAAAGACCTCGTGTGGGTACGGTATGTCCCATCTAGTCGTTCGTTTAACATATAGAGCCCAGGTTCTGTACTAACCATTAATTACAAGGATATTCTTGCTACCACCTTACCAACGTTTTCAAATCGTACACTTGCACTGTTTTTAACTAGATCAAATGGGGCTCTATGAAACCTCTCTTCGTCAAGATAACCCTCAATGAGTGTTCAGGCAGTCAATTGTAGGATCTTCAGTTGTTTTAATGTATATCTATAATATCTTGCCCCAGTGTTTAGAGCTATTATATAATCGATTTTTGTAAGCACTGGTTTCGCGATGAGTATGGTCAATATAAGAAACTGAGGAATTGCACTTAGTCCTAAAAGGAACTTTCCTCTGCCTTTGGAGCGACAGGATACTATGCATGATTAGGTTGGCTGTAGCGGCCGCCTCCTGTCGAGAACCACGAGAAAGAATTATAGGTATTAATCTCAGTCATATCTCCTTAGAAGAGGGGGAAGCCAATTTTGTACCAGCCCCTACAGTCAAAGCAGGCAGGGGTGGCACATCCTTATGTTTGGAATATGAAAACCTTTAACACAAAGGGAGTCCCAACAGTCATCTATCGCAGAAGAATAGATCTATTGGTTCACCCTTATACCCCAGTAACCCGAAATTTGTGGTTAGTGATGTGTCACTCCCAGATATCAATGGGCTAACCCGGGGATTAAGTGATACATCAGTTCTTGGTGTACCAAGTGTAGGTTCAACTGGAAGATAAAAACCAGCCAGAAATGAACTCTCCTGGCCATCATGAATCTACTCGTTGGACAGGACGATTTCAACTTGTAGGTTTAAATAAAAGTAAATAAACTTTTTGCAGTACTCTTATCGAATTACTTTATCATTAATTGCTTTTAAATGTTTTTTTTCATAGCTTACCTCAAGAAAACACTACACGCTCTAATAAACATAGCGATAATTAATTGCGTAACAGAAGATATCTTTGATAGACTGTTGGAAATTTCAAGATTGAAATCAAAGAGTATAGGAAGTAGTAGCAATGCAAATTGGCTTTTAATCAAAGTACGAACACCACAGATAATACAAACAAGGAGAAGTAATTTAATTACATTACAAGGGTAATGAAACCACACATACTAATCGATATATGGAGCATTAATTGGACTCTGCTGGCAACATACGCTTTGCTAAATCTCACCACTAAAAATTTTACATTAGTTATAATTTTTGTATTGGCTTAGCGTTAGCTATAAGAAGCCGAGGGGATGGTAAATTTGTACTTTTATCTGTTTGGCTGACTGTCATTACGGTACTACTAAAAAGAAATAACCTAATAGCTTCAAACTTTGCAAGAAGCTTCAATAAATAGGCAACATTTAATTTTGTCATGATGCATATCATTCAGTGAGATTTGGATGAGCATTTTAGATCAATCTTATGGGACCCATAATGGCAGTGATAAAACTAAACAAAGATGTAACTACGTACTAGACGTTTTAACACATGATATAGTAATACATTTAGTGAAGTTACTTTGTTCGATTGGTTTGTAAAACTGTATAAATTAATGTATATATAGGCAATGTGTATAAACAAAATAATACATTAAATAAATGTGTATATAGACAAGTATCTCCGGAGCATTTGGCTAGGCGTCTTCAAAGAGTGATATCTAGATAATGGTTAACGTAAATACTTGAAAGTTTTTATATTTTGCTTAGCTATCACTAAGAGTTCTGGAAAAATTCCTCTTTACTTATCTGCCAGTCTATCTACCAGATTTTCTATTTTCCGCTGAATATTTCAAAAACAAATTAAGCTACAGACTTTACATGTTATATATAAATCCATTCTTGCATAGGTTGTGTTACGCCGTGTGATGATGAGCTTGCTGCTCTCGTACATTTATACTCGTATGTTAAGCAAAAGGAGAGATTGTATACATGGACTGTTTATATTATAAATTATTCTACACTATATGATTTTATGATCTAAATAATTTAAAACACAAAGTATTTTCCTCTATATTCAATTAAATAACTCACAATATGTGTTGTAATCTTTCAGGATTTTTGAAAAAAATCGTCTATAATCGGACACCATAGAATTTTTTTGCTGTAATAAATAAAAAAAGGGGAATTATGTATAAAATGTATGTGAATAAACACATGAATTATGTTGAAAGTAATATGTAACACAAAGTGTAATTCGGTATGAAATGCTAGCGTTGTCCCCTAAAATACACTAATCTAGCTAATAATGATATTCAGCAAATTATTAATGATCAGTGTTTATATTTTGCACGTTTGATATGACATTTGTTCGAAAATATTACATTTTGAATTCGCAATTTATTATTTAAAGTTAGATTTGTTTTCAATGCATTGCAACTACATACAATTTATTCAACATAGAATTAGTCTGATCACAGTATTATATTGACTTTTTAAATTTTTTAACTGTTTGATTTAATAAGGTAACCAATTATGTTAAACGTCCCTTAGTTATATGTTCAGCTAAATACAATATTTCGCAGCTTAAATACTACCTCGTCTTTGTTGATGATCCAGGATAAGTGTAAATAGCACTTTACAAGTAGAAAATCTATAAGAATAATGATATGGACATGTACTGCAAAACTACCTTACCAAATTTAAAAATTGACTGCGTTCAGTAGCCATGATTATAGCCTCTTCCATATCTACATTATTCGATCCCGATAATTATTAATACTAGGAAGTTTACCTGTTACTCTTAGGGTACGACATGATCCACTGATCGTTTTTGGGTTTGGAACTCTGCGATTAGGAAATCGTCTTCGGTATTCTGCAGTAGCAGCGGTTGCATTTCCGTCACAAACGCCTAAGACAAATACCATGTCGGCATATTCTTCCGTTGTAAATAACAAAGGCATTGCAATTGTGATAGTAAGTTACTTTAAAATACACTTCACTAACAAACGAGTAGTAAATTAATTGTATTAAATTGCACTCATTAAACTAGTATAGAATTGGTAACAAATAATTTGGATTCCTCAATAAATTCCAGTGTATTGTTGAACAGCTGATTTGTGATACCAACTTATAAAAACATAATTTACCTTCTGTAAAGCTAACGTGACAAAGATATGTAGGTACATGATGTAACCATTTGGATAGTCCTAAAAAGTAATAGTATTATTGTTTTTTAGTTGAGCATTAATCTATTAAAATCGTATTTACAATTGTATGCTAATCAATTATTTGTGTACCTTATATCATTACATTACGGTGTTTATTTACTAAATACGTATTTCTTGCTTGGTAGAATGTTTGCTGTAAAATTAAATTCCAGAAACTAATACTTCGCTGTTAATAGCCGTGTGTGGCACATAATTTTATTCAGAATTAAATTTTCTGCAAGTTTCTTTGTAAAAATGTGGGTCTTCAATGCCTATTTAACAAAATAATTGTCCGTTAAACCTTAAAAAAGTGTTTTCAAAATTATTTTATTTCTGTTTTTTGTAGTATAACAAAAAACTAAATGAGATACAGCTATGAGATGAACTTTATTCAATTTCTCATCTAAAAATCCGTTAGAAAAAGTTGCATTCGCCTATAAATATCTCTTCATAAACACGCGGCAAATCATCATTTGACCTCCTGCACACAATGTTTGGTGAAATCTTCAATTGGCCATAACCCAGTAAGGAAGCATTTCCGGACCCATGTTTATATGAACTTTTTCTTTATTTTTTATAGTACAATCAGCTCAGAAAGTGCCGGTAACACTAACCGAATCACCCTGTATATTAAGTAGAAGGCCTATGAACTGGTAACGTATCTTTAAAAATTGTTTTTCAATGAGGTCAAAGCTTTCTTCCAACGAACCTACTGAGCAAATGACTTACCTTGAAAGTTATGAGAATGTTTTGTTTAACATCTATAACTTTGTACTTTTTCGTTTTATATTATATACGACTGTTACAACTTTCTTAAGGCACTTATGTATTCAATATATATAAAGCACTTATATATTTTGCAGATTTTAGATTCTGAGAAATCTGAAATGGTGACTCATAATCATCAACCAAATTTATTTAATAAAATAAATTAAGCATCGTGCAAAAATCTATAGGTCGGGATCAATTTTGACATATAGTACGGTAGATAGAAGTAAAGACATCATTTAAATTATTCCAAACCCCCGAGAAGCTCTGCTGACGCTCAGGTAAAAAGAGAAAAGATGTTGGGAAGTTATATGATTACATTCAATGTAAAATTTATACATGTCACAGTTAGTATAAATTTGTATCGACTATTCACGGGGTCGATTGCAGCGAGAGACATTGTTTATAACCTCGCATTGTTTGTCATTGTTATTTATTACACTTGTGTTTTAGGTGAGCCGTGTTTGTATACTGCTAACCTAGACAGTGTTGGACGCAGTGTTTTATTGTTCGTTTTTAAGTGAAATATATACGAATTAACACAATTTTACTGGAAATATATATGTTTACAAACTTTATATATTGTTATTGTTTAGACCTTATAGAGTTTTTGTGAAATAAAATAAAATTAAATTTGAAGTACACTGATCAAAATGTAACTGAACTGTTCCATGGGATAAATGTCTTTGATTGTATTAGTTAAAAAAGCAATCGACGCTAATATTAATAGAGGATCATAGTTAAAATTCACATACTACACAAATGCAATGATCTGATCTAGGAATTAACCAAAGAGTCACGGACATTTTTTTAGAGTTAACCGAGGATAAAAGTTCAGCGCTCTTATTGCCAAGAACGTGGAAACTTTTTGGAAGACTAAATCTGGGTTCTCTACAACTTTTCTCTACAACTTAGGTATGCATTGATTTAAACCAAATTTGATTGAAATTATATGGAGCAGATGATAATAGAAGCTTTGATGTATTTTATTTTAGCCAATGGTAGTTCTTCAGTGCCATGTGGATTAAGAGTTTAATTTTTACACAGTAGGAACAGTTTTTAATATAGTGATAATGTACCATGCCAATAAAGATGTACCCCCCTATCGAGCGTTACAGAAGATAGGAATAAATCCATGGGATAAAAATTTTCATACGCCAAAGGTTTTTATGCATGGAAGCTCCAGTTGTCTTTTGCTTAAGATATCCAATTCATGAACACCCGAATGCTGAAAACCTCATCGACTGGGAGTCCTCCCGGAAAATCCTGGGACCCGGATTTTCTACTGGGTGTCAGTTAAGTACATCCTTCGAGCTTTTACAGACCTAAAGCTTCTTCAAGCTTAAAGTGGCGATAGTGGCTCCTGAAAAGGTTTGTCTGACAACCCTGAAACGCACAGAAATCAGTTTGCAAAAGACGCTAAAACGTTTTACAGACCAGATGAAATATTCTTTGAAGTTCTGATGACTGAAGAATCTAAGAGGTCTAAACTGTCAGGTACTTATTCTACTATTCTGATTTGAGAGATCTTAAAGATTCTAGAGGATGATAAAAGATGAGTGTACCAAAATCTTAATACAACGGTCACAGAGTCTAGGATGGTACAATAAATTAAATGCGTTTAGGAGACGTGTGTATACTGTTTTTCATTTATTTAAGACGTCATACGCCCGACATTATTTGCAAAAGAGGGGGTGACCTTTGTTTTATTAATACTTAATAGGTTAGTGTTTTTTTCTGCTTTTAATGGTTTTAACTCAAAAAGATGAATAATTCTCGGAATAACCGTTCACTCTAGCTAGCTTTATCCTGAAGACACTTTGTTTAGTAACCATAATGTAGCTATGGTAGGAAGGATTGATATAATGTGATTGGTCACACTTGATTAATGCAGCGTTTGAAATATGACACTATCCCAAATTTGATTCCTGAAAACTATAAATTTAAGTCCACGTCCGTCTGATCCAAGAATAATTCAAGACAATCGTGATTTTGGTTCCTGTCTGAAACATAGTAGCGCGCTCAATGGTGCACCTGATGAGAAAACGAGAATACATCTTCACTTAGATTACTTTATAGTCTAGATGTCTCGGATGTGGGAACGATGCAAAGAGTTCCTTTTAAGCTTCTTTGTGGTCAAAATTGTTTGATGTCTTCAGACGAACATGACACTCAATATTCACATAGAATGTTGTAAATGTCAACCCTTCCCACCATATATGTATTATGTCTAGGGTATCTTAGTTTGGACACTCAACTGTTGATCTTAAGTTTCGAGTTGAGTTATTCTGTAATCGTCAAAAAGTTTAAATGGAAAACGATCCGTAGCCAATTTTATACTATCGCCTTAGTTTGAATTTATTTTGGCATGAAAAAAACGTGATCGGTTTCTTTATTGCGCTCTCTTTCATTTTGCCCTTGGTAAATATGAACTGTGTCCCTGCCCTCCTTTGTCTTCATCAACTCCGGTTGGAAGTAGGTAACATTTATGTTTATTGAGTTTTTATGCTAATTATAGTTCAAAAATTTTATTGCATCACGTTTCATTCTAGTAGGTAATACAGATTTTAAAAAATTCCATATTTGATAAAAAATGGTTACATGTATGGACAGGTAATTTCCTGAGTTCATATATTTACAAATGTATCTGAATATTTACGTATTTATATTATTTGTTACTTTAACTTAGAGTTGCGAAAACCAAACCATATATGTTTAGTTTCCTAGTTATATATTGTCAATAAAAACCAGACTTATATGTTATTTATACTATTACGATAACAAGTTAATGAAATACGCAAATTTTTGTACACTTTATCATTAAATATTCATTTAAAGGTTGATGTAATATTATCAATAAGCCAAAGCAATCTTTTCAAAAGAATGTGTAAACAATGTTCTGATAATATTTTACTTTGTTTGTCACTATTCAAAAATTTAACAAGCAGAATATGAAAATCAATCCCGTGAAATAAAGAATATACTGAATCAAAACTCAATATAAATAAAATGTTTAATTTATTTTTAGCATAAATAAACCGAGACATTCATGTAGTTTTATATAATTTCAACTAACTAAATTAACAATATTTTTAGATGCGATTGGACAACATTTTGTTTTATTTTTCAATGCGTGCATGCGGTAAAAGTACCATGTAATTATTTAATTTTTATATAAAATCCAAATACTAATACTGTTAATTTTGGGTACTCAACTTAAATGTTTAGATATTTTTGCAATAAAAACCTTCAATTATTGTTTTACCTACAATTCAATAAAATTTTGGACAGTATATATAAAGAAATCACAAGTTTAATTCGAAGAAGACTGGAATTATTTCATTTGTATTATTAGAGTAAAAGAATGAAATAAAGCAAAAGAAGTAGGCATATATAAATAGCACAAAAAAGTTGTAAATAAATTTTCCCAAATTAAATTTATAATGAAAGATGGCCGTTCAAGCTTAAAAATCCCAATGCCATTATTTATAATTCTTTAAAAAACTCCTAAGTTTTCTGCAACAGTCATAACATTTCCCAAATAGTTTTTCCTAAAAACTATTATGCATCCCGGACGATTTTTAAGATATCTACCGAATGTAAACCCTATAAGAATTTTTCTATTGCCAAAAACAGGCGATAGGTAGGTTTAAACAAGATAAAACTTAGTATAACACTTTATTTTATAAATATCTTAACTAAGTTCATTGGTCAGCTTCGTAGTTATTTCGTTTCATTATGACGGCCGTTCAAACTAAAAATAACTCACGAATCCAATATTTATAAGCCTAGAAATAAAATTAAAAGTGTCTGCAATCCTTGTAGCATGTCCTTCACTTTTTGTTATTTCTTAACATGTTTCTTTTAAACGAAAAATATTAATAAGTCAAAAATTCTTTCAGACTTGGTGGCAACCGACCAAACAATTCGGGTTGTTGCAACATGTACTCACGTATTTGCACTACAATCACCCTTGTTTATTGTTACGGTCGAGTATCGACCAGCAACAATAGGAACTATACAAGTTCAGTTTATAGCCGTTTTTTTACAGGACGTTATGACTGCTGCAGCTATAGCTACATGGACAATGACCTTATATTAATACCGCATTGTCAACTAGTTCTACTTGTATAAATGAATGGCTGATTACATTTAAATGACAAAAAGTATATGTTACAACTGATCCAACCCATAAAGGAGTAGGTTTTAGGCAAAACATAAATATTGGATACAGTATTGAATTGGTGGAAATTAAAAATCAAATTTTCTAAAATAAATGAAACTATTAAACAGTGTATTGATTTAAAAATCTGTGTTCTAGAATTAGCATGAAAATACAATCAATATTTTGTATATAAATAATTACTTTTACTATATTTAATAATCAGGGACTGTAATGGGATACCTCAAGTACACCCTCGTTGATTGTAAGGATAATTATATTACTTAAAGTAATAAGTAATACATATGTGTGTTTTAATATCGAAAATCTACGCAGACCATTCATTATATTGTAAGGTTGGGTAAGTGTTATATTTATATTTGTGTTACACAAAATCCATTTGACCTTATTTGTATACGAATATATATAATCTGAATGACCAAAATTTATCAGAGATTTATTTTTTGTCATTTATAAAGTACAGTCGTTTGAGAAAAATAATTTAAGAATTACAGCAAAATATGTGTTATAACAAGAAAATACTTTTACTGAATTTCCATAAAAATTAAGTATTTTGTAATTAAGCTTTAGGTACATTAGGCACGTAGTTAAAACAGTATAGTTAATACAATATATTATTCCAAAATTTATCATATTCTGTTATTATTTTATTACGTGACACTAAAATTACTTTTAGTGGATTTTCAGTGGCAAAACCTTTACTAGTTTCGGTATCACCGACAATTTGGACAGTACGTATCTACTATTAGTATACACTAGTATCTACTATACTATATGACGTATGGAAGCTCACCAAACTGTACATTTATTCTAAACTACAACAATAAGCTTACTATGAATGGGAGAAGTGACGTTTTTCTCAGTCAGTGGAATACAGAGAGGAATGGGGATATTCCTTAATTAATTTAAGGACGTTGGATAACTTTTCTTCTGAATGCTCTGATTCGAGATATTTGTAGCGAAACAGTTTTCCAGGTGATCTTCAGTGGCAATGATACTGATGACTATCAAAGATGTTTTATTAAAGGATACGATGTTCCTAAGACTAATGCAACCACAGTTATGGACTAGGAAGAGTGAAGTGTGTTAAGTGTGTGTGTCCCAATTCATGACTCAGAGAAACATGTAAACGCGTTGCTTTTAAGAAACGCTGCTTATTGTTGAGACTATTTTATCCTGGGACAAATAATGGAGTTCATAAATATAACAGAACAATATGTACTACGAACATCAGAAATTTTGTCTCTTAATGGTGCTCTCATTGATGGTTACAATTTTCTAAAGCCTACTTCATCAAGATGATATGGGCTAAGAAGATTGAAATTTAAAGTTCTTATCACTCATCTCATAATAGCATTTTCCTGTTCAGATACGCTGCAAAGAGTTTAGCTACACAGTCCCAGACTATTACATTAACAACAAATGGGGTTCAAAAGTAGAGAAAACCAAATATTACTGACCTGCGAACTGTTTATGATAATCAAATCTAGTAAAGTGATATACTACTGTGTTTGCTGACGCAAAATTTACATTTTTTACTCCACTTCATTGTACAGATAAAACTTCTTGTTGGTACTCTTAACATGCAAGTTGATTTAATCAAACCTAATGGAGTTTTCATTATTTTACTGACCAATAGTGATAAATATATACTCTAGATACTTCGCTGTGTACGTAAGATAACTATCTACTAGTCGAAGTCCTTAAGGGCAGTGGAGAACTGATTATAATGTCGTGTGCATTACATCCAGAGGAGATTATTATCATCAATACATTCATAATGCTACTCACGTTTGTTATTCTTTAAATTCTTTAGAGTAGATATTTAACAATTCATATTATTTTGTCTTTTTTATTAAAACTTATTTAAAGACTACGAGAGAAATGAATTTTGTCTCAATACTTAATAAAGCCAGTATTAAATTTAATATGATAAAAAGTATTGGTAGATCCTTTTTATCTTTGGTGGTGTAAAATAGGTAAAATATAAACTTATTTGACCACATTCTCAGTAATAATTCCTTTTGCTAAGCAGATTATATTATGCAATGTAATGTTGTACTGTTTTATTGCATAAGGCTTCTAATACATTGAGAATACAAAATGTTTATAGTGGTAAAATAGTTTATTGAATGACAACAACTATTAGATTTTTATTTCTTTAATTGAATGTTGCAATGTTTGTGAGTTTTCTACACAAGCAGATTCAAACTAAAATAAAGGCAAATCTCCATAAAGAGACGCAAATACGCTTGTTACAATGACGAAGACAAATGATGATGTTGAAAAAGTCAGTTGGATACTTGACACCTTTGTATAACTTGTGTCTGCTTTTCATTTCTGTATCAACATCCATTTGTTTAAAATGATATAACAGTGTTTTCATTGGACCTAAAATCCAAACCATTTAATACTATTTCCATCAGTATTGTCATTCACAAAAATATGTTATCCATTACGTTGTGTTTCATTTTGTAACAATATAAAGCAAGTTGATTTAATCACATTTATATTACTAGAAAATATTTTATCGTACAGCTTGACCATTATAACTAAACATTACTAAATAATTTTAAGCAATCTTAAAATGCATTAGGCTACTTTAAACTTAAAACATTGAACTATAACATTATTTTGTCTCAAACATTCTTAGCAATACGATATTAAATTCAAGTCTTTATTTTGTGCATTGGGCAGTTTTTTTTTTAAATTTTGCACGTACACTTTTTACTAAATAATTTATACATTCAACTCCCATTTAGACATTAACTTGCAATAACAATATTTTACATGTAATAAAAATAAAAATTAATTATATTGTAATTTTCCAAGTTCTAATGTTTAACGATCCTTAAAACTAAAATAAACTTAATAAAACGTTTATAGAAAATTGTTTTTTGTAAAGCTTTTTGAGTGTTAGTTTATATCAAATTTTACGAACTTTAAATCGTTTAATTTAAATTTAAATTTCAGCTACGGATAATTAGGGACAACGGAACAGGGGAAACAAAACTAAAAATAAATTTAAAATTGCAAGATCTTAATCTGTAGAAGAATGGTTTTTTTTAAACTAACACATCTTAAAAAAACTAAAGATATATTGAAGTTGACTCCGATTTAAAAGATTGGTTTATTTTAAAATTTCTGCAATATTAGTTACTAACTACAAATAGCTAAGTTATTATTGTGTTTTGTTTCCCGTAAACATTGTAGTAAAAGCACGGATTTCTTTGCAATGTTGTTATTATGTGACTTTTAAAACCATTTTATCTCTGTTGCAAGTTTAACGAATTTCTTAAAGTTTTTTTTCCATAAAATTATTGGCTAACAGATAAAGTCCTATTGCCAGAAAAGAAAATTTTACGAAGAAAATCGTGCATTATCAATAAACAATATAACTGGAATGTAGAACCATTGTATAAAATATAATTAGTGTATTTCCACGATGGTATGTAGAGGAATACTTCCAAGGATGAATCGATGGAGACATAGACCAAACATATAATATCATACTAGTAAAAGAAATGTAGCAAGATGCCCATTTACAATAATAAAAAGCTCCGCATATTTTAGAGAGTAAAACTATCAGAATATAAAAATGATTTTGTATACATAATATCATAGAGTGAAAGACGTGCCGGTACTCGAAACATAGAATATCCAACTTGTGTTTGTGTCATGTTGTAAATAAGTAGGTTACTGTCGCCCATAAGAACCAGCCAAACACTGAAATGTTATCGCTATCGGGTTTCCTCCTAGAATCATTTATCAGCCATACGTCGATCCCAGCTGACAGAAAAACATACGTTAACACAAAAGTATCGACATTTAGAGCCTTCCTTGTCCGACAGTGGTATAGATACGTTAGTAAAATAAATACGTACTAAAACAATACGAGAAAATACTCGTAAAATTAACTGAAAATAAATACTTGACTGTTTTATATATGTTGTAAGCAAAATTAATCAACCATAGTATACACGTTAGATGTTTAACTACAGCTATCAGCAATCTAATAGTTAATAATATCTTAACCAAGTATTCTTCACTTGTGGAAATTTAAAAAAAATTATATACTATACTATATTGACTGAATTTGTTTCTAATGTCATCAAATACTTATATAAAAAGTTATTAAAACCAAAAATCTGGGTACTCAACAAAGTAATAATACACAAACGTCTCTGATATTTATGTATTGTTAAAGCTGCAATTTTTTGTTGAAATTGAAAAGCATTCGTACCTAGTAGTTTCCACGACCCTAAACATGTTGGTCTAACACGGTTAGACGTTAACATATTCTTCACTCTTATGTAATTTCAGTGAAAACACTCAGTGTGACAATGTATACCACGCGTCTGCGGAGTTATTTATGTGAACAAACACCCCACTGTGATTTAGAAAGGAGGCACAACAATAGCTGTAGGGCAGTGTGTTATTTCATAAAAGCCTTTTCAAAACACTTACACAACGTGGAAACGTTTGAAGTCAAGTCTAAGCGTATTGTTTGCTACTGTTAGCCATGCTGTCATACATTAACTTAAGTATAGTATTTTATGAGAAGTAACACTTATGTTTATGTATAATTTATTAGCTACACGACAGGGCCTTATTAAATAGTATCGTTATTTATCTGTCTGTCTCTCTGCCCGTGTGTTTATCTTTCCATCTATCTTGCCGATAATTTCCAAGCAAAACCTCCTATAGACTTTAAAATTACTGCAATGGCTCCTATTGGTCTAGAGAAGATAGCGATTGATTTTAGGGTCAAAAGGTTCAAACGAGTCTCTTTAATGTCTGTGTGCCAGTCTATGTGATAACTCTGCATGGAAAAGAAGAGCTTAGAGACTTTAAAAATGGTATACAGCTTTGCCTTAGTCCATGGAAGAACTCTATTGTGTTACAGACCAAAGGTCAAAGGAGGGTTCATCCGTGTTTGTCTTTCCGTATCCCCAGGTATGCGATAACGCTTAAAAAGGTCATAGAGGTTTTGAAATTAGTTTCCAGTTTCCTCTTCGCTCAAGGGAGAACTTGATTTATTGTAGGATGAGAAATATTGATCTGTTCTGATCATAAGATTTCTCGGGCGATTTGATAGTATGATATCTTTGTATATTTAGCGTTATATCTTTTTCTATGAAATTATTTTTCAAATACCGGTCTGATTAACCAAGAGCGTAACGATCTCTTTGTGACCTTGAAAGTTTTTGAGATTTCAAAAATGCGGTATTAAGCGAGGTTATTGTCACTTGGGACAGGATATGGATAGATAATTGATTACGCTTATTAGTCTTTAACAGATTGTGGCTTATTTGTATGGTATTAAAACATTTTAAAGTATCCGTTACTTATCTGGGCAGAATAATATTATATTTTTCTCCTGTTACCGTTTCCGCTCATCTTGACATTGTAATTCATCCACTGGATATCTCACTAGGGAGAAAAGTGGTATGTAAAACAGTTTTGTTGATCCTCTACATTTTTGCAGACAGAATTATTTTAGATACACTACAGAACAAGATATATGTATTTGTTTGGGTATTGTTATATAACACGTCATAGTACAAGATTATAAAAGGATTGCAACTTTTTCTATCAAAGAAACTAAATAAACGAAAACAGAATAATAATATACTAAATTTTAATACATTTATGGATGTACGTTATGTTTATAAAGACCCAGTATAGTAAAAGAGCTAAACTAAAACATAGATTTAATTTAATTTATAAATTTAGCGATTGTATTATTCGATATGGCTGATAAAGCAAGGTAGGAACACGCCACAAGTACGTTTCGAGTTTTCGAGACAATCTTTAAGTTTTCTAGCCATCAAGTGATAGGCTTTGCTACATTAGCCAAAATGGCATACGTTGCCAGCAGAGGGCAATTAATGCTCCATATATCGATTAGTCTTTGTGGTTTCATTACCATTGTATTCTAATGATATCACCGTTCCGTGTTTGGATTGCTGTTATCGTATTTCGGGTAAAAAGCTAACCAAAAATACTCGCTGTTACCTAGCCTACTCACCACTGTTAAACATCTAATATCTACCATGTATTAAATAGCAAACATGTTATTTTCAGCTTAAAATTTCCAAATAATTATCCTTCTAATAAATAATTAGGTGAGCGTCAGCGATTTCTACCACTCGAGGGGCTAGAAATTTTTCTGTTCTATCTGTTTGTGTGTTTAAACGATATCTTGAAACCAATGGTAAACTATAGACTTCAAATTTTCATTAAGCTTAATTTCTATATAGGCAACACAGTTCATGTCAGTACATGGGATTTTGCTGACTAAACATGATGGTAATGATAAAATAGCATCATAAATAAAGTTGTGGAAAAGCTGAGTAACATTCTGTGGGATTATAACAAGTGACATAAACATGTTTACTTTATTCACACAGTACAAATAAAAAAAAAATAATAAAAAGTGAAAATTCAATGCTAAATGTCAGCACAATACCCGAAATCAGCGCACTCTTGCATTGTAGTACCCTACCTACCTGAACAAATAACTCTTATTTGTGAGCACACCGACTGCCAGGACCGTCATTTTAACTCTATTACACATTACTCAACTAACACAAAAGACAGGACCATGTTTATTTCATTTGTATATTAAAATTGTTCTAGTTCCGCACAGTGGGCTTTACATTTTTTTAACCAAATTATGAAGTTTTACAAAAATTAACAAAAAATTCGAAAGGCTGAGTTTTTTTTAAATTTTTTTCCCAGTTAATATATTGCAAAAATAAAACCACTTAATAGTAAGGTTGCCAACCTTTCATACCAAAATTAATTGTCAATATGCCCAAGTACTTTGATATATATATATATATATATATATATATATATATATATATATATCACTCACTCTTAGGGTTCTCCCATTGCCTATTTGTCTGTCAGATCATCTAGAAACTTTGGATAAGTCGTCTCACGCCACTTTGGAAACCGGTTTGAACATATTTAGAGTATCAAGAGTTTTGTATACGAAACCATGAAATACCTGTTGTACATTTTCAACGTTTTATAATATAAATTAGTCATTATTCCTAATAATTCGGAAAAAATACTGTAAAAAGTGTCAATACATTAGCTTTTTTCAGTAGCTAACGTATTCCCATTAATCAAGTTTACTATTTTGAATAAATTCAGTTACCCTTCTATAGCTCGACAAGCTTATTGATGCAACTTGCCAGCAGAGCCTTTGAATTAGAAAGTTATGCATTATTGCATACGTAACTTTATTCTTAACGTTACTTTTGGTAAGACGGCCACAAATGTCACTGATCACCACAAATGCAAAATGCTTCTTACCCTTTCAACACAGGATATCATGTTTCTTATTATTACATTTTGACAAAATAAGTAAATTATGGGTTTATTATTTAACGAATGTATAGATATTAAATAAACTTTAATGTGTAGTATGTATTTGTTTAAGACTTTTTATACCTGAAAGTAATTTTTTGTAAACCGTAAAATTATTTATGAACTCCCTTATCAATATGTAAAATTGTATTTAAATTGCAATGAAAAATTTATTAAGAAAGGCAAGACTTTGTTGCTTAAATGCCATGTTAAGCCAATTAAAAAAATCATGACGTTCATCCAATTATATTGCTTTGGTAGTAAAAGTAATAATAATAGTTTATTTTTCCAAACAATGACATTTCCATTAATCATTCATATATATATATATATATATATATATATATATATATATATATATATATATATATAAACTTAAAATAAAATAAGAAAATACAAACAAAAGATATCCATTTTATCTTATCAAGCTAATCTACTTCGAGCTTCGAATCGAATACAAAGCTTAGAATCGAAAGTAAAGTTCGAAGCCCCAGGTGGTTTGCACAATGCACTTTGTATGGTTATCGTCTCAAATTATGTTTATGTAAGAATCAGTATACCCTTACATCAAAGAAAAGAAGGCAATCACTCAGGTAAGCTTTTTTAGCACTAATTTATGGACTACATTGGAACGAGGTGCCCAAAGCTGAAAGGCAGTAATGAATGACTGCAACGTTAGGAATGTCGCTTTAGTAGCATTTAAATGCCACGTATGGTTTTTGGGACACAATTGGATTAGCACTTTTTGTTTCCCAAGTCAATATCAATACCCAAATAGCGATGTTTAAAAATCTGCAGAGCCCGCCAAAGCCTAAGGCCCTTAAGAGACTAGAGAGTAAATCATTTAACCACGAGAGTCCCCTCGAAACATACCTTACACAGCGATCAATAGAACTGTTTGACATCCTACTTAAAAATGTCAAAGAACAAGTATCTTCTTTCCTTTGCAAGGATCCTGTGTTGAGGCCTATTGATCCGAACTTTATTGATTTTCAAGAGAAAGCACAGGCAATTAGAGTCGTGAACTTCTTCAGTTAGTACAACTTCACAGAAAACAGGCAACGCTGATGGCTGATAATGTTAATAATCTGTATTTAACTGGAACTTATGAGAAACTTTACATGTATGAAGATAAATTTATTAATTTAATAACGTTGTTTTTGTACCAAAATATCAATAATTTACTAAAAATAGTCCTTTAAATTGTAAAATCATAGGGACCCCTAAATATTGACCTATTCAAAAAAATTTGTTTCTGTATTATATAAAATCAAATGGAACAAGGGCATGAATATGGAGAATATCGGAGCCTTTTAGTAAGCAATTCTCGTACTCATACATTGTAATGTATACGGAGGATTCATCTCCGGATATAATATGTATCATCATTATTTATTAAAAATCTTCCACCCGATACTTCCGCGAGCTAAATGTTTGTAATACATACACAAATATTTAGAAACAAAAGAATAACTCTTAGTAATATTGCGGCGTGTGGTGTGGGTGTAAGGTGGTGATGTTAAGATAGTCTGTCCTGTGTGGAATGACAGTTCCTCAAACATCCAAGTTCGACATAAATCACATAAATCACTAACTTTTGTCATCCAACTTCAGTCAACCGTGCACGTTACCCTGCGTCAGACTTGCCTTTACGTTACATTTAGAATATTGTAAAATATTAACTGCACATACGGAGCGTGCTGTTGTTTTTATGTGCCTTAAATTCTTGTAGTTTATTATATAATCAAAGTAGGTACACTTTTTGATAGGATTAATCTTTAATATTTCAATCATCCAAATACTTCACAATTATGTTCGATTACTAAACTGATTAAGGCAGCCTCCTTGATGTGTACTACGACGTTAATTTTTCAATTCATCAATTGCATAAAGAGACAGAATCTACTGTAATGTTACAAATTTTAACGAGATTAACCAATTTTAATACTTATAGTACTTATATTTACTACCTGACTACTACCTTAGTATTAATAAACTAATTAGAAAAAAGTTTGACCAATAACACAAAATACAATATATCTTTTAAAATTATAACTTTTTAAACATTTTATTATCACAAGGTGATTCAAAAGTTTATTTACTTGTAATTCCAAGCGATTATATTTTATTTAATTAGATATTAAAGGAAGCTTATAATTCAAGAAAAGTAGCTATTGCACTTGTTTTATAAAATCCTAAGGTTGTTTTCTGCAAAAAAGCAGTTTCGTTCAGTGATAGCAAAATAACACGTCATTAACAAGCTGCTATTTTATATTGTCACTAAGATTTTCATTTACAGCTTCATTCGATTCTGAGACTTATTAATGAATAACAAGAATAACTTATTTTCTCGCTTATTAATGAATAATAAGAATGTAAATTTATTGTTTATAAATTACCTGTTGAAAATGCTTATATCACAGTCAAATATAAAACTTATAGCATGAGTAATCTCCCCAACAGATTGCACTTTCTATTTATAACAATATTGAGTCGTCGATGTGTTAGAACGATCGTGTTTAAAGTATTTCACTCTTTAGCTGAGCGTTAGCGAAGCCTATCACTAGGGTATAGACAAATTTCATTTTTGTCTGTCTCTCTGTATGTCTGTCTGCAAGATATCTCCAAAACTGACCTATAAAATTGAAAAATATGCACGAAGCTTCATTTCTACATGAGGAAAACTCAGATCGATGAAGGTAAATGTCAGTCCATAGGATTTTGTTGAGCGTTAGTGCATAAATTACATTGGAATTATGGGTAACCACGATGGCAACGAGAAAGTAGTTAAATAAATGAATTTGTACAAAATCTCAAAACACCCATAACGGATTCTAACGTTTGACACGTTAACTATGTATCCTAACTAATTCGAAACATGCATCTTCATTGTATGATAAATTGGTAGGTAAACTCTTATTATTTAATCTCTGAAATGAAATTTGCTACATGAACAAAAAGTCAGCATGTATCATGTAGCAAGATATGTTAAAAAGATTTCATATGTAAACTATAAATTTCACTTAAACGTAATATTCATAGCAGTGAGTTTTATAATACGTCAATTTTGAGTTAACTTTTTGAAGTGAATTATTTTAGCGGTCTATGGATGTATGTTTTACTCGGGAGAAAGATTTTCGCATCACGGTTTAACCGTGTTTAACCTTTATTCTGATTGACACATAAACAATACTTATGATTATGTACATTCTAAGGTAGCTTCACTTATCATGCATGAACAAAAACTTATGTTTAAATATTGTTCTATAAAAATTAAAACGTTAAATATTATTTAGTTCTGACTGACACGTAAAATGAAGTAAACGGCATTCTGAAGCTAAAATATATTTTGTTATAATCCTATTGTGTTAAATAGTAAACAACATTTACTATAATATTATATACTGTAGTATAAACAGTATACTCCATAATTTTATTTAAATGTTTTGTATTTTTATCATTGAACATATAATAAAAAACTTTATTTCGTGAGAATAAAGATATAAGTATTAAGTTATTTAAAGAATTATTTTCATGAATTTATTCTTGAAACTTTAGTTATAGTACATTTGCAGGTTATCCCAGCGACTTAATTATGTTGAGTAATCTTTGGAACTGAGTAAAATGTAATTTTGTATACTAAACTAACTGCTTGCTGTTTTCGAAGAATTCATCAGCCTGTTCAGGGAAGAATATAAATTACAAAGAATCCTTTAATGCGTCTACGCTTTTGGTGCAAGTATGCTATTGGTTACATTTCAGCATTGAGTTAAATACCGTATCTGTAAACTCTTTAATCGGTAAAAAGGAACCAACATACATTCTTAAAGCAATTATGTGAAAACGCTCAGGTACTTGTAAACCACTTTAAAAATTGCCAGTAAACATTTAAGCTTTGAACATACTAATACCAGATTCTTAAAAAAATTAAAATATGGATATTGGAATTTGGGGTGCAAGAAATTCCTTCTATCCGTAACCACTTATCTCACACATAACAAGGAAACGAATAGAACTTGAGCCACTTATTTTAATAAAAATTTGGGGTGCAAGAAATTCCTTCTATCCGTAACCACTTATCTCACACATAACAAGGTAACGAATAGAACTTGAGCCACTTATTTTAATAAGAATTTGGGGTGCAAGAAATTCCTTCTATCCGTAACCACTTATCTCACACATAACAAGGAAACGAATAGAACTTGAGCCACTTATTTTAATAAGAATTTGGGGTGCAAGAAATTCCTTCTATCCGTAACCACTTATCTCACACATAACAAGGAAACGAATAGAACTTGAGCCACTTATTTTAATAAGAATTTGGGGTGCAAGAAATTCCTTCTATCCGTAACCACTTATCTCACACATAACAAGGAAACGAATAGAACTTGAGCCACTTATTTTAATAAGAATTTGGGGTGCAAGAAATTCCTTCTATCCGTAACCACTTATCTCACACATAACAAGGAAACGAATAGAACTTGAGCCACTTATTTTAATAAGAATTTGGGGTGCAAGAAATTCCTTCTATCCGTAACCACTTATCTCACACATAACAAGGAAACGAATAGAACTTGAGCCACTTATTTTAATAAGAATTTGGGGTGCAAGAAATTCCTTCTATCCGGAACCACTTATCTCACACATAACAAGGAAACGAACAGAACTTGAGCCACTTATTTTAATAAGAATTAAAACTCACCCAAAAACATCTATAACATCTATATATATTTAGGAATAACCGTTTCTGGAAATGTTATAGATGTTTAGGTGAGTTTTAATTCTTATTAAAATAAGTTTGATAAAATTTGATATATATATATATATATATATATATATATATATATATATATATATATATATATCAAACAAATACATACAATATTTTTACGTTTAACACATCCTATTTTAAATAACAAAAATTAAACGTAAACGTTTCAGGGAAATCTGTACCCTTCAGGTACTGAGGCTTTATTTTATTTCAAATAATTGGTTCTATGTACTTCCATGTACTATGCTAGTTCCATGTACTTATATTTGTTCAAACAACATCCATCTAAATTAAAGCCTGTACTAACTTCTTATATGGGAGAATTGGTGATAAGGCGGGAGGATCTTTTAATGCAGTCAAATATCTTAGTGCTTTCCAATATAAAAGTTAATAAAATAAAAATAATATTAATTGTTTATCGTAATCTTTAGGGTCGTATCAATTGGCATATATTTAATAAAAACCCCATGTCGTTCGTGAATAGGCATAGTGAGGTACATGAACAAGGGGCTGCACAGCGCAAGATGCCTCAGACGTCTCATAATTTATTAATGACTGTCTATTGATGACAAAGCAAGTGCACGTCTTCCATTTAGGTTAGGACGATCTCTGCCAGGGATATTCTTCATACTATGTTACTTACGATAGTGAATAGGATAAGGAATGTTTAGTAAGAGTATTTTGAACACAATGGGCCAGGACAACATAATAAACTATTGCAGAGATGTTTGGAAGTCGTCCAAAGTCATATATACTCAATTATTTTAACAGTGAAAATATAAACTTAAACTTTGGATGACTTCCAAAAATCTCAGCTATAGCTTCTAATGATGCTAATCATAGCCATGATAATAAACATGGGTGGAGAAATATCTCGTTTAGCCACTAGCCGTCATTTTGTATTTTTGATAGTAAAATTATTATCTCTGAAAATAGTTAAGCTAAAGAAACCAAATTTAGCACATAGGATTGAATAAATGAGAGAAAATTGTAAAAAATAATTGTGTTTTTTTATTTAAATTTACAAAATAACGTATGTTTTAACTTTAAATGCCAAATAACCAAAACACTAGTATTGCTCTATAAAACGAACTAGACACCAACTATTTGAAAAAATTATAACAATTAAAACAGTACTTGTTTCAATGAAATCCGTCTATTTAATAAGCGAGCACGACGACTTTCAAGGTACGCTTGCACAACTCAGGAGCAACACACATGTATTTTGATAGGTATCAGCTGTTTTACATAGGTTAAAACACATAGGTGTAACTAAATTAAAAACACACTATTTTTTAATGTTTATTTCAATTCCAACGGTACTTTTTCCAACAAAACCTATAAGCGAGCACGACGACTTTAAAGATAAGCTTGCACAACTTAGGATCAACAAACTGATACCTCTCAACTATGACATGTTTGGCGCTCCCGGCCTGTGCAAGCGTATCTTTAAAGTGGCCGTGCTCGCTTATGCGTTGCCTGATTTCGTTAGAGTTGTTATAAAACAGTTAATATCTTGTAATAATTTCATAATTTATATGAAAGAATTAAGTTTCTTAACTAGTTTTGGATATAATATTTTTTTATTAAAAATAATAAATGGCGGCTATCGGATATAAAAGACATTTCCCGACCTATTTGTATACGTAATCTTGTAGTCTTGTATACGTAATCTGATGAATACTATCGCCCACAGAAGTATGTACAATGCTGCAATTAAACCAAACACTTTTTACTTATTGTATTAGATGGCCTATAGGCAATAATAAAATGGAAGTAATGTTTTTCTGTAAGTGGCTGTAAACAAGACAGACCGTTTAGCGTTGAGACAATTTTCTCTTACTGCTCCGCTAAGTTTTATGTTTATCTTATTACCATTTAACTAAATGATTTCCAATAAAACTGAAACGTTATGCTTTTATCTTGTTACTAGTATCCTTACATTTCTACCACTATCATTATAGTTACTGACTTATTTTTTATAATAGATAGAACCCCCCCCCCCACCCCCCCCCCCCCCCACCCCCCCCCCCCCCCACCCCCCCCCCCCCCCACCCCCCCCCCCCCCCACCCCCCCCCCCCCCCACCCCCCCCATACATGTAGAGTTTTACACATTGATAAGTTTATACCTACTACGACCTCTTGTTAACAAAGCTATTGATCGAAACGCTTTCCAATTTGTACAAGCCAATTTATTTAACGATCCCCGATAAAATATCTTCCTTTGGTCACGCAATTTCTCTCATCTTTCTTAGCTGGTTAATGATGTTCACACTTTCCGTATGTATGCTCTTATAACAATTTAAAAGATTAAATAACATTTCTTGTATTTATATATCGTGAGAATATGTAAAAAATTCTATTTCAAATACGTTTCAAACATGATATAGTTGTAATAAAGAATGAAAACAATAACTGCATAATTTGGGAATGTACTGGACAATAGTAAGGATTATTATACCTTCCTGCCGAGATCCCTTGGTAAAATAAATTAAGTGGTGAACACTATCAAAGCCAAACCTTCTCTGAAAAAATAGAGGGTAGCCTATACCCCACCCTCTACCTATCAAAGGGGACAGAGCATATATCTAAATAGATAAGAGTCGATATTTGAGTTCGAAATGCAAACATTACGTGGTGAGCACTATATCAACAAAGCCAAACATGAAGAAAGGAAGACTAGTTCTATTATAGTCTCTACCTATCAGGGAGGATAGGGAATAGTTCTGAATGAGGAAGGGTGGGAATTTGAGTTCTTTCCTGCTGAGATCCCATAATGCAAACATTACGTGGTAAGCACTATATCAACAAAGCCAAACATGAAGAAAGGGAGACTAGTTTTATTACAGTCTCTATCTTTAGAAGCGGAAATTTCTCACGTTAAGTTTATGAAATGGACCTGCAAGATTCCTACCTGTAATAAAAAGCGTGTTCTCAGAATTAAGCTATAGATAAAGTAATTTCTTTCCGCAATTTATACCGTATCGTTTCTCAGTATCCATCTTGTAGCCCATATTCAAGCCTTTAAATATATTTGGTTTACCAAGTGCAGATTCAACCGACATGTTTGAGCCAGCCCACCTTGAAATTTGCAGAATAATCTATGCTACGATATGGATACATATTTCTTCCGACTAAATGATGCGAGTTTGTAAAATTATGGAATTCGGCAAAATTTAAAAAAGAAATATTAACTTTGAATTTGTAATTCGTCCTTTTTAATAGCTTTTTAGTATAAACGTAAATATTTTGCGTATAGTTATGCAAGAAGCAACTAGGCACCTTCTTGTCCTGCTGAGTTAGAACAAGAAACGTTTGTGTAAGCTTTGTCATGACAATGAACTATCTCATACCAATAACAAATCGATTATCAGCTGTTTCATTTTAATTTTTAAGTATTCAATGCTCTATATATTTTGTGGTCATATGCACACTGTAAGTTTTTAAATTAGCTAGTCATAACAACCAAGATTCACATTGTACAGTCTTTCCTTATCCATATTATTACCTTCTTATTATACATATATTAAACTGTCTAAATAAAATTATCTTTTTTAAAATTAATGTAAATATTTTAAGAGAATAGACGTATAATGATGAAAGTCATATGATTCAGGTTGGGTAATGCATTAAGTAAAATATTCTATTTATAATTTACATTTTCGGGATATGGTGGGATGTTAAATTTCAGATTAATTCAGTTTTTTGGTACAGCATTAATCTAGCTATATGCAATACGTGCAATATCCAAATCTACATCTTTGATACCATATACTTGAACTTATTGTATACACTGATTTATGGTTTCTATTATAAAATTACATTTGTAAAATAGTTTTTATGACATTTTACTCAAGAGTAGTGGATAGTCATTTTGGAATGTATTGGTGGTTCAGATGACATATCGCTATGGATATACTCATACCATTTGTATTTAAGTTACTAGTATATAATTTTACAGACACTTTTTGTAAAAAATTCTCATTTTTTATAAAACACCAACATTTGTGACATATGTGTAAATCCTTGCTTTCGTATTAGCAATTTAGTTTTTTCCATTTTTAGAAAGGTAAATGCAGCCCTCGACCCTATATTTTGTACAATACGAAACCCTCAACCAACAAAAGTAGTACGGACAACATGACATTAAGTCGGAACCTATTTACGAAGTTTCAAGTGTCTAAGTTCCTGTCTATATTTATTGCACATACGGAAAGACGGCACGATTGTAATAAGGTTACGTCGGATCATAAATAAGAGGAATGTGTGTCTATTTTACTACATATGTCTATAGAATAAAAACCTAACCGGATTATGGACATTTACTATTCTTATACGTTACTAAAGGTAAAACACTTTTTAAGTAAATTTTAATCTGTATCTGTGATATAAGTTTTGTAACATATAACGATGGAAAATGTTCGAAATCCTGTTATCCTTTCAAATTTTCCATCGTCAATAAAAAGTTTTAAACAAAGTATCTATAGAATGTTTAAAACTTTAATACATATATCAAGAACAAATATATTTGTATGAATAGTAACCGATTTCTTTACAGCCCTGCCTGTAACAAGCCCTGTAAATTTACGAAATTTCACGGAGTATAAAAATTTGTCCACCCAATATCTTTAAGGGGATATTTATGTAAAGGTTTAAAAGAAAAACTTTATTGTATGCTTATACAATGTAAATTGCCCCTCGCTCCTGAACTAACAACGTTGTGTACTGTAGCTCATTAGCTACCCCATTGATGATGGCATATATGTTATTTGGTTTAGCTACTGACATATAATACATAACGTTGTGTATACAGGTAATGATATATTAATACTATACCTACTGAGGTGCTGACATGTAACGTCATGTACTACTGTATCTGGTGGATATTCATGAGTAGTGTTTTGCACTGCAAATACCAAGATATTATCTGGTCAATTCATTTAAAATATTTTGAATCTCTTAGGGGATAATAAAAAATAAAGCAAACTTCCTGACTCGGAACACCATTTATGTTAGAGAGTGCAAATTACTGTATCACAAACGAAGCATACAAATTCGGCTCCGTTGTCAAGGCATCGTTTAGAGACTGTTGGGACAGCAGAAGAGAGTGAGAAGGGCTAAAGTGATGTCAACTCACCTACATTGCTCTACGATTAGGATCCACACGGCTTCCAGGGGGCCGACCGATGTTCATGACTCGCCGGACCGTTGGCATGAATGCTATGACTCCACAAAAGTATCTGGCATCGAGGAGGGTTGGAAATTGGTGGAAAAGGAGGTCATTCATCTGGGACTAATCAAAGAATTTCCACAACTCACTGGTTTTACATCTAGAAGGGGGACAAGGTGGTTCGAGACCCACGCAGCTTAATAGGAGAGAAACTGACACCGCTTATGTTCAGGGAGGCACTGCCGGGGATACCATTTAGATCACCGCTTCTTCGGTCAGACAGACTTCAAACTATATCTTTACTGGCTGGTTTGATAGTGAGGGAGTTAACCAGTCTGCCTCGTCGCCGCTTCGGAACCACCGCTCCTACTGCTCCACCCCGGTCGCCATCGGCATCACCGACACCAACCGCCCAGCATCACAGCTACGCGGAGGCTGTGATCAGCCGACCTGCTGGGCAGTCCACCAATCTCAGGCCAAAGGAATGTCAGTCAGGCCTTAAATATGAATCTGGTTTTTTAGGGACCCCGTCTACCAACGCCGGTCTAAATTGACTGACGCAACCCATGGAAGACGGACAATGTCAAAATTTCAAAATCAAAATTCAATACGACTGCTTCATCAAAACGCACAATCTGCTACAAACAAATTAGATGAAGTTCAACTCATGTGTGAGGATCTACAGACAGACGTACTTGTAGTTACTGAAAATGGCTTCAACAGCAAAAACATTGATCGTTGCAAAATCCCAAATTTCAAGCTGGCGATCTCATATTGTAGACAACTATCCAAAGGAGGAGGAGTCGCAATTTTCGTGAGACAAAATTCCAACTTTGGCACTTTTTCAGTTAGGGAAACAATTGAAAAAGATTTTGAAGCAGTCGGAATCAAACTTCACACAAACAAGTCAAAATTGATTGTCATCGGAATTTACAGGTCACCCAGCGGAAACGAAGAAAATTTTTTTTCCAAATTCGAAGCCGTGCTGACTGACCTGACAAACCAAAAACAGGATTATGTCCTCATGGGTGATTTCAACATTGACGCGCTGGACAAAAATCACCCATCCACAACACGGTTTATCGATTTGTTAAGGTCTTTTGGCCTTGCGTTGTCAGTCAAAACACCAACGCGAGTGACGGCAACAACACAGACAGCAATTGACAACGTCATCACTAACCTTTCAGGTGTCGCGGTATCCGTGGTAAACACAGCCATCTCAGACCACTACGGCCAAGAGGCTGTAATTAGTGGCGAAAAAATAGAAAGGGAGCCCAAAACTACTAAAACTATAAGAGACATAAGGCCAGGTAACATTGCTCTCCTCAAACGCTTCCCTTTCCAAAGAAAATTGGGATTTCTTAAATCTACCACAGTCAGTAGAGCAGCACTTTAAATTGTTCTCCAAAAATTTTAATTATCATCTAAATTTATGCTGTCCTACTAAAACAATCAAAATTTGCCCGAGAAAGGCAAACAACAAATGGATCACAAAAGGAATATTGGTATCGAGAGAAAAACTTAAATTTTTCTCCGAAATTCAAAAAACTACTTCAAACGAAGATTTCAAAATTTTTTTTTCGGAATTACAAAAGAATTTACAAAAAAGTGATCCAAGCTGCGAAAGCATATGATGTCTCTAAATCAATCATCTCGTCAAAAAATGTTTCTAAAACTGTTTGGGGCATCATAAACAATAAAAATGAATCACAGACCCAAATAAAAATCAAAATAGGGGATAGGCTTGTAGAGGATGCGACTGAGGCTGCGAACGAGTTTAACAGATTTTTCGCGTCTGTTGCTGGTGAGCAAGGTCCATGTCCATCTCCTCCGCAAGTAAACCCCACGCGAAGACAGAGCCCAGTGTCATCATTGGCTTTGGGTCCTGTAGTTGAGGATGAGCTCGAAAGAATTATTCAACAGCTCCCGGCAAAAAAATCAAACGATATTAATTTAATGTCTATGTGGCTCATTAAAAGATGCTCAAAGCATATTGTGAGTCCATTATCCCAATTAGCCAATCATTCTTTTCAACAAGGAGTTTTTCCCTCGCTCCTTAAAATCGCGAAAGTAACTCCAATTTTTAAAAAAGATGATCCCAGCTCAACCAATAATTATAGGCCTGTCTCAATTTTGCCCGCATTGAGCAAAATTTTTGAAAAACTCTTTTTAACTAGAATGCTTCAGTTTCTAAACAACCATAACCTGCTTTCTGAACACCAATTTGGTTTCAGGAAGGGGAAATCGACTACAGACGCCGTTGTGAGTCTTGTCGAAATGGTTGTAGAGGGGTTAGAAAGTCGAGACTCCACATTAAGTGTGTTTCTCGACTTATCTAAGGCATTTGACTGTGTTGACCACTCGAAATTGCTTGACAAACTTGAATCTCATGGCATCAGAGGCGTGCCGCTCCAATGGATTAGCTCATTTTTAGGCCACAGAACACAAATCGTCCAAATCTCAAACAAATTCTCTGAACCGATTCAGCTGAGCTATGGTGTCCCTCAGGGATCAATACTCAGTCCGATTCTTTTCCTCATCTATGTCAATGACATGGAGTCATCACTACTGCATGGAAAACTTGTGCAGTACGCTGATGACACGACACTTTGTTTCACCAACAAATCAAAAACTATTCTGGAACAGCAAATTTTTCTTGACACCAACAATTGTGTCCAACACTTTAACAGCCTCAACCTCAAAGCAAATTCTTCAAAATCAAATTTCTTGACTTTCGCGTTGCGATCAGGAAACTCCAATGACGGGCCAGCCGTTTTATTGGATGACTTTTTCCTGGAGGAAGTCGACTGTTCAAAATTCCTCGGAATATTCCTGGATCGGGGATTGACTTGGAATTATCACATTGATCATGTTTGCTCAAAACTGGCCTCGGGCATCTATGTATTGAGGTCTTTAGCCAAATACTGCCCCAGTCAGGTACTGATGACGGCTTATTATGGCTTGATCTACCCCCATCTCACCTACGGTTTGGTGCTGTGGGGAGCCAGCGCAAACTATCATTTTTTCAGGGCATTCAAATTGCAGAAGCAAGCGATTCGCATAATCGCACAGCTAAGGTTCAGAGAAACATGCAAGGAAGCTTTTAAAAAACTGCAACTGTTGACTCTGCCGTGTCTCTACATCCTAGAGACAATCTTTTTTTGTATGTCTAAATGTGCCATGACACGTGGCCGAGACATACATTCGTATGGGACAAGAGGCAGAGATACCTACCGAACTGGAAGTCACAGGACGGGGGTTTACGAACACTTGCCTTCGCAGGCAGGAGTTCGTTTTCTCAACAAGTTGCCAAATTCAATCAAAAACGCCCCAACGCCCAAGGCATTAAAAGCTCGTTTAAAAACGCTTTTTAGCGTCTCAAGCATTTTATAGTGCTGACGAGTTTATGGCATTCGACTGGGTGACCGCACAATTGGAACACTGACAACCAGCGTTGGAAAATGGGAAAATTGGCAAGAGTGAATGTGGGGCGACTGAATTTCTGTATGTTTGACTGGTCTCAATGTGGAGTGATTGGTCCAAATTATAGAAAAATGACTATTGCTATACATTTTTGTAATGTTCTGGCAAAATAAAAATGATTTGATTTGATTTGATTTGATATCAGCCAAACAATTAAAAACGACCAACCAACAAAGCCCAAGTCCATCAAACCAGTTCAACAATTTTCTCTAGTGGAATGCAGCGAACTATCTTAAATTATAAAAAAGGAGCTTATTCTAAGCAATGGAGCTAAAACTTACTCTACTGGACATATTTTAATTATGATACAAGTAGCAAGTGAAGAATTGAAGAATATCGTCACTTACTATATTGCAACTACTTTGATATTATAGATAATGCTGAGCACCATAGCATGTGAGATAAATATATATTTATGAGATATGCTATGTATAGCATATCATAAATATAGTAGTAGTAGTAGTATATTGTAGTAGTGACATGTTGACATCTAATTTTGTGTAATGTAGCATGTAGGGTGTTTTCGACGTTTGATTAATAATTTATCTGGATTATTTAAATAATGTCAGCAAATTCTAAAACTATTAGACAAAGGAATGATTTCAAATATTTTTTACCTAACAAGGCACTACACCTTTACGCAAAGAGATTTACTAAACAGGTTCTCTTGACCATACTAGCTTAGAATTATGTATAGCATCTTGAAATAACAGGATTTCGGTGGTTTTGGGAAGTGGATTTTTTTATATATATTCTTACGAATTGTGTTTCTTTCCCAATTGTTGTACAACGTTGTATAGACAATTACACCAACGTTGTACAATTTTAAGATTTCTTACATTTATAAAACATCTTTGTAGGTGTAACGTGTAATACATTTTTGGGAAAACTTCTTAGATACTAATCTTTATGCTAATTATTCTGTATGATACGGTACGTAAAATGTAGGTTTATATAAGGTATAGGCCTACGAATGTATGTATGAGCAGATATAGACAGACATAATGTTGTCAAGAAAAGTTATATTTACTTAACATATACGATTATCAATCCGTGCAAACAAATTTAAATAATTATTATTTTATTCATCATAGAATGATTAACGTTGGTAGGAAAAATACCAATTTTATAGAGTATAATGAAGAAACTGGTGGTAGTAGATTTCGTAAACTGCAAGAACATAATAAAGAAATTGATATTTTCCTAACTATTTTATGCATAAGACAAGTCATAAAAATATTATAGTACATAACCTGAAATATTCTGTAGATCTCAAAGTTTGATGTTTATATTTTTTATTTAAATCTAATAAAATATAAAAGTTTCAAAATGTATATACTAGGCCATCATTAGTATATATGTTCTTTTATTTCGGAAATGATATACTTAATAAACGACACCTATTAAAATAATATCAACATTCAACCATACTCATATAATATAATTTCATAGTTATGAAGGATAATTTAATTTAAGCTCTTAATACTTGAGGATTCACACAACATTTTCTAAACGTTTAATTAATGAACAAACGATTATTTGACGGGTCGAGGAATAAATCTAATAACGTTGCGAATCATATCAGATTTATTTCGGAAAATTAAAACAAAATAGTTATGCAGACAATCTCATTAACTTAAACAATATACCGGGTTTTAATATGTGTCTCAATATTTCAATATTTCATTTTTCAATTTCAGTCATATATTGACTGTATAATATCGTAAAACGTATCAAATTAAAGCCCAAGAAATGTACGACATAATTTACGTAGTGATAGTTTGTATATATAGTATACAATATTTTTATGTAGCTGATATCTAGAAGTCTGTGGCACGAACCGCCTGTTGTCACGCTGCAGTCGTTTTGATTATGTTCAGTTGTTTTAATTTGCTAGCTGTCTATTGTGGCTGTGTTGACATTTTGATTAATGTTTTAAAAGTTTCCTACTTTTATTACTTTAGTTCAATTTCATTATTGAATAAGGTATATTTTGCCGAAATGAGTAAAAGGAACAGATCGCCCTTAAGCGAAAATAGGTCAGATTCCGTTACATGCCCCCAACGCCTACACTTTTTTTAATGAACTTAGAACGTTATAACACGATGTAGTTGAGTAACAAAACTAACATTATGCCCCCAACGCTAATTTAACTAAACTAACCTAAACTTAAATAATCATGTGATGCCGTGCAGCCTGGCCGTAATCGGGATTCTCGAGAAAGATAAGATAAAAGCGACAACAATACCGATCGCAATACCTGGAAATGCTTGTTGATTGATGGAATTTTAGTTCTGTTACTCAACTACATCATTTTATAACGTTCTAAGTTCATTGAAAAAAGTTTAAGCGTTGGGGGCATATAACGGAATCTTCACTGAACTAAGACAGCTAGGAGTATTAAAGCCTAGCTTACTCTAAAAGAATAAATTGTAAATATTACACAATTGCTTTGTCATGTGAAGTTGTACTAATTTTGTAATAAACATATTCAACAACACATAAAAAGTATATTTATTTGTACACTCTCGGTTATTTGTCTCAAGTTATAACCAAATCCCAGGATATATTATTACTTCTTCAATTACTGCATTGTCTTTACCCAACACGGATCACTTCAATACCCCCTTGTGTATGTGTGCTTTGTTGAGTATGCCTGACAACACAAACACATCACGTGATTGGCTGTGGGTAAATATTGATCCACTATGTTACGTGGGTTGAAATGTACACTGTTCTGAACTGTGATACGTAGTTTACGTAGGTAATTATTTAAATTCAATCTGGCACAGGTGTACACCGTTTGATTACATTGAACGGTTTCAAACCGATAAGCTTGTGTTTATTTAAGACAAAGCTGCACGGTCTGAGTTATTAATTCACTAACTGACAGAGCATTGCTATTTTTATAAAAATTCAAAGGTTGGACTTTTGCTTCTAGGTTAGCAACTTATAAACTTTACGCTTTCATTCTAAGGCCTAGCAAAACTGTCTCGTTAAAAACTAACTTATAAGTAGAATAACTATTATTACTCATTTAAAATTTAGCGCTAAAAGAATATGTAACGTAGCTATGGTGGAAGGACTGAATCAATATGAATTATTTTTTTAGTTCCAGTTCTCCTTCCTTTAAGGTCGGAAGATCTTCGTCGCTGGCTTTCTTTGAATCCCTTCATATTCCAGGAGTCTTGTCTGAGACAACGTAAATACCAGACGTTGAAATAAAAGTAAGGTGAACTAGAGCTAAACCCAGCATTCAAAAAGAATTTGTGTTGACAAAATGACATGGCTCTGGATCATTGCCTTTCTGACATTTTCAGTTGACTATATAACTGTCTAGCCTTATCAGTCCCAGTCCACCTCTATCTTCCCAGCATTTCTCAAGTCAAGATTGTATCCTTTGGTTATTGCATAATGGAGCTAGGTGAAAGAGGTCGCACTGTTTTATTAATAAAGTTTTCTTGACTGAATTGGGTTGTATGAACAGCTCAATAGTTAATTTAATGATAATTTACTAATTGGAATCTAATATCTAAATTTAGTATATAAACCAGTCCAACGTTTTGAGTTTTGTAATTAAATTTTTATATATTCATTTCATTGAGCAAACTTTTTATTTTGGTATATATTTATAAGCTTAATATTTAAGCTAAAAAATAGACTTTAATTTAACTATCTCCATTGATGATGAATATTCGAGAGAAACTTGAAAATCGATTGTGAAATCGTGAGATTCTTGAAATGAAATATGAAATAATTAAAGTACATTTACTTTTGTTACTTATAATAACAAGATGGTTATATTAGTTTCAATGTATTATATAAACTACCTAAAAAATGTCATTTTAACTCGTTACACTATATGAAATATAGGAGGAAATGTTAGTGTGCAATGTGTAAAATGTAAATTACTTTGGTGTTTCCTTACTTGCAAGTTTGAATTGTGGTAGGACCAATGAAAACAGTTTCCTATGACCTGAAGAGTGGAAAGTTAGAAGTTGATGAGCAATGATCTAATAATGGGCTTCAAACTTTTACCTCATGTAACGTCAGTAATATTCACTTCCACTTCCGACCTAGTACACCACAATTACAGCAATACTTTGATATTAAGAATTCCAGGTGAAGAATACCAAATAATAAATACTTTAGTATATGTATCTCCGACTATAATATACTATCTTAAGCCCTGAAATTAATTATACTGTACTTATTAAATATTGAATAAAAGTTGTATAAAAATTAGTCCGTGAATATATAGAAATGGAGAATCATACCATATGCAATATCAGAATGTTATTATATAATCACAATTGACTCTTTAACCAAAAAATGGAAGTTTTAATAATTCTTTATACAGGTAGCAAATAAATTATAATTACATAAGAAGATATGAGTGGTTTCATTTACATATCTGCTCTTAATTTAAATAATAAAAATAAATAAAACAATTCCATAGTGTTTTCTTAAACATTTATCTTTATACATTTATAGTGGTTTTTAAAACAAACTATTTACTTCGATTTATATTATTACTAGAGAATGGAAAACGGCAATTGCGATTACTATTGAATAAATAAAGGACTCGACGTAGCCTTCTAAAATCGTCTCGGTGTGTGTCTATTTATTTTTCTAACCCAATTTCTGTACGCAATACAAATCCAGATAGAAAGGTCGTAGAGATATGAAACTTGATGTATACGTTCATATTGGTTCCAGAAAGATCTCTATTGATGTTGGAGTCAAACTATTAAAGAACAGTCCGTCCGTCGGTCTATCCGTTTGAACGAAAACTCTTTCTTTACGTTCTTTATGGTAGTTCTTTATTCCATTTTATTAAATATTAGTAGTAATAAATATTTAATTCCGAGGGTTTTTTGTACTGGGGAGTAGGAAACATCAGCCATTATATACGCTACAATTGTTGTCAAGCGTATGTAACGAATCAAAGTAGCAGACTGACCGGAACAGGAAGCCGGAGGCACAAAGGATGTCATTGCCAGAAGGTAACCTGTCTTCTCCATGCAATCCTAATAAACTGGACATGCTATTAAAGTACTTCTGTGTGGTCCTAGTGCTGCGGTTATAAGTTTGCTCCGAACATTATCAGTGCCTATTACTTATGCCTGAAGATATTGTTCTAAAGTTGTCTGGCACGAGAACTTCCTCACGTTGTAAGTGAAAAATCAGTTTCAGTTTCTCACTTGTTAACTTCGAACGCAATTTCCAAATACTTTTATCAATTCGTTAATATTAATACTTTAGATCAGCTTAATTAAAATCTTATTAAAATCTTTTAAGAACAAAGGAAAATTGCACAATTTGTAGAAATTAAGGAAACCAAATTTGGTTAAAATCTATATGCCATTGCAAAAACTTTGTCCACATTCCTAAATTGTCCGAGCTTGGAACACTAAGGCAGATAGAGAAGTATAAGGTTGCAAGGGATTGTCGAACTTTAATCCTGTAATTTAATTGTATGCAATGAAGGTCATAATTCATAGGTGAATGGGGTAAAGGTGTTGTAGAAAGATCTTATTGAGCAGTTTAATCTTCACTAATGAGGTTTTAATACAGCGAACTTGTGTTTAATACACCAGTCTATGTTCTGATTCTGTTAACGTACAATGTACAATATGTATCAGGGTAGCAAGGAATCGAAATCTACCTCACAGAAGTCCATCTCTATAGATGTACATTTGGAGTGTCATATTCAAGCTGACGGTGATTTATACCGATTGAGACAAAGGTGGAAACTGTATTCACTAGATCAGTCTATGTTCGGATTCTCTTAACCTACAGCACACAATATATACGTATAATTGCATATATTTAAGGGTCACTGAGTGAAAAAAATCATATTTAAATGCTTTGCAGATTAGTTTTTAACTAATAAAGCATTAGTGAACTAGTACATATAACCTATATAACTCCAGATTATCGAGCAGATAAACTGTAACTGTAACATACGTTTGCAATAGTAGAGGGTCGATACTTACATCATGTCTTATACAAGATAAAGTATTAGTTTACTATTACTAGTACATATAAGGCCATCGCAAATTATGGTACGGATTTTCCTATTTGTTTACATGAAGTACTGAAACATAGTAAGTTTGGCAAGATAATCAATGAGAATGATTTTTAAAGCTAAGGCTAAGAGGCGCATTGTGTATTAAACAGCAAGACTTCTTTGACTTTTAATTGAATGTTTAGATTTGCTTTACAGTAGTATTTCACAATGACATGTTGATTTGCATAAAAGCTAAAGGCAACACCAATTAGATTGCTCGGGGTTTAGATACTTAACAAATACATACAAAAACTATGTAAACATATAATGTCATTTAAAGGTTTACCTGAATTTTAATATGTAAGTAAAATTATATATGGTCAGTTTTAGCATACATGATCAGTGATTAAAGAGTTAACAAATACTTAAACCAAAATTCTGTAAAAATATAAAATCACTTACGAATTAACTAGAATTACAATATTTTACTACAACTATGACAAAGCAAAATATGCGGAAATGTACTATTTTGAGGTCACAAGTAAATCATTCTTAGCAACATGACCCAAAAACTAAAATACAACTACAACAGTGATTTTATATTATGTAGGACATGTTTTGAATTTTCTCATAGTTATTATAACATAGTATTTTTAGTGATAGTTTTGAATTAAGAGCTGCTCTGAAGTAATTCAAAGACAAAAAATTTAAATATATCGAGAGCATTATTTTGTACAAGCCAACTCTGTACAAGATTCCTTGTTAAATAACAGCTTCTTTATAGACATTGTTTTAGGACGATCTAATAAACACTTCTAAAACAACTGATAAGCACTGAAATATATTCAAATATCCTTATAAATTTCATAATTATTTAAATTAAAAATAAATAGCTAGTTTTAGAGCCCTGAAGTTAAAAGAAATGTCTATAAAAAGAAGATTTGATGAAATAACTATACTTGTAATAATTCATTATCCTGAAATTATGTATTGTTTACAAGTAAGTAATGGTAAGTCTTGTAATAATTATTTATGTATGAATTATCAATAAATTCACAATATAATCATAATATATTTGTCAATTATAAGATTTCCTACATGATGCAGTTTCAATAAAATACCTTAAAATAGATGATTGATCTGAAAAGTTCCTGTTATTGGTTGATTTAAAAGCATTAAGATCAATAAAATGATAGATTTTCGATCAATATATAAAGCACAGTAATTAATTTAAATGCAGCCATTGATTGTATTTGATTACAAGAGGTAATGAGACCACTATTCCAGACCAACGTTTGGAGCATTAATTGGAGGATAAAGCCACAACCATGCTGTTGCATGCAATGTCATAGCGTTTTGTGTGACCACAATAAAGGTATTGGTAAATTTGGACTACCTGATCTGCCATATATATTCAGGGCCACAACTCTTTTCACTCCATTATTTATAGCTGTGAGATATTTAGTCAATTGGAAAATTTTATGTTTTAATGAATTTAAGGTTTTGTAAACTTGGCTCTGTCATTGTTTCACAAATTATTAAAACCAAGAAAATTAAAATTTCCTTTTAATTTCCCAACTGCTTACATTATTGTATAAAAATGAACTACATTTGTTTTGGGGAGTTGAACGCAAAAATCGGTAAAAAAATGTTTTTTTCGCTTTTATTTTATTATTTGATTCTTTCTGAACAATTTACTGCAATCCCTACATAAAAATGGCTTTCCGTTGAGCTTCTAGGATTTTTCAAATATAAGACTACATAACAAATTTCGTGCGTTTTGAGCGCTGCGTTCTTGCCTTTTATATAGTAATTATTTTAGCTGGCTGCAAATGAAGAAGAAATTACCTACAATCACAAACATTCTCTATCTCAAGCTGTATTGACAGCAATAAAACCTACATACAGAGATTTGTCAAGATTAGATCTACTAAAAAATGTCTTCACGGTAAAACCCAGAACGTGAACGAATCTTTCAACAATGTAGTGTGCAACTGAATTCCAAAAAATGTGTTTGTTGGAAGAGAGACTCTTGTATTAGGTGTTCATGATGCAGTTCTAACATTCAATGGAGGTAACATTGGAAGGATCAAGGTTTTAAAGGAGTTAGGAATAAAAGACTGTGGCAAAATACACCGTAAGCACATTGAAGAGCCTCGATGAAGTCAGGATGAGGAAGGCAGATCTGAAAGCAGAGTCAATGACTAAGGAAGCGAGAATAAATAAAAGGAGACAGTTATTAGGTGAGGAAGAGGAAATGGATGGTAGCTACTGTCCTGGAGGCTTCTAAAGGTAATATAAACTTATAATTATTTTGATTTTTTGTTTTCCGCTGTTTTTGAAAATTACCGGTTTTTAATATATATGTACCTTTTTCTCAGAAACTATAAATGCTACACACATGAAATTTTTACTGGTTATAAAGTAGCCTTTTAGAAGTACGTGGCTCTAGTTTTATCAAATTTCATCAATAAATAAATATTTAGAAAAATATTTTATCTTAAAATATAAAAATAAAAAATAACACAAATATAACTTTTTTTCTTTAGTTGTATCAAATATTTTACAAATATTTTAGAGTTATAAATACAATATTATATCCTACACCTTGTGTAAAAGTTTCAACTTCCTAACTGTTATGAGTTCTGAGAAAAAGGTACATAAAGTTACCTTATTTTAACATTGGGCCTTATGGACCGTTCAACTCCCCTTAATGACACTGTACCTTTAAATTATTGCCTCAAATATTGGTTATGTGAAATAGAACAAGTATTAAAGTAATTATGATCAATTGAACTTATAATGTATTTTATACAATTCAATGCGACGTAAAATTCGGTTGAACATTTTGTTACCAAACGGATTATTAATCCTGCCACTTCTTAAGATTGACCTTTTAAATTCTTAAAAATAGTTTTACAATATTTTAAGCAGTTCTCACAGCAATACAAGACAGAATTGTGATGGATGGGTTTGTATATTTATTGGATCTTTGTAGGACTCTCAACCTACGTAACAAAAAACATTAAGCTTTCATGAAAATTCAGACAGTTTTTAACTAAGTTAAATTAAAGCATTATAACATATCTATGTTGGATTTTTAGTATGGCAATAGTTTCGAAATTTAACTTCAAGATCCGTATGTGTAATGAAATGTTTTGTTTGAAATGGCATACAGAAATAGTTTTACTTCATACAAATCCCACTATCCAAACACTGCCTAAGAAGTTTGTAAATTCTGTGCATTGTATGAGGTAATATCAATGCAAAATAAAAAATAAATCTTTTAATTATATTGTAAATTTTTAAGTTACATCAAATCGATTATCGTATACTTGCAGTAACACTGAAAAAAAATTAAAAAAAAACATATTTCTGTCAGGTAGGAATTAGGTTAGCAAAAGGAGGTAAACGTCATGTCAGCTTACATCAATGTATGTTATGTATTTATTTACACAAGTTCTTGCAACGTGAAGACACCCTTTCTCTGCACAAATTATCACCAAATACGTGATAGAATAATATTCAAATGCGTTCTGGACATAAAGGAAAATAGAATAATATTTCTTAATTTGAAATGAATTTATTGTAATAATATTACCTCTGTCACTCATAAATAAAGTAGTTTTAACTGCATCGCTAATGTGGTAATACATAACTAAAAAATCAAATTAATATTATCGATATTGCTATTGGATATAGTTGAGCGTTAGTGATGTCTACCATTCAAGGTGCTGGACAAATTTAATTTCTGTCTCTGTCCGCAGGATATCTCCACAACGAAAGACCCGTATTTTGCATGAAGATTCGTTTTATTACAACGTTTTGATAAAGGAATTTCAAATACTTCTGTGGGTGGTAGTACTCCTCATTTAAACAAAAAATATCGTATAAACATAGCTTTAGAAATGTCTCGTTTAGCCGCTATTTTGTGTTTTACATAAAAATACTATCTCTGAAATTCGTTAAGTTAAAGAAACCAAGTTCGGCACATAGGTTTGAATAGATAAGAAAAAGTTTTCAAGAAATAATTGTGCTGTCTCCTTTAATCTTAAGAAAATGGTGTCTGTTGAACATTGTAAAAGTAAAATAACAAACAAACCAATATAGTTATAAAAATGTACTAGGCACCAATTATTTTTTAAAAACTCCAATGGTAGTTTTTTTACCACCTCAATGGCAGAGAGCAGGATCACTATAAAAGTACGCTTACACAACCCGGAATCAGTGTAACTTTAGTGTTTTGATAGGCATCAGCTGTTTTAAATACGTATAAAAATTTGACAAAATGCCTATTATTTTTCAATTTTTTTAAAAATTTTAAAGGTACTTTTTCCAACGAAATCGACCAACGCATAAGCGAAAACGACCACTTTAAAGATACTCTTGCACAAGCTAGGAGCAAGAAACAACAGGTACCTTTAACCGTGACATTTTTGGCGCTCCAAGCTTATGCATTGATGGATTTCGTTGACTAGTACCGTTGGAATTATAATGAAATTGTTTAAATAGTTGGTGTCTCGTAAGTTTTGTATAACTATACTCTTGTTTGTAATTTGGCTTTAAAAACTTTTACTTTTATACATTTTTTTTTTAATATTAAAGATATGAACAAAATTATTTTTTGAATTCACCTCTTATCTAATAAAACCAATGAGCCAAATTTTGTTTCTTTAACATAACTAGTTTTAGAAAAATAGTTTAGTTATAAAAACCAAAATGGCGGCTATCATCTAAACAGACATTTCTCGGCCTATGTTTATGTAAAGGTTTTTGTTTAAAATTGTGAGTAATATCACCCATAGACGTTCGTTACATCCTTTTGCGAACACCCTGTATATAGGCAAAATCGAGTTTGACAATGGTTTATATCTCTCTATGATATTTGGCTGAGCATTAGCGAACATTTTTACATTATTCTAATGGGTAACCATACTGCTTACAAGAAAGTGGCAGAGTAAAGAAATTTGGAAGAAAAATGAGTTAAATAATTTAAAAATGTAAAATAAAATTGTAAAATATATAGCCTCATGCTACGTAAGCTATTTTGAGAAATATTTGATCAGTAGACCTTAAATTTTGAATGAAGATGTATACTTAGACAAGAATAAGTTCTATAATGGTATATGTCCATCAATATGATTTCTCTTGTGTCTGCTCTTTTGTATCCTGCGATTCGGTTTAATATAAAACATCTTTACACAGAAAATAATTATCCGACTATATTAATGATCATAATCCCTATATCACTACCGATTCCCCATAGGTGTCATACTCAGGCAATATAAATTTTAAGATTATATGTGTTTGAAAAAATATGCGTTGATATTAATGGTATAGTACCAAGTAGTTCCAATAAAACACTAGAATTTCAACCGGTAATATTAAAGCAGTAGTTGATTCTAACTTGATGCGATGGTGCAAAAGTCTTCGTTTGATTGCAAGTGGTAATTAAACCATCCACCTATGGATTAATTAATTAGGCTTTGTCGCCGATATATCTATTTTATAAGTTTGAAATATAACTTAATATTGTGGCCTGTGTTCATATCTATGTATTAGGTGCAAATAACAATCTGAATAGCTTTGTCAATTAAATCGTATACAAGTTTTATAATTAACGTATACCTTAAGCTTACATAAAAGTTTTAATATTTAACATATCATACTTGGTGAAAAACTATTTTAATATTATTAGTTATATTATTATTCATTTACTTTTAAGGAATTTGCGAATGGGAATTTTGAGATCAATTTTACTATCTTTGATATTTGCTTACTGTGAATCACTCGTTGTCTATTGCTAATATTATTATTAGTATCGACCTGGTTTTTCCTAGAAATTTTTAGAGCAATGTAGAAACAGGTTTTCTAGTAATATGTAGGAGGGTATTCAAATGTTATTATAAATAATAAATGTTATGGTAACAAGCAGATTATATTCTTTATAACTTTATAATGTTAAGGCCGACAGTCAAGCACTCGAACAATATTTATTTATGACTGACATCGGACAACTAGATAAGGCGATAGTAAATGGCCACTTTAAGGGTCCGTATATGGCATTCTGAATCTAATTTTACATTTATCTACATGACTGCCAGTTGGTTTTAAGAGTTATTAAGAGAATAAAAATAATAATTGAGAAAAAAAATATCATTGGTCATTAATATCGTTCTTAGAAGAAATTTCTCTATCTATTTCAAGAAAAACAAGTTTGTGTACCTATACAATGCAAATAGTGCTTTGGCTTCTGGACTACAAAATTTTATGTATTCTCTACCTCCTTATCGCTTTATTTTGTTTTCTTGGAACATGAATCTTAGAAAATTTCATTTAGTCCTTCTTTACGCAGCTTCCGGATGGACATGATATTCTGGATAGATAAGGTTAGGGCAGAGGCCGCCTCCTGCCGAGATCCATGAGGAGAATTTATGGCACTATTCTCAGTCGTGTCCTATCGGAAGAAGGGGAAACCAGCTCTGAACAAGTTTCTTAAGTCAAAACAGGCGGAGGGTAGCATACCCTTATGTTTAGGCTAGCAAGAAACTTAGGGAACCAATCCCACCAACTCCAACAGTCATCTCCATCAGTAGACTAGACTAATTACCCTTGTACCCCAGATGCTCGAAATTTGCGGTTAGTAATGTACTGCTCCTTATTTAAGTGACACAATGATTTTTGCTGTGCCCAATGATGGATCAACTAGAAGGTATGAAGCAGCTAAAATTGATTCCTTCTGTGGGGAATACTTATTGCTTGCTCCATAATCATTAACAAGGTAGGAGTACATACTCCATATCACCTGTCGCATAACAGATTTTGTTTGAGTCTACAGATTATTTCATTCTTGATATGCTGATACATATAGGCAATCGTACAGAAATTAAATGTTTACACCCTACTGGCAAACATAAGAGAAAATATACTAAGACATCCTACTAAGTGATAGACTTAATGAAGCTCAAGCAAATCCCATGGATACACCTGTTACTTAGTTGGGCTAATTCTTATTTATGTAGAAATAACAATTTAAAGTCTACCGATGGAAATTTTCTCAGAATATCCAGCGAATAGTTATGCAGTGTAAAGACTCATCCATACTACTTTCATAAAACTTCTTGTTGCATCAATAAGTGACTTCGGATATAGGAGTCTATAATTCCATAATAAGAAAAGTTTTCCAGTGGTTAGCCAAGAAAAATATATAAAATGCAAAGTTTACTCATCTTTTAGTTCTTGATTAAGTTAGTTTATTTAACTTTCTGACATACACCATAGACTGACATGCACTATCATCAAACTCGATGTTGCATTCATAGAAACATGTCTGCTCGTTTCCGAGACATTATGCGGCGGACACTATTAATTTTTGAAGGATGCCTATTTAATAGTATAGGTATTTCCTCACTCCGGTTCTGGTTATATGCGTGATTCTTGACAATAGTCGTAATATGATCTTCATTCGTACTAGCTAGAACCTTATCCGACTAGCTCTATTATTTCGCAGCAGATGATGTATGGGCGTGAGAGTAAGTAAATATGAAGAGAGAAAATCTGAATACCTATGTACTTCATGTATCTCCTGCGATATATTTCTCTATTATTTTTCACTACCAGCGAACAATGATGGGCGCCAACAGTTTTGATTTTGAAATTACGAATACCTGATTGTGAATTGAACCATAAAATGCAAAGATCTGATATAAAAAAGAGAATCTAAACTGGTTCTGGAAACATGAAATATCATACTTTGAAAACTTCCGTTACAAAGGTATTTAATTAAAAATTACGTTAAAAGGAAAAAAAGTTTATTCTCGCCAGTTGTATAGAAACTCGCAAATGCATATTTATTACACCTTCGTTTGCCTCCTTTCCTGGCTCCATATTTCACTTCCTAGGCGAGTTTCTCATTATTCTACCTGGGACTACATGGTAGGTTTACCGCTTTGATTATCGGATCAGTGAGAAGTGAAGTTTTGTTAAAATTAAATGGTAAAAATAAAAGAAATTTGTAATACATTGTTGTCTGTTATTAAAAGAAAAGTGATATTTAATGACAATATTACAAATACTACATGGTAGGAATACACCACACTAATATCGCGTAACAGACTTTCTAGAGGTTTCATATAAAACTATTTAAGTTTATAGCTTACTTCATTCTCAAGATGTCTGACAGTCTGTGATACAGTAACAAAGTTTACAACTCCCATCCTGAAAGACAAAAGAAAATTAATTGTGTCAGCCTAGTGAGTGATAGGATTACTCAGAGGTAGGTAGGGTAATTTGGAATGATTTAACGTCTACAGATGAAATATTTCAGGAGATATCTTTCTATTTGATGCATTCTCATTTCTGTTCATTACTTTGAGTCTCATGACAGTGTTTAAATAATAAAATAATCACTAAAAGGTTGTTTTGTATGTGTTGGAGTAGTTAGGCTGTATGTGTTAATATATCACATGGTAAAACAGTATTATATTCAGTTCATCTACAAATTTAGTTATTTTGATATTAAAATTTTATCTTTGCCATCATATGTACTCAAAGGACCAATGTGGAACGTTCAAAAAAATTTCATGAAATGACATATAAAAATAACTCAATGTTTGTCAAATAAATACAAAACTTCATGCAATATTTAAAGTATATAAGTCAGTTAGTTTTTGACATTTCGTATGGAAGAACATACGAGTACATACAGACAGACAGATGATTCGAGATTAAATTGTTTCAATCCAACGGTTTATGCTGAGGATATGAAGACATCACTAACGCTTGGCTTAAAACACATGCAGTAAATAAATCAAAAACTAATTAACATTGCAGAAATAATTAATTTATAAGATTTACTTATTCCTTCCAATATTGTACATTAATTTCTCACGCTGCGGTTTTTGCTGGCAGGATCAGTTACACATGAAAATGCATGAACACAGTCGAGGATGTAAATTATAAACCCGACAGGTGAGAATTATGGCTGAGTCTGCATTGCTCTGATATAGTGTTTTTTACTTGCTACACGTTTTACACTCCAATTTATATTTCTTTATATTACTTGAATATAGAGCATTTGCGTATTTTTTTAACTTTACAATAATAAACATAATATACATATGATAAGTTAGTATTGTATCATTGTATATTTTATACAGTATATTTAGGAATAGCGGTGTAAGATAATGAGATTATATTTCACGTAGCTTTACTCATTTAGTTTTATGAGTTCATAGTTCTTTACACATGCATGTAATAAGAGTTGAGGTACTTCTCATTTCAATAAGTATTATGCTATAATATAAGAATATTACTTTATTAAAATTATGTTATTTTTTCCGATAAATGTTATAAATTTGTTATAGTTATTGAAAGTTTTTACAGTTGTTGCATATCTTTCAAACTTTTATGAAACAGAGCTGAAATTGGGATGATTTTATGATTCGTGTTGTTCGTATAATTGCAATAAGATTACACATAAACAAATTACTGTATACTAATACAAAAATTCTGTCTATAGTTTTAAAATTGAATGGGCACAGACTGGGTTTGTTCTTTATGAGCATATACCCATGGGTGGGATACATTTATCATCCATATTTGTTTTAATTTCTCGTTTAGAACTTGAAGCCATTCAGACTTCTACTTAAAAATATAAATAATACTTTGATTAGTAATAGTTGTATATATATATATATATATATATGTATATATACCACATGCATATTAAACAATAAAATTTATTCCAGCCAGATCAATTTAGATAATTTGCACCCATCAGGAAGTAAGTTAACTATTTAAAGTTTACAAATGGTCAAATGTAATATCTTACTGTTCTATAAAGTTACTGTAAAATAAGAGAATAATAGTTCCAAACATATATACTAATACAAAAATTCTGTCTATAGTTTTAAAATTGAATGGGCACAGACTGGGTTTGTTCTTTATGAGCATATACCCATGGGTGGGATACATTTATCATCCATATTTGTTTTAATTTCTCGTTTAGAACTTGAAGCCATTCAGACTTCTACTTAAAAATATAAATAATACTTTGATTAGTAATAGTTGTATATATATATATATATATATATATGTATATATACCACATGCATATTAAACAATAAAATTTATTCCAGCCAGATCAATTTAGATAATTTGCACCCATCAGGAAGTAAGTTAACTATTTAAAGTTTACAAATGGTCAAATGTAATATCTTACTGTTCTATAAAGTTACTGTAAAATAAGAGAATAATAGTTCCAAACATATATACTAATACAAAAATTCTGTCTATAGTTTTAAAATTGAATGGGCACAGACTGGGTTTGTTCTTTATGAGCATATACCCATGGGTGGGATACATTTATCATCCATATTTGTTTTAATTTCTCGTTTAGAACTTGAAGCCATTCAGACTTCTACTTAAAAATATAAATAATACTTTGATTAGTAATAGTTGTATATATATATATATATATATATATATATATATATATATATATATATATATATATGTATATATACCACATGCATATTAAACAATAAAATTTATTCCAGCCAGATCAATTTAGATAATTTGCACCCATCAGGAAGTAAGTTAACTATTTAAAGTTTACAAATGGTCAAATGTAATATCTTACTGTTCTATAAAGTTACTGTAAAATAAGAGAATAATAGTTCCAAACATATTTAATAACAATAAAAATTATAAATTGTTCTCAATGCCATAAACCTAAATTATATCTCTGACTGGGCAAACGATAGACGATTCAGGGCTTTTCTGTTACATGGAAAACAAGAAGCTTATGGTTTTTTTACACTTATCTTTATAATTATTATATTTAATTAGTACAATTAATAAATAGAACAGAAATTATAGTCAGCCTTAATTTTCCATATGTGATTGGAACTTTAGGTATGGGTACATATTGCGTTATATTATTAAAATAAAACGTATAATGCATCTTATTTAACAATAAATTGTGAAAGTAATATATAGGAAAACAACCATTGTTAGCATACAATATTGTACGGGTAGAAAATATATTATTAATGAAACTGAATGGTTTATTGAATAATCTTTTCTTAAACAAAAGACTTGCAATAATGCAAGAAGCAGCGAAGGGACGTGCCTTTTAATGAATTGTATATTCTTGGAAACTAATCCGATTTAACTCAGAGATCGGCCACGTGATGAGCTATTGTCCTGTTCTTTACTTGAGGATTATTTAAAACGTTTGGAACTTAATTTGTTATAAATAAAACGGCTGTTAAAGCTTGTTTAGTTTTAATTAAGTTATCAAGTCCCTTACATCCGTTTCTGTTAGTATAGCTTTCAAAACTAATACAATATTGACGATTGCATAAGCCAAACTAACTAAGTACTAAGAATAATTCATATGATAAGGATAAACGATCCATTGATTTACTTTTCCGAAATATAATGAAGTGGCCATAAATGAGTGATTATGGAATATGTAACTTAAAAACCATATTTGTAAAGAAAAAGTTTATTCTAAGCAGTTGTAGAGAAACTCGCAAATGCATATTTATTACCTCTACGTCTGCCTTATTTCTTGGCTCCATAGCCTAGTTCTCATTACTATACCTGGAAATACATGGAGTTTAACGGCTTTGGTTTTCTGAATAATGAAAAATAAACTATATATTAAAAACCGTATAAAAATAAAACACTAACTATGAAACACGTCTGAAATATACCATTTAAAATAGTAAAAGATAAAAATTTATCAACTGAGTCGGCAATGTAAATTGTAAAAAAAAACTCAACAGGGTTTTGATACAAGTTTTTTTATATACTTCAACAGACAGCAATAATTAAGGCTGAATCTGGTTGTTCTGATTTAGTTTCTGATTTGCTTATGGTCTCTATATTATTTGAACATGAAACATGATATCCCAGTATATTACACATCAAACCCTCATATTCCTCAATTCCAAATTTCATGATCGAATTTTTGAATAGTGAGAAGTTAACTTGAAAGAGCAGTATTAAAGCTGCGAAGGTAAATGACTTTCTATACATGTACATTTACTAGTATTATACCTGCGTCTTCGTGAGACATAGTTTTATATAAAAACATTAATCTACACAAACTTTCGCATTTATAATATTAATTGGATTTATTTATAATTGGTGGAGTCGTGTTTCCTCTTTAAATTTATCCTACCTTCCCAATATTTATTTAGCAGGTATGAGAATCCCGCCGAATAGAATAAGCGGGAGGTTTGGTACAGTATAAGCCTGAAAGACAAACACAACTTTAAGATATAATTGTCTTCAACTGAGACCATAAATCTATCGCGCTGACATGGATCTCCCAACCCATATACAGTTTACGCAGGTCAGATAGTGTATGGAAATAGTTTTATACTAGTGAATAAATATTTAGAATATTTATAGTACATTTTTATTTAATGAACTTGTTATTGCATTTTAATACCCTATTATCATACGAGTATTAAATAAAAGTTGATATCTAATGTATTTAAACGTAACATATATACGTACACGTACACTGTGTGATACATAGATAACTTTATATTTCTATTTGCCTAATTCTGCATCAGTTCCAAGTTGCTTGGTACTTTGTTTGCGTAAAAACATATATTGTTGATAATTAAAACAAAATAGGGAAATTTTAATAAATACGTATTTTTAAAAATATAAATTTATAGTACTTTAATCTTTACAAGTTCTAACCTATTATGTAAGTTAAACCCTTTATTTCTTATGCTATTGTAATGATTAGGTCCAATATGTTGTTTTAAATTTAAAAGCAATCTTTAATCATCCGTAAAATTAAAATTAAAAATTGAAAAACATAAAATATAAAGAATTCTTTTTTTAAAATATTTGAAAGTGAATTAGTTTTTAAATACAACGTACATAACTTTTAATAATTACTTTTTCCTTTAAGTGTAATTGAATGCAATAATTGTAATAAAACACGTGTAAAAGAAGATTGTTGACGGTGACAATTATGCTTCTTGCTATAGCTATAGCTATTGATATATCAATGGAACGAAAATAGTTTAAAGACCATAAGAGTTTAACTTTAAGTCATAACTTTAAAATAACCTATTTTGTGTTCTGAATTTAGTCTAAACAAGTGACCCGAAGTAACGTTCACTATTTAAGAATTATTTGTTAGGTCAATAATGGTATTTCTATTTAATATTAATATGAATTGTCACAAATTAAATACTGATATGATGTTCAATTTGTAAAATAGTAATACATTATTCCTAGTAATTTAAACTGAAAAAAGATGTAAAATGCCAACGTGATTATTATAAACTTTGATAAAGAGATTGTGATATTTCGTTTCTAACCTTAAGTATCTCTTGGAAGCAAAGAGCACGAAACGTATTACCCCGCAATATGTACTTTAGATAAACAGGTTTTTAAATGAAAAGTCATACAGACCGATACTGGAACAATTTATCTCCTGGAGTAGCTTTTGTCGAAGCTGGGCACTGCAAATATCACACTCACTGATATTAACGGATTTTTATATTCAAATAATTTCTGTCCTTGGTTGTACTTATTGACTTTTTAAACTTAATTCATGTATATTTTGCTGGTAGCATAAATGTAATTACAATAGTTTATTTTTATCTAGTTTAAGAGTTTTAAGTGAATCACACTTTATTAAAACGCTTTATTTTAATTAATACAAACATAAATCATTTAATGTATTCTATACAAAAAATAGATAAGTTACTCTTAGAACTATTTAAGTGATGCAAACTCAAGTTTACTCATAACGTTAGAAAGTAAATTCTGCACCATAATATAGTAATAAATAAATACGAGTATAAAACAATAAAGCGGTCTGCCTAGCAGACGACTTTGCGCAGCTGCTGGAGGCAATGATGTTTACTCATAACGTTAGAAAGTAAATTCTGCCCCATAATATAGTAATAAATAAATACGAGTGTGAAACAGTAAAGCGGTCTGCCTAGCAGACGATGAACTTTGCGCAGCTGCTGGAGGCAATGATGTTTACTCATAACGTTAGAAAGTAAATTCTGCACCATAATATAGTAATAAATAAATACGAGTGTGAAACAGTAAAGCGGTCTGCCTAGCAGACGATGATCTTTGCGCAGCTGCTGGAGGCAATGATGTTTACTCATAACGTTAGAAAGTAAATTCTGCACCATAATATAGTAATAAATAAATACGAGTGTGAAACAGTAGAGCGGTCTGCCTAGCAGACGATGAACTTTGCGCAGCTGCTGGAGGCAATGATGTTTACTCATAACGTTAGAAAGTAAATTCTGCACCATAATATAGTAATAAATAAATACGAGTGTGAAACATGTAAGGTTACACCTCACTGTCAGCTTTGTTTTCACTCTATCTTTGTTAACTTGGCTATCGGATCGAACTCCATTATGTACTTGGGCGGACAACAACATAGATTTATTGTCAAATAGTTGTAATGAAGCCAAGTACTTACGCCGACTCTTGAAAGAATACAATGCAATACAATTAGTAAATGAACCAACAAGAGTGGACAGCAACCTCTTCCACCTTGTTAGAATCCACATAATAGTGGACAGGTCGGTCGAGGTCGAGAGGACCGGCGTCATCGATGCAGCAGGCATTAGGGACCATAGAGGGGTGAAGATAACGGACCACAAGTTGATATATTGTTGCGTTAAAAGTTAAGAAAGAGAAAAAAGGGCCAAAAATTATAACCTACAGAGATTTTTCAAAATTCAACCCAGAAAGTGCTGTCAAAGCAGTCGCGGAGATTGACTGGGAGAGAGCAATGCACATTGACGGGGTTGACAATATTGAGCACTTCATCACTACCCCAATGTTAAAAGTGTATTTGATTCACATGCTCCAATTGTATGCAAGAGAGTGACAAAAAAGAAAGCCCCGTGGAGGAACGATGTCATAAACAAGCAGACTAAACTAAAAAACAAACTCCGTAAGAATATATTGGAAAACCAGGGACAGTAAAGATTGGGAGATGTATAAAAGAACACGCAATGAATTGAATGGGATGGTGTGGAGAGCAAAGAGAGATTTTTCACTGAGAAATTATCCACTAACAAGGATCCCAAAGATTTTTGGACTTGTTTGAAACAGTGTAATATAGTTATGAAAAAACAGAAATGAAAACATTCCACACCAACTGAAGCTTGATGACAATCAATCAGTATTTTGTCAATATGGGGAATGGAAATGAAGCCAGAGTTGAAGAAATCGATGTCTTCAGAACAAGTAAGAGAATTGAATCGATGAATGATTTTAACTTTTCTGCTGTCACTGAAGATGATGTAAAAAAAAGCACTAAATGAAATAAAATCTAGAGCTGTTGGTAGTGATGAAATATCCATCCAAATGATTAAGGCCGTGAGTCCGTATGCTTTGGGTGCAATTACTCATCTTATTAAACAAATCATTGATGAGCGGTGTGTTCCCGCAGAGATGGAAAATGAGTGTTGTTCATCCATTGCCAAAAGTAACGTCCCCTAAAAGTGTCCAACAACTGAGACCCATCTCGATTTTACCAGCAATATCGAAGATTATGGAAAAAATAGTAAACACGTCAAATAGCACAGTATATGAACGAAGTAAACATATTGCCAAAACACAATCTGGATTTAGAAAAAATCATAGCACATGCACTGCCCTGGTAAGTCTGTTCAGTGACTTAATTGATGCGAAAGATAAAGGGATGTGTAGTTCACTAGTGATACTGGAACTACTCACAAGCATTTGATTCCCTTAAACCATGAACTTTTGTACGCTTTACAGATGCATTTTTATGGCTTTGGCAAAAATTCAATCGAGTGGGTAAAATCATACCTAGGAGACAGAAGTCAGGTTACAAAGATGGGAAGTGAGACGTCAACTTCACTTGTCAAAAGGCGAGGTGTTCCTCAAGGAAGTTGTCTTGGACCTATATTGTTCAACTTATATACGTCTGACTTCCCAAGTTGTGTTCAAAGCTGTGCAGCTCACCTGTACGCAGATGATTGTCAGTTGCGCTTGTCATACGAGCCTGGCTCCATTGATGAGGCTATTGAGAAAATAAATTTCCGACCTAGTGAACATCAAACACTTGGTCGGTTAACAATGGCCTTAAACTCAATATAGGTAAGTGCATTGGTCCTTCATCTTGCTTGCCCCACACAATCTGGTGCAGGCCCTTGGTCAGAGAGGAGTGAGAGTAAGGCTCAGTGGGGAGAGCCTGTCTGTCTCTGAGTCAGTCAAGACTCTCGGAGTTGTGCTTGACAGTAAGCTCACCTTTTCTGATCATGTCACTCATGCTATCCAGCGTGCCCTTGGTAGGCTGAGTGGGTCTGTACAGAATTTTAGAAGTCTGCTGCCAGAATCCGCTAAGCTCCGGCTTATGAGTTCTCTTGTTCTGTCTGTATTTTATTACTGCTATCCTGCATACGGCAACAGTATCTCTAGGGGAGACATAGATCGGATTCAAAGACTGCAAAACTCTGCAGTTCGATTCATTTTCAATTTGAGGCGCTTTGATCATGTGTCTCCCTTCCGAGATGCTGTCAGTTTGTCCCCCATGGAAAATGTATGCAGGATCCTGACATGTGGCATGATCCACAAGGTGCTTGCGCTGGGTGAGCCGCGGTAACCTGGTCGAGAAGCTCCAATTTCGGGAGGAGGTCTCTCAAACGCAGTGTCCGCCATGGTGACTTGCTTCACTTTCCAGAGTCCAAGCATGAGTTTGGGAGGAGGAGCTTTTCTTACTTTGGCCCAAAGTTGTACAATGACCTCCCCCAGAGCCTTAAACAGACTTCTGTTACTGTTTTTAAAAGTAAACTAAGAAAAAATGATTGTACAGTAATTTATTTGTCTTTGTTTGGGTGTTATATTTAGTCTATAGGTTTTAGTTTTTAATTTTATTTCCCAGTATTGTAAATAGTGTAAGATATGACAAGAGTTTGTTCTGTAAAGCAGTTGTTATATCTGAGAAAACGCTTGCAATAAAGGCATTTTTTATTTATTTATTTATTTATTAAACAGTAAAGCGGTCTGCCTAGCAGACGATGAACTTTGCGCAGCTGCTGGAGGCAATGATGTTTACTCATAACGTTAGAAAGTAAATTCTGCACCATAATATAGTAATAAATAAATACGAGTGTGAAACAGTAAAGCGGTCTGCCTAGCAGACGATGAACTTTGCGCAGCTGCTGGAGGCAATGATGTTTACTCATAACGTTAGAAAGTAAATTCTGCACCATAATATAGTAATAAATAAATACGAGTGTGAAACAGTAAAGCGGTCTGCCTAGCAGACGATGAACTTTGCGCAGCTGCTGGAGGCAATGATGTTTACTGGCTATAAAGTTGTCGATTTTAAAATAGTACAATAATGTTCGTTGTTTAAACTTACAATATTTTCATATCGCCTTATATTTTTGTGTGTGTTTGGTAAAACACACACAAACTGTTTTATTTGGTAATGAAGGAGAACGGAAGTAACTAAAAATTTAATAAAACCAAGCTAATTGTAACTTGCTCCTAGTAATATAATAATATTACCTTATCCAAATTACAAGAAAAAGCAACAACTAAAAAAAAATGTTTTCTTTCAGAATATGCAATGATTTTTAAGTGTAGTTGCATTTACATATGACAAAATGTTCAATTGCCCTTGTCAACTGCGATTCTAGGAGTCATGTTTGAGACAGCGTCAGATATCAGACGCTGCCATAACACAAAGGTGAACTGGAACTAAAATAAAAATTCAATCGAATGAACTCTTCCTACCATAGATACGTTATGTGTAAATGTAACAAGTTACGATTATGCAATACCATGTGTGGCGTTACAGGTTTATCTGAAGTCGCATACAACTTTTAAGTTTACAGCTTATTTAATTATGCTACATGTGTTAAAATGACACATTTTTAATTTTAGTGTATATGGTTGTACTTAGTTTGTTTCAAAATTCGTATATTGTGCTATTTTATTATTTTCATTAATCATAAAATCAACGCAATAAAAATCGAAAAACTCCGTGCAAAACATCAATGAATGACATTTACTATAATCAAAATCGATGTTGCTTGTAAAAGACTGAAGTTTCGTGCTGGATTTAGAGTTTTCAAATTAGTTCGATTGCGACATATTGCGGACAGAGAGACAGACTGAATTGTAATTTTTCTAGTCTCTCGTGTCATAGACTTCGGTAAACATCAGCAGAAATGCATAAGTACACTATTCGAACACTTGCATTATTAAACATATTCAAGGGTACAAACCATACATTTTATTGCTTATTCAGCTTCTTTGTGAAAATAAATATGCCATTATTACTCACGTTTGTAAAATTATGCATTGTTTTTTGTTTCAAATAAGGTGAACGATTTAAATTTTTAGTAGTACAGAATATAATTGACAACCGTTCAGAGATCTGCTGCATGATAACTTCCCCAGGTGGTTGACTCAGCTAAATATCTACGACTATTTAGTTGGAAAACACGATCGCAGAGTGTTGAAAGGCTAGGACTGGATCTGAGTTAGAGATAACTCAGAGTCCAATCCTGTCCTTAAAAATTGCAATTGTTATCGTTACGTTCGACCTCACACAGTACACTCCCTCGTCCTTATTGAGTGACAACATCGTTAAATACGTCTTAGTTCATAACTCAAATTAAGCTTAATGTTTACACTCTTTTTAATGTTAATTCTTTTTTAATTTTTGTTTAAATATTCCTAGTGTACATGGAAATATGTCCACAAATAAAAACGGTAACAAAAACTCATGAAATTTGATATGATCATGATTGATAAAAATAATACTTATTTTTTTACAAATTGTCTTTAAAATGTCCGTAATCCTTGCCATAATAGATGTGTATAGATGTATAAAAAATTGTTTACATAGAATTACTTAATTATTTACATACTATTAGTATAAATTACCAAAATGAACTTTGACTCCAAACATTCATAAAACTATCCATTATTAAAACTTTGATAAAAGACACCCCAGTGATATCTCTATGTGCTCGCTGTACGAGTCGAGTACTAGTATGTAGACAAATTATTTAATCAAGTCTCAAGGGAATACCTGCGTTCACTGCCGTCATGAATCGACTTAGCTCAATCGTCTTCACCGAAGTAGCTTTAATTTCCAAAAACGTTTCTTTTTTAAGTGAATATGGCAATGTAAACCTTGTTGTGCTGAGCTTCGACCGTCAGGCAAAATATATAACATTAAAAATAACTCAACATTGTCAAAAGTATATTGTTAAGGTTAATCACTAAATGTTCATAAACTTATTAACACTTGTGATGAAGGTAATTTAGATTAATGGTAGATTGTATGCAAAGTTTGAAAAGTTAAGCTTGACCTACAATGTTATCTTCGTAACTAGATAAACGATAATTCGGGTTTTGTGTTCTGTTATCACATATATAATTTGATGTGTTCTGAGATATATAATTTAATTGCTAGTTCAAATTTTTTAATAACTTTCTTCTGTGTGTGTATAAAACGTAAAATTTATTTTAAACTAATTTTACGAAGATCTAGTGTCATAATATTTGGAACATACCTCAGAACTGAAAACAGTGATACAACATCTTCTGTTCATAAGTAGACTATTTGTGTCACATAACGAGTTTTCTTGCGCCTGCAAAACCATAGATATTGATAAAAATTGCATTATCGAAATTATGTATATATGTATATAGTACATAATTATTTTGTCTGTATAAACGATAAAGACAGAATGAGTTAGCTTCAAAGGTAGATATTTGGTGAATAACTCCAATTATATATCTAAAATGAAAGTGGTTAAAAACTATAAATTGGTATGTTGTCCGTTGTAAGGTGAATATTATCCTACAACACTGACCTAATGTATGGCGTGCAAAAATATGTTTGACCTTGTTATGACTCATGACTGTTTTTCAAATAAATATTTCTCAATAAACATTTATTCTGTTCCACAACACTCTTTTATGTCCTTAGTATATGACATGTCTAGTAATATATGTCACTTAAAGCATTCACACTGAACCATAAAATTTACGGTTGTAGATCATAAAAGGAACATAACTCCTTGCATGATCCGCACCCTCCCATGCATTACTGTGCTGTATATGGATGAGGGAGTCACCCCATGTTAATGATACTCCTTCAATGATACCTGTCACATTTAACACAATTTTAACTAAAACAATTACGGTGCTCTATAACCATAATACGCTATTATTGTTAGAGCTACAATATTTTTGAGTTGTTATGTCAGTTTGTAATGTTATACTTCTTGTAAAATTTAATGTACGTTTAATAATGTTCTCATTTCACACCTACACGTATTAATAAATGTTCCAATAACAATTATTAAATCAGTAATGCCACGTGTCGTGGAGATACCGAATCTCTATCGACAAAGCCTCAACACACCGAATATGGTATTCCATCTATTGAGGGTACAAAAGTTTATAAGCTAGTTGTGTTTCATTATCGTCACATTTTATAGATTTTGAGCTCCTCCACTGTGTATCTTGCTAGTTCTTCAATATGCGTTAGCAATAAGGACGTACAACTGATGACATGAGATGATATAAAAACTGGTTATCCACGCTTTGGAGAAAATGAACTGATCGATAACAAGCGATATGTATTTCAGTTCAACTAATACGTCGCAAGTTAGGAAATTTCAATTGGTCTAATTTATTAAAGGGAATGCCAAATAAATTGTGTAAAATTAATTTGTGCCAAAATAAATATTCTGATATTATCTTTTCCAGGTAAACTGAAAAGAAAGAACATCTGGAACGGATTAAAAAAGCGAAAAAGGTTCCTGAATAGGTCGTTTGCGTGATGGGCAGGTCGTGAGTAGTAATGACAATACTGTTCTATTCGTTGCTATGTATTAGATCTAGCATGTTTTGAAATTAGCCCTGGAATAGAGTGCATGGCTATTATTAGAGCTTTCCCAAATGCTCTAGGCGCTATTTTAACCTAGTCCTTTTGAATATCGTAATCAGGCTCAACGCCAAAAGGAGTACATTATCGTCTTTACCACTACGAATATTACTGGTCGACTTTAGGCTACAAGAGGTCTCACTATTACAAAGTGTGATTCAAAAAGAATACCAAACTTTAAAATTTTGTATTTAATAGAACCTTCTGTTATAAATCAGTACAAAGAGTAGTAAAAAGAAATTTTTTTCACTCGAAAACAAGTTTAGAGATATTCAATATGACTCCCTCCAGACACTCGAGCAAAAATACCCGATACCAAAACTTATTCCAAACTCTCAGTAGCATACCAGGTATAACAGTTTTGATAGCTGTTGCTATTTACTGTTTCAAGTCATCAATGGTGGCTGGGAGAGGAGGCCAAAACAACCTATAAGAAAAAATTGCAGGAGGTAAGATCAGTGATGAAGTGCTCTGTCGCGGGCTGCCTGGCGGCCGATCCATCGCGTGAACGAGTTGACGTTCAGGTAGTCACGGACAGAGAAGTGCCAATGTGTTGGCGCTCCATCGTGCTGAAATATGAATTGTTGTGATTCTTCTTCGAGCTGAGGGAACAGCCAATTCTCCTACATCTCTAGATACTATAGTCGAGTTACAGTAGCACATTCGAAGAAACAGAGACCTAAAACTTTATTGGCTGAAATTGCACAGAAAGCGTCCACCTTAGACGAGTCACGTTCATGCTCAATTGTTTCCCGAAGATTATCAGTGCCCCATATACAGACATTGTGCCGTGTGACTTTCTCGTTAGTGTGGAAAGTAGCTTCATCACTAAACATAATCTTCGAAACGAAAGACTGATATGCTTCCATTTGTGAGCAAGGATAAACTCACAGAAATCGATTCTTTTGATCTTATCAGCTGCAGAAAGACCTTGAACCAATTTCAGACGATAAGGTTTCATTACTAACCTTTTTTGTAGGACTCTCCATACAGTTGTTTGTGGAAGTGCAGCTCTCTGCTAGCTCTTCGAGTCGATTTACCTGGGCTGCAAACAAATGCTTGCTGTATGCGTGCTACATTTTCATCACTTGTGCGCGGCCGTCCAGAACTTTTCTCTTTGCACAAACACCCATTCTCTATAAACTGTTTATACCAACGTGTGATACACCACCTTTCAGGAGGTTGAACACCATACTTCGTTCGAAATGCACGCTGAACAACTGTCGTCGTTTCACTTCTGTCGTACTCAATAACACAAAAAGCTTTCTGTTTAGTAGTCGCCATCTTGGCATGAACTGAAGCTGACGCCTTGTGAAAAGCGCCTCAAGTGAACAAATGAGCAATTAAATTAAACTTTAGAGTTTCCTTAATTCGCCGACATACAGTGCTCAGCTATCCTTTTATTCCCTGCAGAGTTATAAATTTCTAAAGTTGTGGTATTCTTTTTAAGTCACCCTGTATTATAAAAGCAATCCAGATAAATTATATCTAAACATGATTTTTGGTAGCAAGCTTCACCAGTTTCCCGATTTCCTATTCACCACTTCAGAAGAAAAACTATGAATCAATGTAACTGCAGCACCATATGAGGAAAGCTAGATTGTTTTCAGATACTAGCCATCTATCCGTGAAATATCTTTTCCTAATTAGCCGTCATTTTGTTTCTTCCAACGGATTTTTCCGCGACGATCGTGGTTTATTGGCTTCTGGGTAATTTTTTGTGGTTGGTCCTTCAGTGCAATATATTCAGTGTTCTATTCTTTAGTTCAGTTCCAATAATTTAGTATTTTGTGTTTATGAATCACACGTTTTAAAATAGTGTACATGAGTTGACACACATGTTTGATGTTGTTCTTTACTTATGCGTGACACAATGCTTTTGTATGATTGGTATATTTTAACCTAGAGTTTCGGTATGTGTTAGATTTTTTATAAACCTGACAATGAGTTCAGACTGCAGATTTCAAAAACTACTGTGCTACTGATTTCTTTGTTTCAATGAACAATGGCAGACGGCTGAAACAATCCTTCACAATACTTCCATCGACAAAACACACTTTAAAGAATTGAATTTATTGTATATTATTCATGTTTAGAGCTGAAAACCTTCTACATAAATTTATTTAACTTTTAAGCTAAATATAATAAATTCATACCATTTATAGGAACAGTTTAGAAACTAATCAATTACGTAGGAAACCTAAATATTGGAAGCGTGATTTACCCACAATAACAACCCACATAAATATCTGAGTCCCGTAAATGGAAAAGGAGGATAGATAGTTGTCTCTGCTGAGTTCTTCTACTTTTAGTAGTTTTCTAGTTGAACCTAAGGTGTCTGTGTAGGAGACGTCCTCTAAGCTCTAAACTATTAAAACTTATTTCGTTAGGGCAACCACATCAACGTGTGCCAATGTTTTAGAGCTATAGTTAAACGAAATGTGCAGACGAAAGAACAGCATGTATTGCATTGTAATATCTATTCGATTGCAGGAAGTATTATACGGAAACAGTAGTATTGGTGCATTTCAATTGTCTCAAACGCTAATGTGTTTTGAAATGAACAAAGTTTTATCACACAACAGGAAGTAATCTCACTCATGGACAGATCTTATGAACTGGCATTCTACCACAATAACAGGCACTTTGGTTGCATTTGTGTCAAACTTATTTCTAGTACTCAACAGCGTTATTTCAAATTTGAGAATTTAAAAACTTTAGAAAGAAATTAAAAACAAATCATATGCTTAAATTGAGTTCATAAAACTATCCATTGTGTGACAATCCTAGTTGTATGTTTGTGCAAATTAAAAATAGCATTGATTTAAGAAATTAAACGTGTCATATTAGAGTGTTATGAGGCGTCAGATAATTTGTATGATATTCCAGTATATCTGTAAAGCGGCTTTTATTGAATTCCACAGAATTATTCAAAGAATAATGTACAACTCGTAAAAATAATTAACATTGATCTTTTGACCCATAAGGTATTCTACCAACTCTTGATTTAGTGAGTTACATTTTTTTAATCTTGGTATTTGACCCTGCAAAGCATTGTTAAGCTGAGTACTTATTTGTAAATTGAATACTTAAATATATGTAAGAGACCGTCTGAAGAAGCCCAAAAATGGCTAGGCTCGATTAAAAACAAAAATAATTAGCTTTTATTTATTTGTACTTTAAAACTGTTATTTGTCTATGTGCAAATTGTATTAAATCTCGTTATCTATAATTGAGGTTTTAGAAATAGCTTCTTTAAATAGTTAACTGTAATATTATTAATGACTGGAAGCCGGAGAATGAAAGATAAATAGACAGAGTGAAAACTGGAACTAACAAGTTTAATCTACAGTAATGTTTTGTCATTTATAATCTTGTTCACTAGAATTATACAATGTGTAAGATTAAGCATATAATGCAATATACCCACACATTTAAAATGAAACTATTTTAAAGATTATGAATTCATTATCTAACGTTTCTTCTCATACCGTTTTAATTTTTAATAGACTGTACCCAAAGGTATGTGTATTCTATGTAAAATATCATTACCAAGACTTTCCACGTCGTGTTGGTACTCCCCATATTCTTACGTAACGGTTACCGTCTATGATTGTATTTAATTAGTTAGTTGCATGTTATAATTTACTAGGAATGTTGTAACAGACATCTTGTCACTAACATGTAAAATATGCTGTATAATAATAGTGTAACACTTTTTATTTACCTTATTTTTATACTGTCACTGAACATGAAGGGCTTATATACATATACATATTGTATAAGAAATATAAATTACCTACATTAATAAATACTTTGATATTACGTTAATCCCAAACTATCATATTTTATTTTACGGTTGCACTGGTCGGTTTCTTATAATGTTGTATATGCATGAGAAATATTAAAAGATAATAAATTAAATATAAATTGTAATTACTTGTAATTTTTATATATAAAATTGAAGACGGGAAACTAGAGGTATAATCTATAAATAAAATCTCGATTTAGAGGGATAAATATAAAAAAACAGGTTCGATTGCCGAAACTGATTTACTGTTATGACTTTATCCAATTTAAATCTGCCATTTTATCTGAAATATGTGTACCATCGCAACATTGCGGTAATTTCTTGGACTTAAGAGGATTAATTGCATTATATCCACAGAAGAAAAAGCTTAGTAAAAGGTAATTGTACTTAGAATTCTGTAATTAACCATAAATACGTCTGGAAAGATTTGTAAAATTCTTTTAATTTATTTATGTTTAAACTTGTAAATAAAGCAATTTTTACACATATTCAACTACTTAAGGATGATTAACTTCTACTTTAACGACTAATCGACTACTATTAACTGTACAACTGAAGAAAGTAAACAAGTTTGAGTTTTCTAATTTACAATGCTAAGGAATAGTGCTAAGTTCACTTGTTGGTGACAATACCGAATTTCACTTCAGTCTGCATGTTTTGTATAAACCTTTAAACGCCGACCGATTTAGAAAACCAAAATTTCAAATATATAGTTCATTTCATTCTTGACATGTTCTGGAAAGAAAGACAGGCAGACATAGCAAAAAAGTGGACACGAAAATAACACATCTTAGATTCATTCTTATAGAAATAAAGTTTCTTGTAAAATTTGGAGTTTGCATATAAAATATTTTCTGACATATCTTAAAAATTGATACATTTAGAGATGTGTTCAACATATTGGGTTTCATGTCAGTGATTAAATTATAACAGACAATACAAAACTTCACAATAATATTTTGTTGTATATGTTATAAATATTACGCTAAATGTATTAGTGTATTGGGGTTAAAAAAATGTATTTATTCTGGTATAATCTCCTCGTTGTCAGCACAGTTATGCATAAGGCCAATATTTAATACCACTTAGCGACATCACATGGAGTGACATGCGCCGTAATCGAGCACAGTGTTTCTCATAATTATAAGAAAAAAAGTTAACCGATTTTGTCTATTCTTCGTACGTTATTTATTTAATTCAAAATTGATTTTATTAAAGCTTAAGTATAATTTTTATTGGCTTATTTTACATCATTATTTTAAGAAATTAATTCTTTAAAAGTTTTGTTAAAGAATTTTACGTGTTTGTTACACATTTAACAAAGTTAATCTACTTGAAACCTAAATGAAACTTGTTTTTGGACATCGAGTTTTGCGTATTTCTTCAGATATCTTAAAAATTACTGCAGCTAGAGGTCTGGTACCAATTGTATTCAATTTGCATAATATACATTAAATTATACGTCCTGGGTAACGCCCAAAATAATTTAATAGGGCTCCCTTTTAACGGTGGCACAGAAATCTGGGCGAAATCTTTCACCCTGTATAGCTCGCTAACTAAGCGTTTCTGGACCTATGTGTATATGAACTTTTTTCGTTATTTTCACCGTAAGAACAAGTCCTGACAGTTTCTCCGTTTTTTCATGGGACACCCTGTATAAGTCCAACCTCATGTACACTTTTTAGTCTAAGACAGATCGTGTTTGAGATATCTTGCGGACAGACCGATGGATATACAAACATAGAGACATATAATTGTAGCCTATATAATAGCTGATATTGTTATACTCATCAGTGCCAAAAACCATATGTATTAAATATTTATTACTACTAATATTTATAGCAAACCGATAAAATAGAATAAAGAAATACACAACAGAACGTAAAGAAAGAGTTATCGTTCAAAAAGAGAGACTGACGAACAGACTGCTATTTTACTTTTTACCCCAATGCAAATAAAGAACTTTATTGAATCACGAGGAATGTATGCATCTAGTTTCATGTCTCTAAGACCTTTCTATCTTCATTTTACGGACAACGAGACGATTTTAGAAGACTATGTCTAGTCCTTTATTTATTTATTCTTTTATATGCTTATTAAGTAGGTGTTATTTTCGATTTTAATTCTATTGCAATATTATAAATCTAAATTAATGTCCCGTTTAAAAAACTTTACAAAATATATAAAGATAAATGTTTAAGGAAACATGACTTATATATATATATATATATATATATATATATATATAAAATACACTTACATAATATACTCATATAAGCTTAGATCAGATTTGTCAATGAAACCACTTATTTCTTCTTAATTAATTATAGTTTATTTACTACTTGTATGTATAGTGATTAAAACAACGAATTTTCGGAAAGAGGCAATTTTGATGATTTCATAAAATTCTCTTATTGTATTTGGTATGATTCTCCATTTCTGTACATTCACGGATTCTTGTTTATACAAAGTTTAGTCATTATTTAATAAGTATATTATAATTAGTTTTAGGGAGTAAGATAGTATATTATAGTCGGAGATAAATATACTATAATTTATAATTATAATTTATAAATTATATTATTTATAATTTGGTATTCTTCACCTGGAATTCTTAATATCAAAGTATCGTGGTAATTGTGGTGTAATAGATCGGAACTGGAAGTGAATATTCCTGACGTTACATGAGGTAAAAGTTTGAAGCCCATCATTAGTTCAACGCTCGTCAACTTCTAACTTTCCACTCTCCAGGTCATAGGGAACTGCTTTCATTGGTCCTACCCCAATTCTAATTTGCAAGTAAGGAAACACCAAAATAATTAACATTTTACACATTGCACACTAACATTTTCTCCTATATTTTATTCAGTGTAACGAGTTAAGATAACGTTTTGTAGCTAGTTTATATAATACATTGAAACTAATATAACCATCTTGTTATTATAAGTAACAAAATTAAATGTACTTTATAATTATTTTATACTTTATTAATAAGATAACGTGTAAAATTTAAAGAATTTTACGATTTCACAAATTATTTTCAAGTTTCTCTCTAATATTCATCATCATTGGAGATTGTTAAATTAAAGTCTATTAAGAAATGTAAGACGGTCACTTTTATAGCTTACATATTAAGCTTTTAGATATTTACCAAAATAAAATTGATTATTGACCTGTTCGTACAACCTAATTAAGTAACTAAAACGTGGGATAATTATAACAGTGCGAGCTCTTTCACCTAGCTCAATTTATACAGCAACCAAAAGATACAATACTCAATCCTTGAAGAATGCTGACAGGGTAGTGATGGACTAGGACCGATAAGGCCAGCCAGCTATCTAATCAACTGATAGTCTTCAGAGACGTCTAATTTTCTTAACATATATTCTTCTTGAATTTTAAGTTTAGCTCCAGCTCATCCTCCTTTTATTTAAGCGTCTGGTATCTGACGCTGTCCAGACTATGCTCCTAGAATCAGGAGTCATGTGAGTGTGAAGAAATCCAAAGATCCAAAGATATTCGTCGCTGGCTTTCTTTGGATCTACTCAGACTTAAGGTGTCAGACGCTTCAATTAAATTGAATCAAGCCTTCCTACCATAAGTACGTTAATAATATTTTAATGCAAAATTTGAAATTAGTACTAATATTTATTCTAATTCTTCGTAAGTTTTTCACGAGACACATTGTAAAGTGTTTTGCTAGGCCTAAGAATGAAAGCCTGAACTTTATAAGTTGATAACCTGGAACGCAAAGTCCAACCTTTAATGCGTGTTTAATTTTTTTTTCTGAATAGAAATATTCTGTCAGCTAATGAATCAATAAGTCAGACCTTGCAGCTTTGTATTAAATAAACACAAGCTTATTGATTTCAAAACAGTTCAATCTAATCAAACGGTGTACACGTATGCCAAATTGAATTTAAATAATTACCTACGTAAACCACGTATCACACTTCAGAACAGTGCACATATCAACCCACGTAACATAGTGGATCAATATTTACCCACAACCAATCACGTGATGTGTTTGTGTTGTCAGGCATACACAACAAAGCACACATACACAAGGGGGTATTGAAGTGATCCGTGTTGGGTAAAGAGAGTGCAGTAATTGAAGAAATAATAATATATCCTGGGATTTGTTACAGCTTGAGACAAATAAAGGAAAGTGTATAAATAAATATACTTTTCATGTGATTTTGGTTATGTTTAATATAATACACCTCCACATAAGTTAGCAATTGTGTAAACTTTACTATAATATTTAGTATTTTGAATACTCATAGATATCTTAATAACATTTCAGTGAATCTAACATAAACTGGTGAGCTGATCCAGTAACCATTAGACCTACCAGCTGATCTAACGTCTGTCTCTCATTGGTGGACTCATATCACGTGATTCCGTCTGTCTGTCCGCCGTCCAGGAGCGTACCTTAGACGCTTAAGCAGTTAGTTGTACCGTCGGAATCTATCCGAGTAAAAGTGTAGCCACGGGTCCCGATGCCCCTTGTGAACGCGGTTGCCTAAATAGGGCCAGGCTGAACTGTGTCGTACCCTGATGTCCAATAAACATAAAGGTGTTATAAGTGACCCGTTCCTCCATGGATCGCACTGCAGCCCCGGAAGCCCTGGATGAGATGGAAGCCTCCCCTCGGATGAACTGAGGCAAGAAGTTACATCAACATCGGTGAGTTTGTACATCAACATCTATCCTCATTAATTATATATTTTCTATCTTATGTACATCCATCTCCGGATATAAATTTTTTCATTTTATTGACATTGCTCTCTAAGGACGGACCCCTTTGACCGTCCGTGACCGGATATCTCTTATCTTACCGGCTATACATCTACTCTTAATTTTTATCCTAATTTATAGTAAAATATTAAAAGTTAGGCCTCCAGTCAGGATCTCTTCATTTTAGCCTTTATTGCAATCTCTTTTAAATCCAAACAGCTATGTTAGTAACTGTTTATTCAATATGAATTTTGAGTTTAACTCTATTTCACCTTTAGCTTAGTGCACCGTCTGAAATCTGACACTGTAGTAAACTTAAGTTCTGTAATCAGGAATTCAAGTCAATACAAAGAGATTAAAAAATCGGTTACAGACGTTCAAAACGAGCTCTTAGCATCGTTTTGACACCAGGGACACCTAGACTACTACAGAGCTCTGTCTGGCTTACTAAAGCAGCCATCGAGTGTAATCTAGATAGAAAGATAATGTCTCGTCACTGTCTCATAATCCTTGTCTTAATAATTGTTTTATCAATTGTTCTCCTGAATTTTACATCTTAGTTGCCGATTTTTTCGACACATCAGAAAATATATCTCTTCAGACGGACAAGGAACTCCAGATTCCAGGATTCAAGTCTGTGACAGTGTCAGATATCAAACGCTGCATTAATTAGAAGTTTAAATGGTGCTGCACTTAACATTCACAGGTATTGAAGGACACGACAGTATGTACCGAAGAATTTCAAGTTTTCATTGCGTTTCTTCTCGGCATTACTTGCAACCTTGTTGCCCTTAGACCTTTGACCTCAATTCATAAAAGTTCCTCCATGGCGCAATCTTCAATATGGACAGACACGTTTTAGGAAGAACTTGGCGGATCTTTAATAATGGAAATAAAATTAATCAGGCTATACAAAGAATTGGGATTAAACAATGTCTTAAATAATAAACATCTACTTAATTAAAAGGTGCAAACATGTACTTGGTCTATTGCAAGCTCCTTATTATAATAGACATACTTCATAGATCGTAGTATAAATAAATTTTTATACAACTCTTTTTTGCCTTCTTGAACTTAAAATGTACATTCAGTCCAATAAAGCATTTTTGATCTGATTTGCTGATGATTTTTAAACATACGTATACTATATGGCAAGTTCACGAATTACACATTATTTTGTAAATGACTCAATTTTATGCTGTATTATGGCCTTATTTTGTCTGCTATCTGTAAATATAACCAAGATAATGTATTCTGTGATATTTGCTACAGGCCGTTTAAATTAAAGTAACATTACTTTAGGAATGAAACCCTAAGGAAGAAAGATCCTCGCCAGATTTATAAAATCATGTCGTAAAGTCAATTTTCATCCATCAAGAGGAACTGGGTGCTTAACTGGAACAGAGCTAAATGGTTGAACAGCTTTAAACAGGGTTTACAGTGCACATTTATTACAACCTTTAATGAGTTCCAAGACATTGTGAAATGAACTGTCCTACAGGAATAGTTATCACGGAAGTTTAGTGTACTTATACCAATTTTTAAACATTTTAACTTGTACAAATTATACGTAAATTCTTATCTTTATTCAGTTACAGGCTTCTAAAAAACATTATTGACTTTTTTATGACCAAATCACAACTATAATTTTATACAATACCTTGTATGTAATGGTGACACGCCGTTATTAATAATTGTATCTTTAATAAAGATGAAATAGTTTACTAAAACTGCTTGGTAAATAAAATATTTTGAATCAGATATAATGGAATACAGACAAGGTATCATAACAATTAATTTATATGAACACATAATTCGTTTTCATTGAAATTAAAATACAGAGAGATTACTGCATATTAAATGTGACGTGAAATGTACGAGTATATACGAAACATAATTTTGACAAGGTCAGTGTAGCTAATTTTTAGGGTGTAACCTCGTTTAAAAAAAAGATGTACCTTATCACGTTGACTCAAAAGATTATAAGTTGTTTATAAGAAGGACCTTAGTTAAAAAATAAGTATTAATGATATGACAAAAGAAGTATGAAACGCTTCCCTTTACGCACGATAGTTTCTTACTTTATGCACCTCCATACCGGATGCACGAGACAGCGTCGATAACCCTTGAATTTGAATAAATCTTCTGACGTGGGTGCAGGTGTACAACATAAAATCTTATCATCTCTTTACTATTTTTGTTAGCAATTGAATTTATATTGTAACACATACCTTATGTTTTATGTATATAACATTTTTTATTGTCATATCTTTTGTGCTGTGGTGCGCATGAATAAGGTATTGTTACACATTTTATAACCTATAACGATAGCAAATGTCTGAAAGCCTCTTATCCTTTACAACTTTCCATCGTCAATAACAAACTTGACATAATAAACCAGTAAACAAATAAGTGAACTTGAAAACTAGCACCTCAAGTTAATTAAGCATTTCAACCATCTGACCTTTTTAAATAAATGGAGGGATAAAATCTAATTTTTATGAGTTTCTAACTTAAACGGCCTTTTTACAGCAAGAACACTTGCAAAACAATTGCATATGCGTATAAATCCTTAATTAAAGAAAGAATTGCTCATTACCACCGAGAAATAAACTCTCCAAACTAGTATTGAAGTTAAAAAAACTCTCACGATATTTTAACTCACTGTGAATTTACTAAAATCCTTCAGAGCATTGGAAATAGATGTAAAATATTCATATTTAGATAAGAAAAAGCAAATCTCAAAACTTGAAAAACTCAGACCAGCAAAAGATGTATCAGTAGACCTCGCCCGCATCGAGCCCCAACATGGGCTCTTATGGGAGGGAGAAATTCCCTCATTTGCTGGAGAAATCCCCTCATGTGAGGGAGAAATTCCCTGCTCAGACTCTTATATTATGAAAATGTTCCAAATTCTGTCGAAATTATCGTGTTTTTCGGTAAAATCGGTGATTTGGGGTGTCAAAATCGGTGTTTTTCGGTAAAATCGGTGGTTTGTTGGGTCCTCACACTCCCCGTGAGGGAGAAACGAGGGACGGAGGGAATTCCAATATGGCGGCGAGGGCGGGAAAAATTAGCGGGAACAGGGGAACCTAACCTCACTTTCTTGGTTTCCCGCGTATTCAATATGGCTGCGCGCAGTTGGCGGGAACAGGGGAACATAACCTCACTTTCTTAGATGGCTGCACGCAGTTGGCGGGAACAGGGGAACATAACCTCAATTGTGAAAATGGCGGGAAAGTAACCTCACTTAACTAAACAAGAGAAATAAAGACGAATCGTACCTTATTGTGTGATGTGGTGATTCGATGTATAGAGCTGAGCATAGGGGTTCCAGGAGTTTAAAATAAAACATTTTTTGTGTAAAAACTAATTTATTATACTATTTCTAAACAACTATTCACATTGGCACTCTTCACCCCCGCCACACACGTAGCAATATGTGGTGGTGGTGACGTCATCAGAGGAAGTCTGTAACATAAATAGACCTGAGTTAGCCAGTTCTGAACAAGAAAATTCCGCGCTTCCCCACTGGCTGGAATAAGCGCGTCCTTGATTGGATGTAAATAGTATCTAAGCGCTCTGATTAGTGGAACCTGAGAGGCCGGCACTCCTTCCTCTCTCTCTCCCGTCAGATCCGTGCGGGAGGTCAGGGAGATAGGACGTGTGTCGCTCTGAGTTTTACACAATTACTTAAACAATTACGATCTTTTGATTTACTCGAGTAAAATAATTCAATCTAATACGTTAAAATATTTTTACTAATATTTATTTTAATTACCGTTAATACTATTCTTGTAATTATTTTTCTTAATCTAAATAGATATTATCGTTACTAGTAGCAGTTAAGCTATTTAGTCATTTGAGTTGCTTTTCTAACGTAATATCGTTTCTATAATACCTTATTGTAAATAATATATCCTTAGTTTTAAACATGTCGTACGAAAATATTGAAGTAGATTCTGAACCTGTATATATGGATATGGAGTTGGATCCTGTAAAAATTCTAGGAAGAAACGAGACCTATGTGAGAAAATTCAGGGTATATGGTACTAATACCACCTTTAAATTCAATCCCGTCCCTGAAAACATTAATGAAATCGATTGGCTAAGGACGGGATTTTCAAAAATTGTAAATGAAATGAAAACAAATTGCACTGATTCGGACTACCTCGGATTTACACTTCATAGTCTAAATTTAAAAAGTAAAGATCCGGGCTACGTGGCATTTCGACCAGCTGATCAGGTCAAAGACGATGTCTTTTTGAAATTTTTGGGGGGATAATTCAAAGTAACGCGGACTCTGTAAAATCTACCGATACGTTCAAAGTCGAATGTACGCGTGTCAATCTCCCTGTTGGTAGTGGTGGTCCCAGAAGACCTGGCTTGTACAATAATTTTCACGAAGAATGTAAAGCACGAACAGGTATTGTATCGATAGAAAATGTGGACAATCTGTGTCTGCCCCGAGCTACAGTGGTAGCAAAAGCCTACGCCAAAAAAGATCCTCAGTTCAAAGCAATAAGGCAGGACAAGGGTAAGCGACAAACTTTTAGAGCCCAAAAACTGATGACTAAAGTCGGGGTCCAAATTTCTGAACAGGGAGCGGGGGTCCCCGAACTTTCAAAATTTCAAGATCACCTCAAAAAATATAATATTACAGTTTACAACTATAACAGTAAGGGTAGGGACGTATATTTTAGCGGTAATAATGAAAGTGCTCTGTATAAAATTAACCTACTGTATCATAACGGTCATTATAATGTGATCACATCCCTCACTGCAGCCTTTGCTTGTAAACTCTTTTGCGAAGCATGCCATGTCCCTTACTACCACAAAGGTTTTCACAGATGTTCAAATATCTGCCCTGCGTGCCAGACAGTTTCTCCACCCTGTAAAGAGGAGCATGGAGGAATAGTTTGCCCAAATTGTAACATCACTCTAAAAAATCAAATATGTTTCGCGGCTCACCAGGGTGAACGGTGTAAATCTGTTAATAAATGCAAACAATGTCAAAGACTCGTATTTCTGAAGCAGCGTAAATCAAAACACGTGTGCAGGGAAGTTTTCTGTAAAATCTGTAATGATTTCAAGGCCCCAAACCACCAGTGCTACATGCGAGTCGACACAGGCAAGCCCAAAACAGAAGATTATCTATTCATATTTTTCGATCTGGAAACAAGACAGGACGAGTACATTGATGATAAAAAAGTTCATAAAGTAAATCTATGTGTCTCGCAACAATTCTGTTTCAAATGTATCGGTGGTGGAAATTGTGAACATTGTAATACCCGTACTCGAGTCTTCAGACAAGATCCTGTAGTTAAATTCATGGATTATGTGATGGATGTTAGAAAAAATTTCAAAAACGTTTGTGTAATGGCTCATAACGGCCAGGGCTTTGATTTTCAGTTCATCTTAAAATACGTACTGGAACAGACAAAATTCAGTCCAGAGCTAATTATGCGTGGCACCAAAGTCATTCTCATGGAATTGGACAACGTGAGATTTATCGACTCACTGAACTATTTCCCCATGGCCCTCTCAGCACTCAACAAAGCCTTTGATCTACCCCCAGAGAAGAAGAAGGGTTACTTCCCTCACTTGTTTAACACTCTGGCAAACCAAAACTATGTAGGTCCCATCCCACCCAAGGAATACTACTGCCCTGAATCGATGTTCGAAAAAAGTTATAAAGATTTTGAAAATTGGCATAATGACCAGGTCAACAAAAACGTAGTGTTTGATTTCCAAAAAGAACTGATTGAGTATTGTATTTCAGATGTAGACATATTGGCGCAGGCGTGCATAAAATTCAGAGCAATTTTTCTCGAAGAATGTAACGTAGACCCGTTCATGGAAGCCGTCACCATAGCCAGCGCCTGTAACTTGGTGTTTAGACGGAAGTTCTTAAAACCCAATACTATTGGCCTGGTCCCTAACAATGAATACAGACTTGTTGACATGCAATCCCCCATCGCTTTGCAGTGGCTGACTTGGGAGGAGGATCAGCGCGGCGTCCGAATTCAGCATGCAGGCCGGGAAAGAGAAGTCAAAATTGCCGGTATGAAAGTAGACGGTTTCGACGGTGAACGTGTGTATGAATTTCAGGGTTGTTATTTCCACGGGTGCCCTAAATGTTACAAGTATGAGAGGGAAGTGCCCTTATCAGATGATCCCTCAGACTCTTTGCATCTGAGGTACGAAAGGACCAAATCCAAAATAGGTAAACTCCAAAATTCCGGATACGAAGTTATCGAGATGTGGGAGTGTGAGTTTAAGAAAATAAAAAAAGATCCTAGATTGGCATACCTAAATTCATTTCCAATTCTAAACACGCTCCCACTTAATCCAAGAGACGCCTTCTTTGGTGGTAGAACAGGCAACGCAAGAACATACCACAAGTGTGCAGAGGGGGAGTCTATACAGTATGTGGACGTATGCTCTCTCTATCCTTTTGTTAATAAATTTAAAATGTACGTAAAATCTCATCCTAAAATCTATGTGGGTGACAGAGAATGTAGGGGGCGAGGCATGCAGGCTGAAGGTCTTCTTAAATGTAAAGTCCTGCCCCCGCTAAAGTTGTATCACCCGGTTATCCCTACACGCATGAACGATAAATTAATGTTTGTTTTATGTAGGACGTGTGGGGAGGACATGTACTCGGGTGACTGTGCCCACACCACGGAAGAGAGAGCATTGACGGGGACATGGACGATGCAGGAAATTAGAAAAGCTGTAGAAAAAGGCTATACCATTTTAGAAATGTACGAATTATGGGAATACGAGGTAGTGACCTATGAGGATGGCGGACTCTTCACAGACTTTGTAAATCAATTTTTTTAAATCAAGCAGGAGGCATCGGGCTACCCTTCCTGGTGTCTCACTGATCAGGACAAAGAAACGTACATTAAAAAATATTTTGAACATGAAGGTATCAGACTTGACCAAACAAAAATTGAAAAGAACGCGGGTCTTCGCTCCCTCGCGAAATTAATGCTAAATTCGTTTTGGGGGAAATTCGGACAGAGAGAAAACCAGACAAAGACATCGATAATACGATCACCCGACACATTTTTCAAACTACTAACCAGTCCCGGGACACAAGTAAATACGGTTCAAGAAATTAACGAAGAGGTTCTCCTCGTAAATTGGCAAAACATAGAAGAGGTTAGCGAGTCCCTCAGAACCGTCAACGTCGTCTTGGCCGCTTTTACTACATCTCACGCGAGGTTAAAACTGTATATACACTTGGAACAGCTACAATCTCAAGTCCTTTACTATGACACAGACAGCGTACTGTACATACATAAAAACGGCATGTATAAAGTTCCTACTGGTGACTACCTCGGGGAGATGACCGATGAGTTGGTCGACTACGGTCCCGGGTCATACATTGTAGAATTCGTTTCTGGTGGTCCTAAAACCTATGCCTACTTAGTGTGGTCCACAAATAAAAATTCGTTAGTTGAAGTCTGTAAAATAAAAGGTCTCACTCTAAATTTAAAAACTAGTAAACGTCTAAATTTTGAAAAATTAAAAGAAATGGTGCTTAGTGAAACGGATCCAACTCTAGAAATAACAGAAAACCGTATTAGACGGACAAAAGATAAAAACATAGTTACTGTAGAAGAGACTAAACTATTTAAAATTACCGGTCCTAAGCGTAAGCGGGAAGGAGACTATGAGACACTACCGTATGGCTATAGTAAAGCTTCTAAATATTAGTATATTATAGTATACTCACAGTGGGTGTAAATATAGCCTCCTTCACTCTTCTAAACACAGACACCACAAACAATAACCTTCGTAGGTCAATGCTTTTCCCCCTCATCCTCTTTAACTTCTCCCGCGATTGCTCGAGTAGATGCTGCTTCTCCTCCATCACTGACCGAGACTGAGAGCTCTCCTCGCAACTGTGTACCCCCACTACCACACAGCGTCCAAGACCAAAATCACTATCCTGTCACTGTACCGGTCCTCCGGGATCCCTGCAGGCCCAACAGCCTGAATGTGTGTGTGTGTGTGTGTGTGTGTGTGTGTGTGTGTGTGTGTGTGTGTGTATGGGCTCTGAGGTCCCGGACAGAGTAGTTGCGATCCTTCAGGCGGACTAAACTCCATAATTCCTTGGGATTATGTGTGAATGTGTGTGGCAACGAGGCGGGCTAAAACCCATAGATGTACTCTTGCCGTGAATGTGCCGAGAGGTTCGTGGCCTTGGGGGTGTGAATGTGATCCTTCAGGTGGACTAAACCCCATAATTCCTTGGGATCGAGTGTGAATGTGTGGGAGATAGTGATGGACCGGATCAGCATGGCAGATTACAAATGTATAAACTTGTATATAGTGTTGATATTACTGTAAAATTGTAAATACTGTTGTAAACACTTATCTTTGTGCAAAGTGTGAGGTCTCAGTGGGGAGTCGGTGGTGGGAGAGTAACCGTGGAGGCAGTGGTGGTGGGAGAGCACTTCATTCTCAATCATGGCGTGGAACCCAAAGAGTCTCTATGATCTTTGTCTGCGGCAAATTGCCCAACATCCTATTCGCTTCTTACGATATATCCAGATCCCCGAATCCATCCGTCGGGAAATTAAATCTAAACATCGCGAATACTGCTTTGAATTGGTAGTCAGATACAAAGAAGTTTACGACGGACGCGGACTACGCAGACTTTGTCATATGTGTGCTCGAGACCGTTCAGCTGTTTGGCAAAAAGAATCGTCGACCGCGTATTACTTCACGGAAGATACATTTTACACAATGCGTAGTTTATGGGAGTGCACATCGTGTAACAATCGGCTCTTTTACTATAGGACCGGGCGTTGCATGTGCGACCTTTCCATTGTCTAAGCAACAAGGGATGGGACAGTATTTGATCACCGGGCGACAACCAGTTACTTCTAGACTGGCCCTCAAAATCAAATACTGTTTAAACTGGGCATCGAGCATGCGAGTGTTCGATGTGGGTGTTCCAAACTACACCACTTAGACTAATATAAATACCGGTATACAGATTTCTTTCTTCATTTACAAAATGGACGCGATAGCGAAAGAACTGTACAAACCGGCTAGGAAAAACTATCCCAGACGCAGGGTTACTCTGAAGGGACTCAATGATTTATACCAGGCTGATCTAGTAGAGATGATCCCGTATTCAAGGGTGAACAAAGGTTACAAGTATATATTGACAATGATAAACTGCTTTAGTAAACTTGCGTTTGCCATTCCTTTAAAGAACAAGACAGGTGCAGAAGTAGCTCATGCTCTAGACTCCACTTTAGCAAAACACAAAATGAAAAACCTTCAGAATGATCAGGGTAAGGAGTGGTACAACACTCACGTCAAAAAGCTAATGGACAAATATAAAATAAACCTTTACTCGACCTACTCACATCTGAAAAGCTCTATTGTAGAGCGTCTAAACAGAACATTAAAAGAGAAAATGTATAGAAAATTCACGACACGTGGAAGTTACGAATGGTTCAGTATTCTATCTGATATAGTCAAGGAGTACAATAATAATGTCCACAGAACAATCGGTATGAAACCAAAAGACGTTAAACAGAAACACGTAAAACAAATCCTTGTCCGTTTAAACAAAACCACAAAAAGAAAACAAAAAATTAAAATTACTAAATTCAAGTTAAACGATAAGGTAAGGATTAGCAAATACAAAGGAGTTTTTAAAAAAGGTTATCTGTCCAACTGGACAAATGAAGTATTTACAGTATATGCAATAAAACCTACAAAACCCGTAACGTACATTTTACAAGACTCCAAAGGTGAAGTATTGAAAGGTGGGTTTTATGAACAAGAAATGCTCAGGTCCAAAACTGGTAATGTATATCTAGTTGAGAAAGTGTTGAGGCGGAAAGGAGACAAAGTACTTGTAAGATGGCAAGGGTTCGATAAAAACAGTGACACATGGGTGAGCAAGCATGACATCACCACACACTGAGTGTGTGACTGCAACTGCAGTCGTGGGACCGGATGCAGCTGCACCAGCCGCTGCGTGGGAGCGGATGCAGCTGTGCGCTCCAACGTCCAGGAGGGCTACCAGTTCAGCTCTGTTACATTATATACTTTGTCATAATAATGTGCAACTTAGTTTATCTTCGACAATGAGACTGATTAGTCAACCTGTGAAATTACCAGTGAGAAACTTTGACGAGTTTGTAGGTGGTGGTATGAATCGTACAAATAAAAACGGTCCTCTGCTACCTGACACGATTCGCGGATTAATTGTTGGACCGTCCAATTGCGGTAAAACGAACGTACTGTTTAACCTATTGGTAGATCCTAACGGTTTGAGATTTGAAAATGTTTACGTGTTTTCAACATCACTCTACCAACCAAAGTACCAGCTACTATCCAAGATTATGCCGAAAGAGATCGGATACCACGCGTATGATGACAATGCATCTGTCATACATCCGAGTGAGGCTAAACAGAATTCAGTAATGATATTCGACGACATAGCCTGTGAAAAACATAACAATATACGAAACTACTTCACCATGGGTAGACACAAGAATATTGACACATTCTACCTAGGTCAGACCTACAGCCATATACCCAAACGGCTCGTTAGAGACAATGCCAACTTTATCGTACTATTCAAACAAGACGAAACAAACCTTCACCATGCATACAGTGACCACGTCAATACCGATATAGACTTTGAAAAGTTTAAACAAATGTGTGCTCTGGCGTGGAAAGACAGACACGGCTTCCTGGTCATATGCAAGGACTGTGACATTGATAAAGGCAGGTATCGTATCGGAATCGATAGTTTCATTCAAGATCTATGATGGTAAGGATATACCAATACAATGACCTCAGAGGTTTCTCAATCCAGAGATCCAACAATGTCCATTCAAACCTGTGCACCTGGTACTATGCCGATAAGAAAAAGTTTTGCGGTAATTACTGTAGCAGACGCGGACCACACGGTTTTCTCTTCAATAGGAGGTGCTGGAGACATAAGCGTGTAGGGATGTACAGTGCTAGTCTACCACCCGTAATCTTGTTAATGATTTCAGCAAGCGAACGGTTCTACAATCGCGATATATGGATAGAGTTTGTGAAAAGAAGTCAAAACAAAGGGGTACCGCTCGAACTCGTGGTGTACCACGAGGACATGCTAAATAGTACGGTAAGAAATCCACAGAACATGTTATCCAGATTCAGACCGTTTCCCGATCAATTCGGTCAAATCGTACCGTTGAGAAACGCTCATGGTAGTGTAAACTTTGCGCAGACCTGTATAAGGATGCTCCAGTACGGGTGTAACATACCGCATGCAGCTCGCTGTATTCTTATTACAGAGAGAACAATACCAATTAGGAACCCTGTCAAGATCTACAATCGTGCTCTAGGTTCAAAGTGCTACATTGACATTAGCTACAACGTAGGTTACGGCCCCGTCTTAGACGGTTTACCGCGAGGTCAAAGGAAGACAGATTTTGCTGGTGTAAACAATCTTTGTCAAAGTCTGTTTACGACAGAATTTCTCAAATTGGCTTTACCGACCGTACCAATGTACTGCGATAAGTTCGGAATAACACTGCGTGACGGGACTTACTCAATTACAAATACCAACCAGTTTGAGGCTTGGAGGAGTTTTACAGGAGCTAATCCAAGTGAATTCTGGTTACTCAACTCTTACATGATTCACATACACAGTAGGGTGAACAGACCTATAGAGCATCTGAAACAATATATGGAAAAGCACGTGGAGAGTGACAAGTATACTGTAGCTGAGATACCCCAGTGGAGAGACGGATGGAAAAGGACCTTTGTGTTCAGGGACCCTGATAGACCTGTACAGATACCGAGAACAGTTTACCTAAGAGGGCTAGGTACCGTGGTGTCACTAAAGCAGGTCGTACGCTTTCTAAGAAAGCATAAAAAACGAGCCCTCTTCTTTAGACAGGTTGAACTGCCATAAAGTAGTTAGTATTAAAGTACTAAAACCGAGTCACATTGTCAGTTTAAACAATGGCTTCAAAGGAGAAGGACCTTACTCTCAGTATAACTCGTTTGAGGAAAGCTATAAAGCAAAAGTATAAACAGTTCAGAGAAGGAACTCTGGCCACAGACGTATTTCTAGAAAAACAGTACAAACCTATCCTGTCAGAGTTACGAAAAACAACAGGATCTGTAAAAACTGAACCGAAAACCGAACCAAAGCAAAAAGAAGAAGAGGAAAATGAAGATGAGGCAGCCGTACAGTTCACTCCGGACGTTATGTCAACCCCCAAAACACCTGCGTTCCTGCAGGACGATGATGTGCTTGAAGCAGGACCGTCGTCACCAGACGTCAGTGATATACTCAGCACGAAAGAAGGACAACTCTCAGCATCTGCATGGATACAGAACACGTTCTCCCATCCACTAACCATAAGGTACATGACAAGTATGATGAAGGATATGTCAGGTAAACATAGTAAGATCGACTATACGTACGGACCACGCTACGACAACAATACGCTAATGGTAGGAGATAAGAAGTTATCATTTGGAGATGACGGTAGCATACTCGTAGGTGAACGGTCCTACAGACCTACACAGGGACTTTATGAATTGCTTTTTAATCGTCTGCCTGATGACAAACGTTACAACGTAAACGATATGAGAGCTTACAAGGATATATTGACACTGTCTTCTGCTCACAAGAGAAGTTACAATTATAAAAATCACGTGAACCGTAACGCTTCAACGAAATACAAAGTCATTATTTCTCAACTCTTCCCAAAGACCGGTATCGGGTATAAGGATGTAGGAGCACCAGACCCTATCTACTATGATGACCCAAACGAACTGTGTGACAGACTCAGACTCCTCGTGTCCTCAGCAGAGACCGGTAACACGGGACATAGGAACGAAATAATAAACATTATCGAAGAACTCAAAGAATCAAAGACTATATCAGGTGATGGTAACGCGAGATTCAGATCATTGATGAGATGACCGTCAATAAGTTTGGTCAGAGGCCGCAATCTTTGAAGAAGCAAGACATCCAGAGAGTTACGAATACTGTAAACAAAAAGCTAAAGAAAGATGTAAGAAGACTGTACTCTCAAATTGCAATTTTTCAGAATCAAGCGCTTATTCAGCAGAATCAAATAAACAGCTTACAAAATAAAAATGAAGAAGCTATAAGGCGTCTAGCAGTTCAACTATTTCACTGGATCAATAAGATACACACTACCGTACCTCCAGCTCGCTTCCACGGCGTCTTAGATGTTGATGAAAACACATATATTGACTGGGATAAGATATTTATAAAGAGCAATGTACAGGAGGAGTCTTCATCACTTACACAATGAGTGTTGACAAGTTTGGTCATACGGTCCGTGAAGGAAGTAAGAGAGGTCCGCCTGGACAAGGATTCAGTCTCACAGTCGATGGCAACTACGATATCAAGGGCAAGCGGTTATGTAACGTGGCCGACGCCCAGCAGAGTCTAGACGCTATAAACTTGCAGACCTTGAAAAATAATGTGGATAGCGCAGTCCTCAAGACTGTGTCTGACGTTTCGCTTGTATCCAAGAAAAATGTGATGGACGCTAAAGGTAACAGAATTAGCAACATAGGTGATGCTCTACTCTGGACCGATGCTCTGACTCTTCGCCGTCTTGCTAGGGAGGTACCCTATAAGGACACGAACAACAAATATTACAGGTTTGACAACTACAGGTTGCGCATGATAGGTGATCCCGCGGGGGATACAGATTCAGTGACGCTAAAATATCTTAAAACGAACACTCTAAAAAGAAGTAGTGATGGTAAAGTCTGGGAATGTGATAACAAAAGACTCGGACAGATGGCTGATCCTCTTCTCGCTGGCGACGGTGTAAACCTACAGACTTTGAACAGGAAACTGAATGAAAAAACGCTGGCGATTGACAAGGACACGATCGACGCTAAAAAGAGGAGACTAGTGAATGTAGCCGATGGTCAAGGACCAAACGATGCCGTTACACTCTCAGTTTCAAAATCTATTGCCTGCTACTAAAAGTATTGCGGACGGAACAGTTATCTTTAATAATTACAGAGTTTCTAATGTTGCCGAACCTAAAGAAGGTACCGACGCGTGCACTGTAAATTATGTGAAGAAAAGAACACCGGATTCGGATAAGGATAAATGGTTATTTGGACATAAACGATTAAGTCAAGTAGCTTCTCCGCTGTATGACGGAGATGCTGTTAATAGAGGATACCTTAAAGTGAACACTCCGATACTTGACGGTGACACGTGGAATTGTAGGAATAGAAGATTGAAACTTGTGGACGACCCTGTCGACATGAGTGACGCTGTGTCTGTTAATTATCTGGTGAGAGTTGTGAGCGAAGTCTTTTACGGTATGTACAAACTACTGGCTCCACCACTAGACGCTATAAACGTGATCGATAAAAGCGATTGGATCAGGTTCAATATTGTCAACCCATACTTTAAAGACCCAGTGAGCAGGGTGAGATCGAAACCATGATGGTTTTATTTATATGTGAGTTGCTGACATTTTTACCGCCAAAAGACCGAACGGAGAGGTGGTTTTGATTGTGGACAAGTCATTGTACATTATTGAGTATCCGTCACTCGTACTTTTGAGACAGAAAAGAATTGATACGATCTTACACTCCAGAATAAATAAAGTGAACGCAGCGTTGAACAGTAATACGGGTAAGATCTTTATTTTTACCGATGACAAATTTGTTGTAGAACTTAACGAATGCACTCTCAGAGGCACTATGTTGGGTATGACCAGTAGCGTGTTGCCAGGAGTCCCTGATGGAATTAGAGGAGGTTTCAGATATATAAACGGTCGTCTGTACTTTATAACATACAGTCACGTTCTGGAGTACGACGAGTTTACAGGAGTGGTTACAAGATCCGAGGCGGATATCTTTGACGTACTGCAGATCACATGTGTTAGGGAGACCCTGCTCAAGCAACTCTATAACGTATTACGGTATATAAGGGAATAAAATGGGAAAGCACAAAGTAAAGCCAAACAGATTGAAACAAACCGTCAAGCGAGGAAGAGGTCTGGTTTCGAGCGCCTTGCAAAACGCCGGATCTGTCGCTGGAAATCTTTTGAACCGTGCAATTGACGCTCTACCTGTCGAACTCCATTTACCTGGTGGGTACCGATACTGTGGTCCAGGTACGAAATTAGGGGTGAGATAGGCAAGGGGTGATAAGGGTATAAATCCCTTAGACGAATATTGTAAAAATCACGATATAGCGTACTTAAAATACAGGGATTCCGAACACCGAAGAGAAGCCGACAAAGAATTAGCCAAAAAAGCCTGGGAAAGAGTCAAATCGGCAGACGCAAGTATTGGGGAAAGAGCCGCAGCCTTAGCTGTAACAGGAGCCATGAAGACCAAAACAGCCCTCAGTGGAGGGAAGAGGCGGAAGAGCAAGCGAGGGAAGCCCAAACGTAAAGGTCAGGGTATGTACCTCAAGCCGTATCCAAAGAGAGGCGGTGGGGTAAGAAAGAAGAGGAGGTGTTGCAATAAAAAAAAACGTCGATACCAGTAAAGACGTTATCAAATTACGAGCTAGTACACTACGCGAAACTACTTAATATTCCGAATTTCCGTGGAGTTTATAATAATAATAATAATAATAATAATAATAATAATAATAACCTTTATTGCGTCAAACAATTATTACATTGCATGCATGCGTCAAGTACATTCATAATAATATACAGTTCCATTGCAGTTATTTCTATTTAATTGTATAACAGAACTGGGGGTTTATTTTTATTCGTGTTTTCAATAGTTTTCAATAATTTTAATCCCAGCAACTCAACATGAACTCTTCAACGGAGTAAAACGCCTTTGACACCAGGAGGTGTTTTAATCGAGATTTGAATAGTTTAGAATCAATGAGATGTTTTATTCCCTCAGGCAGCTTGTTTATCAGTTTCACACCAACTTGGGACGGCAAGTGTTCAAATGAACTCGTTCTATGTTGAACAATCCGAAAGTTGTCCCTGCCTCTTGTCTCGTATTGGTGGACGTCACTGCCTTGGATCAACTCGCATTTAAGTCGACAGTATAGAACGACGTCGAGAATATAGAGACAGGGTAAAGTTAACAATCCAAGCTCTCTGAAGGCATCTTTGCACGACTCTCTGAAATTCAATTTGTAAATAATTCTGATAGCTTTCTTTTGAGCTCTAAATACTCTTTTGAATTTGTATTTAGAACAGCTGCCCCACAATCTTAAGCCGTAAGACAAATATGGATGTATCAGGCCAAAGTAGGCAGTTTTTAATACATCAATAGAACAGAATTTTGCAAGGTTACGCAAAACATAAATGCCAGAAGCAACCTTGGAGCAGATGCTGTCAATGTGAAAGTCCCATGTCAGTCCTCGATCAAGGTACATTCCAAGGAACTTAACGGATTCGGCCTCTTCCAAGAGAACATCGTCCATCATTACTGCGGGACGATACTCCTGTTCTTGTCGATGCCGAAGGCAAAAATTTATTGAGTTTGATTTTGAGCTGTTTGTTTTCAGATTGAGTCTTGAGAAATGTTCGATGCATGAATTTAAATCGATAAATGATTTCACTTCAAGATCAGTTTTATATTTCGATTTAATACAGAGAGTCGTGTCATCAGCATATTGAATCACCTTTCCATTCTGGATTGATGTATTCAACTTGTTGACATAAATAAGGAAGAGAACTGGCCCTAATATTGATCCCTGAGGGACACCATAGGGCATTTTGATCCTATTAGACAGAGCATTCGCAATCCGTACGCATTGTTCTCTATCTTTAAGATACGACGAGAGCCAATCGTACGGCAAACCCCTAATACCACTAGTCCATAACTGGTGCAGCAGTGTCGCATGATGCACACAGTCAAAGGCTTTGGAGAGGTCGAGAAATATGCTCATAACACGTTCTCTTTTCTCCAGGCCATCGACAACATTATGAATAAGTTCAGTTACGGCATCGATGGTTGATTTGTATTTCCTAAACCCGAACTGTTCGGGACAGAGAATTTCGAAGCGGTCATGGAATTTTTCAAGCTGATTGAGGAAAGCTTTCTCAAAAACTTTGCTAAGAACTGGGAGGATAGAAATTGGACGATAGTTGCTAGAGGAGCAAGGATCATCTTTTTTGTAAACTGGAATCACAGTGGATATCTTCAGTACGGACGGAAAGACACCCTGTGCAAACGAGAGATTGATTAATTTTGTGAGTGGTGTCAAAATATGCTTAAAGCACTTTTTGATTAACCACACAGACATTCCATTAATGTCACAAGATCTCTTAGGTTTGAGATCCTGCATGATACGGGCCACCTCCACCTCACTCACAGGACGAAGGAACATGGACGAGGCCGATCTAGTCAATAACCCTCCGCAGGGTATATTCTGATTCAAAGAACTGTCTGTTCCAGCAACAGTTGAAAAGAAATCATTAAACGCAATTGCCACTTTTAATGGATCATCAATAATTTTATTATTAATTTTAAGTTTCGGAATTGAAAATTTTGAAGTGTTTTGTTGTTTTGTGTTTAGGTTAATTATATTCCAGGCGCTTTTTGAAAGATTATCGGATTGTTTTAGTTGGTTTTCAACGTCTCGTGCCTTGGCGTTTCTTATGGCTTTGCGGTAATCCTTTTTGAAATTTCGAAAAAAGCGTTTGAAATCCTCATTTTCAGATTTAACATATATTGAACGATAAAATTTTAGTCTTTCTCTTGAATCGAGTATACCCTGAGTAATCCAGGTATTACTCTTTTTCTTATTACGTTCTTTAAAATTTTTAAATGGACAAGTCAAATTTAGGCAGTGAGTTAAACAGTCGAAAAACGCGTTAAAGGCATCTTCTACCCGCTCAAAGCGATCCAGAAATTCCCATGATGTTTTCATTAGAAACTTCTTAAAAAGCTCTATGTTTGCCGGCTTTAGATCCCGTTTTCTTTTTATTGACGGAGTTTCAAATTTTGGGTTATGGTGTAATATTACGGCTTCCTGTGCGTAGTGGTCTGAGATGGCCGCATCTATGACAGAAACAGAACAGTCTATTACGTTAGTAATGACGTTGTCGATGGCTGTACTCGACGAAGCGGTCACTCGAGTTGGCGAGTTCACGGACCAAATTAAGCCGAAAGAACTGAGAATATCCCGTAGTCGCTGGGTCAGAGGGTTGGTGTGGTCTAACACATCGATGTTGAAGTCACCGGTAATGATGAACTTCAACGATTTTGAATTGAGAAAATTTAGTAAAGTTTCAAACTTTTCAAAAAAGTTTTCGTTACATCCATTTGGGGATTTATATAAGCCAATCACTGTAATTTTGTCCGCGGAATTTGTATCAATTTTAATTCCCCCCACCTCAAAGTCTAGATCACAGCAGTAATCCATCCTGAAGGGTTGAAATTTCAATCGTGATTTGACAAAAATTGCCACACCACCTCCTTTAAAATTTGTTCGGTGAAAAATTGTAGCCAATTCATAATTGTCAATTCTGAACATAGAAACGGTCTCAGCCGTGAAGCCATGTTCAGAAACAACAAATATGTCGGGGTGCAGCTCTTCTGCCATTAGCATTAGCTCATCAACTTTATTGGTGGCAGACTGCGCATTTTGATGCACGACAGAAACTGCACGAGTTAAATTTGGAATTTTGTGAATTTGATTTTGTTTTGCTTGTCGTTTTTTGTCTGGTTTTCTGAACTTATTGTACCCCAATTCTGTTATTTTTATTTTGTTTTTTGACACTTTAGAGGAAAGCAGTTTTTTTGCTCCGTTGTGTCTGTGATGGTGCTTGATGGGCCGACTTGTCGCACCGGTGAGCGGCATTTTACTGCTTCCGCAAAGGATTCATACAGGAGTGTGCGGGGCTCAGATGCGGCTGGTGGCTGCAAGGCAGTCGATAGTGGTGCAGTTGGAAACTCAAGGGCTTGATCTGTCTTCCGCCCATTATTTTGAACTCCTCTGGCTGTGACGGGTGGTTGGGACGTCTCTCGAGAAGCGGTAGAGTCCATTTTCCGCAGGCACTCTATTAATTCCTGGGCCAGCAGATGCTTCGTGTTCCTCTTTAGATGCATCCCATGTTGTGTAAAAGCGCCTCTCCCGATGTTATTGAATTGTAGAACCTCTGCCCCACGATGCCTTTCACACAATTCTTCGATGTAGTTGTTAATCAGCACAGTCTCTTGGTTGATTTGGTGACTGGCTGGCAGATCGTGTCTGTGAGGCAGGGTGGAGACAACAACTCTTGAGGTTCTCAGTTTACTCGTGATGCGGCGCTCGAGATGTCTGTATATATTGTACTGCTGACCCGAAGCAACGTCATTGGTGCCAGCCACGATGACGTAGCAGCCACCGGCCGGGGGCGAATCGTCAGATGTTGCTTCCATTAACTTGGCTCCAGGTTTGCAGACACCTCCAACCATGGTCTCGCAGGTCACCATCCGACGCAAAATACCTGTCAAACCACGTGTATGGCTATCTCCTTCAATAATAATTGATGAGAAGGGTAGATAGATTCTTTGCTTATTATTGCCTCTTCTCTTCTTTCTCGGTTCACCACTGTGATGAGCGACTGTAGCGGAGACTTTCGGTGAACATTGTTTGTTATTGGGGGTTTTCGGAAGTCTTTTTTTATTGTAATGCACCTCCCATAGTTCTTTCTGCTCTCTTTCGCTCGCACTTTTCTTCCCCTCCTCTTTCAAGCATTGAATTTCGGCTTCAAGAACTTCAATGGTGGTCCTCAGGCTGGCCACGAGGTCCCTGATCTCAGCACACCACTGGTCTCTGCATTCGGAGGGCAGATCGCACTGCACGCCGCAGTCGGCCGCGGAGGCGCGAGAAGGCGAATCACACTGCACGCCGCAGTCAGCCGCGGAGGCGCGAGAAGGCGAATCGCACTGCACGCCGCAGTCAGCCGCGGAGGCGCGAGAAGGCGAATCGCACTGCACGCCGCAGTCAGCCGCGGAGGCACGCCGCATCGTGCTTGCTACGAAGACCTGGTCAGTAAACTGAATCAATCGAGTATCTGACTCAATTGAGTGGTCTAGTACATGTTTATAACGTTCATTGAGTTGCTGTATACTGTCTTTTAACATGCTATTTTCGGCAAGCAGGTCGGCCACTCTTTTCACTGTTGTCCAATCCTCGGAATCAGCTAGTGGAGTTGAAGTACCGACTCGCGACACGGGTGACACGGCAGGAGGCGTCATCGGGACAACCTGTGTCGGCGCGCAAGCGATAGATGTGGGTGACCCAACATCATTCACCGGCGGTGATGGTGACACATTGGATTGACCAAACGATGTTGAAGCCCCTGATGAGAGCCTAGATCCGACTGTAGCACACTTAGATGGAGAAACAGCCAAAGTTCTCATGGTAACAGGGTGGGGACCATGGTGTTTACCGCTAGATGATACAATTAGCGTTGCATGAGCATCAGTCCTCACCGTAGCTCCACACTTTCCCCCCAGGCATCGCCAAGCTCTGTCACCATTCTTCAGACAATGGCTCTCTCTGAATTTGTATTTATTGTACAAGATGAGTGGTTTACCATTCTTTGATTGATCAACTAATAGTGTCATAGTTTTAAATAAACAATTAAAATCTACAGTTGACAGGTACAAAGCAATAAAATTTTAAAATATATATAAAAGTTGCAGAATTAAAAAGATTAAAAATTATATAAATATAATAAATAGTGATTTTGATTATAATAATTAATAAATAAGTGTCATAATGTCAATTAAACAAATGAAATCTACATTTGACAGGTACAAAGCAATAAAAGTTAAAATATATATATAAGTTGCAGAGTTAAAAAGGTTAAAAGTTAGATAAATATAATATAATATAATAAATAGTGATTTTGATTCTAATAATTAATAAATAAATGACAAACTTTCTACAAAACAGAACAGTAACAGATAAAATAACTTAATAACAAAATAACAAACAACAAAGAACAATATTAAATAGTTTACAATTTTAAATAAAAGAATTTGTCACACAAAAATAGTAATTCTCCACTGCAAAAATATACTCCGGCAGGGAGTTACCGAACCTATGAACCTCGACGTAAGAGCATCTAGCGCTATCGTTTCTGCCACTACGTTAGTTATAGATAGTAGTTAATTACAGGTCTATAAAGCGCGGCGTCCTTAGTTACGTCAAAAATGTCTTGTTGAGTTGCAAGTCTAACCTTGTTAGTTGGAGGTTAGCTATTCATTTAGTACTCACGAAAAAGTATTACTTCAGTACACTATTAATGCGTTGAATCAATATGTTCTCTATAAATTAAAACATGCATTTCAAAACTTGTAGCTGGTCAAAAGTTTATAAATCACTTAAAATTAATTTAAACTGAGGAGCTTTACAAACGGCGTGTTAACAAGATAGGCCCAGGCCTGCCAACCACCTTTATATGAGAGACGCTCTACCCAAACGCCCACGATCGTATGAATCGGCCATAATTAATCTGGATAGCTCGGCCGGTGAAGGTACACATTGGGTGTGTTACAGGAAGTTAGGTAACAGAGTATACTACTTTGACAGTTTTGGTAACCTAAGACCACCAGTAGAGCTTATATCATACCTAGGACCAGACGTTAACGTACGGTATAATTACGAGAGAAGACAGAGTGAGGGCTCAGTAGTCTGCGGACACTTGTGTTTAAAGTTTCTCAGCAGTAATGTTTTCACTTAGCGGTCCTGCTCCACAGGTATCATGCGAGGTATTTCCTCCAATGGACGTGAGCGATGGTGATTACGAAATTGGTCTAGTTGACCTCTCCACATACTATACGATTCCAAATATTGAAACGGGAATAAACGATATGTTTTATTACGGTGACAATAAACAAATCAAGATAGCAGAGGGGTCGTACGAAATTGAAAATATCGAAGAATACATCAAATCCCATTTAGGCGCGGATGTGACATTTAGTCTGAAAGGAAACAGTAATACGCTAAAATCCGAAATCACTTGTAATAAAATCATACACTTTGACAGAGAACAGACAATCGCTCCCCTACTGGGGTTCAGTAAAAAACCACTTGAGCCAGGCAAGGTACACACATCCGATGTCCCCATAAACATAATGAATGTAAATACTATACGTGTTGAGTGTAATATTGCCCGAGGATACTTTCAAAACGGTGTAGAAGGGCACATGCTGCATGAGTTCTATCCTGAAGTGGCCCCAGGCTATAAAATAGTTGAGAAACCCGCCAATGTAATCTATTTACCAGTGAACGTTCGTAGAGTGAACAACATTTCCGTAACACTCAAGGACCAGGACAGCAGATTGATTAATTTCCGTGACGAGATAGTCTCACTACGCTTGCATAGAAAACGATAATGGGTCTAGTATTTAGAGAGTTGTCGAGTCACACACTGATCAGTAATCACCGAAAGGTGGCAGCGTTAACATCAAAGAACATAAAGTTTCTAAAGTCTCTAGGCTTTAAGTATGGCGCTTCTATTGATAGAGTCCGGAGCAATGTACGATGAAGTCGTAACGGGGTGGGAATTTCATACCCATAAACCGTACGCCTCGTCTACGTTTAAGAATAACGATGAAATCAGAATACCGATTAGTCAGCAAGACATAATCGCAGCACCGTTCGAAAGCTTCATACATATTAAAGGGACGCTGCAGGCTAAAAAAGCTGACGGCAGTACTTGCAATGTAAATCTAGTGAACAACTCAATGGCACATTTATTTGATGAGATTCGTTACGAGTTGAACGGTCAAGTAATCGATAAAACACGCAGTGTCGGCATAACTACGACGATCAAAGGACTGGTATCTTTTAAGGAAAATGAAAAAATGAGTCTGGCTAACGGAGGGTGGCTCGGGGCGAATAAATCCACAGACGCTGTTAAAGAGTTCAATTACGCCGTTCCCGTTAGGACATTGATAGGATTTTTCGAAGATTACAAAAAGGTAGTGGTTAACAGTAAACAAGAGTTGGTTCTTCTGAGATCCGCCTCTGATAACAATGCTGTAATTTCAGCTGACGCTGCTACTGTTGATCTTGATATAACTGACTTGTACTGGAGGGTTCCTTACATTACAATATCAGACAGCCACAGATTAAAGCTGTTGCGTATGGTCGAGAAAGATACACTGATTCACCTTCCGTTTCGATCGTGGGAAATTCACGAGTACCCCAGTTTACCGCTGACAACACGTCATAGTTGGACAATAAAAACGAGTACCCAAATTGAAAAACCTCGTTACGTGATTTTAGGTTTCCAGACTGGAAGGAAGAACAATTTGAAAAAAGACGCTTCCAGCTGTGATCACTGCGATCTACTCAATATCAAACTGTTTCTGAATTCTCAGTACTTCCCGTACGATAACATCCATGGTGACCTACGCATTTTCTACGACATGTTTACCAGATTCCAGAGCTCATACTACCAGATACAGGGTGCCCCTACAGTAGATTTCAACACGTTTAAAAGTAACGTACCTCTCTATGTTATTGACTACTCCAAGCAGAATGATTCAATAAAAACTGGCCCTGTAGACGTGCGTTTGGAGTTTGAGACTAAAAACGCTATTGCTGCAAACACTGCGGCTTACTGCTTAGTACTATATGACTCACACCTGGCATACACTCTGCTCACGGGTAACGTAAAACGTATGATGTAATAGTGGTGGTGGGTTAAACCCTTATAAGTAGCTAAATTTTGTACGTGTGTCTCATTCTGTGTCATGGAGAAGCTAAACAGTTTTCTAAACGAGCCTGACTCGGTCGAGGCGACTCGATACCTAACATTAAAGAACGAACTACTCTACAAGGTCGAGGGCATGCGAAGACTCTTTGCTCGCTTTAGACCTACAGTTAGAGTGCCCAGTGACTCTTATAGATACGGCCATTTCAAGGAATGCGCGTGGGCATGGCCCGACGCTACGTCAGGTCCTGACACTTGTCAGTGTCACTATATGGATTCATACATTAGGGGATCGATTACGATTTTGGATCAGTTAGCTGAAATGAACGATCCGTTTCTTTCGAGATAACAGGTTCTACTTGAACCCTTCCGTGATAACGCAACACAGGGGCTGTATTGTTAGGGTGGGGGTAATTGTATAAATTGAGGGTTCCTGATGCTAGACTTCATTAGCTCAATCATGTCTGACCGGGAGTGGCCTAACCAGTGTACCGTAACTCTTCAACTGCTTAAAGATAACGTAACTGTTAGCACTAATAAGTTAGATGTAGAAGAGGGTGAGTCTGATTACGGAGATGATTACCATGTAAGCAAACTCCCAGAGTTTGATGCATTTAGAATCATATTTGAGAGATATGAACCTGTTAGTGACAGATACAATGAGATTGTTCTTGAGGATTTTGCTAATAATATATTTAAGAAAGGGGATAGCTCTGTAGGCCGACTAAGCATTAATGTGAAAAAGTGGAATCTGTTCCACTCTAAAGTATTTTACGTCAAGGATTTTCCCGCCTTTGACGGTTTCGTGTTGGCGTATGAACAACACACTGTTGATGATGATTTAGAGTTCTGCATGTATTGTAGCGATTACACATACGAGGTCCATTACAATTAGAAAATTTGAATCTAGCCCTCCTATTGGTCAAATTAATCTCTCTTCTCATTGGTCGAAATTCTCCTGTCTAAAAGTAAAATTTAAGAATTAAGCGGATGGTGTAGGAGCGGTGGTGGTGGGGTGAACTCTTATAAATTGAGCGACTCCTACACCGACTTACATTAACTCTCCAGTGTTGAACACTCTCGCAACGATGGCGCTATACATTTACAGTTATAAGGAAGAAGAAGAGAGGGAATTATTGGGATACCTCGGCTGTACTAATTTTACATCCTATGCAGACTTTTACGATGTTAAGGACTTTAACAAAATTGAGGTTTGTTTTGACGTAGACGATGAGCCCGAGGCCTACGACACGGATGAGGAGGAGGATAATCCTATTAAACAGGCTATAAATAGGTATAGAGAGGGTATCAAAGCCGGAGTGTACACTTCCTTGTGGAAGGACGGAGAAAAGAAAACATGTAAATACCTCGACTGTACTAATTTTACATCTAATAGCGAGTTTTATGATGTGACGGGGTTTGACAAAATTATGGTTACATTTCGCAGAGAGGATGATGTGAAGCTGAATGGGTATAGAAAGGGTATCGAAGCCGGAGTATACGCTTTCTTGTCGAAGGACGGAAAATTGAAAACAATTAAAACCCTCGACTGTACTAATTTAACATCCCATGGCGTCGCTTGGGATGTGAGGGACTGTGACATAATTCAAGTCTCATTTTTGATAGATCCTTTCACAAACGAACGGGAGGAGGTGGAGGGGGAAGAACCACCTGCTAAAAAAATCTCATTGGTCAGAATAAACACGTCTCTGATTGGTCGAAATGTTCCTGTCTAAAAGTAAAATTTGAGAATTTACGTCAGACGTTGAGATGGAGTCGCAGACTATGGACGTGGAACCCACGCGGATTCCAAAACGTAAAGAGCGTATCAATGCGTTAACCGGGGTTTTTCTTAGATCTGTCTACTTTTTGGATAGTGATCTTTCAAAATGCGTAATTGTAGGGTTTGTTAAGAATCGGGGTGACTCTCTCGGGGTTCTCTTTAAGGGTAAAAAGGGATGCGTTTATTGGTCACACGATGTGTTCAATCAAATCACTCCTCATTTCAATTCCATATCCCTGGCTCTGGAGAATAAAACCAAATTTTATATTAAATCGGACACGGAGGAGGATATCAAGGTCACAAATGTTTTCGGTCGTATGCACGTGTTTCTCTTTGACGGGGAGCATACTTTAACACTTAACGAGGCCGAATGGACTCAGTTTACAAACAGCCTTCCTCTGATGTACATTGCTCTCAGAGACAATTTTATTATCGAAGAGTCTGTACGGTTTACCATTCACGCACTAGCATCAGGGTTGGTAGAGGAGGACGTATTTGCAAAAGCAGATAGTCAGGGACTCCTCTGCTCCACAGCTCATAAATTAGCTCTTGAACTGGCCTTGTACAAACGTTGGCCCAATGGATGTGGCAGTAGTTGAATTTCACGCATTTCAAGGCAATAAAAGACCCTTTATTCTTAAAGAGCTCGCGATCGTGGGAAACTCTTTTCAATGTCAAATTATATTTAAACCACCTTTTCCTAGAGAACAGTTGAGCGCCAAAAATCGTACAACAGCTCGCTGGCTTGAAGATAACTACCATAAGATTTCTTGGGAGGAGGGTGATTATCCCTACAGAGCTAATGTACTTCGCACTCTATGCAAACCCTTTGCCGTGATTTACACGCGCGGGTTAGAGAAGGCAGAGTTCTTGAGAAAGTTTCACGGTGATGTCCATGAACTGGACGATATAGTGTGCGAGGAGGCCGGCAATCCGTGTAGCTGTAAAACAACACACAGGTTTGCTTGCTCGTTGCCACAACATACGTCAACCGAGGATCCCAATGTGAAATGCGCAATGATTGCAGCAAAGTGCCGTTTCGAGATCCTTAACAAACAGCTGCACAATACCAAGTAATAATCCTTATTAGTATCGGCGAGTGATTAGTAAAGGGGCGGAGGGGTTCGGCATTTAGTTGAGAATCCCGACGTGTTGGCTTGAAAGGACTCGCCGACGAGTCACATTGAAAGGCTTCACCGAGTAAAGTGACTTTCGACTGTAGGTTAGATACTAAAAACTCTAGAGCGGGGTGAGTGATTGGTAAGCTCCTAAGGCTGGCGTAAAACCTGTAAGTCCTGGGGCTCTTTAATGCTCTTACGGCAGGCCTAAACTCCGTAAGACCGGGAGCAGTTTTGTGTGTGTGTGTGTGTGTGTGTGTGTGTGTGTGACAGATACCTCTATGGCAGGCCTAAACTCCGTAAGTCCAGGGGTATGTACCTCGCTCTAGATGCTGTAAAAAATAAAAAAATATAAAATTCTCCGGTAAGTTTTTGAGTCACATTGAAAGGCTTCACCGAGTAAAGTGGCTATTGAAACTTACAGGAGGCAAAAATATGTTGAGGAGCGATACATTGTAATGGAGTGAATCGCTATCGTGTACAACGGTGGTTGGGGCTGTACACAAATACTGGTCACATTGAAAGGCTTCACCGAGTAAAGTGATTAGTAAAGTGAAAGAGTGAGAATAGGCCTACTGGGGAAACTCACTATAATCAAAAACGCACTGGGACCCCTACGGCCTAGCCATTCTGGCCTACCGTGGTGTGGAAACGTGGGTCACAAACTGCAGTTAATGCAGTGCAAGTGCGAGTCTCGGTGGGGAGGGGCGTCCGCGTATAAAAGCGCGGTGCATCGACTGCAGCTGCACTTGCTGTGATAGCTTTGCTATGTCTGTTTTACCGTTTTCGCCATGTTGCTGTTGGTGGTGGCTGGCAACGATCTCGAGGTAATTATTGTTTTGATTATTTATTGTTCTCTCGAGTTGTCCCTCAACACTGTTTCTAACTTGTAAAGTGTTTTTTAGGAACAACCATCCACTTCAAACGGTTTGCGTAGGAGTCAACCGATCCCTGTGCCCGGGGCTATCCGGGATCGATACTTTACTACGGATAGCGGGTGTATAGTCCACCTGAATATGGTTAGCTCACATTTCATTGCTCTAATTTTTACTCCATAGGTGTGTGGCAGCTTTTCTAACTGTATTGTTCTCTTTTCAGAATAATGGCGATGATCGGGCTACACTCCCTGTCCTTCAGCGTGAGGTGACCAGGGTCAGTACACTATTGTTACCGTTGCATTGTACTAATTATGCATTACTGCAGTCTCTATAATCGAACTCTATTTCAGAACGAGTACGAGGCTCAGATCCAGAGGATGTTCAGGTTTGGGCAATGGGTGACCACTCGACGCGGCCGACTACATGTCATAAGCGCCGGTATTGAAGAGGTGATTACCATTATCCTATTTTCCATTTGTGCAGTATTAACTATAGAGCTGTCTGCTAATGTGTATTTATCCCGCAACCGGTGGCGGGACCCGCAATGTATTAATTCACTTGTGCTTTAGGACGAGTCTCAACCATCGACTCTCGGGTGGACCGGTGATGCTAACCCAAACATCACTCTCCCCTCTGACATCTCAGAGGAGAGTCTAATCGCTGCTGCCGATAGGGCTATAGCTGAGGCGTCGACTTTTCCCGACGAGGCGACTCAAAGGGTGGTGATGGAGGAATCTAATTCCAGCTCAGATGAGGCGATATCGGTTAGTATATAGGGCAATGCATTCATATTACACTGCAGGTTTCGCTCTGTTTACAGAATCAAAACATGGATATTCTTTGTTGACAGTTGAGTACTTCTTGGGACTTCCGACGCAACCCCTCGACCCGTAGACAGTCCTCTGAGGATCTCTCTCAGTTCTATCGGAGGTTGAATCAGTCTACTCCACCAACAGTTTTGCCCATCAGTAGTGGCTCCTTCCACTCTGGTTTCTCCCCCGAACCCTCCTCACAGGAGTCCCTCATATCCATGGAAGTGGCTGTCGGCTCGCCACCCCTGCTCTCACCATCTGCAGTACGTTTCATTCCCTACATTATCCATGCCACTCCGTAGTGTTTCATCTGTTTAATTCGTTACCTATGTTACAGGACAGAGATCCCCATTGGGAGGCAATGAGGGCGGTGTCAAGGTCCTTGAGTCTAGTCACTCAGGTGCATCACATCGGTGAGGAGGCCATCTACGAAAGCGAACCGTGGATGGTGCGGAGGCCCGAGGAGGAGGAGTTCTGTGCCGCCGCTCCAGCCGCTATAATACGAGACGGCTACCCGCATGGAGGAGGACTCCCGACGTAGAAACACCGCTGCGCCGTCCAACGGATCAACCCCTGCCACTCAACCCCGCGAAGTGTCCTGCCCCGTTTGCTTTGCGAATCTACCAACAATCGCTCTTCGACTGTGTGGGCATACACTCTGTCGTCCATGCTCCAACAGAGTGGGGGATAGATGCCCCACGTGCCGTGAGCTGATTGTGGGAAGATTCACAATATATCTCCCCAGGTAGATCTCTCTCTGTCGAGTTTTACCTCTATCTTAATTATTAAGCTTCTTCAATTGGCTTCACATTCAAAATTTATATTCCAAATTTAATTTCCAAGGGACGGGACATTATCCAGTCGTAGGATGTCTACCAGCTCTCTGGACAGATTCTTATACTGGATAATGGTTAACCTGGGTACTATACGTAGTGCGCATGTTCCGAAACCACATCCAGGCCCACATCGACTCAATCATCACACAATAAGGTACGATTCGTCTTTATTTCTCTTGTTTAGTTAAGTGAGGTTACTTTCCCGCCCTTTTCACCATTGAGGTTGTGTTCCCCTGTTCCCGCCAACTGCGCGCAGCCATCTAAGAAAGTGAGGTTATGTTCCCCTGTTCCCGCCAACTGCGCGCAGCCATATTGAATACGCGGGAAACCAAGAAAGTGAGGTTAGGTTCCCCTGTTCCCGCCAATTTTTCCCGCCCTCGCCGCCATATTGGAATTCCCTCCGTCCCTCGTTTCTCCCTCACGGGGAGTGTGAGGAACCAACAAATCACCGATTTTACCGAAAAACACCGATTTTGACACCCCAAATCACCGATTTTACCGAAAAAACACGATAATTTCGACAGAATTTGGAACATTTTCATAGGATAAGAGTGTGAGCATGGAATTTCTCCCTCACATGAGGGGATTTCTCTAGCAAATGAGGGAATTTCTCCCTCCCATAAGAGCCTATGTTGGGGCTCGATGCGGGCGAGGTCTACTTGTATCCCCCAACAATAAAAACAAGGATGCAAAAAAATACAGAAAATGTCAAAGATCAACCATCGTTAGCTACTTTAATTCTATTAGATCTATACATTTTTATATTCTAATGGACTAATACAATTTAGGATCAATAGATAATTAACACTGTATAAGCACATAAGCTATTTTTTATTTGATAGAGTTATTCTTTCTTATATCAGCAGCAATAATGTTTTTGGAGGTCAATAAAAGGAATGGTAACATAGAGGTTAAAATTTTTATCATATTATATTTTTTCTAGCTGGGTACATTCAAGCGGGCCGTCACCATCAGACACATTCATAATATTTAAAGAAATCTAATTAAGTAGATATAAAGAATGATAGCCACCACTTACGGAGACTTTATTTGGTTAACTAACGCTTATATAAGCATCTGACGGTTGGTTTTAATTGTGTCAAACTAAGAAAATGTTAAAGAGAAAAAAATATAATTTCATACTTTTCATTCTACATTGGAAACCCCACCAAGATAAGCTCAGCTGACGGTTTTAAGAAGCCACAGGTTGTGTTGGAGTAATAAGGTTTCTGCTAATAAGTAAAACACAATAGAATTATAAGTGTTTTTTGACGGTGGGGGGGAGGTGAAATTGTAATACATCAATCAACAATATATGACACTTTTAACCCATGCTTGCGATGTTATTTTCGGGGCAAGCGAAAATATTCGCAACTTGCCAGATAGCCAGTCGAGCTGGGTTAGAAAATTCCAGGGTTCGAGAATTTCATATAACTATTATTTATTGTTAGGAGTCGAATCAGAGGGCCCTGCGGAAGAAATTGATACTTCCAAAATAACGTTGGGCTTACTTCATCACGTCAACTCCAATAAAATTTTGAAGACGTAAAAAATAAAAAAATAATCTTGCTCGGAAAAATAAAAATTTCTTGTTCTATTGAATTTATTGTTCAAGCGGGTTCGATTTTCGAAAACAACTGTATAGTTTATTGATACATCGGTCAGTGAGGAATTACAAGTAAGCTGAGTAGTCTCCACTGATAACTTGGTCGGGGAGTCGTATACAGTAATTATTGTAAGAGCCCGGGGTTGGAATAATTAATCGGTTAAATAATGATGGTTAGTAGAAGCAAAATACAAAATCAAAGCAAAGTATGAATAGCAATGGCAAACAAAAGCAATATTCAAATAACACCAATAGCAAATATACAATCTTATAAATTAAAAATTAGCCATGCACCAATATCACAGTGCAACTACTATATACATAAAGCAAGCACTAACCATTAACAAAAAATATTTCTACGGGATGCAAAAGCTAGATGCATTTATAATATAAAAATATACTAAGCTGAATTACTATAAATATTAGGGCTCTATGAATATCAAAGAAAAATTGAACACTCACCCTATCTGCACAGTTCACCAGAAAAATAAACTAAAATATCGTTAAATAAATATTTTGATGGAGGTTATCGGGGTGAGGGTGTCAGGACGTTCGCAAAAATAAAAAGAGAGGGTTGCGAGTCCCGAAATAGATAAAGGAGAAAAATAAAGATAATCACTTACAAAGATATAAATAATTAATAAAATGAAAATTAGATTGAACTTCAATAAGAAAGAAAAATATTTCCGAGTAGATTAGAGATTCGCCAAGAAATGTGATAATAATCAGACAACAGAATGATGGTCGAGAAAACTTTATAACTAATATAAAAATTTACGTCGATTGAACATAAGATTTAGTTTATGAGGACGGGGTCGGTGGGAAGAAAGTATTTAGAAAAGGAAGTCGTGGGTATAGGATGCCAGTACTATCGCCGGAAAGAAAGCAGTGGTAAGGCGAGTCCCGACTGTTATAATTTTTTCCGGGTAGGAGATAATCGGTAGGAAAGTTCGTAAAGGAAACTCGGGATGAGGTGTCAGATCGATCGCCAGGAAAAGAAATGCGAGATCTGAAAAATTTAGAAAGGAAAATTTTAACACAGTAATTAAAATTTAGTCAAAATGACAAAAAAAATAATCTGAGTAATTGAAATTCTAAATATAAGTTAAATTGAAGAAAAGAATAACTTTAGTAATTCAAGTTGAAAAAGTAATTAAAGTTTCAGTAAATTGAGAAAGTCAAATGTATTCTATTTAAATTTAATGATACCCTTAAATATCAAATAAATTATTCAGAGTATATTTAAAATCAAACAATTATCTTATCAAAATAAATCTATAACCATCAAACATTACTAATATATTTCAGATCGATTAAGTTTCATAAATGACAAATAAAATATTAAATTCGGTTTCACATAAAAAAAATTTGGAAGAATTGTTGATGGCGGAGATAAAACACTTTAGTAAGGAACAGGGTCGTTGTTCCTTACCTGGTGCTTGGAGCTGGATATCGGCGGCGGGCGTCGAGTCGCGATGTAGTCGTTCAGCGAGCGGGGTCGGGGGAAGGGGTCGAAGTAGTGGTGAGCAGCGGTCGTCGGCGGTGTCGCGGTCACTGGCTGTCTCTCTGTGTCTTCAATCGGCCGTCATTATATAGGTTCGCGCGATCGCGGGGGTGGGGGAAGCCTTCTCCTCTCGCCGTGATCGGAGGGGAAGCGGCGATATCCGTGCGGGCACGGACCTGCCAGATAGCGTCTGACTCATCGTCAGTAAAATAATTATTTCGCCCCTTTCATGATAATTCTAAAACTCAAGTCGTTATTCGTAATATTAAAAAAAAATTGTCTGTTCTAATTTTACAATTTTACTAATGAATATTTTAAATTTAATTTTGTATGTTAAAAAAGTAACATGTTACAACACCAAATTGGAGATTTATCTCCAAAATAATAAAGTGATTTTTTGAATATCGCGTGAAAATCTGAATTCTAGGTCCGAAGATAAAGAGTAAAGGATACCCCTTTTCCTCCAATTATTGAAGTGATCAGAACACAAAATGTCTGACTGTTAAATTTATTTACACACGCAATTTGACAAGGTGAAAACACTACCCACTATACGGACCGAACCCTTTCAAGGCTTATTTCCTCATCCTTCGGGCATCGTCACCAGAATATCTCTAAGATGCAAAATGTGCAGCAGTACCTTTTTAAGAAAAAAAGTAGCCTATCAACAATTCGATTGATTTTCAAGTGCACAAAAACACAAAAATATGACAAGAATAAATGAAATAATTAAATTCATATTCTCACCATTTTTGTATCCTTCATTCATTCTGTTGAAAGTCTCAGAATTGATACCTTTAATAGGAATTTTGAACAATATATAATTTGTATCTAAAAGTGTACGAAGTTTAGAAAATTAGAAAATAGGTTTAAAAACTATAAAATTAACAAACCACCTTTGTTCAAAGTGCCTTTTAAGATTATGGCTTTCCATTCCTTAAAAATGTACAACAGTTTGTATATGTAATACGTAAAGTGTATAAAACCTACTTATAGTATATATGAAAAAAGGAACTTAAACATGTACCGTTTTTATAGTACATATATTGAATTTATATGGAGCTAATATTTTATAAATTAAAACAACTTTTCGGAAATACTTGGTTTATTCCGAAATTTAAGTTCACCAAAAAGTTAACAAAGTTTACAAACTTTTGATTCAATTTTCTTCAAAATGTCACTCAATCGAACAAATCTAATTAAGAGTCTGATTAAAAGGTATTAAAATTAAAATTAAACTAAAAATGTATACTTCTCCAAAAAATGGTTTAAATTAACAAAACAAAATAAAAAGTTCTCTTCTCAAAATACTCAAAATTAATATAACACAAAACTTGATATTTACTTTATGACCAAAATTTAATTCACAATACTTCAAAAAATTGAATTAAATTTTCAGACTCTGAAAGATGGGAAACTTTAGAAATTTTTATTACAGTATTATAAAAATAAAAGATATTAACTATACGCTGGTACGGGACTTACTACTTTGAAGATTACGGAGGCAGATCGGAAAAATAAAACGCACTAAAAATTTAAATACTTGAAATTGAATTTACACGCGATAAATAATTACTCTAAATCCCAACTATAGGGTTAGAGGAAGAAAACTTCAGCTTCGACCGGTACACCTTCTCCTTGAAACTCCAACACTCGACTGACTGCTTCTCTCTCTGCAGCGAGCCGGGTCGGAACGTATCACCGTCGCTCGATCAGCTGATTGACCGGTCTAACTGAACAAATAATGTCCACGCACCGCGTCTAGTTAACAAGAGCCTACTTCCTACCGCGATTCAGCATAAATGAATTAGAACTATGGTACATATCTTTCCCTAGCCTGAAGCTGAAATCACGGTAGGAACCTAAACCTTAAAAACACTCATCCCGGATTAAGTACAATAATATCCCTCCACATGCACACTTTTAAATAAAAATTTTGGTACTTATCACTACGTGGAGGCTGTGATGTGTAGTCCGAGGGGTGATGTGGTAGGGGTTGCCCGATGTCCAGTGTGGCTCCCCAGGTAGCCATCGCAGAGGGATGTGGTAGGTGAGGAGTCGAGGCAGGTAGCTTCTCCAATGATCGTGCGGCCGGTGCAGTGCGGCGGCCTCGTTGATCTCGTGGTTGGCTGGCTCTGGTTCGCTAATAGCACTGCTACCTGCTCCTCCAATCTAATAACAATTTCAGCCCGCGAGGCATTGAGCTCTTGGAGGACATTCCTTTTTACAAAATATTCCCTCCGTATAATTGTATGGCTGTCAGTCTTTCACGGTGTTCTTATTGTACGCCTGCGCCAGTGTCACGAATGTAAACCATTACCAGATGTTGTTAATTACAATACAATCAATTTACAGGGATTACAATGGCACAATAATCAATTGTTTACACACAATAAACCTCATATAGTGATAAAAAACAATGTTACCCTGTCCTTCTACATTTGAAGTAACAGGGAAGAAATATCACTATCAATACAACTCATTGTATACCAAAAAAATATTACCCTGTCCTTCTCTATTGGAAGGAACAGGGAACAACAACACCACAACATTACCAAAATTACCCTGTCCTTTTACATTTGAAGGAACAGGGAAGAAATATATCTCATGATATATCACAATACATCAGAATACATCTGTGTATTTACTTTATACACCATTAATGCCATTCATTGTCCCTGAAAATTACATGGTTTACAACAACACTCCTATCACACACTTACACTGGCATTTTATATTATGACTTCTCATCTTAGCCATACAATTGCTGAAATAAAAACGTCGCCACATCACCCTTTTATATTCCAATATTTATTTGTATTATTATAATAAACTACTGGACTCCCATACTTAACTTGTTTTGTGTTTTGGGCCAAATTAATACATAAACATATAATCAGCCAATTTTATTGTTTTAGACCCATTTTCAATTCCTTTTCGACAATATAATTGTCCTGAAAATAAAACATACTGACCTTTGCCCCGGGCTAATGTTTATTGAGTTCTCAACTTTCACTTTTAGTACTTTAACTTTAACTGTGAAACATGCACTTTCTTCACTGATCTTTCATCCTTGATATCCTGAACTATAAAGGTCACTTCTGTTAATTTATATATAATCCTGTAGGGTCCACAAAACCGGTTTGCCATTTTTGCCTGAAAATGTTCCGCTTTGTTACTCAGCCAGTGTGTCTTCACGTATACAAGGCTCCCAACTTTGAATGGGTGTTTACATTCCTTATCACTATAGCCTGCCCTCTTCCTGTTAGCCGAAATGGACTTTTTTAAGTTTAACACAGTTCTTTGAAACCTATCCAAATTATCTGGCTTTGACACATCACAGTCCAATAAATCATTAATGTTCCATCTATTGGTCAATTCCAGGTTAGGCCTATTTCCGAACATAATTTCGTATGGTGAATTTTTAGTAGCTTCCGAGGTCGCACAATTTATTGCTAATTGTAATTCGGTTAATTTGGTGTCCCACTTAGTTTGATCCGAATTAAAGTAAATTTTTAACATCTGTTTTACTGTCCTCAACTGACGTTCACTTTTGTTTCCCTGTGGTACAAATGGAGTTACAAATTGATGATTGATTCCTCGGGCGAATAAATAGTTCTTTAGTTCGACACTTCTAAAACACTGTGCATTGTCCTACACTATATTTTTGCAATATGCAAAAATTTTTAAAATTTCACTTTCTAATACTTTTATTATTGATTTACTTTTCGCGTCTTTTATCGCGGTTAAAAATACCATTTTTGAATGGTCGTCAAGTACAATCAGGATATTATTATTTCCACTACTGGACCTGGTTAAAGGGCCAAAAATGTCTATGTACAATTTGTCCATGGGCCTATCTGATACACCAGAAATCAGTTTGCCATGATAAACCTTACCGGTTTTCGCTAACGCACAAGCTTCGCACATTTTTACCTTGTCTTTTATCAGCCCGGCAAGATCCGCATGGTAAAATAAATCGCATATCTTTCTGGTAGTTTTTAATATTCCATAGTGGTCCCCGATTTCCGACTCATGGTAATACTTAAACACCATATCTACTAAATGTTCTGGTAGACATATCTTTGGCTTACTAGTAGGCTTACTTCTATACATCACAACTCCCTTACACAAGAAATATTTTTCAGAGTTAGTGCCACATTTTATACTATTATATATTTTTCGTATTATATTGTCCTGGGTTTGGTGAACCTTAAAGTCCGTATAAGCTAGTGGAAAATTACCTACGCTATTTACAAATACATTATTTTCATTTTCTTCCTTAATTGCTACTCTTATGCTATTGTCTGTTACACTATCATTTTGTATACGGTACTGGTATTCTTCAATTTCCTCCACACTTTGCATTTTATCTCTACATTCAAATAGTCTAGATAAATAGTCTGCCACCGCATTGTCTTTTGATTTTACATGTTTAATTTTAAATGGTAGGCTTAAAATTGTAGCTGCCCACCTACCTAACTTTCCTAATTTCCTAAAATTGCCTAGTACCCACGCTAGTGCACTATTGTCCGTTATTAGCGTAAAAGGCCTTACTTCCAGGTAACTACGAAATTTGTTTATCGCGCATACCACTGCAAGTGCTTTCTTTTGGTACACAGTCAAGTTTCTTTTTTCGGATTCATTGAATTTTTTTGAATAATAAGTCACTGGTTTATTCTCACCTTCTATTTCCTGCATTAAACAACTTCCTGCTGCCTTGTCACTCGCATCCGTACATAGGATAAATGGCTTATTATAATCTGGTATTATTAATACCGGTGGTGTACTTACACTTTCCTTTAAGCTGTTGAAGCTCTCCTGGCACTCCTGAGTCCACTCAAATTTCCTATTCTTTTTTCTCAGTTCATTTAAACATGCTGCCTTGTCTGCATAGTTTGGGATGAACTTTGCGAAATAACTCACCGCTCCGATAAATCTACTTACGCCTTTTGCGTCCTTTGGCTCTCTCGCATCTCTAATGGCAGAAGTTCTATCCGGGTCGACTCTTATCTGGTCCTTAGAGATTAGGTGACCTAAAAACTTGATCTCTTTACATGCAAAGCTCACCTTATTCGGGTTAACTGTAAGTACATGTTTGGCCAGCCTCTCCACAACATCTCTGACATGTTCTATATGCTCTGGTAAACTTTTGCTAAATATTATTATGTCATCTACATAATTTAAAGCATACTGAAATTTTACACCTTGCAACACTTTATTTAATAAGCGGCTCATTGTTCCGCTTCCCAAGTGTAACCCATATGGTACACGATTGAATTCATATGATTCAAACGGCGTAACAAAACCATTTAAATGTTTGCTTTTTTCCGTAAGTTTCAATTGGTAAAATGAATTACTCAAATCCAAGTTTGAAAAATAAGTACACCCTTGTAAGTAGTGGTATGATTCGTATACGTCTCCAATTGGATGTTCCACTCTCTTCAACTTACTATTTAATTTTGAGTAATTAATCACCATTCTAGATTTATCACTTCCCGGTTTGGTTATTAAAAATGCGGGGCTAGCATAATTTGACACACTGGGTCTAATTATGTTCTGTGCCAACAGTTCATCTAAAATTTTTCTTAATTCTTGCAGCTTGGGGGGGGGGATAGCGGATACGGCTTCAATCTCACTGGCTCGGGGTCGCTGACTTCTAGGTCAATTTCGAAGTCAATAGCTTGCCCTATTTTATCAGTAAAAACTTGAGGGAATTCGTTAATAATTTTTAAAATACCCTCCTTTGCCTTATTGCACACTACCACAATACTCTAGTTCACATTATTTATAAGGATTGTATTATTCTGAAATAACTCGATTGTGACTTCTGGTTTAAACTTAAACCAACACATATCCTGTTTTAAATCCACCACCATGCCAGTTTCTTTTATAAAATTTGAACCCAGAATTATTGGCCAAGACAAATTTTTCGAAACTAAAAACTGAACTTTCCAAGAAAAACATTCTATCTTTATTTTTACAATACATTTACCCAGGATTGATAATTCATTGTTATCTGCCGACAAACATTTAATATCAGTATGTTCAAGAATACTAGCCAGTCCTTTCTTTAACAATGAGTCGTAAATGCTTTCGCTTATCAGGTTCACTCCGCTTCCCGTGTCCAATAATACATTATGGTATGTACCCTTACCAACAAACACTTTTAAAACGGGCAGGGTCATTGAATGTCCGGCCCTTTTTACATTCATACAGGTATTTCTCACATTATTCTTACCCCTTGCCCTCATTTGTTCTCGACCTCTTCCATAATTATAATTATTTTTAATGTCAGTGGGACGTGACCGGGGAGATTCCACTCTCGCACTACCTTCTTGGAATTCTCCCCTATTTATAAGTTTTTTGAGACCGCAGATTTTTCGAATCTAGGTATCTGTGCTCTCTGAATATTTTTAAAACAATCCCTAGCGATATGTCCCGGTTTATTACAAATAAAACATTTTAATATTGCTTTCTTTACCATCATGGGATTATTTACATACGAGTTTGCAGTTGAATTTACATTACTCTCCTGAACAAAGTCCGATTTGCAAACTCTACGTTCCTCACATACCTTCACTTGAGCTAAAAGCACAAAAGCTACGTTCTGCTCATATATACATAAATTGTCAAGGTCGGCAAAATTTTTCGGATTTGTACAAATTACCAGTCTGGCCCTTACTTGAGATGAGATACCTAATTTTATCAATTCCGTCAGTTCGGTCTCAGAATAATCACACAATAGCAATTTTGCATTTTGCTTAACGTTTAAAATATAACTGCTCAGTTTTTCATCAGGTTTTTGTGATCTAGTTACTAAGTCCCTCTTCAAGGCTTCTCTATGACCAAATGGAACAAAATAATCTAATAGTCCTTTGTGTACTTCACTAAAATTACTAGCATTTACCTTAAATTGAAGCATTTTATTGTAAAGTGGACCAGTGGCATAACCTACACTCATATTTATGATCTCACTATCACTTAAGCTAGTTTCACCCTTCATTTTTAACATTATATCGATATAATTCAGCAATTCTGAAACATTTAGTCCGTCTGTGGGTTTAAACATTTAAAAAAATCGCTCTATGGGATTTGGCAATTTTGCAAAATTCCCTTCTACATGTTTCCCCTGGGGAAGACTCAAACCTAAAATATCCTCATTTCTCGTTTGAGATACGGGCTTGCTCATCTCTTCGAATTCTTCCTCTTCCAGGCTTGTATTTAAAAGACTGGTTTCAAAATTAAATATTTCCTCCTCGCTTACGCCAAGTTTTCCTAATTTTGCCTTAATTTCAATCAAACCATCCTTAAGTTTTGAAATTAAGGTTTCAGACGCTCCTTCCCACTTATACAACTCATATAATACATCAACTCTCACAGTGAGATGTTTGTGCCTACACACTAGTCTCAAATACTCGCCTGTCGATTTTTCCTCGGACAAGTTTCCTATCTTGACAGATAATGCCTCCAAATCAACTTTTATTTCCTTTAATGCAGTGCTAGGTTCTATACGCCCCTTCAGATTACCAGCGTTGGCCCTGATATTTAATTTCAAAAGGGACCTCAACATTTTTCTAAGATTCTAGACGGTGTCGCTTTCAGAAGAATTTCCGCCCCTAAAATTTATTTCAAATATTAATTCCTTTTTGAGCAACAGATCCACATGCCCTAGCTCCATTTTTATTTTAAAATAATTTTCTTAAAATAAATCAAATATTCCAAACTCACAATATTATTCTAAGTCCTAAGTCTTACTCACTACACAAAATTATGCAGGTTTATACACACTTTTCAAGTTTAAACAAGTCTTACTCAAGCTACACACACTTTCATGAATTATACAAGTTTATACCAGTTTACAAGTTCTTTCCTGTAAATAACCTGTTGTACAAGTTTATGCTCAAAAAGAAATAGCAGAGTTGCGCAAATTATGTACTGTTTTTATAGTACATATATTGAATTTATATGGAGCTAATATTTTATAAATTAAAACAACTTTTCGGAAATACTTGGTTTATTCCGAAATTTAAGTTCACCAAAAAGTTAACAAAGTTTACAAACTTTTGATTCAATTTTCTTCAAAATGTCACTCAATCGAACAAATCTAATTAAGAGTCTGATTAAAAGGTATTAAAATTAAAATTAAACTAAAAAATGTATACTTCTCCAAAAAATGGTTTAAATTAACAAAACAAAATAAAAAGTTCTCTTCTCAAAATACTCAAAATTAATATAACACAAAACTTGATATTTACTTTATGACCAAAATTTAATTCACAATACTTCAAAAAATTGAATTAAATTTTCAGACTCTGAAAGATGGGAAACTTTAGAAATTTTTATTACAGTATTATAAAAATAAAAGATATTAACTATACGCTGGTACGGGACTTACTACTTTGAAGATTACGGAGGCAGATCGGAAAAATAAAACGCACTAAAAATTTAAATACTTGAAATTGAATTTACACGCGATAAATAATTACTCTAAATCCCAACTATAGGGTTAGAGGAAGAAAACTTCAGCTTCGACCGGTACACCTTCTCCTTGAAACTCCAACACTCGACTGACTGCTTCTCTCTCTGCAGCGAGCCGGGTCGGAACGTATCACCGTCGCTCGATCAGCTGATTGACCGGTCTAACTGAACAAATAATGTCCACGCACCGCGTCTAGTTAACAAGAGCCTACTTCCTACCGCGATCAATGATTACATAGTATAAAACCTAGATAGGCCGTGGACTCTAACAAGCATTAAAGCAGTTGAAGCCAACGCCGCCATCTTGGTCGAGTATAGAAGCGTTCAAATGCAGTCTTTACACGGAGAAAATTTTAATGGGCGCTTTTCAAATACACTGTCGTTTGACCGACTTACAATGAAGTTAAAATTTCGAAACTTCGCATGCAGACAAAACATTAGTGTTGGACAGAAATGGTGCAATTTAAAATTATAAAAATAATTTTATTACTAATTAATATTACAAGTTAAAGTGAAAACTTTTGTATGGTTTTTAAAAACTTGACATGAAAAAGTTGGTCTGCGAGGATTTTTTTTATTTTTTGGGTAGAGAAGTTTTGTAAGCGACCAAAGTTGTATATAAACACTTGAATTTAGCTTATTTTGTCATAAAAAATTTTTACGAACTATACTCTGGACAGGAAGGCAGGTTGAAGATAAGCGTAATTCACACGGCCGCGGCACTAGTCGCGTCAGGATTGCACTCCGAACGCTGGCCACTGCTCCGTAGGCCGCTTCCTATCATTGTAACCAAAAACTCTTATTATTAAACTATTACATAATTATTAAATACTTAATTACAAACACTACATTTAACTGTTCACAATTTAAATATTTTCAAAACAGGTACTTTTCGTCCTGTATATTTTATGTTGTATAACGTATTTTATATTTGACACATTGACAACATTTATTAAAAGTCTCAATACGACTTAGGAAACTTGGTCAGGTACAAATAATAAAAAAACAACTCATTTTAGTTTCAAATACTGTACATTTAATGGAAAAAGAACATTGTTAGATAAATTACAAAAGATTTAAAACTAACTCAGGAACTTACTGTTGTTGAGTTTTAATTTACTGTCCTAAAAAAACGTTATTACTTTAGTTAAATGGCTTCTAACTTTATTTTTATTTAATAACTCATTAACAATTTTTAGCATGCTTGTGTAAGCGAACTGTGAAATACTTCTTACACAACGCTTTCATTAACAAAATAGTATGGTTTTGATCCGGTTCTTGGTCAACACTGTGGTTTCCGACAAACAAATTAATGTCAATACACTTTCTCATAACTTGCACAATCATTACTAGAAGCAAAGTTTTTTGTTGTCATTAATTTATCAATATTTACATAGCTTTTGAATACTGATTCACAAAGCAAACAAAGTTTAACCACACTTTCAGAGGGGTTGAAACCAGTCCACCCCTGTTCTTAGAGTGAATTAAACTGTTTGTCTGGGTAATACTACTTACTAAAAAACCGCAACAACTCACACATACTATTTTAGACCTCAATGACCTAGCCACATATCCTGCCACATACTCGACTATATCACGTCCTATTTCTGTCGTAGCCCCTAAAATATTTACAATACTTTCATCATCTAGCAGGACGTTGTTTGTTGGAGGTAGCTCGATCTTCGTCCTCTAATGACCTCCAGCTAGGTGTGGAGAAGTTAAATCTCATCAGTTTCGTTCTCGTTTTTTTTTTTTTTTGTTTATTGAGAAAATCAAAACTCCTGTTTAAAATTAGAGCATTTCCTGAGTCAGATTCCTCTAGTTCTTTGTGTAGCAAAATTCTTCTCAAAGAGGCAGTAAACTCTCTGCATGAGGGGTTATTATTATAGCCTCCGCGAGAACGTATATATCCGAACAAACGTTCCAGGTGATATTGGCTAGTTTTATACAGCGGTAAATATTTAAGCGGGGCCTTTACCTACAAACTGCTCATATGTAGCCAAAGCACTTTTCGATACATACTAGGGCTGTTGCCAGCTGTTGCTGGGCCCTGGACTGGTTAGCGGGTGGCGTTGGCGCTCGGTACTAGGGTGAGTCATGCTCCGCGCCGCCATCTTGGTCTAGGTTTCGGGCTGCCGAGGCTGCTTCACCGAGCGCCTCCCATGGCCTATCTAGGTTTTATACTATGTAATCATTGACCGCGATTCAGCATAAATGAATTAGAACTATGGTACAAACATGTGAAAATATTATGTATTATTACAGGTATTCTCGTTCCCAAGGACGGTGTTTATTATCTTTTAGGTGTTAGGAATGAAATTATCTATTTTCACCCTGGGAAAATATAGAGTTGCTAGAAGTAACAAGTCGTGTTTGTGGTGCAGTAAAAATTACCTCGAGTAGTTTTTCCTACCTACTAATTTAGTCAATTCCTCTAGAATTAAGCCTGATTGGTTTATTCATCTATGTTATTACTATGTCGCCTCTCACTCTCGTTATCGAAACACTCAGGCACAAACACATTTTTTCTACCTTCTTCTTATATGTATTACACTAATACTCCTTACTTATCATAAAACTTACTGCGTTTTTCTCCTTTTTCACTGGTTACTCCTTATTCAATCACGGTAAGGTAGCAACTATTTATTAGTTTGCTAAATCAGTACATGTGTTATTCAACTGTTACTTCCCCTTTACATATTATTACAAAAATATTATTATTTTGTATTTTAAATGTTACTGGACTATTAAGATTTCAATTTTTCAAATGTTTATTTTGCAATGTATTTAAGTTGGTTTTGAGTGGCGACGTGTTTAAGAAGAAATGCTCTTACTCTAATTACTGTACGTTCATGAACATTTATAATTTGTTGCATAATAATTGGATAAAATCGTACTATAATCACAATACTTATAGACCACAATTTTGACAGTCGGAAAGTATATTAAATTGTTGTCGCCAACAAATGATCAACTTCATAACATTGATGTATGCCTGTAAGCTAAATTTATAAA